>NC_140467.1:31875115-32599281 GCF_051167445.1 Perissodus microlepis | reverse complement strand
AAACATCACTTGTTTGTAAATAGAAAGAGAGGCTCCATAAGTCTGACTATGTGTGTGTATATTCACTAATATGAACAAGCGTGGCTTGCGTGTGTGTCCTATAAGTCTGTGTGTGCTGTGAGGCTGTTGTAAATGTGCTGCCGTTGAGCGCATGTGTTTGCGTGATTTTCTTTTTCTACATGCAGGAACCTTTGGTGATCCATCAAAGATGTTTTAGCTAAAGGATATAGCAAATATTCACTTTTCCTGTGTGTGAGCACTCATAATGATCTGAAGAGTTAGGAAAGGTTCTTTTTTAATATATATATATATTATAATATATATTGAAAACCACCTGGCACAGAAAGGCACACGATAACTGACAGATCTCAGGCAGAGCAACTCATCATTTAAATTACTGCTATTTTCAGTATTACCCCTTTGGATGTATAGGCAAGAAGATAAGTGAGAAAACATGGCATCCAAAATGACATTTCTTCCATTCTCAGGGGTACTGCAAGTATTCAGTGCTGTTCTACGGATATTACAACGACCAGAGGACCGTCGGCGTGCTGAAGTTCAGGCTACCTTTGTCCTACCTCATGGTCGGCATTGGCACTTTCGGCTACAGCCTGATGCTTGTGATCCGCACGTGAGTGTACAGTACATGCGTGGATGCGTGCCAGTTCAGTCACATACATCACAAACCAGGTGGTCGCAGATTCATTGCAGAGTTAAGAAATCGGATGTATGCAGGGATATATTTTGATCCATTTATTAGTTTTTTATCCAAAAGCGCCGAGCAGTTTGCGAAAAATATGTCTTTAACTATAAATGACATCATCATCATTAAACAATGTAGAAACTGAAGATGAGTTAGTAGGTACGGTATTTTTATTTTCTTTGCTTGTAGAATGGCCAAAAATGCTGACGTTGGTGGTGGAGATGGGGAGGATTCAGACTTCACCTTCGCCTGGAAGATGTTCACCAGCTGGGATTACCTCATTGGCAATGCGGAGACCGCTGACAACAAGTACGCCTCCATCACCACCAGTTTCAAGGTAACCAGAGCAATCCTAAAGCCTTTGGGATGCTCAATATGGAATATATACAACATCCAATCTACTTCATTTACAACATTTTTGCAGTTTTTACAGGAATTGACCCATAGGTCTAACAAGGAAACTTGTGCAAAATATATGTATGTGTTATTTTATATCATATTATTACATATTATTATATTATAATTTACAGCTTCTGATGTTTATAATGTTTTGTAGCGATCCTTGGCTAACAGACCCAGATTAACAAGATTTACTGCTGGTGAAGCCTTTAGGCATTAATGTAATTTAAAACAATAATTAATGACATGAGAACATTTTAGCTCTATCACAGATAAAGTAAACAGTGAGGATAAACATAAATAAGGCCAATAAAAATTGTATTCCTGTATGAAATATAATGGCATCATAAATGACCTTATCTGTGATTTTAGTCTCTATAATAGCTTAGTTATTTGAGGGTTTAGAACTGCTCATTATAATAAAAAAGTGCTTTACTGACAGTCAGTTCCCCTCATGTTTTGATAAGAACAGGAGTCCATTGTGGACGAGCAGGAGAACCAGAAGGACGAGAACATCCACCTGCGCAGGTTCCTCAGAGTCCTGGCTAACTTCCTGATCACCTGTAGCCTCGGCGGCAGTGGGTACCTCATCTACTTTGTGGTGAAGAGATCTCAGGAGTTTGCCACAAGGGACGACCTCAGCTGGTATGAGAAGAATGAGGTAATAATGGTCAGACTCACAATGCTGTTGAATACTTCACCTCAGTTCATGTAAAGATGATGAAGATTTTTTTAAAAAAGCTTATGAATAATTTTGACCGTTTTTTCAGATGGAGATTGTCATGTCTCTTCTGGGCCTGGTGTGTCCACCTCTGTTTGAGACCATTGCTGAGCTGGAGGACTACCATCCTCGGATCGCCCTCAAATGGCAGCTCGGACGCATCTTTGCCCTTTTCCTCGGAAACCTCTACACGTTTCTGTTCGCCCTGTTTGATGAGGTCAACACCAAGGTATTGCAGCTGTTGTCTCCATTTAATTTGTCCACTTAGACAGTAGCACGTTTATCTCTGTTATGGTAAAGTTGAACCAAAGTTGAACCTTGTAGAGAAACACACTGACATAGTAATAGTTACATATGTTACTGAAATTCACTGGTCATGTTGAGAATTTACCTCTCATGTAAAGATTTACATTTTATTTTTCTGTCTGTTGCAGTTTGTACAAATAAATAAATATTGCACATTATAAACATTAGGGTACATCATCTACATTGCAAACTGTTTAATTGAATGAGAATCTTTTCCAATTAAGGGTCTCTAGCAAAACTTTATAGACTCTTCTTGTTTATTTATTTTGTCTGGATTTCTAAAGGTTGAATGTGTACACCCTTAGTCATTAGAATCCATTAGCGCTTCTCTAAATCTTACATTTAACAATGCATGTACAAACCCAATTCCTGGGAAACTGGGATGTTGTTTAAAATGCAAATAAAATTAGAATGTAATGATCTCAAACCCATATTTCATTCACAATAAAACATAAAAAAAATCAAATGTTGAAACTGACAAAATTAAAAAGAAAAAAGTGGCATAAGGCCATATTTATCACTGGGTAGCATCCTGTTCAGGCTGTAAACATCTGGGAACTGAGGACACCAGCTGCTCACAGAATCATACCTGTTTGTAATGCAGCAAGGCCTAAACATCACAGGCATCCAGTATTGATTTCAACCTTGTTCCTTGCACACAGGAATTTCTTTACATTCTCTGAATCTTTTGATGAATTTATGTACTGTAGATTATCACATAACTGAATTATTAACAATGTCTGCCAGGCAACATGATGGCACGGTGGTTAGCACCGTTGCCTCACAGCAAGAAGGCCCTGAGTTCAATTCCGCCATCAGGCTAGGGTCTTTCTCTGTAGAGTTTTCATGTTCTTCCTGCATTCACATGGGTTCTCCCCAGGTACTCTGGCTTCCTCCCACAGTCCAAAGACATGCAGCTGAGCTGAGGTAACGCAGAAATTTCCCCGCCGTGGGATCAATAAAGTCTTATCTAGGGTGGGGAAAGGTTAATAGGAAACACTAAATTGGTGTGAGTGCGATTGGTTGTCTCCCGTCTATGTGTTAGCCCTGCGCTGGTGACCTGTCCAGGGTGTACCCTGCCTCTCACCCCGCAACCCTGAGAAGCGGAAGCGGATGGATGGACAATGTCTGCCTATCTTTACCCCTATCATGTTACTGACCTGTTGCCAATTAACTTAATTAGCTGTTCTATATAGCACCACTTAATTTTCCAGCCTTTTGTCCCCTGTCCCAATATTTTTGAGACATGTTGCTGTCAAATTCAAAATGAGCTAATATTTGAATAAACACCTACAAAGTTTGAGTTTAACCCTTTCATGCATGAATTATGACAACCTCAATCAGGATTGTTTTCTTAAGTATTTTTATTCATCTTTAGGCATGAAACGGTGCATAAAAATACTTAAGAAAAAATCCTGATTGGGGTTGTCATAATTCATGCATGACAGGGTTAAATAGCAATAATTACAATGAAACACGTCATACATCTATAGTAACACTAAACGACCAGTGAGTGGCAGGGTATGGAGTGACACATCAGTGTCCAATGTAGTGGTTTATGTGCAAGTATATCATCAACACTGACACAAATACAAGAAAACAGCTTTTGAATAGCTGTCCACTGTAGTGACCACTATGCATGAAAAGGTTAAACATTTTATGTTTTTATGTTCCATTGTGTATAAAATAGGGCTTGCTGCCAATATTTTATAGTGGCCTTGAGTTATATACCCATGTAATTGTAACAATACGTCCGCCGTGTGAAAATTTACTGACTGATTATCCTCTTTGTTCCCTTCAGCTGGAGGAAGAGCAGTCCATAAAGAACGCCTCCATCTGGGCCATGAAGGAGTACTACGCCAACTACTCACGTCTGATGAATGACTCAGAAGCCACCCCGCCTCCAATGGATCCAGCTGATGTCATTAGAGGACCATGCTGGGAGACTGCAGTGGGCATTGTACAAATGACAACTTATTTTCATTTATAATAAACATCTCAATCACAAGTAAAACCACAACCACAGAAAACTAACAGGCTAACAGGAAAGCGGGAGAATTTTGACCTAAAAAAAAATATGGCCAAAAAATTGGTGAATTTTTTAACGGCACGAATTAGAAGTGTTAAAATTTATGTATAACTGTGCTGTTCCAGGAGTTTGTGAAGCTGACCGTGTCAGACATCCAGGTGTCCTACCTAACCATCCTGATTGGTGACTTTGCCCGAGCCGTGATTGTACGTTTCCTTAACTACTGCTGGTGCTGGGACCTGGAGGCTGGATTTGTAAGTCTCTTAATTAAATTAATGTAAACACTCCACAGCCCCTTCTTATCTGTGGACATTGTAGTAAATTTTGAGGTGGAAGAGGCATTTTACCCAGGGGACATTTCACATTTACAAAGTGAGCTATAGCATGTTGAGCCAGCGTGCACAAGAGGAGCCTCAAATTAGGACCAAATGGAATCAAGCAATCATTCAGTCACACCTGTTGCTTTCATGAGATGTCAGTATGTCTTCTGTAAAAACAACATGTAATAATATGGATTTCATTTAGGAATACCAGACACTGGATATTTGAATTAAGCATTTGATGAAACCTTTGATGAAACATTGTTCAACAAAAATTTATAAGACACTTGATTATCACAGTAAAACACAAAGTCTGTTAAACTTCAAAAATATTAATCTCTCTGGTTAGGAATTATAGAGCATTGTTTATAAAACCATCATAAACCAATGAATGTGAAGTGCAGAGATTTGCCTGAAAAAAACTGGCACTTTAAGAGAGGTTTCAGTTAAATTCAACGGTGCTTTAAAAGGTAAGGTAAAGACCCTACAATCATACAGAGAAAATCCCAAAAAAGCAGATGACCCCCTCTGAGCAAATACTTGACAACAGTGGGAAGGAAAAACTCCCTTTTAACAGGAAGAAACGTCTGGAAGAGCCAGGCTCAAAATGAAACCAAACTTGATGTAAAATTGTATTCTTGCATTCATTCTAGTAGATAGTTTGTAGAATGATTCACTATTAGCCATTCTACCAATGATTATAACAAAGTCTGAGTGGATTAGGTAAGTGGTCAATAACTGCACTTCCTATAAATGACCAATTGAGACAGAATCCAGAAGCGAATCAATCCCTGTAGACGCCCATGTATGATACCCAACTAAACATGGTTACAGCTACACCCAAAAATGATTTTAACATTCTTTGGATAATTTCATCCTTCAAAAAGATTCATGATTTCTTTTATAACTCATCCATCTGGATACTGGAGTTAGGGGCATGGCCACTTGACAAGAGTTGGTGCCTTTATATTAATTTAGTTAGCTGAAAAATATTATGGCCCACTAGTCTGTTTTGCTGTGAAACTAATACTTGTCTCTGATCACTTCAGCCATCATACGGCGAGTTTGACATCAGTGGAAATGTTCTTGGATTGGTCTTCAATCAAGGCATGATTTGGTACAAACTTTACTTTACCTATGAGCGTCATGTACACTGACCTGCAACCCTTGTATTTATCGAGCCACTCTAAAGCTGAGAAACCATTTTTGTGATCATTATAATATATCTCTTCCTACTCAGTGTTTTTAAATTTGACCTATTTCTGGTGGTAAATCAATCTTGTTTTGGTATTTACCTGCTCACTTGATCCTTTTTGATATAAGGATGGGTGCATTTTATGCCCCCGGGCTGGTGGGCATCAATGTGCTCCGCCTCCTCAGCTCCATGTACTATCAGTGTTGGGCTGTGATGGCCACTAACGTCCCCCACGAGAGAGTTTTCAAGGCCTCTAAGTCCAACAACTTCTACATGGGTCTCCTGCTCCTCGTGCTCTTCCTTAGCCTGTTACCTGTTGTCTACACCATCATGACGCTGCCACCTTCGTTTGACTGTGGACCTTTCAGGTGATAAAAAGCACAGATATTAATCCGAAAAAAAGATACATGAAGTGCTATTATATTGCTATTATGAAATGCAGCGAGTAAGTTATTGTTTGCAGTGGAAAGGACAAGATGTTTGACATAATCATGGAGACGATTGACCTGGACCTGCCGGCCTTCATGGGAACACTCTTTAGCTATGCAGCTAACCCCGGTCTTATTATACCAGCTGTACTTCTCATGGTGTGAGTGTAAACACCCATAAAACCACACTCTGGCCTACATGCAGGTGTAGAATTACTCAAAATCCCACTTTTTCCTTTGAAGCCACTGAAAAAGAAAATTAATCCTGTCCTATCTCTTTCACAGACTCGCCATCTATTATTTGAACTCAGTATCTGAGGCATACCAAAACTCCAACATGGAGCTGAAGAAAAAGATGAAGATGGTGTGTAGAAAAAGTCCAAAGTTCATTCTGCACACATGCTGAATAGGGCTCTAGCTCTAGAGCTGAGAACTGCATAAACTATGTCTAGGATTAATACCGTTTTAGCAGAAATGTCAGACACAGGCTAAAATATCATATCATAGCAAGTGATAGTGGTCATGATGTTTGGTAGAGACATTTATTTTCACCTCAGGGCACATAAAGATCTGCTCAATGAACAAGCCAGCTGGAATTCCCAAACTTTTCTTGTTTATAGCATATCATACTCGAAGACCAGGCTCAGCAATATATCGTGTGCATCTAATAGAACCTCCAAAACTATTATGCCTAACTCTATTTTTCAATCCAGGCTCGCGATGAAGAGAAGAATCGAAGGAACAATGCAGACACCACCAACCAGGTCATGAAAGACCTGGAGGACCTTCTACCGAACCGATCCCTCATTCCCCCTGCTCCACCAGAGCCTGGTCAGAACTACATCCTGATGATAGTGTTGACTTTCAAAGCATAACTCTGATTAGACTACAACGTGGACAATAACCATTTCTCTCTCTCTGAACAGAAAAACCACCAGAGCAAGAACCAAAACCAAAACCAACAAAGACAAAACCCGGGACAGCTGGTAAAGGTGTTAACCTGCAGAAAGATGTGGCTCTAGCGTCGTCCAACCCTAATGCTCGAGGGCCAGTAAGCAGGCCACCTGGACCCAGAGGACCTGGACCAGGTCCAGGTGCTGGACCAGGTCGAGGCCGTGGGAGAGGGCCCCCTCCGAGATAACAGCGGGAGAAACTGATGTTCCTGCAGGCGGTTTTCATTCCTCAGTCTTTCTTAATTTCACTAAATACTTTTTAATAGCTCCTTGAAGTCAGCTGGAAAGATATTTTGGATATTTTGAATCTATAATCTGTAACATACAGTACAGTTCATCTATGTTTGCTTAGTGGGTACACTGCAACCATATTTAGCCCTTTCAGGCAAATGTATGACCCAAATGGGATGTCCCTTGGTTCTGTCTAAACTTGGTATATCTGACATTGCGTTTTTGGTGTCATGTCTAGATTATACTAATACAAAGAAAGGGAGAGGAAAAATGGGGAAAGTCATATATAGTCATATATATAGTCATATATAAGTCATATAGTCATATAAAGAAAGCAAAAGTTCATAGTAAGACGAAGTTGAGGATGGAGGAAAGGGGTTAGCCCATCTGCTGTCAGCTAGTTTACGGTCTTGTACGTGTTTAGATTTCATTTTGAGGCAAATTCTTCTCATTTGTGATCATTTTACTGATGTTGCAACATTCATTGTGACGATGGCACTGAAGCGACATTAATTATGATTCTGTGTCCACAGTTATTTAAAAAAGTCATAGGCTGTGTACAAAAGAAGGATGTTAACACTAATTTTAACAGTTTGGCCGTCCTCATCTTGAATTTTTTTTAACAGACGTGGTTAAAGATAAATATGCAGCCACATTGTTTCTGATTGGCTGGAAAACAATAATATTCAACACTCAGTTAAGCTAAGTTGCACCTAACTGTAAGGGTGCACAAACTGTTAAACTATATAGAAGTAGCCATATTAGCCACTGATTTAATATTCAGTTTGTTAATAATGTTAAAATAATGTAATGATTTTGAAGATAATCTACCTACAACACAGACATACATTCATTTACTTGAGGCAGAAACAGTGTGTGTTCATTTTCCGATGTCTTTTACAGATTTTCACTTATTTTTTTCTTATATTTACACTGACTTTATGTTAATTGTATGAGACTGGCTTTCCAATAAAATTATTTTACATTTATAAAATAACATTTGTAAAATATTAGCTTACTGTCTTTGTTTGCTTCTATTTTTTCATGCATACTGATTGCCATGTAGTAAAACTGTAAGAACATAAAAAAATAAATACACTGGGAAAAAATAAATAGTCCTATTTACAATTTTCATACAAGTATATATTGTATAGTACAATATGTTACTGTAATGACACTATGCTCTCGATTACAGTAAATTGCTATAATCTTCCTGACTATTAGCAGCATGATTGCCAGTATTAAAGTTAACTTTACAGTTTTCCTACTGTTATATATATTACACTACACTAGTGTGATAAAACCATGTCCTTAATCATAATGCATAATTGTATTGTCTACATTTTACAGTATGCTGCTGTTAAATTTACAGTTCTTTTACTGTTATGTATTTTGCACTCTGGTATGGTAATATTTTCATGGCCTAAATTAAAGTATATTTCTGTATTTACTGGCCTTTATAGTTGACTACAGGCAACATTTTGCTGTGTGTAGCTTTTAATTTAATATTTTTTCTACTGTTGTATTGTTTTTCATTGTGTTATCCTAATGATACCATGGCCTACTCTCAGCTCTTGTAGTGTAATCTACTTTACAGGATAATACCACAGATCAGATTATTGTGTAGTTCATTTATTCTACAGTAGACTACTGGAAGCAATTTTCCTACATTACTCTACAGTATGTGGCAACCAGTGTTGGTCAAGTTACTTGAAAAAAGTAATTAGTAACTAATTACTGATTACTTCCAAAAGTAATCCCGTTAATTTACTGATTACTTGTTTTCAAAAGTAATTAGTTACTTAGTTACTTTTTAAAAACATGATACACAACTTGAATAGGTAACAAAGCAATAGATCTTACAGCCCAATTCTACTTTTTCTGCATAATTCATCATATAAAATGTAATCAAATGAAACATTTATTATTAATTATTTAAGTTATTACAGGCAGGACAGACATGACTGGGGTATAGGAAAGGGAGGGAAAGAAAAACAGAGGGGAAGAGGGACAGTGAGAGAAGACACTAAAAAAAACAAATCAGCTGGATCACCTGTTGAAAGAAAAAAAAGAAAACAAGCAAAAAGAGAGCAACACAATCAACATAACACCACAGCAATAACCTCGATAAGTATAAGTAACAGTAAATGCGAAATATTGAACGTTATTGTGCAGCATACAAGACTGACAGCGCACAATGTGCTTTGAGGTAGGAGCCAAGAAAGATATAGTTTGCGCCTATGAGCACCCATGTCTGCACCTGTGTGTACACCTGTGTGCACACCTGTGTGTGTGAGCACGCTTGTATTCAAAAGGTTTCTCGATGTAACGATCTGCAAGGCAGTGTGGGCAGCCATAGCCCTGCCCCCCAGGGCATGAAGCAGGCATGGGTCCCCAGAGCGCGAGAGCCCAAGGAGGGCCATCAGAGGGGCAACCGTGCCACCCGCTGAGGAGAGCCCCAGACGTGGGGTCACCCAGCAGCTGCGGTGCAAAAGCAACAGGGGCTGCAGTGACGAGCCTGCTCCGCCGGAAGCCAGCCGCGCCAGAGCGGACACTGTAACAATCTGTAATCTGTTATAGTAGTCTGCTACTTTGGTCTGGCAATACTGAAAACATGACATATTAATTACAAGATGTTACCATATCTATTTTTATTTGTATCTCTATCTGTTACATTTTTTTAATGTCAAAACATGGCCTAAATTACAGCTGATTCCTGTATTTCTTACACTTTTACATCAGGCTACTGGCAGCAATGTTGTATTTTACAATATGTTAACCTAGAAATACCATGACCTGATGATACATTGCATTACTGTAATTCTCTAGTTTTAATACTGTAATATGTTTTCTATGTATGGATGTTACTATAGTAATACCATGTCCTGAGTTACAGTACACTGCGTTAATTTAGTTTAATAAGGTTTGATGAGAGGCCTGTGTGAGGCTGCAGACAGAGTCAGGCTGAAAATGTACGCAAGGGCAAGCTGTTGGCACAAGGAAATGATGTCAGTATACAACTACAGAGAACTCGTCTTGTCACCATAGGTAGCTGACAGAGTTACAAAGAAGAGATGACCACGCCAGGCTTAAATGCAGCCACGCTGATTGTCACGGAACAAGGAGCAGGTGAGCAAGAGTGGCCAGGACACCGCCCAGGGGTGGATGCGGGGAAACACAGGAGGACACGGAAAAACACCAGCCGCTCACTAACACCTTAACAACAGTTCACCTGCTTTTATATATGTTTCTATATAGTATGTTATTATCCTCATACCTTACAGCACGTTCCCATACTTGCCGTTCAATTTTCCCCTACTACTGGCAGCAGAGTTTGTTTGGCTTTTTACTTTGTTACTTTTCTCTAATTTTATAATATGATGTAGGAAAAACAGATTTATTGATATAGAAACTATATCTATAGCAGCAGGGTAACCTTCTGATACCACAGATTTAAAAAAAAAACCACTGGTTAGTCCTCCTCCAGCAACCATTCTATTAAAATGAATGCAGCAGAACCAAATGCAGTGTTTTTAATATACATGCTCTCTTTCAAAACCTGTTCCCTACATTACCTGCACTGCAACTCAAGGCGCCAAACTCAAGCAAGAATTAAGGGAGTGCCACAAAGGTATGGTTAAGTAACATTTTCATGTAGACTACACCTGACAGTATTCCTTGATTGGTATCAACAATGTTGTTTACCTTTAACACTGCCAAGTTAAAGGTATAATTGTCCAAAAAAATCTGTGACTGTTTTCAACTAAGTGGTTTGATTAAAGTGTAACACGTACAGATTAGTCTGAATCGAAAAGTTGTCTAACCAGTCCCAGAGGCATATGAATCTTTCGCCTCAAAAGAATTTGAGAGGTATGACATGATTGGCTGAACCTCTGCAGGTGAAAATGCACAGTGATGGGTGGAGACGCTGCAGAGTGAGCTCCACAGTGCAGTAGCTACGAGCTAGAGTGCAGGACGGTCTTCAGCAGCACAGGTGAGGGTTTCTTGCTGGATATGTAAAACACTTGAACTCACATCTTCTTATTGTTACGAGGAATTCCAGGTGAGTCAGGATAAATAAAGGGAAAAAGATAACTTAATGACAAACGTTATAATGAGAAGGACAGTTTAGCCACAGAGTAAGGACAGCAACAGAGTTCAGGAGTTAGATGGCAATTACAGAAATACTGTAAAAGAAGAACAGATATTTGCCAAGTGGCTAAAAACACACAGTGACTAAAACAGAGTATGTATGTATGTCTGTGGTAGAGCATTGTGGAGAGTGTGATCTCTGTGATGAGTTGCAGTTTTTGTGGCTCCTCCCTGTGACACACCTGCTGCTAACAATCACAGAAGACTAAACAGAATGAGATTAAAAGGAAGTGTCAGGGTGGTTTCAGAGCTAAATTTCATACCTTTTCCCTCTACTCTTTTCTCTTTACAGTTTGGTTTCAGTTTTTGAGTCTTTCATCCAAGCAAAAATGCCATTCTTCGATCGTTTGAAGGACATTTTCTCCCGAAACTCAGATGATGACACTGTCAAAGTGAGTCATATTGTGAGGATATTGCACCCAAGTCTGCTTACTTGAGTATTTGAATTTCATATGAATTTTACTGGCTGGCGAATAAACTTTTTAAAGTCCTTTAAAGTCTGTATTTTGGCTGATCTTTTAGGTGAATGATAAGGAAAAACCTATTTATTATGGAACAGTCACTCCATATCCAAACTTCAATGCGAGCGACGACACTGCAATTCTTCGACGTGCCATTGAAAGTAAAGGTGCGTGTGCACTCTCTCGTTTTAATATATTATACACGTTATGTTTGTTTTAATTTAGACGATATGAAGTTTAAAGCTGAAATACAGGTCGGAAAAAACGAATGTTTATTGCAATTTTGAATTGGGTGTGAGGTAGTTTGCTTCTTTTGGCTTGGATGATTTTATCATTTTGTGGTGCTTACAGTAAAATGTAACTTGTCATCTCAACAGGAGTGAATGAGGATGCGATCATTGCAGTCCTGGTAAAGCGAAGCAACGAGCAGAGGCAAAGGATCAAAGCAGTCTATGAAACGGAAAATGGGAAGGTGAGTAATTAATTTCTGCTGTATTCAAATCTGTACAGCATGAGGCTGAGAACAATGGTAGTGTCTGGGAAAATATTACATATAGAAATGCTCAGTGCATCATGGGAATATGTTGATTTCTGGCTCCAAAAATCAAACATCACACCTTACATCTCAGATGCTGTCAGACCAGACATGAAACAGCCTTTACCCTGCCAGCTCTCTAATGGTACAGTCACACTAGAGAAAATGGTTGCTGGAGACTTTGGCATGACCAAATTAACTTGACCATGTTCAATAAACTTGCAGTGTTGTTGCCTTTGAAATTGTTGGCAGTAAAAAGGAGTCCGTCTGCGAGGTGGATGAATGCAGTCAAGTTGGTAGCTGGTGAAAAACCAAACCTGTTGCTTTCTACACACATTCACAGTCCAGCCAGAACCTCATAGATCAGAGACAGAAATTTCTCTACAAATGTTGACGTCATTGCTGCAGGATAAAAGTTTAACTTCAAAATGAGACAGACACTCGACAACCTTGCTTTTATATAGAAATATATCTCAATCGACTGAGCTGAGGCGACAGTGATTGCAGGAGACAGACTGCCCACCACCAGGCCACTTTCACTTCAAAGTGGTTGTCTAGAGGCTAAAGGGTGTTGAACCCTTGTTATCTGTAACTGAATGCATAACAAGTCAGCAATTACTGAGCAACCATATAACTGAGTCATAATTGGTCTACAAACGCAGTGTTCACATCACAAAAGATAACCGTCATATATTTAATTTAAACTCAAAAGATGCCTCCAAAAGTTGATTCTGTTCATCTGGACGTAGCGTTTTGTGGGAGAAACGTTTCGTCACTCATCCAAGTGACTTCTTCAGTCTCAGCTGACTGCAGGTTTCCCCAAATCTTATAAACAGTACATTTGCATAATGACTGAAACCAGCCCACTGAAGGAACAATGGGCTGGGAGGTCAGTTCCTTAATCTTAATTAAGCAAATTCTCATGACCTTAATTCTGTTTATAAGATTGGGGAAACCTGCAGTCAGCTGAGACTGAAGAAGTCACTTGGATGAGTGACGAAATGTTTCTCCCACAAAACGCTACGTCCAAATCAACAGAATCAACTTTTGGAGATTTACTTCCCTGGATGATTGAGAATGCATCAAAACTCAAAAGATGATTACAGTGGACAGTAGTCCTTCAGAAAGATCATCCTTGTGTGTTGCAGAAGCTGACTGACAATTTGAAAGCAGCCTTGACAGGAAATTTGGAGGACATCTGTCTGGCACTACTCATGACACCAGCTCAGAATGATGCCTACCAACTCATGAAAGCCACAAAGGTAGGATCTGTGGTTTATGTACTAAACCTTTGATTGGGGCAATATTACTTCTTTTGTTTTCATTCATAGAGCAGTTTTATAGTTGTTGTTTTTTGTTGATGTTTTTTTCAGTTAATTGAGACGTTACATATTTAGATTAAGTTTATCATTTAGGTTGTGTCATTAGTAACTGAATTAAATTGTGATCACAAAACTGCCAGTTGGTTCAGTATTGGCCAAGAACCCTCCCACTAGCACACTTTTGGTTTGTAGGTCTGGGGTTTGAACTTAAGGGAATTTTTGTGCCACAGTTAAAGAAAACTTAAACGTAGATTAGAATAAACAAATTAAAAAAAACAACAAACTACTTACTTGTAATTCTGTTTGAGGGGCCCTTAAATGTTTCTTCTTACTGTTTATAGATTTTATTATTTCTGTTATTTGATTTATTCCCACAGGGTTTGGGCACAGATGAGGAAGTTCTGACTGAGATTTTGGCAACAAGAACAAACCAAGAGATTCAAGAGATCAAGAAGGCCTTCAACCAAGGTGTTATCACAGTCATGTGAAATCACATGGTTGTTGTTTGGGCTTAATGCTGAACTAAGATAGAATTTTATACAACATCTTAGGTATCTAGCTGACACTCATAAGTGTCTTCAGTGTCTGTAGCTGCTAGAAAGCTAGACTTATTGTAGTCATCATGTGGCCATCATATTGTTGTAAACTGATGCTTATTCTGAAATTCTCCTGATTCCTCAGAGTACAAAAAAGAGCTGGAAGAAGTTATTAAGAGTGAGACCAGTGGCAACTACACCAAGATCCTCCTGGAATTACTAAGTGGAGGTAGAGATGAGAGCACTCGCGTAGACAATGATCTTGTTTCAAAAGACACAAAGGTAAAATCACATAAACAAAATCTTAAACTATTTTGCTTTATGTTGTCAACAAATTATGTGAGAATATATTTTGAGAACTCTAGTTTAACGGTTCCTATCTGTGGCATTTGGCCAAACATGTGTGTGAACATAATGTAACATTCATAGAGGGTATAAAAGATGGACGTAGTCATTAATTCAAACGAACATGTTGGTGGACATTAGCACACTTGGTTAGCAAGCTACACCCATAAACTGTGCTTTATTTGCTAAGCAACGAACTAATAAAACACTGAAATTTCACCCACTAAAGCTGAAGCAAAATCTTCTTGGCTATATAGATCAAAGCAGTTTTTTGTATCAGGCTGTTTAGTGTTGTAATTCTAGGGACTTTAACGTGGGAGTCAATGGCTGCGTTTTAGAGTCAGCCTCATGTGGCCACTAGAGGAACTGCAGTTATTTCCATTTAGGTGCTGGCTTCATTTTTCACAGCTGGAATACTCATTAGTCATAATTATGTGGTTAAAAAAAAACAACAAAAAAAAAAACTTCAGCCATTTCCTGATACAGTTAGACACATGATTTTTGGTTGGGTAGGAAATGCTGCATTTATAGGGGTCTGCATATGCACATTAAGCGAAAATATATAACGTTTGTTGCATGGTGCAACAGTGGCATAGTTGCGAAGAATAAGTCTGACTTTTGGTAAAATACTTGGAATATAAATTATTGAAATTATAAGGAGTATAAGTCTTTATGATTATCATCCAATTTTTTTTGTGTGTGTCTGTAGACGCTGCTGAAGTTATGTGAGCAGGGCAGCGGATTCAATGTGTCCACCTTCATTGACTTGATGACCAAGCGCAGCTATCCTCACCTCCGGAAAGGTGAGTTCTTGAAAAGTGTGAACACTTCTTCTTGGTTGGGTTTGACTCATTAGACACAATGCACTTCTGGAAAAACAGGTGGAACCAAACTCTTGCAGGTAGGAGGCGAAACACACCCAGCAGTTTGAGAACAATACAGTTACAGTCAGTCTGGATTTTACAAGAGTTATGAAATCTGTTTACCTTTTATCTGCTTATAGGCTCAAAATACATACAAGCTCAAACATATACATACACTCTCACTATCATTTGGTCAAATGTCTCTGAGCAAGTTGTACTTCAACCAGATATTTTTGGTAGCCATCAACAAGCTCCTGACATGATTCTGGCTGGATATTTGACCGTTCTTCTTAACAGAACTGGTAGTGTTTATTTAAACTGGTTTCCTGACATGGACCCGGTTTTAGCAAAGTATCATCAGGATTACAGTCAGGGTTTTGGGAAGTCCATTCCAGGAGCTAATCTTGGCCTACTTTATCCATTGCAAAAGCAGTTTTTGAAATTTGATATTTAAAGTGAAGTTGAAGAATTTGGAACTAGTCCTCCTTCTTTTCCCTTCCACTTGCAATGTACATACCATTGGCAGCAAAACAGCCCCAGAGCCTGATGCTACCACCACTATGCTTGACACTTAGTACAGTGTTCTTAGGTTTGAAGGCTCTACTATACTCTTCCATTTGCATAGAGTTGTTTGAACTGATGATCCTGAAATCTGTTGTACAATTGCATAAATTTTCTAATCGAAACTGCTGTTGTGTGAAGTAATGGTGTATTTGTTTGCTCTTTTTTTTTTTAAAACTTCAGCCTAATGTTTCACTGGTCACTAAAATCTGAATGTTTATGTTTATACATATTTTAAAACTACTTTTTCATTTCCTCAGTTGCTAATGAAATATGCTGCATAGCCTTAACAACATATTTGATTTTGGTCTAATAACTCAGAATTACCAGTTTGTCTGTTTACCTATTAGTATTGGAGGCATTTGGCAAACAGACGGATGTCAAATTACCCACAGTGCTGAAAAAGGAGCTGAAAGGAGACACTGAAAATTGTCTCATCGACCTTGGTAAGTTGATGTTTGTCCTCATCAGTTTATGTAGTTTTAATTGTGTTTTCTGTTCAAGGTGGGGGTGGGGTGAGATCAAAGGTCATGTGAGCGATGAAATCCATCCTCTCGCGAGCAGGAAATGTGCATCACATAGCACGTCTTGTGTACATTAAGATCAGGAGAGATTTAAGATTGATTGAGCAGTATAACGTGAAAACAGATTTCCACAGTATGGGCTCTAACACAGCTGTGAGGCAGCGCAGCATCTGGACTCGACTTGAGATCATTTTGTAACTGTTTGTCTCTCTTTGATGTCCATAGCAAAGTATGCCTGGAACACACCAGCTGTCTTTGCCCAGAAGCTTGTTAAGGCTTTGGAGGTGTGTGTATAATTTTTTTTCATGTGTGTGTGTTCCTGTCTAGCTATCTTTGTGAGGACTGAAATCTGCATTCTACTATACTTGTGAGAACCAACAGGCACTTATGAGGACACACTCGCTGGTCCTCACAAGTTTGAAGGCCTTTTTGAGGCTCAAAATGTGGTTTTAGTGTCAGGGTTACAATTAGGTTATGGTTAGGTTTAGGGTAAGGGGCTAGGGAAACCATTATGTCAATGAAGGTCCTCACTAAGATACCTGAATGTGTGTGTGTGTGATTTATGTATTTTAAAAGGAAGGTTCAAGTCTGTAAGTAATTTCATGTTTTTGGACTAATGTAGTCTGGAAGCTGGATGTTTTCAACTGTTCAGGCAGTTTGAGATTGAGTACTTCTGCAGTATCTACATTGCAAAACGGATTCACTTACTTGTTCACTTACTTCACTTATTTACTTACTTCACTTACTTGTTCCCTCAAAAATTAAGTCCTCTTAAAGACTTAAGCTGGGCCACTTATAGTAACTTTATATTAAGTATACAATACTTAACAGCATATCAAATAACAGAGCTCCAGTTTGTTTTAAATTTACTTTATATAACCTTAGTTTAACAAGTTACATTTAGAAAATACCACAATGAATGGCTTAGACTTTTGCCTCAGAAAGTTGAGGGTGCTTGTACATACTATTTAGTTGTTAGAAGAAAGTGAACCTGTGTCCCATATACTACATAGCTACAGGAACACTGCAAGTTGCTGAAGGAGTCCGTACTCTTGGCCACTGAAAAAAGGTTTCTGATCAGCAGCTAACTCTTAAGTAACTATTTGGATCTTAACCCCAACATAAAGTCTATATAGCATAAAATCAATAACTGAAGCTTTGCTCTGCTCTGCTCTCACAGAAACCAGGCACATGTGAGAAAACCCTCAACAGGATACTGGTGAGTCGCTCTGAGGTCGACCTCAAGAAGATCAAGGAGGTATATTGGAACTGTCAACAAAGATCCCTGAATGATGACATAGAGGTAAAAAACAAAACACAAAAAAACCTTGTTGTTATCATGTTGTCTTTAATGATTAAACACTAAAATGACAGTGTACAGTATCTGGAAATTTCAGCTAATAATATCTTTGCTCCACAGAAAGACACCAAGGAGCACTATCGGAAAGTCCTGCTTAGCTTGTGTGGAGCTTTTTGAAATTCATCTGTTACCATTTTACTCTGGAAACCAAGACCAGCTTATTCCACTAAATACTCACAGCTTTAAATCTGAAGTGCATGACTACTCTGTTCTATTGAGATGAAATTTTAATAAAGAAGTTATTCCAGCACCAAGCATTTCATACCGTATTTCTTCTCTTTCTTTTAATGTCCTTTGAAATATAATGTATGAGGAAGTTGTATAAATATGCATTAAAATGATATTTGGTTATTAGAAATGCAGAAAATAACATGGGAAATCAAGTATTTTCTATTTAATCTTCAAAGTCAGCAGTAAGGCTTTTTATATTACATAAACTTGTAGCCTCCAGATAACTGACAAAACCATCTAGGGTTAAAATAATGTGTTTGAATTGGTTAATGTCATGCGCTTGTATTTTTTTTTAGTGCTTTGAAAACACAAAATGCTTACTATCAAAAATTGTATTCCCAACCCAAATAATGTAGTAAGGAAGCCATTGATACATTTTTAGCAAAATTGGAGCTGCCCCAAGTTACAAATGACCAGAATATGAGACTCATATCAAATATAACTAAAGAAGAAGTTGAACAGGCCATTAAAAGATTAAAGAATGGTAGTCAAAGGAGCTTGCAAAGAAAAGCGTCTGGACTTCTTTAAGTTTACTTGAAGACGTTTCACCTCTCATCCGAGAAGCTTCTTCAGTTCTAAGGTCAAATGGTGGAGAGTCCCAGATATAAACCTAGTGGGAGTATCCCCCCACAGAGGGACAAAAGGACCCCCTGATGATCTTCTAATCGCCTGAGCCAAGGTGTGAAACTGGGTGTGGGTCCCAATCAGCCAGAGTTTCGGGTGTGTTCATTGTGAAACCTGGCCCCACCTTATCATGCGAATTCCTGAGGTCAGATGGCCCAGGATGTGAGTGGGCGTTAAGGCGTCTGGGAAGGGATCTCAAAACTGGATTATAGATGGCAGAGAGTTGGTGTCGTAAACCCCCGCCTCTGTTCAAAGATGGTCGCTCACAGTGGACATAGATGGCTTCTTTCACTCCTCTTTCAAACCATCTGTCCTCTCTGTCCAAAATGTGAACATTGGCATCCTCGAAAGAGTGTCCTTTATCCTTAAGATGCAGATGGACTGCTGAGTCTTGTCCTGTGGAGGTGGCTCTTCTGTGTTGTGCCATGCGCTTGTGAAGTGGCTGTTTGGTCTCTCCAATGTAGAGGTCTGGGCATTCCTCGCTGCACTGTACAGCATACACCACATTGTTAAGTCTGTGTTTTGGCGTTTTGTCTTTCGGGTGAACCAGTTTTTGTCTGAGCGTGTTGCTGGGTCTGAAATGCACCGGGATGTCATGCTTGGAGAAAACTCTCCTAAGTTTTTCTGATACACCGGCTACATAGGGGATGACAATGTTGTTGCGTCTGTCCTTCTTATCCTCCCTCGCTGGTGTCTGATCTTCTTTTCTGTGCCTCTTTGCTGACTTTAAGAACGCCCATTTAGGATAGCCGCACGTTTTGAGTGCTTCCTTTACATGTGTGTGTTCCTTCTTTTTTCCTTCAGGCTTAGAGGGAACATGTTCTGCCCGGTGGTGTAGGGTCCTAATTACTCCAAGTTTGTGTTCCAAAGGGTGATGGGAGTCAAAGAGGAGGTACTGGTCCGTGTGTGTGGGCTTCCGGTAAACTTCGATGTTGAGTTTGCCGTTCTCTTCAATGTGCACAGCGCAGTCCAGGAAAGGCAAACAGTTGTCCTTTGTGTCTTCCCTGGTGAACTTGATGTTTTTATCCACAGCGTTAATGTGCGCAGTGAAGGATTCCACTTCTTGTGTCTTGATTTTGACCCAGGTGTCGTCCACATATCTGTACCAGTGGCTGGGTACTCTTCCTTTGAAAGAGCCAAGAGCCTTCCTTTCCACTTCCTCCATGTAAAGGTTGGCTACAATAGGTGACACGGGGGAGCCCATGGCACAGCCATGTTTTTGTCTGTAAAAGCCTTCGTTGTATTTGAAATATGTAGTGGTGAGGCAGAGGTCTAACAGTGTGCAAATCTGATCGGGTGTGAAGTTGGTCCTGTCCTCCAAGGAGCTGTCTTCTTGTAGTCGTTTTCTGACAGTCTCCACGGCCTCCGTGGTGGGTATGCAAGTGAAGAGAGAGACTACATCAAAGGACACCATGGTTTCATCTGGATCCAGGGTAAGTTTCTGGACCTTGTCGGTGAAGTCGGTGGAGTTCTTGATGTGGTGTGGGGTGTTCCCCACAAGAGGAGCAAGGATGGTAGCAAGGTGTTTAGCAATGTTATAAGTGGCTGAGTTTATGCTACTGACTATGGGTCTGAGTGGGACAGCTTCCTTGTGGATTTTAGGAAGTCCGTAGATGCAGGGTATGGCATCCCCTGGGTAAAGGCGGTGATATGTAAGGCGGTCAATAATTTTGTCCTTTTCAAAGTCTTGAAGGCAAACTGTAACTTTCTTTTTGTAGCTGCTTGTGGGGTCTCGCTTTAAGGCTTCGTAGGTATTGTTGTCACTGAGGAGAGTAGTGATCTTTGTATGGTAATCTGTAGTGTTTAGGACCACGGTGCATCTTCCCTTATCAGCTGGTAAAACAGTGATGTTGTGGTCTTTGCTCAGGGAAGCGACGGCCTTCTTTTCCTGTATTGTGAGGTTGGATGGAGGGACTTTGGCACTGGAGAGCGTGGCTGAGACTTTCATCCTGATTTGCTCTGCTTCTGTCTGTGATAATTTATTAATCCGTATGGCAGATTCTGTGGCTGAGCGTGTTGCATTTCAGACCCAGCAACACGCTCAGACAAAAACTGGTTCACCCGAAAGACAAAACGCCAAAACACAGACTTAACAATGTGGTGTATGCTGTACAGTGCAGCGAGGAATGCCCAGACCTCTACATTGGAGAGACCAAACAGCCACTTCACAAGCGCATGGCACAACACAGAAGAGCCACCTCCACAGGACAAGACTCAGCAGTCCATCTGCATCTTAAGGATAAAGGACACTCTTTCGAGGATGCCAATGTTCACATTTTGGACAGAGAGGACAGATGGTTTGAAAGAGGAGTGAAAGAAGCCATCTATGTCCACTGTGAGCGACCATCTTTGAACAGAGGCGGGGGTTTACGACACCAACTCTCTGCCATCTATAATCCAGTTTTGAGATCCCTTCCCAGACGCCTTAACGCCCACTCACATCCTGGGCCATCTGACCTCAGGAATTCGCATGATAAGGTGGGGCCAGGTTTCACAATGAACACACCCGAAACTCTGGCTGATTGGGACCCACACCCAGTTTCACACCTTGGCTCAGGCGATTAGAAGATCATCAGGGGGTCCTTTTGTCCCTCTGTGGGGGGATACTCCCACTAGGTTTATATCTGGGACTCTCCACCATTTGACCTTAGAACTGAAGAAGCTTCTCGGATGAGAGGTGAAACGTCTTCAAGTAAACTTAAAGAAGTCCAGACGCTTTTCTTTGCAAGCTCCTTTGACTACGATGACCTGGATGACTGAGAACCTTCACAGACATTAAAGAATGGTGAAATTATTCTAATAATACATAATTAGACCAGCAAAGTAGCAAACAATGATCTTTGGAGTAGTCGGGCATCCTAGCATTGCCAAAAAAAACTGTACTTAAGTGCAACTGTCTAAATCTGGGGTACATTTGGGTATTCCCAGATCCGGTCCTTTTTGGACCCCTGATATAGTCATATATGTCATGCATATGTTATTCTTTTTCCTTCCTTTTTGGTACTCTTCCCATGTATGTGTTTTTGTTGTTGTTGTTGTTGTTTTGCACTGTTGTTTTCGAAAACTTAAAAGTAAAAATTTCAAAACAAGACAAAAACCAAATCTCCAATGCCAATATGTTTGGGGCTTTTGTTTGAAAGGACTTACTTAAAGGAAATTTGGTCTGTTTTGCATGTGGCTAAAAAAATCGCTCATAACACTGCAGATGCAGGATCCGGGAGACAAAACATTAACTCAAAAACTCATTGCTGGAAACCCACGGGAGAAACAAAAACATCCAGAGCAGAAGAAAAACAAATTGCAGAGGAGCACGAGCCATAGGGGGAGGACACGACAAAGGGCAACTTTTTAAAATATATTTTATATGTTTCTCCAGGAAGAAAGAAACAACGAAAATGTTCATAAAACAACTTTCTAAATAAAGTGAAAAACAAACAAACAAATAAAAATATATCTTCTATCCTCATTATCTGCGCAGGCGCAACGCTGACGAGTAATTGCACGTAACGTTTACCGTGTCCGGAAGTGCCGTGGCAACACGGGCAGCTCGGGTGTTTGATTTTCTTTATCCTGTCATTGCGGATTTTCTCGGTTATTACAAGCACTTCAGACTCATACCTTTTCAGTATCTTTTTCTGACCACGCGTCCACAAGCTTCTGGGTCAAGTAAACCGTACACCGAGGACGTGACGCCACTGGAAACTTTGGGGGGAAAGTGGCTAGCTAGCCGGCTAATACGCTAACAAAGCTACCAGCTGATTGTAGTTTACACATCAGACACTGACGGGAGGATGAATAGAACGCTGAAGAAGCCAGTTTATTTTCTCCGGCGGTGAACAGACCGTAGTTTAAGCTGACTCTCCTGCCAGCAGCGATGTAAAGGATGCACAAGTAACAGAAGTAACTCTCGGTGGAGTGGAGCTGGTGGGTTTTGGGGAGCTTGAAAATGGAAGAAAAATACAGCAGTAACGTGCTCTCAGGGGGTCAGCTGGGGATGGTCGAAGTGCCCGATTCCAGGTATGTTCTCCTTCCTTCATCAAAAACTCTCAGTTTAAACTGATGTAACTGTTTTCATGTCAAGAATCATTCAAGTCTCATCTATGCATCTGTAGTCCATACGTTAGCGTTTGTGAAGAATTGATTACTCTGTAAATTGTCCACAGCAGTGGAAAAACCACCATTATTATTTCCCATTGCTTGTTGTGTCTGATATTTGCAACCAGACACCATATGTAAGAACACTATAACAAAAAGCCGTCAGATTTGCTTATAAACTAATAGTCATTACATTATTATTAAGCATTATACCTTTATATTTTACTTTATTATATATATATGTATGCACACACACACACACACGTATATAGGTATTTGGTATACATATTCAGTAATGCATACAGTGTTATATTTGTACATGTATTTATTCTTATAAATCTCAGATTTCCATTGTTATATTTTGCTTTGTTCGTATGTTATTGTATTTTCGCACACCTCTGTTGCTTGTGAAGCTTGCACACAAGAATTTCACTCGCATGTGCTGTACCTGCATATGTGATGTGACAATAAAAGCGATTTGATTTATTAATAAATTAGTATTCATTATACCCTTAGTCTGAGCTGTATGTTGGTATAAAAACCTTCAGGATTGAATCCAGCCTGCTACGTGTTAGTGGGCATCTAAAAATTATCAGGGGTTGTCTAAGAATTGGTTTATCCAGTCTGTTGTGTCAAGGGCTGTGATGCTGAATCCCCAGCAGACCACAGCACAGTACACTCCATTCACCACAACTAACTGGGAAAATCTTCAAACTCTTCCTTAGGAAATGGAGCCCTTTTGTTTCCTTCTTCTATACAGCCTCTGTTTTTGACTTCTAGTTCATGTTGTTGTAGATGTGGACACATGGTTACTTGTCACTCCTCCACCACATCAACATCCTGTCCCAGGATAGGCACAACATCAGTTGTTCACCATCTGTCTGGTCTTATTCCCATTCAGAAGCCGATCATCCCTCCTCCTAGATCACTCCACAAAAGCATTCAGCTAGCGTTTAGTACTCCTTCTCCTGCCCATGACTAATGAATCCAATCACTGCATAATCTTCAGTGTTTCTGTAGGTGGCATGACCTGTTGTTATGCTGAAAGTCTGAGGTGCAAAAAAGGAATACACACAGACTCTCTTTAAACCCTCAGTGAACTGAAGTTAAATATTTCTGTCCTGGGAGAAGAGGGAAACCTGATGGAAAATGGTAGAAAACAATAGACTAAACTGGAAATATAACACAGAGGTTTTCTATAAGAACGAACAGTTCAGATTTTGTTTCTTGGGGAAGATTACGCCTGTTACTGTATGAAGTTTGCCCATAGGTAGAATCAGTGTAGATGACAGTTGGTTTTGCTCTTATCACACACAGCCTGTACTAATGTGTAGCGTGTTCTTTCCTTGTGCAGGTTAACCAGGTACATTGTTCTACTCGTCATCTCGAAGGTCCTCAAAGCTCTTGGGATCTTTGAGTCATACGATATCCTAAAAGTGGTTCACATAGTTCAGTTCATCTTCATACTGAAATTAGGGTAAGTACTCTTTGTGTTTTTATGTATTATTGTTAGTTAGAGCTGCTCTGTAGTGACAAAAATCTTAATTACAGTTATTCTGGCCGATTTTTGTTGACTTTGCAAACTTCACACACTTGCTCGATAAGAGCGATGAATAGATATTTAATGTCCATCATCTCAGCTGAACGTGTTACCGGCTGCAGTGAGTGTGTTTGAGGTTTTTCAGGTGGAGTTAAAGACAAAATGTGATTATTCACCAAGACCTTTTGCTCATTTTGTATTTATAGATGGTGAAAACATGCTGATTCTTTTTTATTGTTTTGATTTTAGGAGTGCAGTGTTTCTGCTTTTTTTCCAAAAACCTTTTTCATCTGGAAAAGTCATCTCAAAAAGACAGGTTTGTCTGCTTTAAAACCTCTAATCTTCCTGTTCTTTTTACTGTTGTTCATTAGCTTGAACAACTTATATATGTCGTGTTTAAGATGATTCAAGTCTAGCTTTGCAAAAAGAAAAAAAAACACCTTATGCATTATATTAATTTCTGTTGATGAATCTATTTTCTTTGCAGTGGATAAAGTTGTTAAAGCATGCTGTTTTCAGCTGTGTCATATCCCTCCTGGGCTTCTTCGGCCTAACTCTTTGTGGACCTCTTAGGTAAGAAGTAGTTAAGCAGTAGTTAAATAAAACCAAATGCAGCATTAGAGTTGGAGGAAAACAGTTTAAATCCTTCCCTGAGAGTCCCATTGTGTTTCTTTGGACTAAAAATTGTTGTTTGGGGGTCTCCTAAAAGAAACAAGAAAGTCAGGTTAGCTACAGGTGCACAAGGACACAACCTTCAGGGAATAGTTGATCAATTTAAAGCAGTTAGGGTTGTGGATTTTTAACTGGGAACTATCCAACGATACTTCAAAGATCATCTCACAGTCTCCAACCTAAACTGCTGCATATAGTTATGGCAGACATGATTGCTTTGCCTGGCAGAATTTTCACTAGAATAATTTGACACCTGTCTTTATTTCTTAATATTTGCATGTTTCTTCAGTTAATACAGTAGCATCTCATTTCACACACACACTGTATTTGTTCAACATCTGGCAGTATGTTCCTCTGGTTTTGCCGTTTAATAGTAATTGAGAGCTTCTGGGGCTTTACAGCATTACAGCCCACCAGGTGCGGGTAAAACCCACAAATACATATTTTAAGACCAGAGAAAGTCACATGCACAGTTCCTGCAGTGAGCTACTTTAAAGTGGTATTTTAATGTAGTAGGCAAGTATTTTACTTTACAAACTTATGTTCTTGTATTATATTCAGCTTGTTACATGGCATTTTATTGGCTTTGTACGCTATCCCTACCTCCTACAAGTGTTTATAAGAATATCTGCAGACTAACAATGCAGGAACTCCAGCAACACTTAAAGGTAAATGTGGCTTTCATCAGGGTCATGACCCTAATAAAGGCCACATGCCGAAACGCGTTGGTCAGTTAATAGAGTTGTTCCTCTTTACCTTTGAGTGTTGCTGGAGTTCCTGCGTTGTTAGTTTCTTATCCTCTTCTTGCACCTTGGAAGTAGGTGAAATTGTGCCAGAAATTTTTGTCAGTATCTGCAGACTCACAGCTGTATTCAGATATATTATTAAAATTGTGTCTTTCACAGAACGTTGTTGCTGTTTGAGCACAGTGACGTTGTGGTCATTGCTCTTCTTGGGGTTCTCTTCACAAACTCAGGAGGAGGGCCATCAAAGGTAGGAGGCCATAAATTCACATGGCAGAAACTGCTTTTAGTGTCGGTGTGATCGTGGTTATATGACATGAGCACTTTATCTCTGTAACATGTTTTTGTGTTTCATTTCCTGATGTTTGAAAAGTACAGGTAATGTTTGTATTTATTTGTGTGAAGGAAACAAATCTTCATTATAAATATAAACTGAAATTATAAACTGAAACACAACTGACCGATTACAAGCCGCCTCTCTCCTCCATATGCAGTTTAAGAACTGGTATTATAGAGCAGGCAAAGAGGCACAATAATAATATTTAAAACACTCATTATTTTGAAAAAGGTAAATGATTGAACTCTCTGTTAAATGTTTATAATGTGCATTTCTGTTTACTTTGCTGTGACTTTGTGCAGACTAGAGGTGCTGCTTTCTTCATCATCGCTGTGATCTGCCTGCTCCTCTTTGACAACGATGATCTCATGGCAAAGATGGCCGAGCACCGTATCCTTTGAGCCGACACTTTAGTCCATTGTCAGTGTTTGTTAGTTTGTGTTTGTGTTGCGTTGTTACGCCTCTGTCCTTTACTGCATTTGCCTTGATTCCCCCTCATAACCAGCTGAGGGACACCATGACAGTGCTCTCACTCACTTCCTGTATACTGTGATTTCATTTTTAGGGGTAGCAGATCACAAAGTGAGTAAAGCTTATTCCCTACCTTCTTGTTTTTTTCTTTCTAAATATTGGCTTTCCAATAATTTAATTCAGTTTATATACAGCAGAAGAAAGGGAGTCTGTCTCTTTCTGTCTGATTCAGTTCCTTGTTGATATATATATATTTATGTTTATGGTAATGTGTACTTGTACTTCCTGTCAGGGTGGTGTTGTGCTGCTGGTGGCATCCCTGTGTCTGAAGGTCGGATTCCACACGGCCTCCAGGAAGTTGTCAGTGGAGATCGGCGGTGCCAAACGTCTCTATGCCCTCGACAACCTGGTTTCTGCCATGGTGCTGCTGCCCTGGGTTATAGTACTTTCTGCGACCACAGAAGTACGTGCACCAGATCACATGATAAAACGTGTTTGTTGTTTAGCTAGCCGTGTTGTAAACATCTCATCTTAACCCCAGAGCAAAGTGGAGTCGTGGTCCTCTCTCGTCCTGCCTTTCGGGATGATCATCTTCTCCGTCACGATCCTGGAGTTTTACGTCGAGGCCATCTGCAGCACCAAGATGGAGACGCCGAGGTGCGCCCGTTATGGCGCCTTGGCCCTCTTCTTCAGCGCATTGCTGCTGGCAAACTTCTGGACTCACCCGCTGACTGACCAGCTGCGCTCCATGAGCAAACCAGCGCACCACGGCAGCACAGAGCACGTGCTCTCTGGTGGAGTGCTGGTTAGCGCCATCTTCTTCATTATGTGTGAGTAACGGCTCTGGGATACCTAGCTAATTTGTTTTACCTGCCTTTTTAATCATATTTTGCATTTAACAGTTAAAGTTAAATGGGGAGAAAGACTTCAAACACCAAAACAAGAATTAATTAAAAATTAAGTGACACTGCCTACAGAGAACAGGCATTTTAGGAAATGCATGATGGGATTTGAAAAAATGGAGCGAACACCTCTCAGGAAGTGCTACACAAAAATGAAGGCCTATTGTAGAAATTTGTTGCATGGCAACATTTAGTAAAATGTAGCAACATCTGAGAAAACGCAGTCACAAAACCAGAAATGCCACCTCGACATTTAATACAACGCAGCTCCGACTTTTCAGAATCCACTCTCCTTTACATCCTTTAAAACTCAGGCAGGGACTAACCTGAAATTGATATGGAAACAAAACATTACATCTGTCTTACTCGAGGAATTTTTGTTCTGTCTGTTCAAATACAAAAAACATTGCCCCTGCCTTTCACTTAAAGTGAAAGGGTTTCTGAAACAGCGGGTTTTAATTATTTATTTTTTGGTCAAAACCTGGTCTTTAAACTGGGTTTACACCAAAGTTGTTATAGGTAACTAAACCTAAACAAAAGAAGCAAATGTGAAAACATATTTTAATTAACTAAAATAAATGAATAAAATTAACTGACACAATTTTGTGGACTTGGGAAAACTAACTAAAATTTAAAACATAGCCTTAGTGTATTTTTTTTTTCTTTTGATAAAGATTTTGTTATCAAAACTTGCCAGATGAGGTCTCAATAAAGTCAATAAACAAGATTGTGAGTCAACTGTTTTCAAAAAGTTTTTTTATTTTTATTGTAATTACTGCACTGATACATGCCCTTAATACAATAATACTTAAAATAAAGACTAAAACTAACACTGAAATTAATTAAAAACTAGCCAGAAGTAAGCAAACCCATCCTGGAAACTAACTAGAACTGAACTGAAAACCGAAAAAATTAATAAAAACTAATTAGAAATGGATAATAATTAGAGATGGACCGATCCGATATTACGTATACTGACCTAAATTACTGGATCGGATATCGGAGAGAAATAAAAAATGTAATCCGATCCATTAAATATCACAAAAGCAGCTGTAACTCGGCTCATAACCGTAGCACGTCGGAGCAGTATGCATCACGTGATAGAGCGGCTGTGGCGTGCAAGACCTGTCAGCGTCTGGTTGAGCATTTGGAGCCTCGCTACCAAACCGGCATTTTATCTCCAAGAAAGTTATCCCAGAGAGAAGTAAAGCAAGTGTGTAAGTTCATCTCTGAATGTTTGTAAAGCATACCAGCGTTAAGCTTAACAACCGATATATGGAGCGACTCCCTCTTCTCTTCCCTCTCCTGTTGCTACTTTAATCATGAAACTGATTGATGATCAGCTGATCGGCTTTTCTGTCGTGAGTCCGTCTCTCTTGTTTGTTTATCGCCCACTTCGCGCCAGAAAAAGGAGACCAGCGGCTGAACAACAGCTTGATAAGCTGTTGTTAGAATTTATTTAATATTACTTTCTACACCAGGATCCTTTTCTACGTAGCTGACGGCTGGTAACTGTGCAGGGGCGGATCTAGCAAAGTTGAGCCAGGGGGGCCGATAGGGCATTAACAGGGAAAAGGGGGGCACAAAGACATACTTTTCTTTCTTATTCTCATTTAAAATGTCTAGCTTTTAATAAATAATTATCTGAATCTTACACCCAAAGTTTTAATCTGATTTAAAATGTATAGAAGTCCATTACTGTATATAGTAACTATTAAGTCTAATATACCCTAGTAAGCTACAGTACTTTTTCCTTTGGGAAGCAACCATCTGTGCAGTCTGCAGTTCTGTTGAAGAAAGATGTTGAATCTATTTAATTATTCTTGAAAAATAATTGATTTCTGTGCATTTTTTTCACACTGCATCAAATTAAAGTTGATTACGTCGATTAAGCATCATGAGGTGGAGGGTGGGGGGTGGTTCCCTTTTTTTTTTTTTTTTTTTTTTGCTGGGAGTTTGCAACCCTATTAGTTAGGTAGGTAAGTACTCTTTAAAATACCAGAATAGGGAGGATGGAGTAGGTTTAAGTTTATTAGATTGATCAGTGTTGCTGAACTATGAAATATTTTGGGTGCAGTGTATTTTTTGCATACAGGTTTAACAGAATAGCTTTAGTGTTTGTTTGTTTTTAAACTTGAGTATGAACTTATACAAAATGCAGCAAGATATTTTAAAAAAACAGTTTTATTGATTAAAAAAAACACTATATCGGATTCATATCGGTATCGGACATAAAAAAGTGGTATCGTGCCATCTCTAATAATAATAATAATAACAAAAACCCTTGTTTACACCTCTCTCCCTGCAGCGTCCAATATTCTCTCATCTCCTTCAAAGAAAGGCCAGAAGGGCACCTTGGTGGGTTACTCCCCTGAAGGGACACCTCTCTACAATTTCATGGGTGACGCCCTGCAGCACACATCCCAGTCCCTTCCACGATTCATCAAAGACTCCCTGAAACAGATCCTGGAGGAGTATGACTCCAGACAGATCTTCTACTTCCTGTGTCTCAACCTGGTGTGTAGGAAGTTGCTTGTTTTTGTTCTGATCTTTCACATTTTAGACCGTCTAATTTCAAAGTAAGAGCTCCGTACCCGAACCCCAATAGCAACAGAAAGCAGAACGCCGATTCTTAGAGGTCCAAAAATGGATCAGCGTATACAGGAGAAATGAAGGGAAAAACACACGTCTGAGCTCACAGTCTTTTAATATCAGCTGTTTAATAGGATCCGATCTACATCTCACTGACATTTGTGCCTGGAAATGAGGTTTCCTGCTAAAATGAATCTTAGTAATAAAGATCATAGCTGCCATTAAGGGTAGAAAATATGTCATAAAGGGTTCAATGACCTGAGGAGCAGTCTAACATTATACAGTTGCAGGCTTCTAAAAGCTAATATTTTACATATTTTACTTTTACAAACCTATTCAAAGAAACACTTATGCTAGCATTAATGAAATTCCACATTTCTTAACCTTTAATGATCCTGATTCTTATACTGTGCTTATATTTTGCATGGATAGTCTTTTAATGTATACGCATGGGACAGTGTGAAACGTAATTTCAATTCCTTTGTATGGCAAGTACATTTGAAGGAATTGACAAATAAAGTTTTCTATTCTTCTATTCTATTCTATTCTATTCTTAATGAGGGATGGGTGTGTATGAATATTTGATTTGTGCCTGTTTCTTAAAAAAATATAAAATAAAACTAAACTAAGTATAACAGGTGGAATAAATGAAATGCACAAGTTAATAAGTAAACAATAAAATCTACACCCCAGTGAGAACAACGGATTGCCTCAGACTGAACAGAATGTAAAAAAAAGTAATTTCCAGTTGTCAATTAAATAAAAGAATTAGATAATCACATCTGGAGATCATCTTAAATAATTTAATCTAATACATTAAAGCATTTCAAGCTGTTGAAAGACTCGCCTGCTGTGTTTAGGCTCACACACTATTTCGTAAGACTTTTGTTGCTCTGCATTGTTTCAGGCTTTCACCTTTGTGGAACTGTTTTATGGCGTTTGGACCAACAGCCTGGGACTCATCTCTGATGGTTTCCACATGCTGTTTGACTGCTCTGCTTTAGTTCTGGGCCTGTTTGCCGCCCTCATGACCCGCTGGAAAGCCACCAGGATCTTCTCCTACGGGTAAAATCCATCAAGAACTCGTGATCGTAAAATTGAAGAACATCACCTCCAGCTGGATTCTTAATGAACTGAGTGTTTTGTGGTTTTGCAGGTACGGTCGTGTTGAAATTCTTTCCGGATTCATCAACGGCCTGTTCCTGATGGTCATCGCTTTCTTTGTCTTTGTGGAGTCGGTCACCCGTTTGTTGGATCCTCCCAACATAAACACAGACATGCTGACGGTGAGTAAAAGGATTCCACCACACCATTTGAATATCTTTTTTACCTTTGGTCACTAAAATCACGGCTTTTAAAATTTACTGATTGCATCTTGTCAGTTTTGGAGTGATCTTATACAGCTGGATATCACAGCTGGATATGATAGAGACAATATGAAAGCGTCCGTCTGGTTTGAACTCTGTTCATCCTTCTCTGCAGCCCGTGTCTGTTGGAGGCTTACTCGTCAACCTAGTGGGCATCTGCGCTTTCAGTCACGCTCATTCCCATGGCGGCAAAAGCTGCTCGTCACACGAACACGGGCACTCACATCATGGCCACTCCCACAGTGAGCACAGCCACGGAGGCCACGGGCACTCGCACGGAGGCCACGGGCACTCGCACGGAGGCCACGGGCATGGCGGCCACGGGGGACACGGGCACTCCCACAGCTCTGGAGGCATGAATGCCAACATGAGAGGTGTGTGTTTGAGACGTGGTCTGTGGTGAGAAACATAAAGCTAGATAAAGTCATGATTTATTGATTTGTTTTTCTCCAGGTGTCTTTCTCCATGTCTTGGCCGACACCTTGGGCAGCGTTGGCGTGATCATCTCCACCATCCTCATCCGGCAGTTCGGCTGGTTGATCGCTGACCCCATATGCTCGCTCTTCATTGCCACTCTCATTTTCCTCAGTGTCATCCCTCTGTTGAAGGACGCCTGCGAGGTTCTGCTTCTGCGAACTCCCCCAGAGCATGAGAAGGACCTGAACAATGCGCTGGAAAAGGTGAGGAGATCTAGATGGGCTCAGCAGACTGTCGTGAAATTTTTTTTCTACGTGCATGGGAGGAAGAGAATCTGTATTGAGAACTGCTTATCTGTTTGCAGGATCAATGAAATTTGGAAAGCTAGTACATAAATAGAGAAAATAATTTACCAGGTTACACTACTTCCTACCTATTTTAACTTTTTAGTTCCTAATTACGGCTTGGACCCTGCCGTGGCTGCGGATTCTGTATATATATAACATTTTTGGACATAAGCAACAGGATAGGAACTTTCAAAAAACATTTTCTGATTTTAATTTTCTTCATGTTTCAGATTGAGAAAATTGAAGGAGTTTTATCATACAGAGACCCTCATTTCTGGAGGCATTCAGCCAACATGATCGCCGGAACCATCCACCTCCAGGTCATGTCTGACGTGGTAGAGCAGAGGATCATTCAGCAGGTTGGCACAAACTCTAGAATTAGAATTAATACTAATGTTTTACTTTACAGCAATGAATCCTATTGTTTGGCGAATGAATACCAAACATTGTCTTGGCTGTTTGTAATGGCACACCTGGGTTATTACTGGGTAGTTACATAATCTATATTAATAAAGCATAAATAAGAAGTACAGTTATATATTTATCCTGTAAAACCTGAACCGTGAAATAATAGCCAGAAAATTCAATTTAAAAAAAAAAAAAAGTCATTTTTATTGAACCTTCTGACAAATTAAAAACAAAAAAAGGCTAAATTAAATGTCAGTTTGCATATTTAGTAACTAAACAGTAAAAAAATAAATGTAGTGGAGGAAAAAAGAATCGAAGTCTTCTTTTCTTCCGGTTTTGATTTCTCCTCCTATACCAGCACTGTTATACTGCAAGAACAAAAGAAAAAAACATCTAAACATGCTGCTCTTTTTTTCTGTGTTGTGTTCAGTTAATTTCTTAGAATATCTTTATGCACATTTATTTACTATTAAATATTTAAATGTTAAAAAAAAAAAAGGTTTTACAGGTACATTTAGGCTAGATTGTTGGCGCTGAGGATTTTTATGGTGGACTGTAATCTGGTTTCAACAGGTGACCGCCATTTTGAAAGAAGCCGGGGTGAACAATTTGTCAGTGCAGGTGGAGAAGGAGGCGTACTTCCAGCACATGTCAGGACTCAGCACCGGGTTTCACGAAGTTCTGGCGATGACGCAGCAGATGGAGTCCAAGAAGTACCTGAACGACGGGACGTGCATCATGTAGACCAAAAGAAACGCTAACAAGTCTGTTTTCATTGATATGTACAGTGTACGTATGTGGTTTAAATAAATCTGAATATATTGGTTTTATTTTGCTGTTGTCTTTATTTACCCAATGTCACAATTCAGGTTCCTTGTACGAAAGACTCACAGCACACCAGAGAGGCTATGGGATTGGTTTATCATGTCAAACCACAATTATAACCATACGAATGATGGCAGACACTCTGTCTTCAAGTAAACTGACATTTTAGCTTTATTATAAAAGGAAAAACATGAAACCCAATCAGACTCTAAAGATAATCTAGGTTTGTTAGTCCGATTGGCTTGAAAGTGATGTAGGCTTTTGTATTCATACCCTAGATGCAGCTAATAAAAGTCTCAGACAAATTAGAATTTCCGTGACCTTGAAGTCAAGGTCAGAGGTCAAGTTTTCTAACTATCTTCTGAATCGATAACTCAAGAAGGAAAAATTGATACCGTAGATCAGGGGTGCCCAATCCTAGTCCTCGAGAGCTACTGTCCTGCAGTTTTTAGATGCATCCCTAATGGTTTGATTACCTCTTCAGCATGCCATCAAGTTTGGCAAAGGCCTGATAACAAGCCATTCATTTGATTCAGGCGTGTCAAAACAAGGATGCATCTAAAACCTGCAGGACGGTAGCTCTCGAGGACTGGGATTGGACACCCCTGCCGTAGATGTTTGGCTCGATTCAGCTTTGAAAAAACTAAAAAACTGTAATTTTGGGAAGGATTCTTGCAGGATTGGGTGAACATTATGTGCACACGTCAGGTTAACATGGAAAAACTGGGCAACATTGTCTCGATCTTATCAAAAACAATAACAAACTACTCTGGAGCAATGTTCCCTCTAAGCTGCGCGCGTGCGCAATTGCGCACTGCTGGCACGGTCTCTGCGCACAGAAAATCTGCGTTGCGCACAAAAAAAAAAAAAACCTGAATTGAAATTAAAATTAAAACTTTAACAATTCTGTTTTGCAGTGTTAGTGAGTGACTGGCTGCTCCTGTATGGGATTAGAACGATGCCACCTTATCCCATAGTCCAGCCAATAATGCGATTGACAGCGTCCTTATGTGCCGATACCGGTGTTTTAGAGAGCAAAGCGGCGTGGCTGATGTGGAGTGAAGCCACGTTAATAACAACGTGTACAACCATTGGAGATGTGAGCAGGACAGACGGAACAATTGACGGAAAAAGTGTGGACTTTATATCAGTTTTTAAATTGTGTTGATAGGCCACGTAAAACCAGAGTTATGATAAAAATATCTGCAATGTTTGGTTTTCTTTCTGAATACTATCGTTGATTATATTTACTGCGGGCAAAAACGGTAAAAACAGCGTTTTATAAGGAAAACGCTCGAAAGCACTCTCCGCCTGTGAGCAAAAACAAAACCAAAACACCCCACCCTTTCCTATTGGTCGAAAAATGTACCATGTCAACCAATCAAAAAATGATATGGCAACAGTTGTTTAGGAAGGAGGAAGTTTTAGGAGTGTTTTGAGATGTGAGAGATTTGCGACGTTTATGGGAAATCTTGTGTAGTCAGTAGTTTTGTTGTGTGTGTCAGAACAATGAGGCGACTGCTGAATGTTACAGGTGTTACAGGAGTGATACATCTCCTGTTGTCAGGCCTGCAGGTATCAGGCTGTTGTTCTCCTTTATCTCATAGTGGACAGAAATTATTTTTGGAGTGGCACAAATAATTTGTGTGGCATCAAATTTGATGCAGAACAGCTGATTGTTCTGTAAATAGTTTGAAATGTTTATTTAAAAAACGTCTTGGCTGCATTTTTAGGTAAATAGCAGCAAAAACCTTTGTTGTTTGCAAAACTCAGTAACTTTTTTGAAGAAGTAACTATATAATTAATTGCCCAACATTGGTCATTATATACTGTATTTTGCAGACTGTATTATTATTACTTCCTGTGTTAACATACTACAAAGGTCATGAACAAGAATTTTTGTTTAAAATTTTCATTGTAAGTGGGCTAAAGCAGTTGATTAAAAGTAGTCAAACATAAATGCTGTAATTTGATTATTTTAATAAACCATGTAACTTGGATGGATTCGATGCTGGCGTGACCACAGTGCACACGTCTGCTGTTGCTCACAGTGGTCCAAGGGACCGCTCAGGGAGTTTGTGTGTTCGCTCAGACACATGAAAAATTAGAGGGAACATTGCTCTGGAGAGGTATATGAACAAGATAAATCTTCCCTTTGTTTCCATTTTTTTGTTACAGTTACTGATGCGTAAACATGACATCTTCTGTTATTTTTAATTTACTCGCAGGTTACTCTGACATTTCCAGGCTTAAAGCTGGAGTGATCCAAGATTAGCGAAGAACCAGACCTCTGTTACCATGACATCAGGTGGGCGACTTCATACAAGTACAGGATCCATGTTAGGGCGCTTACCTACGCATGCATGTGACCGGTGTGTGTATGAGAATACATCAGCATATCTGGAGTCAGGAATATTCTGGCAGTGCTAATATAATGTCCATATTCCACTGTAGAATCACCAGTCAATCTGGTTAAAACTGGGGGAAATGGTCATGAGAACAGCCACACTTAAATCCAAAAAACATTTCTATGAAGTCCACTGTTTGGACCACAGGATTTTAGCTGATTTGCTTTCAGACCCTTCATAAGAATATCTGTGGTAACCATTCATCTGTTCCTCTGTCAGTTAAGGTGATTAATGAACAGGTTGTGTAGGAAAAACAGAAGTGTGGAGCCTCTGATGTAACTTCTTTTTTTTTTTTTTTGGTTGGTTCTTACTGCAGACTTAAGGGTTTAAGTTGAAGGCAGCTAAACTTTTATTTAGCTTGTTGAAAAGAGGCTTCTTCAGTTTAGAGCTAATGAGGAGTCTCAGGTATTTAACCCGTAGTGTGGTTGTCACCTTGGAAGAGGTACGTAGAGTCATTTACCCACCACAAGAATTATTCAGGCAACATGGTTCAAGGTGTGACTGGAGGTTGAATCACCTGAGAAGGAATCTCAATTCCCTCACACTGTTCCTTTATAAATGACCCAGTATGCTATGCTGTATTCCCACTAGGTGACAGTAAAATACAGTATTTCTTGTATCCAACTCCAGGCATCAACAGAGAGAACCAAAAGCAACTCATGTTAAAGAACGTCCTCGCTTTATTTGAGCAATGAGCATTAATCTAATGCAATACAAATGTGAAGAAAAACACATGCTCACTGCTGCTACAGTGCAGAGAAACGCTGACTGTGACATGACTGATATGTGTCGCTCCAAGAAGAGAGAAACTACATGAGAAGTTTCCTTTGTCCACATGTTTAGACTGACATGCAGGAGTCAGGACTCAGCAACATTTTGAGTTGTCTGTAATGTGCAAAAAACAGGAAGGGGAGGGGGGGTAAGCATTATACGCCGTTTTCACTCCTTGCACCCTTTACTCGATCTCGTTGGAGGTTCCCACAGTGGTGCTGATCCCCATTTCTGCAGGAAAAAAATTAAGTAAGCAGGAAGTTGTGACAAATCTGAAATCCTTTCTTGCATGTTTTCTTTTTTTGTAGGATGTTTCAGTTTGTTTACCTGGGCATGGTCCACCTTCCAAAATAACATCATCAATGGCAATGTCACTCCTTACTGAAGAACCCCTGATCGCTTCAAACACAATCTGGGACAAAAGGACAAATAAAGTGTTTAGATTAAGAAAGTTCAGGTCAGCAGTGAACCCCCCCTTCAGTTTTATTTATGCCGTGCTAAATGACAACAACAGCTGCCTCAAGGTGCTTCATATTGTAAAGTAAAGACCCAAGAATAATAATACAGAGAGCTATGCATCCATGTTTCAAAATTCAAGAAACCTTCTGTAAGAAAAAAGACTTTTTGTGTCATTAGTGTTATTAATAATTTATTAATGTTTTTTTTGTTTGTTTTTTTATGCTGTGTGTTATTTATTTTTGAAACACCTGCAGAAGTAGCTCTTCAGTTTCACTGTATTTTACAATGCACTGACAATAACAGGCACTCTGAATCTGATTCAAATCATGAACAAGTGAGTCGTTATAATAAATAATTGCAAATTAACTAAAGTGACCGGCTCTGTTTTTACCTCCAAGTTAGACTGAATTATCCTATAAATAAGCTCTAATACCACTGCAGTACAGACCTGCACGGATGATGATCATGCAGGTCTGTGCTACATTAACAGCTCAGCGAGCTAGGCTGAGCTTAAAGTCAGAGTTTTCTGAATCATGATAGTGGCCCTTTTTTTAACTTGGCTAAATCACCATGGTAACCTATGTTGAACAAATGACCAGGTTGGGAGTACCACGTTTTCACCGATTCTTTTATTTACAGCATGTTTATGCAAGTTTAGATTATCTGCAGAGGGAATACATTTTATATGTGCTAGGTTAAGCCGTACGTTACTAAAACCACTGAATAAAGCCCAAACTGTGGGAATGTGCATCTATTAATTTGGTGACACATGAATGTATTAGACTTATACTGATCTGCTGTTGAGTCTCTTTTACACTCCTGGAACTGCAGCTAATAAAACAAATAGACTCAGGCGGTTTAAAGCTTCAGTACTACTTTAGTAGCTAAATCACCAGGTTAACAATTTTCTGCAGCACTAATCTCTTGTCTTATTAACAGCAGTATTGAATTTTACTGTTACTATTTTTAATGTTCTTTATAGATTTTTAATCACAATTCCTACTCCACTGAATATTTTCATATCTAACCTATGAGAATGAAGGGGTTTTTTTTATTTTTAGCTCCTCATCTCAATGTGTTTATATTGTAAAATAAAGACCTTACAATATTAGAGTGAGACCTGCAACACCGAGTAAGCGCTTGGTGAAAGTGGGGAGGAAGAAATCCCTTTTAAGATGAAGGGAAGTCCAACAGAGGCTGGCTCATGAAGGAGCAGTCATCTGCCCCGACTGGGTGGGGGAGTGGTGGGGAGAAAGAAGAGAGAGCAAAGGGGAGCGAGCGAAATTTAAAAATGATCCTTTAATTATTGAAACTTTCATTTAGCCAAATAAAAACAGCCGAGATGTTGAAATACCCAGCACAGAGGATAAATGAGATCAAATGTGCTAAAGTTTGTTTGCAGATAAGATCCATTCACCTCGAGAGTCATTCACTCAACGTTGTAATTTCTTGATTTTAGGTACTCAGTATATTCTGGCACACCCACATGTGCATGCAGTCTGCACAGTGATGAGTCCAGACGGGACCAATTATACTGAACCTGCAGGCTGACAGGGGCAAAGCTGATGCTGAAGGCAGAATAGTTCAAGAGAGGATGTCGAACTGAGTTCATCTTACCGAGACTCCGAGGCCCATGTTTCCATGACACAGTCTCCTATAGGCTACTTTGTTTCCTGGGCAATGACTCTATACCACTGGTTGTGTGTGGTTTAAAAATGACAGTCTTCAGAAAGCCGTCGAACTGAAAAGAAGCCTGAAGCTATGTAAAAAAAAAAACCATCTTCATCTGTGCCAAATCTCAAAGAGTTTCATCACAGTGGAGTCAGAAAGACCACACTGGGGTGATTTTCTTTCCAAAAGAAAATCCCTTTTGTTATCAAAAGGAAAATATATGTTCTGCTTTTGCCTTTTTAAATTTCTCGCAGAACCACTGAGCTGTTATTTTCATGCCTGTCAGATACTGAAAATAATGTTAAAGAATAAAATTAAAGACGCATCATTTCACTTTTACATCAGGAATTAGTTTGTTATGCTGCTTAACAGCTTATGAAACATGTTATTGATTTAAGTGGTATAATGGTATAATGAAGAGGTAACTTAAAGTTGTTTTGTTAGCACGTTGAGCCCACTTTGATCTTTCTATCAGTGTAAATATGTTTAACTACACATTTAATCCCTGAGATATCTCAATATAAGAGAAAGAAGAGCAGTTTCAACAGCATCGGTTCTTCAGTTTTTCTACATGGTAAATATGTAAAATTACAGAAAACGTTCTTGTAGCTCATTGCCCAGACTGTCCTGGATTTATTAAGCGGTTACTTTTCTGTCGTGTAATTGTTTATCTATTACTTAACTACTTTAGTTAAAATTCTAGAAATGCATAGCCTCCTTCATTTTTTCTGAAGCAGTCTAGTGGGCCACACTGGAGTCTTTGCAGGGCCAATTCTGGCCTTGTATTTTTGAGGGTTAAATGAAAGCACTAAAGCAGGGGTGTCGAACTCCAGGCCTCGAGGGCCGGTGTCCTGCAGGTTTTAGGTCTCACCCTGGGTCAACACACCTGAATCAAATAATTAGTTCATTACCAGGCCTCTGGAGAACTTCAAGACATGTTGAGGAGGTCATTTAGCCTTTAAATCAGCTGTGTTGGATCAAGGACACATCTAAGACCTGCAGGACACCGGCCCTCGAGGCCTGGAGTTCGACACCTGTGCACTAAAGCATCTCAGTGACATTAAAGTGATCCTCATTTCTCAGCATGGCTTCTTAGAGAAACTGAGATCATCGCCCCTCCTCTACAGTTCTGTCCTCACGTGTTCCACAAGTGAGTTGTTTGCCAGTCAACATCCACCATCATCTTCATCTAAACTGTTTAACTGTTTTTTCTGCATTAAGGAGAAAGTTATTTCCACTCTTGCCTGATGCTGGCTGTGACACTGGTACTCGATTTGGGCCTTCAGCCACGCGATGCTCTGCTCGCCGCTCCTCTGCCACAGCAGCTCTTCCTTTCCATATTTGTTGATGCGAACGTTAAGCTGGCCTGTGCCCGACCCATACATGTGGTAGAAAAAGCTAATACAGTGCCGTCCCCTGGTTCCTCTCACAGGGCGGGACATCAGCCGGGCGTTCTGGCCGGGCAGCATCGGCGACGCCTCCAGGTGGAGGTAGTATCCTGCGGAGCACACAGTGTAGGTCAGGGGCTTATAATGACTGAAAGGATCAATTTATACAAAAGGAGAGGTGACTCACCAAGTCCCGCCGTGTGGTCCCCTCTGGGTCCGGTGTATGAGGTCGGTGTGGGCCCCCGCCTCCTCTCCCAGTCAGCAGCGTCGCTCTTCTTGTCCTGAGTGTAACCACACAACCCTGCTTCAAAATCACAGCGTCCAGGGAGAAGAGACGACAGCAGGCCTACAAGAGGAAAATCAATATGCAGAATAAGAGAAGAAGCAGGGTTCCAGCTTCTTGTTTTTAGGCTAGTAGGGTTTTTTCTTTGAAAGCAGGGTTATAAAATAAAAACATCTCTTTCTCTCTCTGTGCTTTTTTGTAGCTGTTACCTGCCACCAGCTCGCAGTCTCCAAGGCTCATGCTGATGTCATCCAAAGCCACAGAGCCACAGTCCCAGAAACTCCTGCAGGTGCTCACGAAGACCACCTGAACAACACAGGACAAACCGGTGAGTCACGAGGTGTTTACAGATTTAAAGATCGATCCCAACCAAAGACACTTTAACCAAAACCCTTTGTTTGGGTTGGTGCTGGTGTGTGCGCGAGCCTCAGTTAGTCTGTGAGGATAGGAATGAATCATGAGTGAAATACTGAGCCAGTGTGGAGAAATCCTTTGAGCACTTTGCCATCTGAATGACTTTATTTTCATCACGCAGCACATGTAATGATGATGTCCTACAGCAGCAGTAAATTTAAAAAAAACAATTTCTCCTTTTTATCTTTCCCTTTCTGAAGCATTCTTTTCATTTCTCAGTGTATTTCTTATCTATTTCTCACATTCTTTACTCTGTCGTTCATTTTTCTTTCTTCCCCCGTATTTACTCCCATTATTTGTATATTTTTCCATCATAATTAATGGATCAATTCCTTGTTTCTTGTTCCCACTTTTTCTTTTCAGTTCTGTCAGTTGCACATTTTCCCTCTTTCTCCCTCTTGTACTGATGCTTGTGCATTACAATTCTCACTTCCTTTCATTTCTTTCTTTTCCTTTTCTCCATTTTTCTATTGGTTCTTTCCTTCTTCTCTCCTTCCTGTCTTGTTCACTTTTTTCTAATCTTCAGCCCTCCATTTTTTTCTCTTCCTCCAGGAAAACGGTCAACCGGGATACACACACACACACACACACACACACACACACACACACACACATATATAAAAGAATAAACAAGGAGGTGGATATATATTTATCCAACTCCTTGTTTATTCTTTCACACATGTGTGCTTTCCCCCCCACTTCCTCATAGCTGACCTTGGCAGACTGTGACGTCTGGAAGGTGACATCCGCTGCGATCCAGATTCCCCTCGACCTCTCTGCCTGAGTCCAGATCTTCTCCTGGCTGCCGTTCGCATGCAGCAGATAAACAGCCAGAGCCTGGTCCGTCTGATTGAAACCTGCATTTGCCAGAGTTATTTCTGGTTGGTGAATCATTCAGATCAGCTCCAGCAGAAGATTCACACATTTCAAATAAATGCCAACATGCAGGGAAAATATATGAATCTGTCGAGTTTCAGGGTGCAGCTCACCCCTCAAAGAGAAGTAAAATGTCAGACAGTACTTCATGTTCCTGGCTAGAGTTGGACCGATGAGGCGGCTAACGTAGCCGGAGCGTGGGCCCAGTCGGGAGTGAGCCAACAGGAAAGATCCTGGAGGGAGAAGACAGCATTTTATTTTCTTGCTAACTCTCTCTTCCTCGGAATCTTGCTTGCGTTCCCATCACCGCTCACACCTGGTAATGATCTGCTGCTCGACTATTTTTCAGTGGCAAACTGTGCTTTGTTTGCATGCATGGATGCTGTCACCACGTGAAGGCAAAGAAATGTCTAAAAAGCCGACAGACACGCAGCCACCAAAACGCTGGCCTAAATTTCACAGCTTTGATGTTTGTTCACATCCACCATCTAATGAGAACAATACCAGGCTGTTAATGCTCTGTGGTTCACTTGGTTTACCAGCTACAGTTCTGTGTAAAAGCCTTCATTTCTTTATGAAGGAGCCAGACTTTTTTGTATTTTTAAAAGTGCTCTTGAACAGCTTTCTGGGGGTATTTCAAAGTTTTTCTTTGACCATTGGCTGCTTTTTCACGCATTTTTTAGTCCAATCTTTGTACCTGACAAAAGGAATATTTTGGGGTTTTTTTTGTTTAAGCCACTTAACACTGAGATGAACCAGTGCTGTGTCTAAACATAACGAACAACTTTGCCAGTTTTAAACTCTTTAATCTTCTGGCACTTTGTTACTCGACAGGCATACAATAATATTTTTCAGACCAAAAGTGGAGAAAAGTGGAGGAAACTATCTACAGGTGATAAACAGCTAAAAGTCATGTCCTAGGAAATACAAAAAAAAAAATCCACCAAACACGGCACCTAAGAAATTCATCTGGCCTTTCACTTGATCTACACTGTTCTGTTAAGACTTATGAGTAGTGGTTTCAGTGGAAGTGCCAGTCTTAAGAAAGGGAAATGAAAAACACACAATGGAGCAGAGCACTATAGACCATGGATTGGCCTTCCCAGGACCTCAGCATTATTGTAGCAATGGGGGATCATGGTAAATGGCCTGCATTTGTATAGCGCTTTACTCAGTCCCTAAGGACCTCAAAGCGCTTTACACTACATTCAGTCATTCACCCATTCACACACAGGTAATGGCAAGCTACATTGTAGCCACAGCTGCCCTGGGGCGCACTGACAGAGGCGAGGCTGCCGGACACTGGCGCCACCGGGCCCTCTGACCACCACCAGCAGGCAAACATGGGGTTATTATCTTGCCCAAAGATATTTGGCATGCAGCCAGGAGACAGCCTGGGATCGAACCACCGACCTTCTGATTAGTGGCTGACCTGCTCTGCCACCTGAGCTACAGCCACCATCTTTGCAGATAATGAAACAAAAGCCAACATCCAAAGGAAAACTCTCAATGCCCTCGATGTCACAAAGCTTGGAGAACTATTATCAAAGACTACTTAAAGAAATTTCAAGAAAACTCAACTACCCAGCAAACGTGCCCTCTTGGGGCCTGTATGAGGCCGCTGTGGGCAAACCCACAGTACTGGCATGAAATGTAGAGCACATCTGGGCCCACTGCGAGTAGGTGTGGATAAACCGTGGAACTAGGCAAGGCAAACCCACATTTTTCCACATGTGTGTACCCATCCAGGGCACATACCAGTTTTGCTCTTATGTGAGTTTTATTATGTGGGCTTATGTGAGTTTTCTATGGTCAAGCCAATTATGTGTTGCCCATAGGAAACCTGAGTGATAAGGTAGAATAAAATATGTTTTACGAGTGCTGGTCTGCTAGATGTTTTTTCTAACAAAAAGGATTCTTTGGTGGTGGAAAAAATCAGGAGTTTCCCTCTGAGGCAGCCTCACAGTTGACCTATTCTGCTTGTATTGTTATTCTCGGACTCTAAAAGTGTTGCATGATTCATGAATAATTACGTGCACATCAGCTTACCCTATTATTTGAAACTTGGACCATTTTTAACAGTATTGTCACATTTTATATATGATAGGAAATACAGAAAAGTGTAATAAGTCCCCTTTAAACAGTGGAAGTTTTACAAAGTCCACGGTCAGATGTTGTTTTTCCACCTGCTCCTGTGGTGTGGTCTCCATTCCTGAATATGTTGGGCTTCACGGAGACTCTTCTCCACGGTGACTCCTTCGCCTGCTCCTGGGTGTAGAGGCAGAAACCAGACTCAAAATCACAGTTGGCGATAGAGGGGTCAAAAGTTGGCTCTGTAGAATAAATGCACAGAAACCGCAGGTTAATGTAGGATAAACACTTTTGTGGCTCCTGTTCGGTCTTTTAAACATTTGTATTCGATTTCATGTTAACATCTGTAGACCCTGTAGGATTAATCATGGTTATTTTCATCTTCTCAATCTACATGCAAACTCCCAAATTTTGATATATGAAAGACTTTATGACTTTACTGCTACTTGGATTTGGTGCTTTAAGATATTAATTAATTAAAATTCGTAAAATTTGGAGGCTTAAGATTGACCAAGTTTGACTATTTTACTGGTGACATTAGCGGTGAAAGAATAAGGGGCTTTATTTGCAGCTCACCAGTGTCTGTGGTGCAGAACTGCGAAGAAAAGGAAATATCATCAAGTGCAACACGTCCGCCACGTGGACTGTTAAACGCCACTTCAAAGACCACCTAAAGGGACATAAACAAAGTTGTAGGTCATTATGTGTTCACACAGATGTGTTCATATTTACCTGTTAATGCACAGTAGTCGTAGTAGTTTAGTAGCAGTTTTAAGTCAAACCCCAAAAACTTTTTAAAACCAAATAAGGAACAAAAACATTTGTCAGACGAATGATGGAAGCACAAGAAGTTAAAGATAACCTAACATAGAGTCACTGCATTTAACCCTGCCCAGTTTACTACCTACCAGAACATCTGTGTTATAGGTCATCATGTATACCTAATCTATCAATTAAGACTACCTTAACATAGATTACTCGTATTATTCCCTTTGTAGATACACTGGCGACTATATTACGTACACATTGAAAGAAATTTAAGTCACAGTTTAAAACAGTCACTCATTGATTGTTTTTTTTTGGGTTTTTTTTACATTGTCAGAAACTTGCACTTTCAATTAATACTACACGACTAAAGCTACGGAACAATTAAAGATTTTAAAAGTTAAAATCCTGACTATTATGTGAATAACGGAGACGTTCAGTGAAATCCAACTCAATCATCTCTTGCATGTGGCCATAGAGACAGAGAAATATACATAAAAAAATGTAACATTTGTCAAACAATAACACAATTGATAGCACAATTAATGTTTTTATATTTCCCCAATGACACTAGAGATGTGCTCTCCAATGTATTTTTGTTTGGATGGATGGATGGATGGATGGATGGATAGAAAAAGTGCAATCCAAACCAGAAATGGAGGACTTTCACCTTCAAAGTAAAGTCAGTAAAGTACTAGGGTTTGCTTTGTGAATGTCCACGTGCCTGCCTTTTTTGTGACTGCATATACTTGTCTGCTAAGAATTAACATTTCAATGCGCCAGCTACACATGTGCTCCCGGCAGCGGGTCTTCAAATAAGTATAAGAGCAATGACTGCTCAACCAGGTCTCCAGCTGTCTGCATTTGCAATGGACCATATCAAGGCATAAAAGTTGGGCCTCACCACTGCAACCAACACGTTTTAAAATGTGCAACTTTCCCTTTGAAGGCAAAGGTTCTGTTTTTTGGTTTGCAAGTTCACAATTTCTCTTCTGCTCAGTGTTTACAGGCAAGTTGTTTTCTTCCATGCAAAGTATGGGTGACCGTGGCAATCTGCTAAGGTTCAAAGAGGTTTTTGTTGTATACCTCAATAGCAAACTTAAAAAAAAAAAAAAATTCAATCAGTTTTATTTATCTTGTAAAAAACCCACAACAACAGTTGTCTCCAGGCACTTTATACTGTAAGTCACATATATTACGTATATTGTTAGAGAGAGCATCTGGTGATTGTGGGGTCTCTTTTAACAGGAAGAGACTTTTGTTTTGGGGTTAGGGAAAAGACAAGACAGAAATAGGAGCACAGCACATAAGATAAGATAATTTTGAGCTCAAGAAATACATCATTGGAATTTATCTAAAAGAATCCAGCTTTAAAATTAGGTTCACAGCAGCAAAAGTATATCTTTAACTACCACTTAATTTATTTTTGCTTTTATAAGAAAAAAGCTGCCTCCTTTAAAAGTAGCGGTCTTGCTTTGTTCATTAAGTCATCACATAAGACTTCATAAGAGGTCTTGAACTGACCTGTACCGAGTAGGGTGCCTTCAGGTCCACCTGCACAGGTATCCACTCTCCAGGAATTTCTGTCCAGTCGTTTTGATTCTCCAACCCTGCCCTCCACAACTCCTGGTACTGACCCAGCTGGTCCCGGGTGAAAACAGAGAAGAGGTTTCCTATCTCACTGCGCTGGTACTGAAAACTCAGACAGCCGGACATCGGCACCTGCGTCATTGGAGACACCAGTTTGGCCACTTCTTTAAAGGTCTTGCCGTAGATGGAGTCGACATACATGAAGTGACCTGAAAGGAATTCAGTGGGAGAGTTCTCTGGGTTTATTTAGACCACGTAACCACTGATTTGGTGATTTCTAGATGTCTAAACACCTACGTCAAAGTCTTTAAAGCTTTAACAACTTTAAAACTTACAATAATGTGTTGCTTTGACGCTGTCAGTCTGAAAGATAGGACCATTCTGGGTACATTTTGAATTATGTTTACCACTCTTGTCAAGTTAGAGCCATAGGACAAGTCATTACAGACCTTTGTAATGTTTGTAAAAGGTGAGCTGAGTCCAACTGGTGACCGTTCTACAGACCATTGAGGAAAAACGAAATGGTCTACACCAGCGGTCCCCAACCTTTTTTGCGCAACGGACCGGTTTATGCCTGACATTATTTTCACGGACCGGCCTTTAAGGTGTCGCGGATAAATGCAACAAAATAAAACTAGTACCGGTACCGAAAAAAAGAAGATTTATTCATAACACACGTGAAAAGACCCAGGAAAACCGAGTTAACGATAAAAACGATAACAAAATAACGCTGAAAACCGATAAAAACCCTGAAAACCATACATTTCACACCTGAGCCTCAACTCTCGCAGCCCGGTACCAAACGACTCACGGACCGGTACCGGTCCGAGGCCCGGGGGTTGGGGACCGCTGGTCTATACCAGGATCAGGGGTATCAAATGCAAAGCCTGGGGCCCAGAATTAACCCTCCTAAGGATCCAGTCTGGATTGACTGAATTGTTTTGCAATTGAAGGCATAGTTCGGCGCTCTGCAATGGACTATGGGTCGGTCCATCTGTTAGGATAGGCTCCAGACCCACCATGACACTGAACTTGGTAAGCAGTTAAGAAGATGGATGAATACATTTTGGGGCTTTTCTTGTTTGTCCCTTTTATTGGATGAACAAAGTGGAAACAGACTGGAAGGATAGACAGAGTTCTTGTAGAGAACCGGTTCCCAGTAGTTAAATTCCTTGGAGTTGTTAGTTTCCTTGCTTATTGATCCCACTTGTGGGTTCCACTTGAACTTGCACTCCACTGACTTCAGTTCGGAGGAAAATAGTGGCGCGGTCTTTAGAGTGCATATGAACATTACTTTTATTTTAATTGCACAAGAAGACAAGAGTGTAATTGTCTACTCTACTGCTAACACAAGTTTGACTCTTTGCAAGCATCTGCACAGACAAGCTAAGCCAAGAACCCTGAGTGACGTTAAAGCTGACCCCAGCCCTGCAGCCAGACCCTGAACCTCAATGGATAACAAACTGATGAGCAGTCAGGCTGCAGCCTCCGTTTCTACCTGTTCATGTTTCTAAAGTAGAATCACTGTGGCGATCGCTTTAAACTCTCTTTGTGCTGGTTTTGATCCTTGCTTCGTGTTGTCAGTTTTGTGTTCATTCCTAAATACTAAGGGAAAGATCATATGTGTATTCTCATTAGCCCAGGGATAGGTGTTGGTGTATGGGGCTGTAGCGATTAGTGATTAAGCAACGTACTACATTATTATTAAGAACAGTGTTCTGTGTAATATGTGTAATAATTACTACCCAACATATATCACAATAAAGAAGGGAAATACTTACGACATTTGCATGAATGTAATGTCTTTCATATCCTGCTTAGTGATGGTGGTTAGTCCCAAAGCAGAGCCAGTGAGAAATCGAATCATAAGTGATATCGATAATGGAATCAGAATCGTTAAATAATTAGTACATCCCATCCCTAGAGGTCATTATAAAGAATGTAGATTTGAAGCACTACCTAAAAACCTAGAAACTACATCCCATATTTTAAACTGTCTGACATATAATGATGAAGTTTCACTTTTTAAAGTATCCCAGGCAGTTCATTATTTGTATTTGTATGAGTGTACCTGTACTTTGACCCATTGTAGCCCTCGTTAACTTTGTGGTAGTTAGCTTATGAACTAAAACCAGTTTGACCCTTCACGAGTCATTAATAGTACACCCAGTAATTATATGTACAAATCACTCTTGCTCACCTGACCCGTTGTTGTATGTGTGATCATTTGGCATATCATTGTGGAGAACCTGGACCCCGCCTCCTCCCACATACCAGTTTACATTGGCATTCCACTGGTTATTGTATCCACACAGGTGAGACTCCTCAAAATCACATTCTAGAGGCAGACAAATGAACAACAGACCCGCTGTTATGGGTGCGCACGTGAAAGTGTTTTCATGCTGTCAGAGCTTTGTAAGGTGTGAGGATCAGGATGCAGATGGTCTTCATCAAGGCGTACATATGTGGGTCATGTTTTTCTTTCAGTTTAAAGTAAGATGTGTGAGTGACATAAGTGTGAAGTCACCGACCCAGGCAGTATCCGGGGCTGATGTGGATCTCAAAGATGGCCACGCTGCTCCCTTTGCTCGACCCAGGTTTACCTTCGATGACGACCTAATCAACGACACATGGTCAGTAATCCCCCGAAGTGAGGTCTGACATCACAAAGGCATCACATGAGGTTAAAAACAGTTCATTCATGAACTATGCTGATAGCTAGTCTAGTTTTCCTAACTCTGATTTGCTTTAAAGTGGCGTGCAGAAGAGGGAATGACACACAGGACGATGGATAAGATATGCCATGCCTTTTAAGGTGTTAAGGTGGTTTTGGGGGAAAATGCTGAGACTGTTTTGCAGCAAGTGTGCAATAAAGCCAAAACTACAAGCTAAAAGTGGCTAAAAACCTCCAAAGTAAAAACAGCTTGATAATACTTTGTGGGTTTATTGGAGCATGCTCAAAAAGCGTTAATGTCAAGCATCCTCTTTAAGTAAATCATCATGTTCCTGTGGTGAACTACTATTTTCTTCTCCTGCCTGCTGTGTTGCCCTGTCTCTGTCATCACCTTTACTGCTGGCCTTCATCACTTAATCTTAGTTATTTCCTGTTTTACTCTGAGATTTTCTTTTCTCGCGTATCTTGTTTTTGTGTCTACGTCCTCTCTTTGTCTTCTCCCGTTTGAGATCGTCTGCCCTGCCCTCATTATTTGAACCTGCTTTTGATAGTTTCCACTTGTTCCCTGATATTCATTCATTTTTCTGTCTAGTACATTCTTTGTTTCCTGAAATCTTTTGTCTTTCCCTCTGTAACCTACACTTGGGTCCTCTCATCATATCCTGACATAAATGGAATATGTCCATTTGACAAGCAGATCAGTATAGTATGACCCCTATGAGCAAGCACTTTGGCAACAGTGGGAAGGAAAAAACTCAATTTTACAGGAAGAACGAGACCAGACCCAGGCTCAGGAAGGGCCGGCCATCTTCCATGACTGGTTGGGGGTGAAGGGAGGAAGACAGCAATAATCAGAAATACAAAAACGTACTCATCTAGTGAACTGCCGTGGCAATATAGATTAGTAAAACAATGTATCTTTCACCTTTTCAATTAAAACGTATTTTAATTTTTACTGGTTATTTTCTCAACCTCTGAGAAAGAAATATACACTCTATTACAGTTTACATGAAAAATCTGTTTTATTCCTGCCTATAATCTTAAAGAGGTTATAAAGGAGTTTGTTTATATCATTCATGGATTGATCTGTCTGCTATTTTATTACTATGATGACGTTTTTCTGACTTGTGAAGTGATAAAAAGAGATATCAAAAAACAACATTTAAAAAAGAAATTTAGCTTGGCTTTGTCCAGGTTTCTGTTCTTGACACAATGTGTATTCAAATTAGTGTAGCCTATTACGATGAAGAGTGCCTCAGCTGGATGGTGTCTATTTATACTAGAAGTTTTGTTTTTTTGTCTTATTTATTTTTTGCTTTAATTTATGGAAGCATGAATATTTCTGGCACCGCAAGGTGGCAAGAAATGCCAGAAATAGGGTTACTCCTTCAAAATTAGATATTAGAAGTCACTGGCAGAAACAAGTCTTCATATTTAAAGGTGGGAAGTACAGTCCTACCAGTGCATCTCAATCTAAAAAATAATTGGAATATTTTTGGCTGCAGCTTTGAAGTTGAACATTTTAAATTTAAGGTGAAGCATCAAAAACTGCAGTTCCTTGAGCGGCCACTTGAGTCTGATCTAAAAGTGAGGCAGCCTCCACAGATTCCCATGTTAAAATGCCCAACTTTACAGAAAAAATAAGCATATTTTAGATGTAGACGGGTACAATGATATGCTTTTATTTCAATAGCCAGTTTATCTCTTACAACAAGCAGGTTTGCTTTTGTTATTCGGTTATTCGCAGGTATCTGTTTCCCTGCACAACCCCCGTACTGTCCACAAATGCAGCTTGCCATCATTAACTAATAACCCTTCACTCTCTCATCCAGTGCCTCTAAAAACAATACAACAGGCGCCAAAGCACTTAAACTTAGCCAAGTATGTCCCATCTTTAGCAAACTAACACTACCTCCATCCCTAAGTCAAGCTAGCTTTTGTTTCCAATAACAAAAGTTAATGCTGGGTGGATTTATTTCATTGAGTGGGAGTAAATAGCACAATGCTTCAGCAGTTGGTGTGAAATCTAAACCTCTGGCACATGAATTTTCTTCACCCAGGTCTGGACTGAAATGTGTTTATGCACTGAGGGGCCTGCACATAGCACAGGTCTGGAATAGCCTGATGTAGGTCACAGACCCTGTCAGACTCAGCTCTGCCTCTGCATATAGTGTAAACATGTGCTGTACTATTCCCAGAGTGTTTGGATAATTACAAGCATGTTTCATACGCGCTTCATTTTAGGTCTGCATGTGTCATTTTAACCTGCATGTGTCGTTTCAATGAGAGATTGAGAGGTTTTCTGCACACGTGCAGTAGGTTAGAAAATCGGCTGTCCGACTGCATCTTCAGTCTTTAAAAAATAAAAACAGGAAATTGTGAGTAAATATTTAGTATTTTTTAGTTTTACTTTTCTTTGCACTCATTTTCTCTCATTAGTTGGTAATCTGTGAGAAAGTTGAACTGAAGTGCAGTGGGATTTCTTGTAAGATCACACCTTTATTCTTATATTATTGCAAGTTTTTTTTTCTTGCACAACTAGACAGCTGGGTGTTTATCAGCGGAGTCCCAGGATGAACATTTTCCATTTTATACCTTTTCTTCCGGCTGTAATCTACCCAACCATTCCCCTTTTACTACCTAAGAATAGCTTAGCTGTTGTACCTTTTATATTTTGAAAAGAGATATAAACAGCCCTGAGCTTCTGGTGGAACTTCAGCCATGTTTTGGTACATTTTAATCTGATCTCTTTCTTAAACAAAGATTAGATACTATTTGAAAAGTGTTTTACCCTGTAAGGCTCTGTATTGTTCTGCAGGTCGATGCTTGAGACCACCCAGCTGTCGGAGGGCAACCGGCTGCTCCACAGCGGCCTGTCAAAGCTGTTCCCCTCGGTGCGCTGCAGGACCTCCAGGCTTCCTGACTCTGTGATCTGATAGACAAGCCTCAGGCAGCTCCACTCACCATGCTCCAAACGGGGACTCAGCAGCACCCCTATGATCTCTCGCTGTGGGTCGGCACCACTGCCTATGTAGTCCTCCTGATCCTCATTCACGGCTGCTTCCACTGTGACAAAACGGCCTGAACAAATGGATTACAAATACAGTATTTCATTCATTATAAACAAAGCATGATCAAGAGCATTTTTATGGCAGCTGCTGCCTGATCTTTCCCCCCCTGCTGCTGTACAAACCTTTAATATTTGTGCCACAAATAAGGTTCTTAAGTTAAGTAATGTAGTCTCCTCATTTCCAGCTCCATATTTTTTTTTATTTTTGGACTCTGCCAGAGTAAATTTTGCATGGTTCACAGTGTAAATTATCACTGTTTGACTGTTATTGGGCCTTCAGTTTATCCTGTCTGAAACAGACTGTTTTAGCTCCTGCTGCTTTAAGCTAGCTTCTTTCTGATTGGTTCCCTGACAAAAGCAACTTTTGAAAACTTGCATAAGAAAAACCATAAGAAAAAATGTCTGAAACTGGGTGTTTAGGGCAGTCAGAAGCTGATCTTTTGGCCCAGAGTGGCTAATATTACATAAGCTAACCTTGTTATTGGAAACTTTGGCTGCCTTTGATATCAGCAGCCACCACTCTAATATCACATATGTCAGTAAGGAAAAGCTTGGTGACGTCTTGCTTTAAAGCAAACGTTTTAATGTTTGGAATAAGACTTTAAAAACTTTCAGCCCTTTGGAGGTACATTTCTTATTGTTCATTTCTCCATAAAAATGCTCTGGAGGTAGATTTTTAACAGCACACTCAGTACCAGCTATAAGTATCTGTCAGCTGTAAAACTAATTGGAAATATAGACCCTTCATGAGAAGGGCCAGGCATAAAAAGATGCACGACAACATGATAATAGATAATAAAATGCAGATGGATCATCAGAAAAGCAGCTTCAAGGTTAAAACATTATGATAGCTCATAATGGGAATTTAACCCAAATAGCCACTCTCATGGTGAATGAACATCTCTTTTCCTGGATTTTCCAAGGATCTGACAAAGAAAAGGTCTTGGATCAAAAAGGAACAAGAAATGTGGAAAATTATTACCACTTCTTCCTTTCATGTGTCTCTACATGATTGCACAAACAATCAACAACACAACTGCATGACACAAAAAGCCAGCAATTTAAAAAGCTGGCCAAATAAGCAGGATGCTGCACTTCTGCAGACTGTTATTATACGTGTAGTCAGTATTCAGACATCTAACACATTTTAGATCTGTCTCCCATTAATGTTAGAGTGAATTGTTAAATGTTGTCATTTTTATGCTTACCATCTCTACATTGTTTTAACACTGTGATGAAAGGAATTTCCTTTTGTCCCCCTCCCCAGCCTCTCGAGGTTCTGGGGGGGGGCTGTAGTCTTTTATTGCAGATACATCCTATCTGGAAGATCTGTTTCTTGTGATGTTGCTTCCTGCATTTACGACCCTTTGGTCAGCAGGAGGTCTCACACACACACACACACGCACACACACATTCTCGCATAATACACGCACACACACACACACACACATATGCATACAGTGCCTTGTCTTTGTAACCAAGGGGGGTTACGAGGGGAGGTGTTTGTAAACTATTGTGTGAACGTTCTCAATAAAAGCCAGAGGAGGCCGGATTTGGGGTCATTTCGTGGTAGACACCAACGAGGCCTCCCTTGCAAGTAAATCAATCAATCGCTGACTGTCTTGTTTTCTTCATGATGAATAAGTCTCTAAACCAGCGGGGCTTGTGGAAACACAGACCCAACAATTAATTTCTGCGTTTTGGCAGTAATTTCAGTTCAATACTTACTAGAGAAAAGTTACTAAAGGGGTGTGCACTGTTAAGAAAACACATGTAGAAAAGGTTGCACTGTGGACCTAAGTCTGTACAGAAATGTGACTAAAAACTTAAAGTACTGCAAACCCATGTTTCACTGTAATACAAGAGAGACCCTTACAGTCCAGTTTTCGGTTTTCACAGGACTCTATGCAGTCCTTCCTGCTTCCATAGGAATTAAGGGGGCACACAGCAGGCAGGTGCTGCTAATCAAATGCACTTAATTAAGCGATCATCAGTAGATCTCAGCAAATTCACTAAGGTCAAACTGTGCAAGGCTCAGAGAAAACCCAAGAGCTATATTTCAGATTCTACAAACCTCATTTAGCATGCTAAATGTTGACAGTACAATGAGAAAAAACATCTGATCAAACAAATCTACAACAGAAAGGCTGAAGGTCAAGGTGTTTCAGTATCCCAGTGAAAGTCTGTGTGCAAAATCTAATTCTTCGAAACCTCAATGAACTGATACAACATTGTACAGAAAGATGGGTCGAAATTCCTCTGCAAAGTGAGAAACTGATGAATTCATACAGAAAACAATTACTTTAGGTTATTTCTAATAAAAGGTGGTTTTATAGCCAGATAAATCATGGGGTGCACTTAGTGTTTTCACAGGACTGCACATGCATTAGTAAATTTGGCCCAAGGTCACACATTTTAGTTTCTGGTAGAAATCAAGGTACATACTGTAACTTTTATACCGTTTGTGGCTTACTAACAAGCAAGCTATTTGCTAGCTTGTGAGAGTACAAACTGAAAGGCACTAGCAAATTAACAGAGTTGGGTGTTATTGTTGCCGGACCTGAAATCATATTAGCTGATCCACACAGTGCAGCCACACTAATTAACTGAGTTAAATATGAACACAGAGGCAGCTAACAGGCTCACTGATCTATGTGCAGGTTTGGACGTTCTGACATCTCTGTTTGATAATGGGACTAAAATGAAGGCCGGAATCCACTGATCTATCTGGGATTTCATTTTAGATTGATGCCTAGCAAACCAACATGAGCTTGGCTGTACTAAAAGCAGACTTGATGACTGAACTTGATCTGTCAAATATATTTTTCTTTATTTAGGCACAAGGAGAGGAGAAATAAGCTCTAAATCCCAGCATCAGTTTGTGTTTAAATGCTTGGAATTATAAAATGTGTCTGAGCCAGCTCCAGATAATATGCAAAAATCAATCATTTTCTTTACACTTTCTGTTTAAGGACTAGAACCTGTTAAAAATCAGATGTAGTGTTACTGGACATTTCTATCTGAAAAAAGTTATAGAAAGCCCAGATTTACGGGATGTGACATTTTGCATCAGGATTCATGGCCAAAGTCAAGACACTTTGAGTCAGAGCATCATAAAATCCACCTCAGCAACTCTTTTCTGCTCCAGGGTCCTCCGAGCTCTTCTTAGTGGTCTGTCATTTATTATTTGTCCCTGTGGAATGCCCTGCTGCCCCAGGGCTCCTGAACACACTCACACACAGAGGACTGAGATGATTTCAGTTTGGAAAATTCAATGTTTCTTTTCTTCTCCCAGTAAACTGCAATTGTTTATATTTAAAAACTGAATCAACAGATGTTAAAACCTCAAACTGATGCAATGTCTTGATTAGATCATCCCAATGTCTGATTTGGTTTCAAGCAGAGTAAAAAGGGTACATAAAAACTGCTTTATACATACATTTGACATGACTTCGCTGCTCCTGTTCTGGCTGTGCAGAGCAATGAAAGGGATAAAGAGCAGTGGAGGAAAGGAAAAGAAATGAGCAGGAACTAAGCACACTATTAATGCACCAAATACACCGACTTCTCTGGCACGCCAGCGGCATTAGCAACAAAGATGGAAACAGGAAAACACAGAGTATCCCAGACAGAAGCAGAGCAATTTTTGGACAAAGTGGGCTGTGAGCAAACATCATTGTGGGGAAAAAGTGGTAATTAGAGGTTTTCGTCAGCAGGGTTTGGAGCAGCAGGATAGAGCCGTGATAGAAATTCTGCCTCACCAGTTACATGGCTCAAGATTAGAGATAAAGAGTTTTTTTGTTTGTTTGTTTTTATGACCGATATCATCTAACCTCTCATCACCCACCAGATCATAGGTGAGTAAGGGCTAGTGTTAGGGACTGATTTAACCACGAGCTAAATAGACTCATTTTCAGAAACTAGAAAATTTTGCCTCTAAAATGAAGCTTCTTTTATTTTTTTGCAGGATGTTAACCTACCTCTAACCTTAACCATATCCTTGAATAGATGGCAAGAAGTCGTGTGAGTGGGTTCATCCAGGTCATGGTTGCCTTCTCATTCAAAAGGCTTCTTCAGTTCTAAAAACTGATGAGGAGTCCCAGGTATTCATATTTTAGCTCATGTGAGTCTAACCGCTCATTTGACAGGTCGGTATCAAGGACTTTCAGGACCACCTCCAAGGTGAAAGCCGCACTAGCAGTTAAATATCTGGGACTCCACATCAGCTGTTAGAACTGAAGAAACCTTCTGAATGACAAGTTAAACATCTTAAAGAACTTAAATAAGAAGTCTAGTTGCCTTCAACTCAAACACTTAATTTATTAACCTCTTACCATCTACACATAGGACCAAATAGTGGTTTTGATTGTCAGGCCCTCCATTCTGAATTAAAAACAGGTGTTATACAGTGTAAGTCACGGCACAGGCTCAAGAAAACCCAATATCAGTGAACTCAGCTTGTTAGTAAATGCTTGAATCGGAGTTAATGCCACGGTCCTTGGGTTTGAGGTTGTTTTTGGATTGGGAATCCTCAGTCAATATATTTGGGTTTGGGTTTCTGTTCAGGTTCTTCTGTTTGAAGTTTTGATTCTTACTGTTTGTAGGTTGAGTTTTTGATCTCTGTTGTCATGTCCTTTCAGTACAGTAATATATTCATAATGTAGTTTGTTGATTGTATTTATGGCTCTAGATAAGTTTTCTTGGACTTTTCAATGCCTTTCTAGATGGTTTACTGTTCCAGTATTAGTTCTACATTCTTGATTTGTATTTACCTTCAGTTCCTAATTTGAGTTTGTTATTTGTGTGTTGTGTTAGGTTTTCTGGTGTTCCCCCCTGAATTAGTGAAACAAGAATGACAGACTAAACAGCTTTTGTTCATTTCCTGTTGTAGTATGATTGTTTTTCTATTTTTCTATGGCTGTTTGAGTTTTGCTTCCTCTCTGATTGTCTTCATCACATGCAGCTGTGTCTTATCCCCAAATTAGCCCTGAGTGTATAGTCCTGTAACCTTTGTCACAGTGTATTGTGTGGTTAAGTGTATGTGGCATTCTTGTTTCTGTCTATATAGATCTGTCCAGTTTTTCCCCTCACCTTCTCTGTTCTTTGGATTACTGCTCCTGGTGTTTACTGTCATCAGGAGCAGTGTGAAAAATATGTGGATTTTTTTGGCTAGTCTCGCTTTGGCTGTTGCCGTTCCTTCAGCTGGCCGTGAAGAAAATTGTCACAATTACAGGATGCAAAGAGCTGAAATGACACTGAGTGTTTGAAAACAATGAAAGGTGTCCACTGTCTGTGCTTCTCTGCGGTCCTTTCCTTTCCTGTTCAGGCCAACTTTTCAACCAATCAGCATTTTGCCACCACACAGTTCCCTATTCAGCTATGCACTGGTGGTTTTGGAGGACTGCACACAAACACCTCTGCATAGGCTGTATACCCATAATCCTTCACTCTGCAAAGCCAAACACTTAGGCAAACTACTGGCGTATCCTCTTAACCCTCTGACACAAAAACATTACCATGAATTCTGCATAATTTATGCTTCTGCGTCGACTCTAAGTAGAGCCTATGCAAGTGGTCGATACCATTGCCAGCATTTATACTTGTGCTGGCGGCGGGTGTTTTCTTCCAGTCAATTTGAAAAATGGCAGCAGAAGATGTAGCCAAAAATACATAAGTGGAAACGATGGTATGAACAGGCCAGTCACAATCATGTGACATGTACTTTCATTCTCCAGTTACAAGCATACATCCCACTTCAGTCATGATCAGTGGCGCCCCCTAACCGTAAGTCAAGGCAATCAAAATATTGAGTTTGGAGGATTTTTTAAAATATTATTATTGGAGTATTTTTTAAATTACGCTCCCAAATTTGTTTCCTTTCTCCAAAATACAAGGTTAAGGTTATCACCAGTGATCCACATTTATATATACTAAATAAAAGATTATTGGACTGGATCAGTTTCATAGAAACTACTGATGATAATTCTGCCCCCAATCCTTTTTTTTAGAGAAAAGCAAAATTGGCTTTTCTGGAAAAATGTGAACAGGATTTAATCTATCAGAACGAGTAATTTCTGATCATATTTGGGTTAATGTGATTACCGGTGATCACTTAGACCTCAAAGGCTTAAAGCGGGCTCCACCTCATGTCACTATTTACGTGACGAAACCTTGTCACTGGTTCACCAGGATAAGCTCAAGACTTCTCAGTATTTTGTTCATGGACCACACAAGAGTGTACAATTTTACACATGCTTGTTTAGCAATGGTTAAGAAGTTGTGTAGTTTCTGCCACGGCGACCAAAGCGTGCACAAACGTTAACCTTCATTCATCCATCAGTTGGCTTTGATCATTTTGCATGAACTGACGGTGATATCACACAGATACTAAGGTAAGGGCATGTGCAGCATTCATTCATATCAGCTGCAGCGGTACCAACCAGACAAGAATAACTAAATGTGTTTTTTCACTGACTCCAGATGTTCAGAGATGCTGCAATCAATGCAGACCAGATGGGTTTCTTTTCACCGTACTGCTTTAGTGGCACAGCCAAAACCAGCACCAAAACTGTCATTAAAACATCTTTAACTCTACACTCATTATAAGCTCCTACGTTAAATTAGTTTTAAACCCTGAAAGTGCAGGGTGCCGTCGTTTTAAGTACCATCTTTTTGCAGGGTCCAGCTCATAAAGTCTGCATCTGACGTGTATCCGCAGGTGTTGGACTCAAAGTTGCAAGAGCCTGGCAACAGCTGGCTGTTGGCTTGGATGTTGACTGAGAGAGAAACGAAGAGGAGGAAGACGTTAGAGAGAGAGGGAATGGTAAGTATGAATCATTGCAACTGGCATTAATAGAAGCATGCCCTCATCCACCAGCGCTGGCCAAAACCGTTAAGATGTACTCACCAGCAAAAGTTAGGAGAATGTAGAATCTAAGCATTGCTGCTTTCTGTGGAAAATATACAAAGAAGGAGGATGTAGGAAAAGAACAAGGAGCAGTCCTCTTTCATCCACGGTCGGGGGAAAAGGCAAGATGGCTCTGCAAAGTTTGTTTTTGAAGACTTCTCTCTTGTGTGTCGTCTGAGTGTCTCTCCAGCTCACAGACCGGCAGCACACTGTCTGTGGGGAGAGTGGGGAGGAAAAACAGAGAGGAGGAGGAGGAGAAAGAAGGTGACTGATGGGCTGATGTTAGGCGAGAGAGGGAGCTGGGGGAAGGAGAAAATGAAGAGGCTGGAAGGGGGGGCACCTCACACACTATCAGAAACTGACTTAAAACAGCAACGACTGTGCAGCTCTCCTCTTCTGATCTGTTGGCCTCAGAGTAAACGCAGAGTTAGGGGTTAAATGTCCTGTGCAGCTCAGTTACTCAGTTCACCCCCCACCCTGAGCATTAGGCCCGCGTCTTCCACTTAAGACATGAGCCTAATGAGCGAAACTGTCCTTATCAGAGAAAAACGACAGAGTCGGTACATTTTTAAAATGCTTAAAATCTCCAGAGTTTGCAGTTTCCTTGCAAACAACCTAATTATGGTGTGAACAACGTGACTGTGCAGTAAACCTATGTATACTTGGTGTACACTAACCTCCCCTATCAGTGTGCTGTGATAAACTGTCAAACAATACTGCGCTATGAAAGATTGTCCTGATATGAACTTCAGATGAATTTGTAAAGGGTTGTCTCCTCTCTGGAGGTGTTTTAGTGTTGAGTGATCAGCAGTAACTTGCAGCGGTGTAGAAAAACTACACATTTTTGAGGAGGGCCTGTTGTTACAACCTTTGAATGCATTAAATTATATTATGTCACATGTGCTTTTACCAGCTTCATATAGAGAAATCCTTTGAGACAGAAGGGCAACGTTTATTCAAAAAATGTGCGCAATTGAATATTTTTGGCCATCGGACTCTCACGAGAAGCGGCATCATTGATCAGTAGGTTCAGATGGAGGTAGAAGATGGTAAATGGACCCCCAAAAGGAAATAATAGAGCTAATTTTATCATGACATGAAAATTCTGGAGTGCACAGGCTGCTATGAAAACGTTACAGCTACATGAATCAGGCTGGAAGGAGAGAAGTGAGAGGCTTTTGTCAGCTAAATGATGAACTTATGGAAAACAAGAAGCACTCCTCCGTCAAGCCAGCTCTCTCTCTCTGGGCTGTATTTACATTTAAGGGAACAGTAATGTGTTTCGTATTTATTCATTTTGTTTTCTGTGTTCTTTTTGAGCAAACTTTAAGAAGTTTGCAGTGCAGATTATTACTTTGACTACGCAAACATAATGTAGGAGTAGGTAATGGATAATGTGAGTAACTGCACATGAATAGCTTGAGTTTACAGTTTATTTCTGACTAACTAGACATTCTCTTTCTGTAGAGTCAGAATCTTCATATATTGGTATAATTGCCTAAATGTTGCCAATAGTTTTAAAGATAAAAGACATTTGATGAAGGTTCGACCTTGTAAGAATTATAGAAGTTTTATAGGTTATAAGAGTTTTTGTTCATTTTTGACCAATAAATCGTTAAGATGACAAATTTTAATGGGCTGTTAACATGACCCCACTCTACACCCCCACATAGTTCATTCAAAACTTTTCAAGCTGTCGTGTTTACAGACAGAATGACACACACACATATAAACACTACAAAAACATCTTGGCAGTGAAAAAAAAACATAAAAAAAGAAGATTTGGGGGACATTTACTGTTCACTCAGTGTATCATATATCTTTGATTTCTTGCTTATTAACTAAAGCAATTGGGCACCTCTAACCTGATGGGGATGCAAAACATCTAAACCCAGCCAAGAGTACTCCTGCTCTTGCTGAACCTGTTTGTGTGGTGACACTTTTATCATTTTTTAATAATCATGTGGGTCTTTTTGAGACACAGACTTTATTGTGTTGCTGAAAATCTTTTCCAGATGCTCCAATTTAACTCCAGTGCAGATTTCCTTTTGTAATAAAGTGCATAAGGTAGTCAAAAATATATGGACAATACTTCTTTTTTCATTTGAGCAACTTTTTCTGATCAAGAGAAGAGATTTTTTTCACACAATGACTCCTTTAATTTAGAAAATATACTTCCCTTCCCTTTTCAATATTACAGCATTTCCCACATGCACAAAGCCAGGACCCGTAGGAGTTTTCCTCTACACCCTCTGGAGTAAATCTCTGCAGCAGAGCTCTAAAATAGTGCACGTTAAAAGACACTGCTATATAATGACACCTTCAGCTATAACACAAGCATGTTAGGTAGTCAAATACTTTTGTATAGAGTTCGTATTCATAGCATAACAGCTAGAATTTAATGAGAAGACATATTTGAGAGCCTGTCTGGAAGCGGTATGATGATGTTTCCTGGGGTCTACAAATGATCTGAACTGTGTTTTACAGACTTGTGGAGCGTCAAAACATTTTTCAGTGATCTAAAATATGTGAACAGCTTGTATTAGGAAATCCTGAACTAATCCTGCAGTTCACACTAGTTCATCTAAATACAAAGCAGCCACGTGGAAATGTGAAAAAACCAACCTAAATTCAGGAAAAATGGGTAAAAAAATTTAATTGTTGGAGCACTGAATGTCAGCACAGATACTCCGAGTCCAACTGCAGAAGGAAAATGAATTTGAATGGTGGAAAAAAAATGGAGCATGCTGGGTATGGAAGACCAGACTTTGCTGTACTTTTCAGAGGGAGAGCTCTCCTCCACATTTGTGTTCCATCTGTCAGCCTTGCTTTCTCTGCCTCTGTTTTTTCCCCTCCTCATTTTCTGCAGTTCTGCACTCTTATCTCTTGTGTTCACCAGAATTTTAACAAGAAATCTGAAACAATTATAGAGCACATGGGGAGGTGGATATTTGTGAAACCTGTTAATTGCGTGGCAAGAAGACCTGACTGAAGCCATCAATATTATCTTGCTAGAAAATGCAGAGCTAAAAAAAAGGGGGGAATACAAATACTGATTCTGTGTTTGAGAACACAGAGGGAAGATTGAAAACAGCATCCAGAGATTTCTGCTTTCCCTCGGCTTCACAGATTATAATTAAAAGTTCATTTTTTCTGTGTATTTTCTGGTCTGGTCTGTCTCTGTAAACAACAAAGTGAAGCTTCAATAAAGAACTGAGGGGTGCTGTCAGGGTTCTGTCATGTGCGGTGCATGCAAACGTCATTGTTTGCTCGATGTTTCAGTTATGAAACGTTCTCCTCAGTGTGTGATTTACTGCCAAAAAGAACACCAAACAATGTAGTCGCTGGACCCCCACCCTTCTTCTGGGAACACCCCAGCCCACCACTTCTGCTCGCGGTGGTTGACCCTACAACAGCTGTTATAACATTTGTTTAAATGAAAAGGTTTGATCTTTGCTGCGTACAAAGTGATGTGTCTGCGAGGGGAAACTTGGTCACAAATCTGTTTTGTGCAAAAACAGAAAACTCCACTTTTAGTTAGTCTGTTGGGATTTTTTAACAACAGTTTATACAGTTAGGCCCAGACGTTTTCAGACAATACACCGCCGCAGTGGATTTTAAAGCAAGATGTGACTGAAGGACAGGCTTTCTTTTTTAATCCAAGGATCAATTTTTAGAAATGTCCCCCAGAAGCTCAAAATTAACTGGAAAAAGTGACGTAAAAATAAGGATTGTTTTTAGCACTTGGATAAAACCATGAACATCACCAAATGCTGTTTTTCCTCCCTTTACAACAGACGGCTTCAGTTGCTACTTATCTTTGTGCCTTTGGATCTTTTTGCATGCGGCTGTGTGTGTAATAACTGAAAAGCTGCTCTGTTGGGTTGCTGCTCATGTAACTGAATTGGCCATTGAGGATTATCCCATCTTTTTACTGTAAGAAGCTCTTAAGGAAGTATGTTTTGGGTCATTATCCGTTATCCATCTGCACGGTGAGGCACCATCTATCAGTTTAGCAGCATTTGGGTGAGTCTGAGCAGAGAGTATAGCCCTGTGTGCTCCACAGTCCATCCATGTGCTTCTATCACCAGTCACATCATCAATAAGCATTGATGACCCAGTTCCACTGACAGCATGCATGCGGTGCCATAACATTTTTTAAATGTTTTCTGGCTAATTCTAATCTGCCCTCTTTTCTCTGTATCTACATTCATGTAGATGTCTCCTAGTTGTAGACTTTGACAGTGATGCGCCTGCCTCCTCGAGAGTCTTCACAGCTAAATGTCATGAAGCTGTTTTTCTTAACTCTGGAAATAATTCGGTCATTGTGCACTTTAGTTGTCTTCTGCGGTCCCTCAGGCCTTTTGATGTTGCTGAGCTGGATAGTTATTTTGGGTTTTCAGCCTAATGATGGTCTGCTTGCATCCTCAGTGTTTTTGAATCTTATATTGAGAGTTCCAGCATCCAGTGAAAGGGTTACCAAATATAAGCTCAACACTTGGAATGGACTCATGATTTTATATCTGCTCAAGACTTAGACACAGTATTATAATTTTATATGTGTTTTATTTAAACAGCAAAATTATTTAATAATAGGAAAATTTCTTTATATCACTGAGGTTAATGTAATATTTAATTGCAAAGTTGAACAATTTATGTGCATATTGAGAATTGAAACCTCCATCAGATGAACAGTATGAAAACCTGAGGCATGACCCTGCTATATTTCATACACAACTGAGATAACAGCTGATTTTATGGATTACTCTTAAGGATTACGCCCTTCATGGCCTTACCTAACCTTTTAGTATCACATGCAGCAGTGTGTACCTTAAGGGCAGAGGTCTTTTGTGTCTTGCTGCGAACTCTAAAGGGGCCTGGAGGCTCAGGAATGAGCTGTCTGAGTAAATCAGGTCAGCTGAGTCAGTGACTTGAAATGTGCTTTAATGGGAAATCCTTTCCCAAGGTTTCTTGAGTCTTAATTTCCTTTAAACTGTTTTTTCTTTCCAAAACACTTTCTAGAGTATTGGCCTTTATGTGCTTTCCCCATTCAGCGTTTGCTTTATTTTGTGACTCCTTCTTGAAAAGCGCTACATAATTAGATTTTTATTGTTATATTACCACTTCCATCCTCCTGAAGGGCTCCACCTGCAGCCGGGCTCAAACAAGCACGGGCCCTGTGGCTTGTAGTTTAAACATGGATCATCTCCTGAACATAATGGAAACCGGAGCGTGTAAAGTGAGGCCACTGGTTTTCTGCGTGATAAGAGATGACTCCCTAATGAAACATTGATGTGAGTTAATTCCACTAATGGGTTCAGCCTGTGCCGACTGCATGCCATCTAACTACAGAAGGAACATGTACAGTACAGCTGCATTGATGTATGCAGAGAGAGATGCAGAAATTATTAATGTTTTCTCTGTAAATAGAACAGCAGCAAGCTGAACACAGAACATGAACTATAGGCTACGTGACATTACCCCAGACCCACTCCACTGACCTGATTCTCCATGTTGGCCCTATTATGGAGCTTTTCAGTTCCTAGCCGGTATTTCATAAAAAGTGTGCCGGTTGTTTGTGTGGGATCAAAGACGTGTGCCTGCTGAGATGCTAATAACAGATTTGATGCCATGGTTACTATACTCCACTCCATCGCCATCCTTCATCAAGTATTGTTGTCAAGGTAACACGTGCAGTTGCAGAAAGGTGCATGTGACTTTTAAGTAACAATGCTCAATCAGTAATGAAGACACAGCCTCTTTATTATCTTGGATCATTGGAAACAGGAGCTTAAGATAGCTTATTCCATCACCTCTTAAAAGTTACTAGATTTTATATCATACATGTCAGCCTACAACACGAAAGGTCTGCAGTTAACATCATGTGAATTTTCCACAAAAAGCTGAAAAAAGATAGCAAGTTAGAAGGCCCCGGGGAAGGAGGAGGAACATCTGACATAAAGTCTTTGCCAAATCAAATCAGAATAATTCCACGGATTGAGGAAGCTGGACCCCTAAACGGGGTAGCTGAAAAAAAGAATAAGAATAAGGAATCAATTTTGATTGCAATAACTGATTCTGTTAAAGCAGCTCCTACCTATTAAATAACTGCCTTTGACTGGATATAAAAGATGGATGTAACTGGATCAATACACAAAAATCAGCCCAGGGATTTTTTTGCCCGCCATGTTCTGTGAGAACAGTGCAGATGGTCCAGTTAAATACATGCACATATTTGTGCAGTTCCTCAGAGTAATGGTAATGATACAACAAAAAGGGGGAAAGGATAAACAGGTCAAAGTAGCCAATCATTGTACTTCAATCACTGGATCTTTCTTTTGCTAATTCCGTCCCTCCATCTATTTTCTTACCACATCAATTACATCTTCTTCCGTCTCTTCTTCACTCTGTTTTTGGTACTGCTGTCCCTAATTATGCCGTTCGCCACGGCTGGTGCTAGCGAGAGCATCATGGTGAAACATACCTGGCTTTCTTCTCCTATTTAACTCTAATGGGCGCTATTACTTCCTAAACTGATGATGGGTTGTGGTCCAAGACTTGACACTAGCAGTGTAAACTGTGAACATATGTTGAAAGAGTTTATTGAGGTTGTGTATCAGGGGAGCTGAAGGATGATTTTCTTATACACTTGTATACAACTGGATGTCATTTGCAACCAGAAGAGTCGCCCCCTCCTGGCCATTAAAGAAAATGCAGGTTTGAAGCACTTCTGCACTGGCACATCCTAAAGCTAGAGTCATGTTTTACACAATCTGGGAAAACCACACATGTATTAGACAAAGACAGACATGCTCATATATTAATCTTAAGTGTCAGAGACAAAAATGATTACAGCTGTTGAGACTGGAAGCCATTAACCACTTAAAGGGATGCAGTAAGAGAGGAAAGAACACTGGTTCCTGCAGCGATTACACATTTTCCTGGACACGTGTTCAACATACTCAGGGTATATTTCAAATATCTAGATTTACTTGCCCCTACAATGATAATCAGGAGTCAGTGAAACAGAGTTCACAGTTCAAAGTTCACATGAAAGGGGTGGCACTGGCTGTTTCTAACCAATCACAATGATTTATAAGTGTATGTCAGCAGACTTTACACAGGAAGATAAAATAATACTACCAGCAACTGTGACTGAAGCAACACACCACTGTGTGTGAGAGGTAAAGCACTGTAGAGTGATGTAGTATTACAAGTGTGCGCTTTAAGTGCTTTAGTCAGTAAGTCTAGAAAAGAGCACCAAAGTTAATTAGGTTAAGCCCTTTTGAAGTCATCCTCCAGCAATGATGGCACTATTTCCTGGAGAACTGATTGGTCAGTTTATGTCATATCTGTTGATCTCAGATTTGGATCATAACCTACTCAAGAGCAGGCTAAGTTTGCAGCATTAGTTATCATGATAATTTATGTCAGTAAATAGTTAGCCACCTTTGTATACAGAAAATCCAGAGTTAGGGCTGAAGTTACCTGGTTGAGGTGAACTTCTGTGTCGTAGCACAGGATACTGGTGGAGATTTATTTGTACTTAGAGTAGTTGACTTGATCTGATCGCCTAAGATCACAGACAGCATAAAGGATCCGCGTATCTACTGTGACACCACCCACTGGCCTCGAGCTGAGTGTTTTTTTTTTTCCATCTTGATGTTTTTTAGCAAAGTGTGGATGTAACTGGGAAAGTACATGATCATTGGCTGATAAATTTGTGTTTGGCAAGATGTTAGCTAATAACCAAAATCTGAATGTTCCCCCTTTCTGACGCTTAGAAAGACAATCATTTACAAGATTAACATCATGGGGTTTTTTCAGTATGGCCTGAAGACAGTCACTGAGCCCATAAGTGTTTACCGAGGTCACAGAGTGAAGGAGCCAAGGGCCGTTTGCTCCCAAACTTCTGTACAACCGGATTTCCTTTTTACAACCAGAGGCGTCGCCCCCTGCTGGCCATTAAAAAGAATGGAGGCTCTATGCTCACTTCACTTTTTTAGGCTAAGAACTGTGTAAACAGAGCCTGTAAGTCTATAAGACTTTCTGTACACCTAAAACAAATAGTGGTCCACCTACTGCTCAATGATTGAGCCTTTTTCAGTTGAACAAACAAAATTTGTTGGCAGAGTTTATGCCTTTGACAAGGATGGGGTTTTTAGTTTTCTTTTTAAGCTGACGTTTTCAAGTCTAGTTTGTTTATGCATCACAATCCAAACAGCAGAAACTGACCAAAGCGCTGTGCAAAACTTTGTGAACACAATGATAAGTCTCAGTTTGGATTATATGCTAGGTCAAAGTCAATTTAATCTTAATTGAAGGGGGAATCTGCCCCAAAGCTTAGTGAGAGCAACTGGGTGATCCTTCTTTATCATTTTCACATGTTATGGTAGTAAAAGCACAGGTTTTACAAATAAATATAACAATGGCTTTTTTCTGTTTAAGTAGCCCTGATTGTGTGACAGGGATTTGGCATTCGTAACACCTGGGTCGTGGTTGAATCATCTCTTTTGTGACTGAATGACATAAGCTGGACCTATCTACGTGGCAGCAATGATAAGAGCTTGGAAAATATGCTTCTGTGACTGTTTACAAAAACATGCAACTGACAAAGTTTGAAAATTATTCTCGCTTATTCCATTTTATGCTGTAGCAGTCAGCAATACATTAAACCAGCAAGAAAACTAAGGATGTAAAATCTGCACTTTGTCTATAAAAGTGAGGAAAAATGTCAGTGTTTAAAGGTTAGGGTTACACTTTGTCAGCGTTTATAAATATCAATAATTAATTTTACTTCAGACACATGTATTGCAAAAAAAGCAAGGAAGTAAATCATTCTCAAGCTAAGGTGTTCAGAAAATATGCAACTGCAACTAAGGACTATTAGTATATAATATTAATACGCATATGAAGAAAACCTTTCACAAACCCCTTTTAAATAATTCATAAAGATTATCAAGTACATGGAGGTGTGTCAGGGTATCTTGTGAAAAATATAATATAATATATATATATATATATATATATATATATATATATATATATATATATTTATATATATATATATATATCACTTGTACTAGAATACCCAATCAGAGCATTTCAGGGGGCAAGAATACAGCAAATTTGAATATTTAATCAGGAATAAATGTAGCATAGAAAACATTGTGCACTATTTACAGGCTAATAGAGCCCTGTACTGTGACACAGATGAAAGCTGGCTTTGATTCTTTGTTTTCTACTCAATCGTAGCATTACTCACCCACACATACACATTCGTACAGTGCTTTTATCAGTGCCTAAGCTTTTTATCTAACAGTCACACTCACATAGATGCATCACAGGCAACTCAGAGTTCAGCATCTTGCCCAAGATGGAAAAGCCAGGGGTCGATCCACTGACCTTTCGACTGGCACGTGACCTGCTCAGCCACAGCTGGCCTGCATGGATTGAAGCAGTTGCAAGAGTAGACACACTTGGTCGGTGTTGAGGATGGTCCTGTTATTTCAGGTGGGGTCATCCTGTAATTTATTACAAACTACCTCAGCTGCTTTAGCAGCACTGAAAGCTCTCCTCGCTGCTGCTGTTGAATATCTGTTTGTCAAAGCGGTGAAACATTTATTCAGACTGTTTGCATTAAAAAAATCATAAATCTCTGTAAGTAATAGCACAAATGTTTTAGCGTTAAAATAAAGTAGCTGAAGTGAAAGCACTCAGCGTGAAGAAGCCTGTATGTATTACGCGACTGAATCATAACTATTGATTGGTTAATGTGTATTTACTTTTAATGCTGCAGTTTAATGCTGCATCGGTTACTTACATACTGCTGGGTAGTGATGTGTCGTCGTGAACGAAACGGCTCTTAGACCCGACTCTTTGAAGTGAACGACGCGAGCCGGCTCCTTATTGGGAGCCGTGGGGTTTTTTTCTTCTTTCTCTCGCCCTCTCTCTCGCACTTTTTTCTGCTTCGCTCAGCACGTGAACCTTGTGCTTGTGCTGAGCAGAGAGGGGAGGGGCGCTAGTTACATTCACAGTAGCACAGGAACAGAGCGGGAGGGAGAGGGAGAGAAAAAGAGCCAGAGACAACAAGAGACAACATCACATTAGAAAGGTACAGTAATCATCCACAACTATTTTCAGTTGCGGATGATAAAGGATTCAGAACGTTTATTCATGCAGTGAATCCTATGTATGCAATTCCAAGCAGGAAAACACTCTCCCAAAAAATCATCCCAGGCCTATATGAAAGAGAATGTGTATCTTCTTTTAGTTTTCATATTTTAATTTCTATTTTATTGTGTTGTGGTTTGCAGTGTTTTGTGTAGTTTCACTTTAAATTTGTTTCAAAGGAAAAAGCTGAAAATGTAAATAGTTAAAAGTTGAAATGTAAATAGTTGGTTTTTGTATTTTATAATTTGTTTATTACATTTTATGTGGAGTAAATAAATAAAAGTATATTTATGGTGGCCACTAGAGACAAAGCACGTACAAACTCCGAAACACATGCAAATTCAAAAACACGTTTGTACATGCTTCGGAGTTTGTACGTGCTTTTTCTCTAGGGGCCACCAAAGTACAAAGCAGCATAACTTAGAAATGCTTAAATAAAGGACAGTAAATCTATGGGCCTATCTATCAGTACTGATGAGTACATGTACTAGTTACATGCACAGTGGCTCATAAATTCATAAATTTCCTTTGTTTTCCCTCTCTTTTATTGTTTTATCATTTCTTCCTAGTACATTTGCTAGTTTATTTTTCTTAATATTTTCACTTTTTTAAAGGCTGCAGATATTTTTCTCAAAGTATTTTCTCTCTTTTTCTTATTGATTTCAAATGTATTTCTTTAAAATCTGTGAGGTTTTGTTTTTCAACACATAAATTTGTGTTTTTTGTGTGAATTTGCCGATTTGTATTTAATAATTTTTTTTAAATTGTTGCCCTAGATTTGCCAGTATTTTATTTTATTTTATTCTTTTCCTAAAGCTTTGTGAATACTTTTCTTTCTTTCTTTTCCTTCTCGACCTCCCATTTCTTTCTAAAAAAATATGCTGTTTTCTTGCTGGTAAATTTGCCAGTTTATTATTTTTTAAATAAAATTTCCTTTATTTAACATGTGAATTTGCCAAGATTTTTTCCTTAAATTTGCTAATTTTTTTCCCCATTTTTTCTTATTAATTTGCAATTTCTTTCTAGAAAATTTGCTGTTCTTTTAGGCAAATTTGCCAATTTATGTCTCAAAAAATGTCCATATTGTTGCGCTAAATGTGTAAGTATTTTATTGTATTGTGGAGGTATGTAATAATGACAGGAGAGGTCTCAGTGTCTCACTCCAACTTTATTAACTGACTCTCAGAACCTCACATATAGTAAGCGCCAAAATCTCCACCCCAGCACTTCCCTTCAACTTGGGTGTGAGTGGAGCCACCTGGTGGTCCGCCACACGTACCCCCCCCCCCCCCCCCCCCCCCAACACAGAGTTAGGTCTCTATTCAGTCCAGGACCCTGGGCCTAAGCAAACGACCCGAACGACTGAACCTGGGAGGGAGAGAACAGGCAGAGGAAGGTCCATCCTGTGAACGAGGCTGGTGAAGGCGAGCAGGAAAGGCAGGAGGAGGCTCAAACGCCGGTGGTCCGGGGGTAGTCCTGGGGGGAAAACCAGAGTCTGTCAACCCCATCGAAGGAGGGCGGCCACGGCGAGGGGTCTGGGCCGGCACTACATTACTGTCCGGAAGAACATGTGCAGGTTTAAGTCTGTCAACACACACAGTCTCCCTTCGACCCCCAAAATCCAAAACAAAATGTTTCTGGCCCGGTTCGATAACCCTGAATGGGCCGTCATACAGCGGCCGCAGCGGTGTCCTGTGGGCATCGTGCCTGACAAAAACAAACTTAGCAGTCTCTAAAGTCTTTGGAACAAAAGTGTCAGGCACGCAATGGTGCACCGGACAAGGAACCCGAAGCAAGTGCAAAAGCGGGTTGAGAGATAGCACCGATGGATCGAAGCAGGGAGGAGGATTTTCGGGCAAGAATTCTCCAGGCACGCGGAGGGGCTGACCAAACACTAGCTCAGCTGGGGAAGCGCCGAGATCCTCCTTAACTGCAGAGTGCAGCCCAAGCAAAACCCACGGGAGGCGGTCAACCCAATTGCCATCCTTTAAGGAGGCGCGAAAAGCAGCCTTAAGCGACCGGTGGAACCGTTCACACATCCCATTAGCTTGCGGGTTGTATGCGGTTGTGCGGTGGACTTTAGCCCCCAGTCCATCAGCCATGGCCGACCAAAGCTCGGAAATGAACTGGGGGCCTCTGTCTGACGTAATGTCCGCGGGTGGGCCGAAACGCGAGACCCAGGTTGACAAAAACACCTTGGCCACCACTGCTGCGGTAGTGGATGCCAGGGGGACCGCCTCCGGCCACCTGGTGGTCCGGTCAACAACAGTCAAAAGGTGCGTAAAACCTTGTGACTGCGGCAGAGGACCCACCAGATCGACATGCACATGATCGAAACGTTTGCCGGGTATGAAGAACGGCTCCAGGGGCGCTTTGGTGTGTTTATGAACCTTCGCACGCTGGCAGGGAATGCACACCGACGCCCATTCCTTAACAGATTTGCGAAGGCCTGGCCAAACAAATTTAGAGCTGACCAGTTTAACAGAGGCCCGGACCCCCGGATGAGAGAGCATGTACCGAGTCAAAAACTTGACGTCGCCAGGAAACGGGAACCACTGGGCGAGGGCGGCCGGTGGAAACGTCACAGACGAGGAGGGGACCACCGTCCTGCACGGGTCTGTCCTCCAATATGAGGCCCGCCTGGGTGGATTTAAGCGCGAGGATGTCCAGGTCACCGCTCTGATCGGCAGCCATGGCGGAGTAGTCTATGCCGAGAAAGACGGGAGAAACCAGCGCACGGGACAAACAGTCAGCCACATGATTGGATTTACCAGCCACGTGCCGAATGTCCGTGGTAAACTCAGAAATGGCTGCCAACTGGCGCTGCTGGTGTGCACTCCATGGATCAGAAACCTTGGACATGGCAAACGTCAAGGGTTTGTGGTCCACGTATGTGGTAAAGTGACGACCCTCGAGAAAAAAACGGAAATGACGAGTCACCAGGTGGAGCGCCAGTAGCTCCCTGTCAAAAACGCTGTAATTGCGTTCGCTGTCACGCAGCGTACGGCTGAAAAAGGCGAGCGGTTGCCAGACACCCGAGATTCGCTGTTCCAGCACCGCACCCACCGCTATGTCTGACGCATCAGTGGTCAACGCAATCGGCGCTGAGGGGGATGGGTGGGCCAGAAGGGCAGCATTAGCTAATGCTGACTTAGCATCAGAAAACGCTTGGATGCTTTCCGGAAACCAGTCAACGGAGTCATTAGCTTTCTTACCTTTTAACGCCCCATAAAGGGGCTTCAGCAGATGTGCCGCTCTGGGGAGAAAACAGTTGTAAAAATTCACCATCCCCAAAAATTCCTGCAGTGCCTTAACATTCGTGGGACGCGGAAATTCCGAAACAGCTCGGACTTTGTCAGGCAACGGAACCGCGCCCTCGGCGGAAATATGGTGCCCAAGGAAATCGAGAACCGGCAACCCAAACTGGCATTTAGACGGATTAATAATCAGTCCATGCTCCGCCAAACCCTGAAAAACCTGACGCAGATGGAACATGTGCTGCTCCTTCGAGCTGCTGGCCACCAGTATATCATCAAGATATACAAAAACAAAGGGCAGCCCGCGCAAGACCAAGTCCATCAACCGCTGGAAGGTTTGGGCGGCACCTTTCAGGCCAAACGGCATGCGCAGAAACTCGAAAAGGCCGAAAGGTGTAATTACGGCGGTTTTGGGGACATCCTCCGCGCGCACGGGAACCTGGTGATATCCCCGTACCAAATCGATCTTCGAAAAAACCGAGGTCCCCGCAAGATGAGCGGAAAAATCTTGGATGTGGGGAATGGGATAACGATCGTTCTCCGTGACATTATTAAGACGGCGGAAATCCCCACAAGGTCGCCACCGACCATCAGATTTAGGCACCATGTGTAACGGGGAAGCCCAGGCACTATTCGAACGCTGCACGATGCCCAGACGCTCCATGGTGGCAAATTCTTCCCGAGCGACAGCCAGTTTGGCAGGGTCGAGGCGGCGCGCGCGCGCGAACACCGGGGGCCCTACTGTAGTTATGTAATGCTCCACCCCATGCTTCGTCACCGTGCTCGAGAAAGTGGGGACAGTGAGTGAGGGAAACTCAGAACGCAAACACTGAAAAACGTCACCCGAATCTACTGAGTTAGCATGCACCACGGGCTGAGCACCCCGAGTCAAACAGGGTAATGAGGAAAATGACACAGCATCAATTAAACGTCTGTTAGCAACATCAACCAGCAGTCCGTGAGCACAAAGAAAATCAGCGCCTATTATAGGCACAGAGCTAGCAGCAACAACAAAGTTCCACTGAAAGTCACGGTCATGAAAGCAAACAGTCACCAACCTTTCACCGAAGGTTTTGATGGGAGAGCCATTAGCCGCTGTTAGCAATGGCCCGCAGCCCTCAGCTAGCATGTCCGAGCCAGCCGGGGGAAGAAGGCTCTTCTGTGAGCCGGAGTCCACCAGGAAACGCCTCCCCGAGCGTGAGTCCTCTAAGAAAAGCAGCCTTTCCTTGTTGCCAGCGGTCGCGGCTGCTACAGAGCGCTGACATGCCTGTTTCCCTGGGTCTGGAAACTGCAAGGCGGGAGACAGCGCCGTGCCTTCGCTCCAAAACGCTGGTGATAAAAGCAAAGCCCTTTTCCGCGGTGCCGCCGTGCAGCGATTCCGGCCACTGTGGACGAGTCGGAGGGCCCCTGGAGCATCGGTGAGGGGGAGGGGGAAAACGCTGGTGAGTCCTGAACAATCGCCTGGACGCCGAAACTCCTGGTAGCCAGGAGGATGCAATCCGCCTCTTCCGCAAGGGAGCGGTAATCCTTCGTGGCCAATAGCGGGGAGTTGGCAAGGCCAGCGCGCACTGGAGCCGGCAGCTGTCGGAGAAAGAGGTGGGTGAATAGAAATCCTCCGTCATCCGCGCCCAGCAAGGACAGCATGCTCTCCATGAGCTCGAGAGCGGTGCCGTCGCCCAGGCCTGCGAGGGAAAGGAGTTTCTCGGCCTGCTCAGCATCAGAGAGAGAGTAACGCCGCAGCAGCAGCGCCTTGAGGGCGGCGTACTTGCCTTGGGCTGGGGGGTCCCGGAGGAGAGTCATCACGCGGCAGGTTGACAGCGGGTCAAGTGAGGCTACCACATGGTGGTATTTAGTATCGTCGGCTGAAACTCCACGAAGAGCAAACTGAGCTTCTACGTGCACGAACCATGAAGGAGGATCGTGAAGCCAAAAATCCGGCAATTTAAGTGCCACAGCAAACGCAGCCATCGGCGGAGGTGAAAGTCCGGCGGCAGCCGATGCTTCCAGGCCGGAGCTGGCTTCATCGTCGAGCCTTAGCATGTTCGCTTTCGGGGTCACCAATGTGGAGGTATGTAATAACGACAGGAGAGGTCTCAGTGTCTCACTCCAACTTTATTAACTGACTCTCAGAACCTCACATAAGCGCCAAAATCTCCACCCCAGCACTTCCCTTCCACTTGGGTGTGAGTGGAGCCACCTGGTGGTCCGCCACAGTATTTTATTTTATTTCGTATTTTAGTCTTCAAAATTCAGATGTTTTTCTATTTCTTTTTTGTTATTATTTTACTTTATTTTGGTTTATGCACCGTGGAAAATCTGAAAACGCTCTATTAAAAAGAAGTTGGCCTTCAAATATATATATGTTACCTCTTTGTGTACCTGCGCAGGTTTCACAGGTGTTTTCTTTCTAACGGATGACACCGGAGAGATCAACAGAAGGATAACAGCGACCCCTCCGACAGCCCGTGAGAGTGTGACGGTGCTGCAGAGCTGCAGGCTGCTGTCTGCTGATGGAGGAGGTGGGATGAGGCTGACTGAGCTCACGGCCGTAAAGAGCTGCTTGTGTCTGCACCACCGACATCAGCAGTGTTCATAAAGGCGCTTTGTGCATCGCTAATCCGCTCTGATGTCACGGTGCAGAAGGAGGGGCTGAGCTCTCTCTGTAATCCGAGCAAGTTGTGTCTGAAGGGACAAACCGAGCCGATCCGGGCGAGAACGCGCAGACACAGGGGCGATGTACACTACGGCAGCCGAAGCCGGGCCTCTCCTCCACTGACATGCAGGTAAATGAGTAAATGTCACCTCTCGGAGCTGGTGTGATAGACGAGGAATCGTGGATTTCTGGTGGTTTTAGTGGGAATGTGAACGGGTCGTTTCCACTGATGGCGGATCTGACACCTGCGGAGGATGAATGTGGAGCGCGAGAGGGCAGAGAGGGAGGCTTTTAGACAGGTGACAGTTCGCTAAACGGTTTTATCTCCTTTCCACGAGCACGTCAGGAATGTTTTAGAGATCGTGATGCAGTGAACGACTATAAAATATCCAAAAAAAAAGAAAAACAAAACCCCACCAATGACCGTTTAGGAAACGGGAACTATAACATTTCAACGATTCGAAGAAGCGGGCTGTAAGACTGGCTGATCATTTATAATGATAGTAGCAATCACAAAAGCAAGGACGGCTTTTGGTATTTTAACATCAAGGCCATGGGAGGGTATTTAAGAAACCGAGTGCGCCTTCAAAATAAAAGCTCATGGCAGCTTTATGGGTTAATCGTCTCCCAGAGGCTACATGTAATACAGTGCACGTAATGTCACGATTGATGCATCCCTGCATGGGCCATATGCTTGCTGAGTGGGTGTCTGTTTCTGTGGTGTGTGTGTGTGTGTGTGTGGGAGAGGATGAATCATACTTGGATAGAAAAAGATGAGGATAGGTGTACATACGTTTTCATCTGCCCATTGCTTTCTTTTTTTAATTTACTTAAAGCATAATGTGAGAAAATATTAAAATTATGTATTAAAACCCTAAACTAGCTTAGGTTACTTCAGTTTACTGTTATGTAAGGCAGCTAATCATGAGGAGAAGATGGAACTGGGCTATGTTGGGCATTTTTTCTTTGAAATATGCAAATCAAATTTGTTTTTGGTTAGCTGCCAATGAACTAATCATAGCTGAACAAAAATAACTAAAGTTGCTTTAAGTGTTACTGCAGTATTGAGTGTGCAGGCTTAAAAACCAATACAAGAAAGCCTGTAATTCCTGTAGTGGCCACTTGAGGCCGAGTGAGTCATCCCCATCGACTCCGATGTTAAAATGCTCAACTTTACACCATTAAAAGCATTTTTTAAAGCCTGGTACGAAAACAGTTTTAGCTTCTATAAATGACGACTCTTCCAGGTGTATTCTGCAGTTAGGGGGGTGGCCAGTTTGTTTGAAAGCTTCAGTTTTGATTAATGACATTGTTTGTTAACCTTGTACTAATTAGTAGATATGTATCTGTGCATTGCACCCTTACAGTTTATGAATACTAGCTTGGCCTGATAACCTAACCACCTAGCTAGCTGATAACCAACAAAACACTTTCGTGTCTTTGTCTTGTCTTCCTTCCCTCGCTCCCAAAAAAATGGCAGATGCCACCTCCCTGACCCTGCTTTTGCCAGAGGTTTCTTCCTGTTAAAAGGGAGTTTTTCCCTCCCAATGTCACTTTCCTACAGAGCCCCACAAGGGACACTGGAGAAACAAAAAATGAAGATGAACTTTTACGAGATCCTACAAAACTTTTGCGAGATCTCGCAAACTTGAGATCTCAAAAGATCATCTTCATTTTTTTTTCCTCCAATGTCCCTTGCGGGGTTCGTACCTTCCCAAATGCCTGCTAATATAATATAATATAATATAATATAATATAATATAAATTGATTTTTGCTTTCTTTTTAGTTTTTTATTACTTATCTTTTCCATTTTGAGTGAATTTATTTTCACTGTGGGACTAATTAGCTGAGGTTAGCTTTGCTTAGCTTAGCTGTTAAAGGACTAAAAATCCATGATCAGACATAAGATCTACATTGAAATGTGAGTATAGTAGAACAACACACAGATATTTCTTTTATGTGACGTTCTCCCTGATGGCGTTAAGCAGGTGTTGACGGTCCACCTCAAGTTTGTAAACGTGGCCAGGATTGTCCAAGTTTGTGCCAATAGTTGGATGTGTGAAATGTGATGCTAGTGTTTGTCACAGTTTCCTGATAGTTCATAGACTAAATGTTTAATCATGTTACATAATGACAGCAGCATTGATACTGAAATCAATTATTTGTTGGTTTAATTCTGCCTTTTAGCCCTGATGCATGCATAGAGTGTTAAATAGATTTAATCATTCAGGGCTTTGCTGGTATGTATAGTGTATGTGGATGATTGTCAGTGAAAGGTCAGCGAGTTAATGGGTTAGTAAATCCCCCACCTGGCAGCTTTCACTTCAGCCTGACAGATGGAGGCGTGGCGCTCGCCTCTCAGCTTTGCATGCCCGGCCTGACTAACAGCAGTGCTGCCAGGGCCATCTGTGACCCAAGTCACCCCTTTCTCCCTGGACTCACCCAGCCGCTGCTATCCAGTTGTAAACTCCAGTCAGAGTGGGACATTAGCCATGCTGGAGGTCCATCCTCGATCTTCCTGCTTCCCCTCCTGACAGTTGTGTTCTGTCCTCATGTTTCATCATCACCATTAACCTTTGCCCTCACCATCCAGCATATTCACATATTCGCTTTTGTGCCTTTAATTTACTTAACACCTTTACAGAGGTGGTGGTGTTATGAGACAGCTGTAATCCTTGTACCACCTTTTCACAGTTTATTATGACTGCTGCAAAGCCACTGACATTCATCAAAAGAGATCAAATGACATGAAGTTGAGAGGGAAAAAAAATAAGGATGCTTCAGAGGTTTTCCTGCATGTGAAAAATGTTGGCACCCACCAAAGACCTTGGCCTTTCACCAAAGAAAAATCACCAGGAATATGATTAAAAAATATAAATATACATTTTTTTGTTTATTAAATAGATAAAAAATAATATCCACAGACTTTCATTAAGTTTGGTCACGTACTCTTTGCTTTAAGCATATGCAGACCAATCTTTGTTAAATAAGTAGCTGAATGCTCCAGATTCCTGGTTTTCTAAAGCTGTATACAAATCAGTTTTTCCCTCAGTAGGGTCTTTTGAAATTGCCTTAACAAAAAAAAAATAGCAGTAAGCATTCTCGACACTGCAAAATTCATTTATACTTTTTTGTTTCTGCCTTGGTTTGTTGTAATACACATTAAGACGTTTACTGAGGTTTTGCTTTCACACAGGAAGGTTCATCCATTCATAAGGGAAGCAAAACAGTTTTCTGACTGTAGCGTCGTCAGCAGATTTATTAGCAGTGACGTGTTAGGTTAGACTGGATAACTGAAATGGGATCAAGAGCTTCCTGTGTCTGTTTGTTAGGAATAAACGAAAAAATTAAGTCAAAGATGTTTGTGGGACACTTAACTAGCGAGCTGTGGGAAAGCTTCCAGAAACACCATGCATAAATAGACTTCCTGGATCCAGATGAAGTTGCGATTCTTTCTTTGACATCAAGATGATGTCTCCCAGTTTTTCTGTGAAGATGCATTGCAAAACATCCCATTTTTCTAAATGTTACATTCATAAAGAATCCAACCAAAAAGTTCTGGATCGAGATCTAGATCCGGAAAGACTCCTCAATTTAACGTCCTTAATTAGCTCTGCAAATGCGTCCAAAACTTTTTGAGGCATCATGCTTACAAGTGAACAGAGAAAGCAGTCGTGTCTGCATTTAGGTTTGCAACCCCACATTAACTATTTCCTCCATAAAGGCAACTGCCCCTGTAGCCTTAATGACGTGTTTTGGCACCCCAGTTTATCAGTCAAAGCACAATTTGACAGCCGTTAGAATTTCTGGGTTTTTCCGAGCATAGCCGTAGTAAGCTGTACAGGAAGAGATCACCCTCACTAACTTCTTATATACACCCAGTTATTTTGTTCTAGAAGCAGGCCCAAAATATCACAGAAACCACTCAGTTCAGAAAAAGAGAAACAAGGATTACATCTAGTAGGTGTCCAAGGTGGAGAAGATACACACACATACATAGCCAGTTCTGCAGAAGCGAGACTAATTTCCACAATATGAAAACCATCGAGGACATGATGTGTATCTGCAGATCATCTCTAGTACTGCAATAGCCCCTCCTGCTTGGCTCCTCAGTACAGCCTGTCTCCTTTTTCTCAGATGTTTTTTCCTGACATTTTTGAGTAAATATAGTAAAAAAAAATAGTCATTTGGTTCAGATTACTGTCGTATTCTCCTATTTTAAGTTCTTCCTTGCATTGCTAAAGCCACAAGCCTTTATCCTGAGGTTTTTGTGCTTACGTTCAGAATAAATAAGAAAAAGGTTTTGAGGTGTTTATCTGCGTTCTTTAGCAATGAATGCAAAAAATGGAAGTCTTGGTTCACATATGCACGGCCAGCATTGGAAGCCCTGAAAAAGTCCATAACCCCCGGGGGCCAAGTCAGCAAACAAGCGCGCCGATGGACTCTCTGATTGACCATTAGCTGCAGAGCTGTAAGAAGAAGCTAAAAAAGTTGTAATGTAACTCTAATGTATTTATAGATTCTTGTAATAAGTGAGGGCAGATCAGATACGAACCTTTTAAGATGCATCTGCGCTGGTCTTTATAAACTACACTGCAGTGTAGTTTATAAAGACTGTCCAGAACCAGTTTAATATTCTGAAACATGCTGCGAGGTGACGTTCGGGTGTCCTCTCTCAGCTTATTGACCTCAGAAGCCTGCGATACAAGATAAATGAGTGATTCCCCGGTTGCCTCGTCACATTAAATACACATCAAAAAGGGGCTTCTCCTTCACAGAGGGCATTTATTATTTAGATCACTCCCTTTTCCATTCTTCTCTGTCAGATCTTATCACGTAGCAAGATAGAAGCCCCTCCTTGTCCTCCTGCCCTGCCCTGCCTCCTCCTCTCCCTCTTCCTTCTCGTGTTTTCCACCCTGTGCCATCTGCCAGCTGCTGGCGGACTGACGGACGGATGAACAGGGTGCAGATTAAATTGCTCTGCATCCCAGAGGATTTGGATTTTGTTTTGGTTTTTTGCTATTAGCAGTATAGTCCCTGCTTAGTGTGATATGCAATATTGCTGTTTTTTAAAGAGATGTTCGTTAGTCAATGGCATATAAACCTTCAAAACAAAAGACCTGGAAAATGTAAAGTAGCAGTCTACAATAATTTTAACTTAATGCTTTTGTAGTAAATAAAGACCGGTAATTAAGATATTGATTTGTGATGAAGCGCGTCGGCAGCTGGCACAGATCACAGTGGGAAATCAATCTAGATTCACGGTGACTGGCCTCCAGTTACTAGCAGCCTTATGTATTTTGGTACAGACAAGGTGTACCCGTGTCTGAAAAAGAGGTGATTGTTATCCGTGCTTGGCGATCTCGGGAGACGTCATAGCTTTCATCTCAAGCTCATAAATCCTTCTGTAGCTCTTATTCCGGTTTAAACAATCAGACAAATGGGGTGAGTGGGACGTAGGTGTGTAAGTAATAAATAAACAGAACTGCAGACTTATTTTCACACCTCTGCTACTGCACCATTGGATAAGACAAAGTATAGCTTTCAAAAAGAGGTGGACATGACTGAGGACACGGGTTCATCTGACACTGAGAATGAGCCCCAGGCAGCAGAGACCCGCAGTGCAAACTAGGGGTGATCACCAAAGCCACCATTATTTTATTTTAGATGTTAGGCAAACATGTTAATGGCATCTGTGAGTCCTTATATCAACACAATGATTATTATTCTCTCACTTATCCATTAGCAAAAGTAGTTAAAAAAATTTATTTTAATATAGTTTTTACCCCGTTTGTCTCAGGCTTCAAAGCCTTCATGTTTTATCCTTACCCTTTAATAATTTTCCTGCTTATGTCGTGTCTCCATCTCTCCCAGGTTGTGCCCTGAGCTGGCTTTTCTTGGCAGTAAGAGGAGCATGTTCTGAAAATTGGGCTCGAATCATACCCCAGCCATGAGCCACAAGTATCAGGGAGAGGCAACGGGGGAAGGCAGCGAGGAACACAAGGAGGTCTCAGGGCCTCTGAGGAGCAGGCAGCCCAATGGGACCACTGGAGACCCTCCTGTACGCCGGTCCTGGAGACCATGTCAGATGCTCAACCAGGATGGGGAACTGAATCCCCATCATCACCATCACCCTCCTCCTCACCATCACCACCACCATCACCACCACCACCACCCACCTGGAGGTCGTGGACCGCCTCGGCACCGCCGCCGGCCTCCATCAGGGCAAGGGCAAAGTCAGCCTCTGAGTCCGGTCTCTGCCCCAGCTGCGGTTAGTCAGGATGCTGACCCACGTCCTGTCCAGCAACCCCGCGCTGCCGTCACTCGCTACCGCCGTCACGGTGACCCTAACCCCAGACTGAGAAGTCACAGACAGCGGCAGCCATTCAGAGAGGTTCAGGACTCCTCACCAGGTGTGGAAGAGAGAGAAGGTCCACGACAGGTACAGGTGCAGGAATCATCCACAGCTGATCCTGTAATGGACCAATCACAGGACAGGGAATCTTCTCACCAGACTCCCATTGCTGTTGTTACACCCACCCACCTTGCATCTGGTGCTGCACCCCGTGAAGTACAGCTTGACACTCACAATGCTCCTCCTGATGATCCTGAAGAAGATCTCCAGGAGAGTAAAATGGAGTGTGAGCAGGAATCAGATCTTAAAGAGGATCATCAAAAGCAGGAGAAGGTAGGGGATGAAGATGGAGACCACCGCCCAGGAGAAGGTCACTCTGGCTGCGGGCATGATGAGAAAGCTGAGGAGTATGCTGAGAGGGTGGAGGAGGATGAAGAGAGAGTGATGGACAATGTGGAGGAGGATCCTTCAGCTCAGGGAAGTGAAATCACAGATCTCTGCTCTGACACGGAGAGTGCCGCCTCACTCAGTATGGATGGACCTCTCCACAGCCCGCCTCCACTTCACTCACCAACTCCTCCTTCCTCCCCTGATGTTCCAGCTTTCCCCCAGCTGGACCACTTCGGTGAGGATGCCAGTATGAGCCCTCTACCCGATAATGACCTGCCACCAGAAGAAGAGGAGGATGAGGATTGCTCTGAGTCATGCTCGTTGTCCCACTCCACTTCTTGCTCTGAATCTTATCCAAAAACCTATGCAGACTTTTATACAGAGTCCCACCAAAAGTCTTACTCAGAGCCGGTCTATGAGTCATACTCAGAGTCAAAACCCCATCCCAACTCTTTTCCCGAGCCGCTTAAGACCTCCTACCCTGAGCCAAACAGGGAACCTCGCAGGCAGGCCAGTCAGAGGACCAAGGCTAACAGGGGCCACCAAGAGTCTCGCCAAGAGCCCTTTACCCCCCACAGACAGGAGAATGTACAAAAAGGAGCTCTGCCCTCCCCCATCGAGGGCTCCCATCATGTCCCGAGGCAGGCCAGAGACCGGCGCTCACAGCGCTCCCCTCTGGATCGCTCTGTTGGCTGCCGGCTGCACCACTATGACGGTCAGTCTGATGGCGAGGGAGGCAGTGCCGATCAAAGCCCTGTCACTAAAAACCGCAGGCAGCCACCCAGACAGCCAGAAACCCAAGCCAAGACCCCTCCATCTGGGCTGAGCAGTTCAGGCGAGGCCCAGGATGAGCAGAATACAGAAGGTGCAAAGGGCTCAGGTGACGCCATTAGCCTAGCGATTAAAGACATCAAAGAGGCGATTGAGGGGGTGAAGACGAAGACGATGCGCTCCCCGTACACACCTGACCAACCTGTGGAGCCGATCTGGGTGATGAGACAGGAGGTCAGCCCCACAGAGGATATGTACCCCCTGCAGACTACAGGTGGCCATGTTAGTATCCCTTCAGTTACTTTATTAATTTCACAACAGACTGAAAGATGCAGTTTGATCGACTCAGGGGAGTAGATCAGTTTAGCCTTTTTATTTTCATGTTCCTGCTGTTTTGTTTTTCCACAGTGAGCAGGTTTCTCTCGTGATGGCAGCAGATAAATATAGAAGTCATTAAACAGAAACAGAACAGAAAGCTGAATCTTTTTAGGGATCAGCATTTTAAGTACAGGAAGCCATCCAACCGCACTATCACATGACAGTGCAGAGATATAGAAGACCTGCAGCTTCTTGGTTTTTGCCTCATTTTCTTTGATTTTTCAGGACTTTTTAACATCTCTACCGATTTTTTTTATTTATTTTCATGCTTCTTCTGTTTCATCAGTAGCATCTAATTTCATGTTTCACACATATTTTATCAGCTCTATACACATTTGATGCATTTTCTTGTCGTTATATGGTAGTCTTCAAATAGATTGTGAGCTACATACTACCAGGTGCACATAAAAAAAGCAATACTTGTAGAAACAATTTTATTTTCTTATTAATTTGATTACTATTCAAATATTTGAGAAACTTGAGCATCAGTAAATATTATCTCACACTGCTATAGAGCCACTGGTATCTATCATAGTCACCAGAGTTGAAATCATGAAATATTTTGTCCAAGTCTGTTTGAGTTCTTTACTATTAATCTTATATATACCCCTACCAGAAAGCACATCAAATCCATGATGCACTACTACTCATGTGCCCTCAAATTATTTATGCCAAAATTCTGAATTTAAGTAATGTGATTACATGTAATTTTGTTACATAAATAAATTGTAAAAATGTTATTTAATAGAATCTGGTCAAATGAAATACGATTGGTTGGTATTCATTCAGTTATTCCAAGCATTTTTCCCTCAATGATTAATTATTTGAATAAATAAACTTTTAATTTTGTGTATTTCAGTTGCATTTTACTAAAAAAAAAATTAATCCTTCATGTTCACGTTAGCAAAGAATCGTCTTTTTGAGTGTGCCTCAAAGTGTTAATTATCGCACCTGGTGGTAAGGTGGTATGGCACAGAGTAAAGTATTAATTCATGATATTGGCGCGACTTAGCTGAGATAGGAGTTTTGTCTAGCCTAGCATGTCAACAGGAGGCAGGGGGCAGAGCAGAATTAGGCTGGTGCTGAACAAAGATGGAGAAACATATAAAGATCATTTTAAAGCAGTGATAGGTATTTGAAAAATATATTTTAAAATATTATTATGTATTACTGCTGTTTATTTTCCACAGTGTTAAAGGGGATCTGTTGGGCTCAGTTCCACCTCTGTATTTTTGGACTCTGCTAGAGCAGCTTTGCATGATTCACAGTGCAAAATAATCCATATTCATGGTCCAGCCCCTCAGTTCATCTGCTGTCTGTCCAGTCATTATAGACATCTTTCTTCTGATTGGCTGCCCCTGATAAACAGAAAGTTTGAATAGTGCGTGGGTGGGGCTTTGTGCCTGAGATCACTATATAAAGCAGGGATTTCAGACTCCTTTTAAATTACATAATTCATGCTACATACAGCAACACTTTGATGTTAAGTGGGCTGGACCAGTGAAACTACATGATTAATGTGTAAAATTATAGTAGTAGTTCTGGTAGTTTGTTGCCCAGACTGTCCTGTGAGTTTTTGTTAATTCTTAGAAAATGTTACAGTTTAAAAGTTTAAAATTTTGCCAGGCCAATTTTGGCCCCTGGGCCTTACTTTTGACACCCCTGATATAAGGGATATCTACTCCCACTAAATAGAACATTTGGTACTTACAGTATATAGGACTTTTAAACTCTTATCTGCTGAGCCACAATCACACTGCACTCATTTTAACAACAAATTCCATAAATAAGAAAAAACATAGTAGACTGTCTTTAGGGCTTGACTGATGTCATCAAGTGATTTTTCTGTGGAGCGCTGCACTGATAAAGTTTTTTTTATCCTTTCCAGTTAGCTTACATTGCTAGCTCTCATTTGATTTTATGGTACACGTATTAATGCTTCATCCTGACCCTTGTATCGAGTTGCAGTTTCACAGGGGTTTTTCCTGTTTCTCTTTTTCCCCTCCCACAGTCTTCTCCTCACTCACCCTCTGAGTCAGCTTCTGAGTCTCCGAGCTGCTACACCTCAGCTCCAGTTCGGGATCCGGTCAGTCCCCTGAGGGTTGATCACTCTTCTAGAGCACCCAATCCCCAAAGTTATCACACTGGACAGTCCCAGCACAACCATCACCACCACCTGCACCAACAAGGCCACCAGTCACAGCAGAGGGATGCCGCTAGGTCACCGCAGACATACACCCAGCCACAGCCGTACCCACACATGCCGCCTAATCAGCATCAACAGTGTCAACATCAGCAGCAGCAGCAGCTCCCCTCTCAACAGCCACAGACTCAAGCTCAGCAACAGTCACCTCCTCAGAAGCCATCTGTGCAGGAGGTGAGAGTTTAACTTACCAAAACGCAGCTTTTTGTTTTACCCAGTATTAAGTTTCTGTAGATAACAACCGACTGATATTTGGAATAAATGTCACATGAGTTTTATAAATGTGGGTCATAATAAGGCTAAGAAAGATCTTTGGGTGTTTGAAAAAGTGTTACAGCCTGTGCAGGTTTGTGGAAAAGGAGGGATAATATTCTGAGAAAAGGTCATATTAAAGTCATAGAAGTTATGAGAAAGGAAACTCAGTAATGCAGATAAAATGCAGATTTACAAGAAATAATCTCAGATTTATGGGGGAAAACTTGCCAATGTATGAGGTATAAAACTAAATGTATAAAACTGACATAAAGTAAACTTACAGATCTACTAGAAAAATGTTGCAAATTTATGAGAATAATTTACAAATGTAGGAGAAAAAAACATCCCACAAATTTACTTGAAAGAAACTCCAACATCTAAGAGATTTAAAAAGTCACAAATTTATAAGAAATAAAGTAATTAACTAAAAAAACTTTTGAGAACATTTGAGAGAGAGAGAAAAAATATTAAAAAAAAACCCCTCACAAATCAAATAGATTAAAAAGTCACATATTTAAGACATAAACACACAAATTTACTATAAGAAAGTTTGCAAATTTACGAATAAAAATTTACCAATAAGGAAAAAAAGGTTAAAAAAAACTTCCACCATATTTATAGCATATTGCTCTTATCTCTAGTTCTTTCCAGTAACATTCCTGCGACCCCTTAAATGAATCTAAAATGCCATCGTAGAAACACAGTAAGACTCTAGGGTGATGATAAATCTTGCAAAGGCCTGCATCTCTTATAAGGTGTTCATCTGAATGTGAATGAGTCAGTGGAGACCTGCAGCGTGTGAGGAGAAATAATAAATGTTTTTTTTTAAATTTCCTGCGCCTTCTCAGATTCGCAGATCTCTTCCACAGTTTCCCACGTTTGTAGACGGTGAGTGATAATCATATTTTTATTCTCAGCTGAACCTCTGTTTAGTATTTCTCATATATCAGATATTTATTTGAAAACATGTTAATGTACATATGCAGCGTTTATGTGTGTTTTTCTAACAAGTGCATCTTGTTAAATGCAGTCCCGGGACCGTGTGACCCTGAAGACCTTATTGATGGCATCATCTTTGCAGCGACCTACATGGGCTGCACCCACCTGCTGTCAGAGAGGACGCCCACAAAGAGCGCCCGCATGCAGCAGGCCCAAGAGGCCATGAGCAGAGTCCGAGTAAGAGCACGTTTCATTCTGTGTTCACATCACAGTGAAAGGATATGAACAGGAAAAAAATGTGGCTTTCCCTTTGTAACTATTCTTTATGTAACAGATACCTGTTATTAAGGCCTATCTAGGGTAAAATAAGACTTATAGAGGGGTTTATATTTAAAATAAAACCAGAAATGTCAAGATGTGAGTGAAAAACTCACAGATGCTGCAGTGGGTAACCACATATTTATTTGGTATTGGACTAACAATCACGGAGATCTTTTCCAGCTTCATAGAAATTGGACATGACCCTAAGGCAGACTTTCCCAAAGTGTGGGGTCCGTCCCCTAGGGGGGTGCAGAGCCATTGCAGGGTGGGCGTGGTATGAAAAGGGGAAAAAAAAAAAACCCAACAACACTTGGACACTGCTAGCACGGGGCGCCTCCACAAACGCAAAGCAGGAGATGAAGCATGACTGAATATGTTTCCAAACCAACTTCATTCTAAGCCAAAGACTAGAAAATATGGTGAAGCAAATCTTCCCTTTGGCTTCACCTGCACAAGTGCCGAGGTAGGTCTCCCCTGCAGAATTGGTTTTCCCTTCGTCTGGAGCAGCGCTGGGCTGTTTAAATCACGGACAAACAGTATCCCACATTCTTGATTTTTAGTTCACAAACACTTGTTGTAATGACTAACTACTCCTGACATATTGGAGATGTTAGCTCTTTATACAGTAAAGTTACAGTGGGATACAAATAATATCAGGCTGATCCTGCCATGATTTGTTCCCCCTGTCTAAATCACAGACAAACAGGATCCTACAGCTGTTTATGTTTTTAAACCCATTTTGTACAGAGAGGCATTTTTTGAAAAATGTATTGATAGCAATGTTGAATATTATTACACAGGAAAAAAAACAACTACACGTAAAATAATCACACCGTGACGCCTCTGCCTTTCTAAATGGAGGGACAGCAACTGTGTGTGTATATGTAAGCGTGTAAGACCTGAAGATAGAGACAAAATACTGTTAATCTGACTATCTGTCATTCTGCCATTCAGCCTAATGTAATGTAATGTAATGATACCTTAATCAAGCCATGTAATAACAACATGTGCCAGAACATGCAAAAGTAACATGGCAAGACTCAGACAGTGAATGGACTGATTCTTATATAATGCTTTTCTACTCTCCTTGATTACTCAAAGTGCTCTATACAACATGCCACATTCACCCAATCACACACTTCCTCTACACTGAGTGCTTCCTAACTACATTCATACAAATTCACATTCTTGAGATGCAGACTGGAGGAGCCAGGGATCAAACCACTAACCTTCTGATCAGTAGGTGACCTGCTCTACCTGCTGAGCTACAGCCACTCACTGGCAAAGATGAGTAAACCCTCACTAGGTTTTGGATAAAATGTACACTCACAAACCTGCATTTGAAATGTTGGCTACCATAGCAGTATAGTATTGCAACATGGCATTTGGGTCTTCTAACTAAAATAGGAAAATAGGAACATAAATAGTGCCATCATTGCCAGACCTAGCCCACATCTGGGTGACATACACTCTGCCATGACACCGGTCAGTCAGAAGTGCCAGCTTGATGCCAGATCCGGGCCAGACCTGTTTTCTATGGGCCTGGGCCAGAATAAACCAAACCACAATCGAGCCAGATATGGCATGCCATCACATAGACAGTGCCATCTATGCCAGGCCTGGCCCATATCTGGATGACATATGTCTTTACATGCCAGAAGTCAGCCAGCAGTGCCGGCTTGATACCAGATCCGGGCCAGACCTGCTTGCTATGTGGGAACCTTACAGTAAAACACTCCCAACCTCTAATCTGTTGGTGGAATCTGTTGATTCGTGGCCCTGAACACAACGTGTGTTCGGTCTCATGTATGCAAAATTAAAAAAGCTCAATTTTAAAGGGTGCTGGGGTGAAACAAGAGGGTTGGTAGAGTGATGAGAGACCAGTTCGAGTCCTAAACATCAGCTGGTTTATTTTGAATATGTTATTAATTAAAATGGGTTAATTATGACTAAAAACAGCTTAGTTAGATTTAGAGAAGGATCATGGTTTACCTTTTCCTTTAAAGTCATGTTTTCTTGGTTGACATGGTGACACATCCCAGCTTCGCCTGGACTTCAGAGTGCGTGTACCGCAGACACAAAAGAGCCTGTTATTGCAGTATATTACTCACGACGTTGCACTGACTGCCATTTCAAAAATGTTTTGTTTCACATTTGATAACTTGGATGAGTCAAGAATTTTTGTGTATCTGTAACTGCTGAGCTAACGTGCGCATGTGACACGTTCATGGCATTTGCGGATTGATGAGGTTGATTTTGCCAGTTTTAGAGAGTGAGGAGACCAAAAAAAAAAAAAATTTGTGACTGACTGTGAGTAAATTTAAGACTTCAAAGGAACTAAATGTTCCCTAGAGGTCATAATTATTTCTTGTTTTACCATGAATACAGGGCCTCACAGCAACAAGGTCCTGAGTTCATTTCCACCATCAGTGTGGCGTTTACATGTTCTCCCTGTGTTTGTATGGGTTCTCTCTCCAACTTCCTCCCACATTCCAAAGACGTGGGGTTAGGTTAACTAGCAACTCCAAATTGCCCATCGGAATGTTTGTATGTCTCTGTATTTTAGCCCTGTAACAGGTTGGCAACCTGTCCAGTGTGTGCCCTGCCTCTCGCCCTAAGACAGCTGGGATAGGCTCCAGCCTCTATGAGATGAGCAGAGCTTTGTAACATGGTGCTTTAGCCTGCTGGAAGCATCCATCAGACGGGTACCCTGTGATGATGAAGGTACTGACATGGTTAGGTAGCCTGTGGCTTTAAACTTATCCTCCGGTATCCTCCACAGTTTTATACCACCGTTGCAGGCCTGGAGCACTGATACAAGGCAGGACAGACCCATGTTTTCATGTTGTTCACATCAAATTTTAATCTGAACATTCAAATATTACTGCAGAATTGGAACTCGTCAAACCAGGAGATGTTTTTCTAATCTTCTGTCATCCGGTTTTAGAAACTGTTGCCTGAGTTTTCTGTTCTTATCTGACAGGAGAGTCACTCGGTGTGGTCTTCTGCTGCTGTAGCTCATCTACTTCAAGGTTTGATGCGTTGCGCTTTCATAAAGGTTATTCTGCTTGGTTGTGACCAGTGTCTATTTGAGTTAAGCATTTGCCTTCATATTGGCTTGAAGCACTTCACCGATTCTCCTCTGATCTCTGACGTCAACAAGGGATTTCCAGCCAGAGAACTGCCACTCACTGGATATTTTCTCTTTTGTGGACCATTCTCTGTAAACCCTGGAGATGGTCGTGTGGAAAAATGATCCACGCCACGTTCAAAGTCACTTAATCGACCTTTCCTCCCCATTCTGATGCTCAGTTTGACCTTTAGCGGTCCGTCTTGTTGCTGCCATGTGATTAGCTACTTAGACATTTGTGTTAATGGCCAGTGTATCTAATAAAGTGGCCACTGAGTGTTTTTAAGTTATGGAGTGTGTGTTATCTTACTTAACAGACATCTGTGCATTCTCCTGTGTTTATCCGGTGACTGATGAACAAAAATGTGTCTTGAGTAAATTAATCCCCACTTATCACATTCTGGGTGATATTTCCTTTGAGGTAAGGTCAACATGTCTTTGGGCACCAAAATGTTTTACATGCTGGAAAAATAGACATCAAGGATTTCAGATATTAAAGCCACAGTGCCCTGATTCAGAGCTGCATTTTCTAATGCGCCTTGACGCATCATTGGAGATGGAACTGAGCTTTGCTGTGTATTTGGGTCTTTAAAGTCAGAAGTCCTCAGTGGGCAACACAGCAAAAAGTCCCCGTGTGTGTGTGTGTGTGTGTGTGTGTGTGTGTGTGTGTGTGTGTGTGTGTGTGTGTGTGTGTGTGTGTGTGTGCGTGCGTGTGCAGTGAATCAACCACAGATCACTGCTTCTGATCCAGAGCCGTACAGGCTTCCCCCCTCAGCAGTACTGGATGTTATATAAACTGTGCTATGAGGCTAGGAGACCTCACTTTATTCTTCAGTCACAGTATATGATGTCAAATAGGGATCACGCAAATGGGGACGTAATAAAAGGATAAGGAATAAGAGGATGTTAATTTAAATGTGACTTTTTGGTGTTACTGTAAACATGAGAAAAAAAACAGATTAGCCCTTTCTTTCTAATGCAGTCAGTTAAATGGAGGTGGTGTCGGGGAGGGAGGGAGTGAGATGGCTCCCAGTGACAGCGTGGCATTCAAACGTAGAGCCATCTGAGTGTGAGAGATGAGTAGTGAGACGTGAGCTTTGTGAAGAAGTAAGTTGGAGGCAGGAGGAGGAAGACAGGAGCTGAGCCCGGCTCTGCGCTCCTCTCTGGATGGTTGACTGATAGTTTGGGGACGTCGCCTCTGTTAATGTCTGAGAAACCTACAGAGAGGGAGAAGGTCAGAGACTGTGAGCTGATGATGGGGATGTATGAGTCATTTTATTTGTTAGAATGGGAAAGAAAAAGAGAGACAGGCTTCTGTCTAGTAAGCTGGATGAGCTGACTGTAAGGATGCTAAATCTGATGCTGTGGCTTTTTTAAAACCTGTACAGCTCTCTGTAAAACTGACTTTGTTTTCAGTCGTGTGTGTGTGTGTGTGTGTGTGTGTGTGTGTGTGCGTGCAGCTCTTCCACACACATTTTCTATAAAATTGCATTTCATGCAAAGTGAGTACAGTAAGCGTTGATTCTACGGTGGCTTTATGCATTTAAGCTGCTCCAGTTACTGAAGAAAATGAAAAGATCAGATATGAAAACTGATACTAGATCAACTTAATAGGTTCAGTGTCTGTAGCTGATAACAGTTTTTTTTGTGCTGTACATAATAATCTATAATATAATGTCTGATTAAAGAAGGCTTGAAAAATTAAATATCAAGTCCATAGAGTGTGTACTAAAAAATGGAAATAACCTCACTGACATCACCCATGTGGCGTAGAAACTAAATATCTTGTCAACTATATGGTTGAAGTTTTTAACTATGCAAAAAGGAGTCTATTAATTAGGTATTGTTATATTTATTAGTTATCAAAAACAAGAACATTTTTTCATTTTTTTAAAAACACCTTCTTTCAAAGGGAGCCTTTCAAATTGTATGTTCCTGTTGTTGTTGTTGTTGTTGTTATTAATTTTATTTATTTATTTATTTATTTTAATTATAGTAAAAGTTAAGCATAGAATCCACATGGGGACTGTTTACCAAAAATTAAATAGCTGAAGGATAACTTTACTAGTACATGCCCACACCACAGCAGTTTAGCATCTTTGTGCTGCTGTTGCTGTTCATGATGAAATGAAAATGATCATGAAAATGCTTTCATATGCTTTCATATGTTGTTATGGCTGCATAAATGCTAAAAATGAGTAGATTCAGCCTGTTGCTTGGTAGTTGCCAGGCAGCGTGATGGCGCCATCATGTACCGTGCATCATTAAACATTTGTGGATCAAAATTAGAGCCTCTTGTTATGATATCAAACATTACAATTATAGCCTGTTGGTAGGTGGTTACTAGGCAACACAATGGTGTCATAATATCTGATATTGATAGGAACCTTCAAGAAGCCTAAGAAGTACCCATTTGCAGAGTTAGGTTTTGTACAAGGTGCTGGTAGACAAACAGACCGAGATTGTGTGTGTGTTATAGTAGAATAATAGAGTTATCAGTAAATAGTTTTTAATTCAGAAATGTTGGTATATTGGTGTGTGTCGTATTTAATGGAGGGCTGGTTTGCAGCAGACAAAAAGAGGTTAAAGCTGCAGCAGCGCTTGTAGTGTGAAGTTTAACTTTATTACTTAATCAGCATTTCATCAGGGTGAGGATGACTCCTGGTTTTGTAATGAAGCTCTTCTTCATGCTGCATGTGTTGCTGGAGCTGTAACATCTTCAGACTTTATGTTCTTGTCTATACTCCTTGAAGGTAAAGTTAAGCCAGAAAGCTCTACTCTGCTTCTAGTGGCCAAAGCTGAACAAGGATGCTTTATGTGGTGAATGGTAAAAACACTTTTTAAAATGTAGTTATTTCACATGAAACATAAGACTCTAGATTTTATTTTCAGTCATCAATTTTGGCTAGTGCCAGTTACCTAACCTCTCATCCATTTGTGTCTAACATTTGAACAGTGCAATCACTTGTAATCTCTAGAAATAAACCGCTGTTGTTTCTGTGTGAGGCTGTCGTCCACATGCATGCTTAGTGTCTCCTAATTTAATGTGGGCAGAGGGATTTGTGGAAAATATCCCATACCAACTGTTGTGACTGTAACTGTGATTTGGCAGCACGGTGGCTCGTGCACCAATTCTGGAGCACAAACAAGCCATGATATCAGTCATGATATTCCATTAAAAATGATCAGGAATGGCACAAGAATCGACACATGAGCTGCAGTTTTCAGATTCACAAACATTTTTCTACTGTGAAATTAGTTTATAGATGCAGCTTTGCTAACAAAGCTTTTCATGGAACTCTCCTGTACAAATATGGTTTCCTATGGCTACAAATAATCAACACAGTGGCAAAATGTGGAGTCCACAAAGTAATGGCTGATGTCAGGGTGGCTATGTTTACTTTCACATCTTTTTCAGAGTTAAATAGATGAATGGTCTGTTTGAGTTCACCATAGCACTGCAACAGCAGCAACTGGAGGTTGTAAATGATTTTATGATTTCTCACTGTGGAGTCATCTCTATGCTCGTCCTGTTAGAACTCAGTGCAGCATTTAACATTGTTAATGACAATATTTTACTACAGAGAGTAGAACACACATTGGTATTAAAGGAAGTGCACTGCAATTGTTTGACTCATATCTGTCTGATTGGTTTCAATTTGTTTAGGTAAGTGGGAAGTCTTCTTCATATACAACAGTTAATAATGGAGTTCCACAGGGTTATGTGCTGGGACCAGTACTTTTTTACATTATACATGCGTCCCTTTGGTAATATTAAGAGAAAAACATGCATACATTTTCACTGCACCCAGCATTATTAATCATGAAACCAAATGACACAATTCAGTTAGTTAAACTATAACCATCTCTTAAAAACATAAACACCTGGATGACCTCTAACTTCCCGCTTCTAAATTCAGACAAAGCTGAGGTTATTGTACTTGGCCCTAAAAAACATTCCTTTTTGATAAAGGATATTGTTAGGGCTGGATCAGGTGACCCTGAACCTTCCTTTAGTTATGCTGCTATAGGCCACTTTTTCAGTGGCCTATAGCCTTCTTCTATATTGTATTTAATCATTAGCAATCAATGAACTCTGACTCTCTCTCCCACAGTGTGTCTTTTGTCCTGTCTCCTTTTGTCCTGAACTCACCCCCAGCTGCTCACGGCAGCAGGGCACCCCTCCCTGAGTCTGGTTCTGCTGGAGGTTTCTTCCTGTTAAAACAGTTTTTCCTTCCCACTGAGGCAACTGTTGGTGTAAATTGATGCTATATAATTGAATTGGACGAAAATAAAGGTTACACAAACTGGATAACATATTAGAGCCACCTTTATTTTTGTTTAAGCTAAATCAACTGTAGTCTGAGTCCACATAAACACAATGAGCCTTCTGATTTCACAGACTAAATCCTTGATCTCTAAAGGGGATCAGACAGGTTTGGATTTTTTAGTTTTTTTTTTTTTTTTTAAAGAGCAAATGGTGGACACAGCAGCATTTGGAAACCTCGAGTTGTGATGAGGCATCTGCTGCAAACACATGAGGTCGCTCGTCTTTCTTCAGGGTCGTTTGTGTCACACTGATGCAGAGAACACTTTTGATAATGTTTGCTGCAAACGCCTCTGGCATCCCACTGTTGTCAAATGTGATAGACAGTAACATCACTGTCCTCTCTCTCACACACACAAGCACACGCAACATACCCCTTTAAGGTTCTTGTGTCCCTTGATTTGGCATTTGGAATAGAGGCAGTCTACAGTGCATGATCCGGTTAGTTTTTGTGTTTGTCCACTTTTTCCTCAAATCACTGCTGCCTTGATTTGTATTTCTGAATTGCTGTTCTTTCTGATCACTGCAGGCAGCTCAGAAACAGGCGAAGAACAGGAAGAAGGTGAGTTTGTTTTTCATTCTGCTTATCTGTGATTGCAATGCATTATGCAAAATTTGTGGCCAGGGATGACGACAGAGGAGAATGGCCATGCACGCTTCAATTGTCTCTGTCTTATTCGTTTGTTGAGTGCAGATTAGACCAGACGTGACTGTTTGCTTTTGTCAATCTCATGAGCAGCTGTTAGATTTGGAGGTTCTGGACAATCGTGGCGCCCGCTCTACTCTCTTTGCTGCTCTCTATCAACCTGTTGCCTCCTCTGTTCACTTCTTTCCTCGGCTATGCAGAGCCCCGACGACGAGGCTCCATCCACTGCTGAGGTTGATCTATTCATGTCCACACAAAGGATCAAGGTCCTCAATGCTGACACTCAGGTATAAACATAACATTTATTATTTTGTTTTATATCAACACCACAAAATTACAAATTTCCCTTGCAACACTTTCCATACTTCTATTAAAACCTTTAGTATATTAGCAGCTACCACATCATATTCATCATTTAAAGCTCACGTTATCTGTGGTGTACCGCAAGGTTCAATTTTAGGTCCTTTGTTTTTTATTTATTTTCTTAAACTAGATTTGATTTATTATTCATTTTATTTTTATTATGCAGGGCCTGTATTTACAAGTGACTCGTGTATTTGTCGTTACCAGGAGTGTTTAATGGACCTGCCCCTGAGGACAATCTCCTACATAGCTGACATTGGTAACATGGTGGTCCTGATGGCCCGAGGGAAGATGGTCCGGTCCCGCAGCGCACAGGAAAACCTGGACAGCACAGCAGAGCAAACCACCATAACCCAAGATGACAGAAGACTGTACAGAATGATCTGCCACGTCTTTGAGTCTGAGGATGTGAGTTACTAGTGGTTTTTGTCAATGATTAAAACAGTGGTCCTCAAAATCTGATTTTATTTAACTCCAAATTCAACTTGGATCACCTTTTTATTTTTAGGGTGTAGGGTCTTTTTCGCTTTTGATGTAGGGCAGGCCATAAAAGTTATCTAAGTAATCTACTGCAGGATATCTGCCTCTTAAGTCTGAAAACATGTTAGATTAAATTTCCCCTAAAACAGCTGTAAAAGTCTTTGAAATGTAATTGTAATTTAGTATATCAATGGGTCATCGCATTTTGCCTTAAATTTGGTCTGTTTCTGCATTGTCTTCTTGCTGTACAATGGTATTTGTCTCTCCATTAGGAGCTCCAATATGAACTTTTATTGAGAACAATTTAATTCTCATCTTATGTGTTTCTGGTGCTTTTGTGTTAAGTTAGCCTAACCATAGCTCTGCAGCTAACCATCATGTAGCAGATCACTATATGTCAACTAACCCTCCAAGTGTTGCTGTTCAGTTTACCTTCAGAGTTTTTCTCTTTCTTTTTTAAGAAATCAACTTTAGCCAAAATATGGTATTATAACCCTTAGACATCTACTAGCTAGGTAACCTACTGCTAACTCATAAATCCTTCAGGCTTGGACACCTTGAAGAACTTCCATGCTGATTATTTCATCAGAATTTCATAAACTCTCAGTGGCAGGTCAAATCTGGCTTGCCTTTATGAGCTGAAGGAGCATTTAAGGGAAACCCAGGGTTCAACACCAAACCACTGATCTTCCGATTGGTAGAAAGCCCACTTTACCTCCTGAGCCACAGCTATACTCAGAAATAGAAAGAAACAGAAACAGAAATCTGATTGGATAAATAACACTAAAATAGCTCTAAAGGGGAGAGTTATTTATAGTTTGCAGTTTAAATCTGCTTCCATTGTTTCTAAAAGCACAACTGATGTCAGCCTTAACCTGAGAAGAAAGAAAATATTTGTATTTCATAAAGGACCGATCCAATATTAATTATGGACAAAATTAAAAACTAAAAAGTGGGAGAGCTTAAAAATTCTATATGTTCTTTTGGGATTTGGTTTTAGAATAAAATGTTATTTTTAGGGTGGGGAATGTCTTTAAAGGTACAGCTGTAGTGAAATGTTCTTGTTCCTTATTATCCGTGATTGATCTCTTTCTCTCAGGCTCAGCTCATCGCTCAGTCCATCGGTCAGTCCTTCAGCGTCGCCTACCAGGAGTTCCTCAGGGCCAACGGCATCGACCCCGAGGACCTGAGCCAGAGGGAGTACAGTGACCTGCTCAACACTCAGGACATGTACAACGACGACCTCATCCACTTCTCCAAGTCGGAGAACTGCAGAGACGTAAGTCAGCCAGCAGGTGGCGGCACAGTCGGGAGGTTTTAATCATCATCGACAGGGACACGTCTGCATTCGCAAGATAAAAATATTCCACTCTGCATATGGATGAATCTTTCAGATAAAAATAGCAACACATCTCTTTAATTCAGGTCAGGCTATTAATGTTTTTCCTGCTCATTGTGTTGTTAGTTTGCCTCGCAGTGCTGTTACATGAGCATCTGGTTTAGGAGTCACAGCTGCATGACAGTTGTACTGAGAGATGACATTTTATTAAAAAGAGCAAACTCCTAACCTGAGTATAAAGGTGAATTTGTGATGCTCGACCTGTTCTGACCTCAGAGCCTCCTCCCTGCTTTCGCTGCCTGCTGTCATCTCACATTTTTCAGAGTTGTGTGGTTGGCGGCGAGAAGCCCGAACTGGGAGGACTGTGGTAGATTTGGATTGGTGAAGGTGACTGTTGATATGTGTCCAAAGTGTCTCTGTAAAGTTCTTTTTCTTTGGTGTGATTCACATCTTAGTTTGATATAAAGTCCACAAAAAAGACAGAGGGGACGCTTTTAATCAAAACCTGCAGGAAGTTTTATTTGACTGTATCTGCCCCTCCATGCACATATGTGGAAAGGATAACGGTTGAGAGCAACTGCAAATTTCCCAGCATTAGTGAAAACAGACGTATCTGTTTATGGTGTTGTTGTGAAGCACTTTGGTATACCCTTGGTTTTAAATGTGCTATACAAATAAACTTGTATTGTATTGTATTGCATCATTAGTTAAGTCAGAAACAGCATGAGGAGTACGAAATGGAGGACATGAATTGAAGGTGGGCTGCAAAGTGGCTTGCAGAAGCAGCAGATTAAATGTTACATCCTGTTTGAGATTATCCAATCCAGTGTTCAGGTGGATGTCAGTTTAGCTCACAGACTGAAGCCAGTGCTGAAGTGCCATAAACCTGCATTCGTATCTAGTGGCCAGCAGGGGGCGTCCGGTTATAGGGAGGTCTATGGGATAATGGCCTTTTGGCTCCCTTAAGTCTTTCTTTAAGCACTTTCTTGAGAATTTTGTGGTCTCAGTTGCACATTCAGGTCTTACTGAACACAACGGGATGTTAATTTTGTAATTTATGGCACACACTAGGGTAAAAATTAGGATAAAGGTATGTTTTACTGTGTGATTGAGAAATTGGTGTGCTCCTTCACTTTTCAGACACACCTCACATTTGGATTTAAAGCACTAAGACGTCCATCTTGAGGCTTCATTAACACATACAGCTATGCATATATACGTTCTATATCTGAGTTTGATTCCACAGCTATTTGCTGCTAAATTGCCTAAAACACTGTAGTCCAGGCTTCATTATCCAAGTCATCTGGCTGTTTGTTTGGAACAATCTCAGACTAACAAAGATCCGCTCCCTTATGTGGCTGAGAGCTCTCGGAAGCCTGAGCCCCTCCTCACAGAGTTATAGCAGATATCCGACTCCACTGAGAGCAAATTGGGAGTTTCAGTTTTTTTAAAGAATTTTTAGGGGCCAACAGAATCTAAAAGAGCGTTTCACAGAGCGAGTGACAAGATTTGTTCTACTAGAATCCCTGAAATGCAACTTTGAAGCTGTAAATGAGCATTATTTGGTATCTTTAAAGAAACTAAGGTCATATTCACGTTCAGGTTTACATCGAGAAGCAAAAAGGCGAGATCCTCGGCGTGGTGATTGTGGAGTCTGGCTGGGGGTCAATCCTCCCCACAGTGATCATCGCTAGCATGATGCACGCCGGCCCAGCGGAGAAGTCTGGCCGACTCAACATCGGAGATCAGATCATGACCATAAATGGTACAAGCTTGGTGGGTTTACCTCTCAGCACCTGCCAGAGCATCATCAAGGTACGCTGCTGCTCTCTCTTTTCCACCTTTCATCTTTTTTTAAACCCCTTACAAGCAGAAGGGGTTCTTAAATGTTTGCTGGATCTGTCTCATATGTCTGCTTGCTGTTTCCCCAGGGTCTCAAGTCTCAGTCCAGGATCAAGATGAACATTGTCAGGTGCCCTCCTGTCACCATGGTGCTCATTCGCAGGCCGGATCTCCGATACCAGCTGGGCTTCAGCGTCCAGAATGGCATAGTGAGTATCTGAAGCTACTGAAACTCACTCGCAGCTGCAGGGAACAAATTAAATGAATTGTCCTTCTTGTCAAATTCTTTGATTTGGTATCGGCTGTGTCCCCACTAAGCCAAATCCCTCTGTGCTTCCTTCCTGTGTAGATCTGCAGTCTGATGAGAGGCGGTATCGCTGAGAGAGGTGGCGTCCGCGTCGGTCACCGCATCATCGAGATCAACAGCCAGAGCGTCGTGGCGACTCCTCACGAGAAGATTGTTCAGATCCTGTCCAATGCCATGGGAGAGGTAAATACTCAAAATGGCCACATATGTTCTTTTATTTACCTCAGCAGCAAAAAACATGTTTGAGACGTATCCTAAAATATCTTTAACATGTAAATTCCCGTTTTATAGGCCTTCTCGATTTATTATTGAAACTGTCTCAAAATCAGCCTCAGTTCCATCAGGAAAACAGCTGCAGCTGAAAGACTTGCTTCAGTGAATGCCTTCCCTCCTGCATCAATATTTCACATTAAAAGCCTTTTTATGGCTTTAAAGCTGTAATCCCAGGGTTCTTTGTGCAGCACAGCACCATTTCACTTTAAAGGAGACGCTTTATTGTCATTTTCAGCTCCATATTTAAAGTCTTGGACTTTACTAGGGCAGCTTTGCATGACTTACAGTTGAAAATAATCCTTCCGTTATATGATATGGGTGGGTCACGCCATGAAAAACCAATCAGTAAATTCCACCTGGTCCTATCGGCATAAACCGATTTATCTAGCACAATAACTTTAAAGTTTTGCCTCCTCACTGAATATGAGATCATTCCAGATTTCCTCACCCTGTCCCTAACACTGAGCCCATCCTACGGGTGAGACTTATTTCAGCCCCATGAATTCTCAACCTTACTCTTTCAGTCATTACCCAGATCTTCACAGGTGGCTATAACTGGGGGTCAAAACTTGGATGGACAGCTCAGCTCTCTGTTCAGCACAACAGTCCAGTACAGTAGGTGCACAACCAAGTATAAGACATGAGTGGTGTATTCATGAGCTTTAAGTGTTTGGTGGCCAGGCCTGGAGGAGGTGGTCCCAGAGCCCACTTCCACGAGTGGTTGTGCTGTGCCAAGACTTAAGTTTCATTAGGACTTCCTTAGTCTAGCCCCTCCCCAGGGACCAGTTTACTGTAGGAGACCCTATCAGACGCCAAGACCAGAAGTACACTTAAACCCCTACACCACAATTGGGTAGTTATTCAACAGGGTAGCCTTCTGTAATAAAATATTTTTCAAATGAGCGATCGTGGCTCAAGAGTTGGCAGTTCATCTTGTAATCAGAAGGTTGCCGGTTCGAGCCCCGGCTCCGACAGTCTCGGTCGTTGTGTCCTTGGGTAAGACACTTCACCTGTTACCTCCTGGTGGTGGTCAGAGGGCCTGGTGGCGCCAGTGTCCGGCACTCTCGCCTCTGTCAGTGCGCCCCAGGGCAGCTGTAGCTACAATGTAGCTTGCCATTACTAATGTGTGGATGACTGAGTGTAGTGTAAAGCGCTTTGGGGTCCATAGGGACCAAGTAAAAGCGCTATACAAATACAGGCCATTTACCATTTATTGCCTTCCAGTGGAGAAAATTCACAGATTAATCAACTCTGGGCCCTGAAGAAGGTAAATGTTTGCATTCACTGAAACAAAGTACATCCCTGGTTGATACTGGCCTAAACTGTGTCACAGTTTAACACAAACAAATGATGTGACAACATCTTTAAAAAAGAAACTATTGTAATTTTCTACAAAAAGTTATTCTTGCATGGAAAAGGTTCATTTAAGGAGAGTTTAGTTTGCTCATTGTACTTTTTCCTTTCTGCTCCAGATCCACATGAAGACGATGCCTGCAGCCATGTACCGTCTGCTGACAGCACAGGAACAACCTGTCTACATCTGAACACACACGTCTCGCTCGACACATCACTCCCGCCTGTCTCCGTTTTAAATCCCTTTTATCCCTCCTCTCCCTTCCCTGTTTGATATCACTTGACTTGCCTTAATCTGTACAGTTGACTGTCATGTAAACATGTACATCTCCAGTGTGACAGCAGAAGGCAGATTATCTCACTAGGCCGAGTGTTAATGTGACGTTTTGTTTGACCAAAGAGAAATTTGGGATTTTCTTGTGTATATTTAGGTGGAGAACAGAGCCAATATTAGCTTTGGTTTAAATAGCTGTATAATCTCTGAATGTACTCTAATCATGTTGGACCTATAAAATGTCAGGGTGACACAAGTGATAAAGAGTTTAAAGCTGAAGTTGTAAAGGTTGCATGTATAATTCTGCAGAATAAACTAAAGGCAGCAGTCTGTGATGTTTGGTTTATTTTTGTTTGAAAAGTAGTTAAAACTGGACCAGTGGTGGAGTCGACCTTTACTCAAGTATAAATTTAGAACATTTTTTTCACTTGACTGATTGAAGTACACACTTACTTGCTTCCGTAGGAATAAAGAGGGCAGGTAGTAGTCACGTGCTGCTGACAAAAAGCAAGTGTGACCACCTCTATATTAGCTGTGTTTTAACACAATGTCACAATCTTGCCAGTGGATTCACCCCAAGGTCAGCGAGTGCAGCGCTCACTGCACTGCCAAGAGCTTCCTCTGAGACTCCATGGGCCTCGTTTAACACATTCAATTTTAGTGTTCATGACAGTTCAGTTAGAAAAAGGCTGAACAAGTATGGCTTGTTTAGAAGGGTTGCCAGTAGGAAGAGTAGTCTTCTCTCTAAAAGAACATGACAGCACAACTCAGGTTTGCAAAGCTTCATCTGAACAAACGGATCTTATCATTGGTCCAGAAGGCTTGCAAAGTGATCCATAATGCACACAGCCAGATTACGAAAGCCAAACATAGCCTCATACAAACTGTCAAGCATGGTGGTGGAGGGGGGATGATTTTGGCTCGTTTTTCAGCCACAGGCCTGGGCATCTTGCAGTCCCCGAGCTGACCTTGAAGTCCTCTCTGTACTAAAGTATCAGAGTCAAATGTGAGGCCATCTGACATCTGAAGACAATGAGCCCAACACAGCAGCATTTCTAAAACAAAAGCAACCCAAAAGCAAAGGTGGAACATGACACTCTGAATATGACTTTGTGTAAAAAAACAAAACAAAAAAACATTTATTTATTAGATTTTCCCAAGAGACTGTTGTGTAACACTCAGGAGACAAAACAAAACAAGCAAAAAAAAAAATAAAAAAATAAAATAACATTTAAGAGAGAGCGATAAACCAACATGATTGTCACCACATTCCCCAAACAGTAGTGCACAAACGCTGAACTGAATCAAGTGTATGAATATATATTCAAAATTTTCAACAAAAAAACCCATCAGCAATAAAAAAAAATAAAATAAAAATGTGATTGTCTCGGGTTGCCAGCAGCTAATAAAGAAACATAGCTCAATCACAAGTTGTCTGAACGCCTCGCTCGTGATACACTTTTTAATGAAATCTGTGACATCATTTACATGCTGGTCTAACACAGAAATGCTAAACAGGCAGCTGCACAGCTTCCCCATCTTATCCAAGAGCCCTGCATTCGCCAAAGTCCTAAATTAAAAAAAGAAAAAAAGACAAAACAAAGAGGGGGGGGGGGGGGGGCAATCTTTTGGTAATTATTACTTCCATGTCATGCAATGATGAGATACAGATGCTGCATTCATGCAATCCATCTGAATCTCCTATTTCTGACTTCGCATCTCTTCAGTGACTGCAATGCTCTTCTAAAGCAAAAGCAAAGAACAAAGGAAAGATGTTTCCAGTTTAAATCCACTCGTGTATTTCGACAGTGTGCAGTAACTGTACTGAAAATACTTTTCAACCTCTGCTTGGTTCAGTTTACAACAGCAGTTAAAACCAAACAAGTGCTTTTTAGGTAGAAGTCTATCTCCCGAGCTGAAATCAGAGCTGCAAGGCACTTGAGAATAAGCTGCTTCCCAGACTGCACAGCGGCGTGCTGCAGACGCAGGCGTCCACTTTGGAATGTGTAGTTCAGCAGGGGAGGTGCGATTAGAAGACAATTAACACCAGAGGAGCGAAGCATGTGGCGCCTCACAAAAACGCACAAAATTGGTGAAAAAGCTGAGGTGCAGTCCACAGAACTGTAACAGTGATTTGGGCGTGTGCTCGCTTCAGTTTCAGCCTCTCGTGTATTCACCATCACAATGTAAAAAAACTGCACGGTGTATTAATAACAGGCATCAGTTGTATTTTTAGCTGGTTTTAATTTTACATTTGTTACATTTTTATTGTGTCCAAAAGGTTTGCACCTGCTCCACGCGCAGCACTGATGGTATTCGGCAACTCAGTGGGATCAACAGCTATTTCTGTTGTTTCACATTAATTTTGTTTAATTATGAAAACCTGAAAAACTTTTTTATTATGATTTCTTGAGACTATTCCATCCATCACTCGAGGACAGGCAGGTATACCCTGGACTGGTGGCGCCAGACAACACAGTCAACCCATGGAACCGGAGCTTTCCAAGAGAGTCTACACCCACCTGAAGGTCCCAGCCAGGAAGTTCAAACCGGGGACTTTCATATTGTGATACAACAATCTTTCTACAGTCATGGTCAAACGTTTAGGTAGTAGCAGAAATTTTGTGCTTGTCACACTTTGCCGCTCCAGAATTTATTGAAGTTTGAAGTTGCTGGGCATTGACTCCTGGTCCAAATCCTGACTTCTGCCTGTTTGTCCACTCACTTTTTAAGGATCGACCATACTAAAAAAAACAAAAAAAACAAACAAACAACAAACAGCTCATACAGCAGCAATTTGGTGACGATTGCTGCTGTATGTACCATGTCATGGTGAAAATAACATGGTGCATTGTCACCATGTCACAAGGCAAAAGTGATGTCAACCCATCAAGACTCAAAGGTCAACAGACACGGATCACCATCCATCAGGATTTGGCCCAGAAGCTGATACCCAGCAAACCACAGAAAACAGCAGATGTTATGAAGAATGGGCAGATCTGCAAATACTCACTCTTTGCATAAATTTACCAGTAAAAGTATTCAAAGCGCATCACATATATAATCTAAATGAAAAAAAATTTGTGCCACTGCCAAACTTTTGGCCTCGACTGTTCTTCATCAAGTTTCACTTCATGTATTCATACTTTTGTGTCCCACCTGCAGAGGACCTAAGCAGCAGAGCATGAACCTTAAATTTAGGACACAATTGTGCCATTATAGTTAATTTGCATTGCTGTGTTTTAGGTTCTTTTTCTTCTGTCCAAAAAGGGAGTATAAAAATGTGACGTCTCCAGCTGTTTTAATGGCTTCAAGTGACGTGTTTACATTTCTTTTATGCTTCTTATCCTTCCAAACATTGGGCGTTTTACTGTGTGATGGTGACACACGGTAGGCACAAACTGAGTCCCGGAATAAAGGCGGGAAAATAAAATATAGATCACAGACACCAACAGAATATTTACATTGAAACATCAGCTGTGCACAGTTTCTGTAACGGCGAGTGGCAAAGGTAGAGCAGAGATATCTGTGTGTGTTTGTGTGCGTGGGGCACCACGCTTTCTGCACAACAAGGGACGCGAAAAGTGTCTGAAACTGACGACACGACAAGAAGTTCGAAGAGTTTTGATCGGTGATGATGTCACTTCCTGCTTTCCCAGCCTTACAGCTCAGTGTCTTTGTATTTCTGGGGGTTGTAATATCCTCTCTTGGTCTGGTCGGCCAGCTGGCGGCGGTAGTCGTCCTCGTCGTCCTCGTGTCCTCTCGACTCAGAGTACGGCGGCCTGGAGGGAGTCTGTGGCTCGGGGATGGAGCTTGAACTGGACACACACAAACACACACCACGGGTCATAAACTTGCATCTTTATAAAAATAGAACATTTTTTATGATGTCAGAGATGAGGCTCTGCTCTCACCCTATTGGTTGAGGACGGCTGAGGTTGGGTTTTGGCAGCTTTACTGGGACAGCGTAGAGATCTGGATGCTTCTGGGCGATTTCCAACTACATAAAGAGAGGGACAGACCCAGATATGTCAGATCTAATACAAAAAAGTAAAGAACAGAAATAAAATATCCTACTATACCCAGACAGGCTGCAAGTGTATCTTTCTTTAGTTGAAGGATTTTTAGTTCTACCTTAAAACAACACTCTTAAACCCCGGTGAACATTAAACCAGGTGTCTCTTCCTCCCATCTGGAGTGCTGCTTTTTTAGAGTAAATAGTAGGAGGACAGACGCTGCAGTCCAAAGTTCAACTACTGTGAGGGGTACTGCAATAATATTAATACATCTATACATTAATACATAGAATCTACCTTGCCTTGTAAATCAAGGCAAGGTAGATTCTGACTATTACAATTTACAAAAAAATGATGTTGAAACATGCAAACATCAAAGGAAATACAGAGCTTGTACAATACTGATGAGCTTGGAAGTGACTGTTTTCACTGAGAATATTATTGATGAAACTTCAGTGAACAGTAGGCTGATCAACTGAAAGATCAGATGCATCTCTCAGGTCCTGTTTCAGGTCTTTGCTGGATTTTTTTCCTATTTCTTAACAAAATGTCTTTACATGACAGATGCTGTTTTCTCATTTATTTTTTGGTTCATCCTGACCAATGGCAGGTTTTTAGGAATCATCTTGTTGGTGCAAAAATATTTGATTCCTGTCAAACTCTTATCTTTGGGATTTTTTGTAAATTCAGCCCAAGAAACAGGAACAAAGTGCCTATTGGTACAATTAAAAACTTGTTCTTTGCAAAGATTGCCAAGTGTAGACACGTGATGATTCACAGGTAAGACTTAAGTGGATTAAAAAAAGAAAGAAAAAAGTTTCAAAACAGCAAGATGGTGACAGACAAAATGCTCAAGGCTTCAAAATCAGTCCACAAACCAATTTATGTTGGACACAGCCATCTTTATGTACATTTCATGGATCTGACTGAACATCAGAAAATGCTTTTAGACACTGGACTTGGATATGGGAATGTCAGGATTGTTTTAGGACAGACGCGGAAGTAAGAGGAACTTTAAATGCAGCTTTCTATAAATCTGACAGGATTCAACTGCCAAAAGTCAACTGAAAGCTCCCTGCTGTGTCTGTTCCTGCTCTGAAGTTTACAGCTGTACCATGAAGAAAGACAGCACTACTGACTCGAGCGTTTTCTGCCTCCTGTAGCTCCAGGATCCTCTGAGCTCTTGCCAGATGGTCCATCTTCTCAAACGCTTTAATCTGGAAGAAAATAAAAGTGAAACTTCAATTTTTGATTTAAAAAAACAAAAACAAAACAGCATAGATGCCACACGTCCACTCACATGGTGCAACTCACAAGGAAGTGATTGTCAGATGAAACATTTACAGACAAGAGTGTCTGTAAATATGCAAATACATAATGAGATTTATTAATGGGAACATTTGTGATGCATGACGAGCTGTTGTGGATTTGAAGGGAGGGTTGGAAACACGTGTTGGTAAATTTGTAGTTACCTGGTCACCCATTTTCTATTTCACATTAGATGCAGAGAAAGTAAAAAAACAAAAAAAAACAAAAGGAGGAGAAGGGAATAAGTTTGATATAATAACAGAGTGAAATCTTCTAAAACAAGGGAAGAAAGAAACATAAAAAAGTCTGACTTTTTGCCCCAGATAGCTGCCTTGTTGGTATAAGAATAAAATAAAAAATAATTAATTCATTTAAATCAAGAAATGAGTCCAACCTTGCCCAGGAAGGATTTGTTGGCGGGGTCCTCCGCTTCCTCGTCTTTCCCCGGACTCTGATCTTCTGACGACTGGTTCACTGGTTGGCGGGCGATAGTGGGCTTCACGGGCTTCACGGGAGGGGGAGGCGGCTTGTTTCCGCCCACTGCGTCGCTGCTGATGGTGCTGCTGGAGTGTGACTCGTAGCTCCGTGTGGAGTCAGTTCGAGTCTGAGCACGAACCTGAAACAAACAAAAAACAAAAAACAAAAAAAGAACCATTTGTGATCATTTGCTCAACTACAGGATGTGGTTTGTTGTTTTTTAAGGAAGAGCCACTTCCAAATATAAAGCAGGCAGGAGTTTTGAACATTTTTATCAGCTTAGTGTGAGAAAGTTTATTTCAGTCACAGCTGGTTTAGGCAACAAAAGGTGTTTTTCCCCCTCATCTTCAGTCCCTTATATTTGCAGGTACATATGTGCATATGTGGAAAGAAACATCAATTAGAGGAGGAGTACAAGGTGCAGGTGGGTTCCAAAGCGGCTTGCAGAGGAAGTACCAAATGAAGCAATTTAAATAGATCCTCCTTTATTGGATGCACTCTTAACTGATGTATAGAAGGGCAACTTTATTCATCTAGATTAGAGTTTTTGTTATTTATCAAGAAAAAGTTCTGAAAATGGACACAGGCACTAAATGAAGTCCAAAGAAGACAGCTCTACCCTCAGACATTTCCAGCTTGGTTTGAATCAGATCTGATGGTACTTCGAGTCTTGCCAAGAACTGAAAGGTCTAAAGACTTTAAATTGAGATGCAGCTTGAGAGACCACAAGAAATGTAGCGACAGTGATGTCTGACGGGAGAAAAACAGGGAGAGGTTCTCACCTTTGGGGGTTCAGGGACGAAAGAAGGGGGAGGGCTTGGCTCTCTGCTCACCTCTCTTCTCATACGTACACGGGGTTCAGGGTGAGGCCTCTACACAAACACACGGCACACAGAGAAGGGTCACAGGGGTTGGAGTAGATATTTTAACAGTGATGATGACGGATTAACAACGTTGGGGAAAAGAAGAGTGTCTATCGGCAGACACGCCCACCTCGTCGGGCAGTACAGGTTCTGATGATCGACTGATGGCCGACACGGGCTGGGGTTCATCCAGTGTCTCGTCCAGCTCATTGTCAGTGTACGCCCCGCCCTCGTCCGCTGTGTCATCGTAGTCGCTGGTCATCCGGCTGTCCATGCTGAGGTAGTCACTCATTGCCGACAGGTAGGACATGCGGTCGTCTTGGAGATCTAGGTCCTCCTCTGAACCATCCACCTGAGGAGAGAAAGTAACAGCAAAGCGAAGGGGTGTAAGAAACAGTCAAATTCACACAAAAACAAGTGGTCTGCAGAAGTTCACTGACACTCACCTTGCCCTCGCACACCCACACAGCTTTGTCTTGCTGCTCCCGAATTAAATCTTTCACACTGCCATACCATGCGTCATTGGCCGAGTTCAAGTCGATGGTGTCTAACAGACCAAAAAAAAAAAAAAAAAATTTCTTAAAAGAAAAAAATATATGAAGAAAAAGATTTCATAATACTTAGTACTGTCAAAGTTAACATGACAATACCACGTCAACGCAAATTCCTTTTAACGCCTCTATTGGCTTTTTGACACGCGATTAACGCATGTGGGCTCTGTGACCTGTAGATCAGGTTGTCTGGAAGTGGTTTCATCAGTTACATTGTGGATGGTGAGCAGAAATGGAGAAAGAAGCGAATTGTTGCGTACATTCAGTGTATTTTATGAGCATGCAGTACCTCCGGGGGTTTTCTCAGTAGTAGTTGTCATTATTTGGATTGTTGCAATAATTATAAGCATAAATGTGAATAAAGTATGTATATTTTCCACCCCCATGCTGGTAAGAATATTAGAAACATGAAAACTATCCTGTTAAGGGTACAGTTACAGTTGATTAAAAAAAAAAATCTGATTAATCACAAGTTAACTACGGACAACCATGTCATAAATCACATAAAACTCACCCGTGAAAAGGTGTGAACAGCTCTTTTTCAGCCTAAGGGCCTGCTCATACAGTTTGCGTGCGCTGCGGTTGGATCCGGGTATGAGGCGGTTTCTCATGGTCTTCAGACCTTGTTTGCTGTCAGGGTTCAGGAAAAGGACGATGGGGTACCACTGAGTGTAATTCAGGGTGTCCACAGCTTTGGGAGTCACATCCAGCAGAGCGTGACGGTCCTGCAGGAGAATAATAAAAAAGAAAAACATGGTTATATGTTGGATGATGAGTAATAATTGCACAGAAATCTCTGTTAGTCACTCTCGACAGCTGTTCATCTGAGCCACTTCAAACTCTGCAGGTGAATTTCAACTATGACATTGTCTCTTTTAGCAGTTTATTTGGTTACTATGGACTTTGGGATATAAAGGTTGTATTGATGTATAGGAAGTTGAAATTCTGCACAAAACGGCACTAAAGCATGTAAAGAAGCGCTTTATGATGACTTGTTTTATGGTAGGTAATAAAGGGTAATAGTTGGAAAGCAAAATCTCAATTAAAATTAAATTTTGATTAGCTGACCAGAACAGACTAACAACCCTACCCTATTTTAATTCTTAGCCCTCAAACAGGTGGATGAAACTATGAGGTCAAATCTTTTATAAAAAAGATCACTTAGTCTAAAATTCAAATGGGTTCCAACAAACATGGCTGCACAAGTTATTCTTTAACTCTTTCTTGTTAGATGCTCCTCTATTGGCAGATTTTTATGCTTCTGATGCAACAAATCCCTTTGGAGTTTTGATGCAACTCCAAAAGGATCTGTGTATCCACCCAAAATTACGCTGGGGATCTTTGGCTTGTTATCTGAAGCTTTATATCGCTACAATTATGGAGCCACTATTATTCAACTCTGGTTTAATGGTGTTTAGGGGACATAAAAATTAAAAATAGGGGAAATAATAAATTGTAACAATATAAAATGGGTGTTGCGCACTGCCATAACAGGCACTGCACTAGTGTTCATACAGCATCATTATCTTCTAATGATTATACCATACCTGTTCAATGATTTGCCGGATAGAGTTCAATCTCACCACCCCCGAGGACTTCTCACTTCCTGCATCCTTGGGCTCAGTTTCTGAAAGAGGAGATAAAAACCACTCACAAACAAGAACAGAGTAAAGAAAGCCTACAGAAATCTTTTTCTGTTAGTGCTAATGTTTATTTACAGGCGGTCGTGATACTTACTAGCAATGACAAACTGATCAGGAAGTTCAGTAGCCAGTTTTTCGTTAACTACGTCAGAAATGGGCCCAAATATCACCACCGGTCTCCTGAAACCAGCTAAATGAAACAAAAAGAATAAATTCAGAAGTCCTGGCACAGCGAGGACCTCTGCAAAATGCCTCAGGTGAAATTGCAGGGTGAAAGTGTTTCCTGGATACCTTCACGTAATACCACTCTCTCGTAGGCGGGGAAGCGTGTAACCGGAACGTTGCCCTGGTCGTCTCGACTCTTGCGCAAATCTTTCTTCTTTGCAGCTCTTTGGCCCCTCATCCTCCAGAAGTCTCCTCTGTCATTGCCCGATGCAGCCCGTGCAGCATTCTGGACGTTAGCCATTTGCTCTGCTCTGATATCGAAAACAAGAAAATATATGACTTTGTCTAGTTAAGACTGCTCACACGATGATATGCATATTTCTTACCAGCGAAAGAACATGTAAAATGATAAAATATCCAGCCAAATCCTTAATACAAAAAAAAATGTAAAACTTGAAATATATATTTAAAATAAAAAAACAACAACAAAAAACATAGCCATCACGTTCTGATAGCCAGCAGGGGGCAGAAAGGCTGTCTGCACAAAGATGATCATCATTGCATACCTGCTCTTGTTGGGGATGATTCCCTTTTCTAACAGCTGGTTGTTTTTGTCACTACGGATTGCCAGCCAGTTGCCGAGTTTGCCATCATAGAGTGTGTCCGTCACTTTGAAGATCTCCCCCCTGGAGAAAGGAAGGCTCTGCGGGGCCTCCTTCTCATATTCAAAGTGGGTTCTAATGAAGAAGGAGTCGCCTCTGCCAGATGCTAAGACATCTTTATACACTGGCAAAAATAGAAGAAAACAGAAGCTAAAAATACCCCCCCCACCATTATTTGGCATCCCACATCCCAAATTTGGGCCTCTTGTTTTTCCTCATTCATCTATTATCATAAAAATAAATAAATTACAGGAAATAGAAAAGCAAGCAAGCCACTGGCTCTTCATACAAGACTACTAAGACTTTTTATCATATTCTGTGTGTGTCTATGTGATATACTTTAACACAGGAAGGTTTTGGCATTAGTACTGTTTGTGCAGCTGTTCTTTATCCAGTCCAGTACCTTCAGGCTTGCTCTGTGCAAGAATGGTAACTTCCTCTCCTTTAGGAATCTCCAGGAGGTAGAGAACAGCATCTTCACGCACCATGCCTCTGAAGTCTCTGTTGTTCACCTGAAGCACACAATAGGAAATAAAATGAGAAATCTGGCCTGATATATGTCTCAAAGACGAAGCTTCTGTCTTTTTTCTCCAACTTCAGACACAGCACTCTTGTGTGTGCAGGGTTTAAATGTGGAACTAAAACGTGCTGTACCCTCATGATCTGATCTCCTGTCCGGAGACCCTCCTGCTCTGCTGCACTGTCCTCCTGAACACCGGCGATAAAGATGCCGACATCATTTCCTCCCGCCAGCCGCAGACCCACACTGTCACCTTTCTGGAAACGCACCATCACCGTGTTCGGCCTGCATTATGGAAACAATAGTTGACAAAGGAAGAGTCTATTTATGACGGAGACAACCAAGCTGGCTTCTTGTTTTTGAGTAAATTTGAGTTTGAGCAACTCAATTAAAAAAACAAAAACAAACACAAACAAAAAAACAACTAACTAATACTGACCCGTATATTTCCAGGTCTTCTGCACTTGGCTTTAGTGGCACTTTAGGGGGAGCATGAACCTTTGGGGCAACACTGGCAGCTGATACTGCAGAAACAAAATCATTTACAGTCAGTATTCAATTCAACTGTCTGATTTGACTTTTATTTTTATTTTTTTACAGTCTTGTATATTCTGGGCGGAATCATGTTTACCTGGTGGTGTCTCGGAGCGTGGCTCCTCCCTCTCTGCGTGCAAAGCAGTCTTATCTTCAACGTCTCTGTCGGCACCTCTGAATGGGGTTGGCATGGCACCCATTTTTGCCAGCCTGCTAGGCGGTTCCTCTCTAGTAATATCCCAAATTTTTGGAAAGTTTAAAAGAAGCATTTTACACATTTAATTCGGTTGATATAATTATGACTCCTTTTCCGGTTTGGTTTAATAACATGGTGGTTTTTCCGATATTTGATGTGACGGACTGCCTGAGCTTCATGAAGCATAAAATCAGCATAATCCTATTATCCTGATTTGTTTCTGGTGTATTTAATTCATTTGTAATAAATGACTGACCAAAGCAGAGCTCAATGCTTTTGTGTTATCTAGAATTAAGAAAAGCACAAAACAAAGCAACACTTAAAATCATTTTTAGATGATTGTGGTTTTTGTTTGTTTGTTTGTTTGTTTGTAGAGCAGGCAGACAAATATTTTGTTGTGAGGAAATGTTAATTATAATTCTTTCCTATGAATGAAAATGAGACATAAGGTCACAAGCAGTTGCCAAAACAATACAGACCCAGCTCTTCAAGGATTAAACTTTGTGTGTTTGCTTTTTGTCAGACTCAGAAACATTTGAAATGACCTGTATAAAATTCCAGTTGATTTGGAATCGTTGCCCAACCCAGTTCAGTTTATCTTCCACAAATCTTTGGAGCAGAGGTGTGTAGTGCAAATTGGCATAACCTGTGGAGCCACAAAATCTTCTAACTCAGTCAGGACCATGAAAGTAAAAGAAGAACTTTATTTCTGCAGTAAGATTTGGGAGTACAGCTCTGTTCTTAGACTTTCCTGTCCTTCCATATGCACATGTGTAGTGGAAATCCTGAGATGGGGAAAGCAGCAGTTGCAAGACCAACCAGTCCAAAACAGAGCAGGCATGGATGGCAGATATGACATGAATAAGCATGAAGAGGAGCACGGGTGGATGGGGGTTGCAGCTTTTAGATGCAGCAACGGTAGCAGGCTAAAGCAAGTTAAACAGGATTCTCTACAAGACTGAAAAACAGGATGTTCAGGAAGATATCGGTTGAACCATTAGTTTATGTGGGCTAGCACTGAGATCAGCTGATATCATAGGAATGTGACTGAGTTCAACTTGGTGAACCGAATGAACACTGTGCTCGACTTCATGAAAAATAAAAAGGGTCAAACAATAAAGGAGGGGCTAGGATTCATACTAGGATTGGTGTCGTAGACACCAATATCCTTGAAAAGGTCAAACGGCCAAATAAATAGGTACAGTTTGTGTTATGTTCCTAATTACGCATTCCTGGTGATGGCTGCCCCTCCCTGAGCTGATTCTGCCGGAAATCTTTTCCTGTTAAATTTCCTTCCCGTGATCACCCAGTGCTTGTTCATAGAGTATTATCTGATTGTTGTATTCTTTTTCTATTTTTCCCCCTATAAAAATAAAACTGAAATTGCATTTTCTGATTTCACAGGAAAGCAGATTCCCAGACCTCCCTCTCCCAAGCCACCTCCTCCAGCACTGACTGGATGACGCAAAGGAGTTCCCAAGCAAGCAAAGAGACAGTCTCAGCATGTCCCGGGTCTGCTCTGGGGTCTCCTCCCTCCTGATAAGACATGCCCAAAACACCTCAGCTACATGCCATCTGGGTCAGAGCATCGTACAGATGTAGTCTCTGAGCCCTGAGGCTGAGGGGAAAAGCTCATTAAAAGCTTTTACAGCTTGAAATATACCAGAATTGGCCTTTAATGATAGTGTACCTGGGCTTGTCTCGAAGTCTCTCATTGGAGGAATGGGAGGAGAGGTCAGAGTGGTGGGCCCGTCTGTCATCCTGTGGAGAATAGGAGCGGTACGACTCGATCTCAGAGATATCTGAAACACACAAGGATGATGAAAAATATCACAACTCCTGTGAAACCACACAAGAGTCAAGCAGCTATGGGGGTGGGGGGTGGGGTCCTCTGTGTTCAGGTAGTAAAGCCTATAAACTTTATCAGAAAGAGTAAAATGCTGCATCTCTCCTTGGTGCTTCTTTGTTTTGTAAATTACATAACATGGCCTTTGCTCGGCTCAAATGGCCCCTGGGTCATGAAAGCAGGGGGCGGGGGGGCAACACAGCTCTCAGACAAATGAAGGTCAGAGCACTGTTCCCAGATGAGTAGCCACACCAATTAGATATGCAAATACCAGTTTCTGGGGTTACAATGATGACGAGGAGCACTAAAACTCAACAGGATGTTTCAATGTTAGCATTCAGGGTGTGGAAGCTAGACTGCACTTCTATGTTATACTGCAGGGCAGGGAGGAATAAGCACAGTAATACCATTACAAGGTAAAATTACACATGTGCACTTAAGGTGATTTGTACCTGTCAGACTTCAAAATCCTAATTTTTTTCAGTCAGTCGGTCCCTATTGTCCTCAAACAGAATTACAAAGAAGGGTGCTAGATGGTAGAACCCAGAAGGCTGCAACGGTGCGAACCTTAACATAATGAAATTCTGTCATATCCAGTAGCAGGATTATGATAGGGGATTAGATCACGCTGCTAGAGGCGAATGAGCACTTTCACACATGCACATGCGCGCGCACACACACACACACACACACACACACACACACACCACCCAAACCAGTCAAACTGGGTCACAAGTCTTTGTGCTATCCCCCCCCCCTCCTCCTCCTCCCGGCAAACATTTGGTCAGTGAACAATCCACTCACACCACTTATCTCTATCCTTCCCGACCAATAACAGCATGCCATCTGGTCATGTGACAATAAAAACAGGTATAAAGGGGTGAGCAATAAGAGGGTGGAGGGATGGTGATGATGTGCTGAATATGGTTAGCTCGCAGTGCTTTGTGGAATATGTGTATGTGAAATAATATTTAAATAAAACTAAAAGTTGATGTAAGTAAAGCCTTTATTTTAAGAATTAAGAACAAATTTGATTGACAGGTACAGAAACATTAATGGCATTAAGGGTTCCACAATTGATTCATTAGAAGTTCATAATGCAATGAGGTTTATATTTCTAGATATATATATAAAATGATGAAGATGATGATGATCATGGAGATGATGATGGCCACTCGCCAGGTGTGCCTTTACACGGCATAGGATCTGCTGCTTTTCAGTTTCGAGTTTCTCTCACCGTCGAGCTCCGAGTCGCTGTCGACCATTGGCGGGATTCGGACCAGGATCTTCTTCCTGTCTCGCTGCACCACCAGCTGTAGCTTCCCGCGGGACTTCTCAATCAGCTTCCCGGCATCGCTGAGAGACAGGTTTTCTGTCACAGTCCCATTAATCTGACAGAGACAGAGGGGATTAGGAGATGTGCAGACGCTTCTCACTCACGAATCACACAAACAAAGCATGCAATGTTTTACAGTTTTTAAATATTTGGTACACTTAAAAAGGAATTATGCTTTTCCTACTGTTATATACAAACATCTACTATCACAACTACAAATGTTGATATTACACATGGTCAAAGGTTTAATCAGGTAAGCACATAACTAATCTCCGTGAGCCAAAAGCTCACTCATGCTTCAGGTTGCTTTAAACAGTCAGTTTCAGATACTTTTTTTCTGTTCTTGACTCTGTATGATGTCATTGAGATGGGTGATCTTTAAACTGAACCTATTCGGCATATGTCCAGCTCCAGATTTTTGTTAAAGCTTAAAATAATCCTTATTTATCTTACACTGTAAAGATACGACAAGTCAAAAGAGGCAGAGACAGAGGAGACAAAAGCAGCCAGAAAGTAACAAAAACACAACAACAAAAATGGCTAGCTAAAGTAGAACAAAGCAATAAGTTTAAAAAAAAAATAAAAAAAAATGAAATGAGCTCAATTAAATAGGGTAAAGAAATAAAACTGATTTACAACAGTCCACATAAAAGATAAAAAAATATGACAGTAAGAAGCTAAAATAAAAAACATAAATAAAACAAAGAGCAAAAACAAAACACATTTTTTTGAAAACATTAAAACACTATTCAGAAATACTCCATGGAATAAAATAGCTCAAATTCAATGATGGCTTACTAAATGCTAAAGTTAAATAGAAATGCATTCCCTAAGTTCATCCTTTTAGCTTCTTCCACCCTCATTTTAAGACGACTGCCATTCACACAAATACCATTTAAAAACAGCAGGTTGTTGGTGCTTCTGTGCCCAACATGACCACACTTGGGACACCCCCCTCTCACTGATATCATACAGAGCAAACAGTAGGGGGAAAAAAAAAAGTGTAAAACTGAGCTTTTAAAGCAGTGTGAATCCTGAGCGTTGGTTCACTGAGATTACCTTTACACACGCTGCCTTCGTTATTTGAAACTTTCAGAAATCTTGTTCATCTTGTTTAATATGAGACAAATGTAAAAGTGACCACTCCGCCCTGCCTCTGTGTGGCAGCTGCTTCTCCCAGGTACTGATAGGAATGTGGGCGACTTGTTGACTAAATGTTTAATCGCTGCTGCCCTTTCTAGTACGAAATACTATTCTGTTAAACGCATGTTTCTTATTTTACACAACGGTAGTTTTCTGCTAAAAGATGTTACACTTCCGCTACCCAATGTTGCAGCTCTGACTCTCTCTCAGTGGAAGACATAAACAAAAGAGACTGAAAGAAAACAGATGACAGCTGTGTTACAGCACGGTTTTGCAGCACTTTAACATAAAAGAAAGAAATTAGAGGCTGTTTGTCAGCTGTGCCTGGATGCGGAATACAACCAAGCAACTGAAGCGGCAGAAACCAAGGTTACAATATACTAGCACTGACTTTGGTCAGAGACCCATCTACCGCTGGCAACCACTGGTCACTAGGGAAATAATTTATTTCTCAGCCTGCTCTTGATTGCTTGCCGAGCTGTAACTTAAGAAAGTGTAATGCAAACCAGAAATGGAGAACACTCACCTTCAAACTAAATTTCGCACCATATCACTGAAACCAACAACTTTTATGGAGTGTCTGTGTTGTCAGCAACCTACGAGTGAACAAGGCAACTGGAAAGTTTCAGTGCAGAGGTATATACAGCTCTTTGCAATCTTACTGAGCAAATACCAGCAAGCTTTAGCAACCAGCTGAGGAATACTCATTTTTCCATAGCGACAGCTGGGCCATGGGGTCACAAACTAGTCATTAGTCTTGCGTGACTGCGATGTAGCCATTGATTTCACATCGACTGCCAACAACTGGTCAGGAAATACTCATTTTCCCTAGTGATCTGTAGTTGCTACGCAGTGTCTTTAACCCTGTGTGACCGGATCGTTTCATCCAAAGCGTGAACCAAGATGCTGAGCGAAAGCCCAGTAAAATATAAATAAGGATTCATTTGAACTGTCAGAGATGGACGGTTAATGAGCAAAAAATATACACCACCCTACCTTCAGAATAATGTCCCCTTCCTGCAGGTTTCCATCCTTGCTGGCAAGTCCTGTGCTGGTCATCTCTTTGATGAAGAGCTGGCTGCCCAGACGAAGGCCATATTCTGCAAAAACACAAATCACACACATATTTTATGTATAAATAATCAAACAAATATTTTACCTTATTTTACCCAACTCCACTTTAATTATATCTGACATTCACAGTCTAGACAACCTGGCATGACCGAACAAATGGAAAAATTAATCAGGTCACTTTTCGACCTCTGAAGGGTTTATTAACGGTCACTGACCAAAATGCCTCTGGACACATCTGTATAAATGATGCACTGAAATACTAGGCTGATGTTTAAAATAAGAATTTACCTCTAAGCACTGTGATCACTTTTCCAACTGTTCATTTTGTTTTATGCATTTCTGTGCCAAGTGAAGAAATTCACCTCAATTTAAAAATAAAGCCAGTAAACTGCGAGCTCCAAACTGATGAATGGTACAAGCCATTTTATCTGCTGATATGCTGAAATCAGCTGGTGGTGATGTATGCTGACATGGCCGTGCCTCCATTAACTCTCTCTCTCTCTATATATATATATAGAGAGAGAGAGCTAGAATTGCTTGAGTAAACAATTAAATGTACAATTAAATGTACAATTAAACGTACAATTAGGACATTTCCATTTTGCATCCATTTAATAAAACCTTCAAATAAAGATCATCCTTTCCTCTGCTTACCATTTATCAAATTTGTTGCCAATTGTTTTTCTTGTGGCAGACACCACTTGTTTTTGTGCTAAATGCAGGAGGGGGTTTCTTTCCCAAATAGCTGTCCATGTTTTATTTACTTCTTTATGATATCAATCAAAGATACTTAGAAATGGGTAACAAAACTCTAGTCAGGACCACTTAAACCCTTGTTTTGGGATCACCATGCCCTTCCCTGTGCATATGAAGGAAGCCCCCACTACAGAACAGAGCAGATATAAATGGCAACAGATATGAAATTAAAATAGAAACAGAAAAAGGAAGAGCTGGGGCAGGAGTCAGGTTTCCAACAGGCTTGCAGATGCACAAGTGCTATTGGCAGCAACCTTTGTGAGATTTGCCAAATGGTTGTGTAGAAGGGTATCAGCTGAGGAAGAGACCAGATAACCTGGTAGGAAAGCGGTTAACCTTTCTATGCTGAATAATAAACCATTCTATATGTCAGATAAGAACCTAACTGAGTGATTCTCAAACTTCTTCTTACGTCTTAGTTCAGAATCGGGAAAAAGTTCACAACCCTCCAACATAGATTGTTTTGTTATTCATTCATTAACATAAAAATAGGATTTAACCTGAATTTTAGTAAAGGTTAGCTTTCCGTGCCACCCACAGAGACTGTAACCCTTTTCATTTAAGGTGAAGAGAACCATTCACATGTTTTGTTTATCTGACAGCCTTTTAGCATCTCACCTTCGTTGGGATGGTTTTTCAGCAGTAGCACATTCACAGGTTTCTCCAGCGGCTCCAGGTCCCGGGCAGGGCGTGGCAGAGGGAGGGGCACGGCAGCAGGTGACGGTGTGCGTTCAAGGCGGTCCCTGCTTGCACTTCGCTTTATTGGCTCGTCATATTTCCGCGGCTCATTTGCGATGCGGTCAAGTCCTCGATCGTAGCTTTGATCACGGCCGCGGCCTCTTCCTGGACTGTCACGCCTGTAGCGCAGATCGGGGCTCTCGTTGCGGTCCAGGGCTCGGTCGCTTCGGTAGCGTCGGTCGGGGCTGTGGTCGAGGGCTCGATCGCTGCGGAAACGCCGATCAGGACTGTAATCTCGGTCTAATGTGCGGTCGCTGCGGTACCTTCTGTCTGGGCTGTAGTCACGGTCAAGCGCATGCTCGCTCTTATAGCGGCGATCTGGGCTGTACTCTCTATCCAAAGTGCGCCCTCTGCTGCCATCTCGCCGGTACTGGCGGTCTGGGCTGAGGTCTCTCTCTGTGCTCCTGCCACGTTCCCGCCGGTCATAGTCACGATCACGTGTGTGGTAGCCGGAGTCCATGTAGCCGCCTCGCTCCCTCTCCAGGCTTTGGTCCCGGCCTCCGCCACTCCTAGCGCTGTACACGCTACGTCGGTCCTGATCATAGTTGTAGTCATCATTGTAGTCATTGTTGAAGACTCTGTCATCAGGTGATGGCTGACGATTGAGCACATTGACTGGAACCTTTCTGGGCCTCTTGACTGTCTGAATTTTTCCATAAAAGCACAAACAGATCCATTTAAGAAAACTCCTAATTCCTAATGTGAAGAGTAGATTCTTTTTTAAAAAAGAGATTGATGCTTTACTTACAATTTTTGCTACTTTGCCACACTTCCTGAGGGTCTGGACAGCGAACGAGTGGATGGCTCCATCCATGGGGATGGCGTTCACCTGCACTACTCTGTCATTTTCACTAAACAAAAGTAAACACACAAGTTAATCCAACTGAAGTCAATTACATTTTTATTTATTTTATCAAGCTGTTACATGTTTTTTGTGAGTAGATTTATTTTGGAGTTTGTTTCTTTGGAGTAAAACCATAAAATAACAAATGGTACATACAACAACAATCCATCAGCCGGCCCTCCCTGCAGGACATCAGATACCACGATGGACGTCTCGCCAGTGTCCTCGTTTGGGTTATCCCGCCCTCCTGATACAGCAATGCCAAAGCCCATCTTCGAATCCTGAAAAGAGAGGAAAAATTAGTGAACTCAAAAACGCTCCAGCTACTCTCTATACAACTGGACATTGTGCAAAAATCACAGCGTGCAATCCTAAGCAAGGCTAACAGTAAAACGCCTGCAGAAATATCTACACGTGACCATAAACTGTGTTTGTGTAAAGTTGTCATGACACTAGAATTTCAAACTCAGCACAGACATACTGAATACTTAATACCATTTATTTTCATTACATTGAGAGGGGTAGCGCTGAAGTAGGTTTGGTAGTGCTCTGCTTATGATGCCTTTGCGCCACAATTAACCTTAAGAGGTTAATATGTTCTCATTTTCGAACATATTACTTTTTAAACACAGATAATTTAACATGAAAACACAGTTTATACTGCACTAACATTACAGAAGGGCAGGACCTTTACTGTCATGCATCAGTTTACTGAAGCACAAAATATACTTGTTTATCCAATGGCCAGAAATAACAGGAAAATACCATTTAAAAAACAGATTAGGCAACGCTGACTTACTGCCTTAATAAAATGAAGACCAAAGTCAACCCCCACAGGCCTGTTTTAAACCAGGAAAGACCCAATTTAATCCAATTGAGATGCTGTGGTATGATGAAATGAAAATGTTCTATTGGATGCAGGGTCAACAATTTTTCCTGGATGTTGTTTATATCTCATAAGCAGCTGAGGGAAATGTCTGATGGAGTTTGTTTCTGCTAAAGGAGGTTCTATGAATTCCTAAACCCCTGCTCTGTGTGACAGCATGCTCAATAAATACATCAAAAGTATCTATTTGTACATTATTAGTTTAGTTGGATTTTATGTGGCATTATTCGCAATTTAGTTTAAGAATAAAAAAAGAAAAAATCCAGGTAATGAATTCATAAACTTTTTTCCTCCAACGGTACATCATGAGGGCTCGCTTCATTGTCCCCTTGTGTTTTTAAGCTTTTGCGTGCGTGCGTGAGGTCCAATAATCCCAACGGTGTGTTTCAGCTCACACTGCATTATCATGGCTGTATGTGTATTGTACATGGTGATTAAAGGGATTTTGACTGACTGCGATTACAGCTCTGCCTGCTGAGAGCATGTAGGACTATCCAGCGGCTGAGCACCTGTACTTCAATACTATGTAGCTTTCTGAAATACTACATTGATGTTTCATAAGTAACAAGTGTCCGATTTTAAGCCAATCTAACATGTGAGCACTAACAGAAAGTTTAATTTAAATACTCTGTTTTTAAAAGGCTGCTTAATTCTTCATGTTTCTGGGTTTCTCAGATTCTACCTGCCACTGTTCCAGCTTGCCCTGACGAGATTAGGTCAGAGATTTGCTGACCCTGTCTCTCTTTATCCCCTCCCTTCCATCTGTACTTAAAATACGAAATAAATAAATAAATGAATAACAAAAAAACAAACAAACAAACAAAAAAAACAAAAAAACACTCTCTGGCAGATGGCTGTCGAGATAGAGGAAGGGTAAGAGTAAGAGCAGCAGTGAGGGGGGGGGGGAAAAGGAAAATAGAGGGCTGCATCAACAAACTATGGCTAAAATATATTTATCTTAAAAAAAGAAGAAGAAAAAGTTAAAATATAAAGTGTAATACAATTATTACATATATAAAAATGATAATGTAATAATTTTAACCCCAACCCTTCAGATCTCACATAAATGTCAACTCTCTCGACGTTGCCTTCATCCTGACATGAAAACGCTCGACATTGTCTGATTTTTCCTCAGGTTTCATAACTCACAGAATTTCTTCTACTCAAAAAACAAAAACACGTGCAGTTTGTAACATGAAACCAGGAATAATCCCCTGACTGAAACAAGAAGAAAGCCTGTTGCTGATTTGCATCGTTTCCACCAGTGGTTGAAGCAAGAGGGGAGATCTGTGGAGCCTGATTAAAAAAAAAAAAAAAAAAAAAAGCCACCAGCTGCTCCTGCAGATGCCAATCTAAATAAGAAATCTTAAACCAATTTTATAATTATTAAGGAATATTTACAATGTGATATGGGCTGATTATTTTTCGCCATCAGGTTGATGAAAGTAGAGCAGGTAACAACTTTTTGGGGGGGTATTCTTAAGTGAATTGTCTCTCTTTAAATACTCAGAACATGCTTTATTTTCTGATGCATCAAATCAACCATATTATACCCATCTTTGCCCAAAACCAAGTTAATAAACGGCGTGTGGCCTGTTCTGCCTTTTCTTCTTCTTCCAGCTGCTCCCTCTAGGTGTAGCTCCATCTCCAACTCTAACATCCTCCTGTCACACCAACCCACTGCATGTCGTCCTCCATTATAACCATGAATCTCCTCTGAGGTCTTCCCCTTTTTCCTCTTTGCCATCTTGTAAATTTTGCCTCCGTCTGAGGACGTTTACAGATATTTATTTAAATTGGATTTGATAAATGCATATTGATTGGCTGGCAGATGAGTAAAAACAAAGCAATAAATCCAGAATTCAGTTTGGGAATGTTTGACGACATCACATTCATATGAAACACATGCGAATCCTGCTTTTTCATTATTAAGTGCATGCTACAGAGATGGAAAACAACGCGAGCAACTAAAGATTAACTGCGTGATCAGGATCACCTCCACCAATTCCAGCTGCTGAACTGAACCTCTGGATCGTGTTTGTTCTTTTTGGAGCTTTTTAAATGCAATAATCTGACAAATGATATAAACTACTGGGCAGATATTGTACTACACTGTGAATTCAGTTTGCACTTTGTGCTGTATATACATGTCTGTGGATCTAGACTCCAGAAGTCATTTCTTTTTGGAGAAAAGGGTGGACGACTAAGTTACGAGCTGCAACCTACCTGAAAATGGAAATGTGGCTGAATGTTGCATACTGTAGTAAATACTGTTTTAATCCCTTACAAGCAAAGTATGGGCTCCACCTTGGACCAAAAATCTAATAAATATCATTTATTTAGACTCTGTGCTCCTTAAATGACGTTAGAAATGCTCTGAATATTTAAAGGGAGAAAATTCAGTTAAATAGTGGAAGGGACCAAAAAAAAATTGGCAACCGCCAATTTGCAAATCCCACATTGCTGCATTGGAGTAATGTAGATGTGGTCAAGACAACCTGCTAAAGTTAAAACCGATCATCAGAATGGGGATAATAGGTGATTTAAGTGACTTTGAACGTGGCATGGTTGTTGGTGCCAAATGGTCTGGTTTGAGTATTTCAGAAACTGCTTATTTACTGGGATTTTCCTGCACAGTTAACTCTACAGTTTACAGAGAATGGGCCCACAAAAGGGAAAACATCCAGTGAGCATCAATTCTCTGGGCAAAAATGCCTTACTGATGCCAGAGGAGAATGGTCCACCACTTGGTACCAGCTGAGCATTGTTTAAACACCATAGCCTGAGTATTATTGCTGAACCTGTCCATCTCTTTATAACCAGTGTACCCATCGTCTGTTGTTACTTTCAGCAGGATAACACCCCATGTCACAAAATCATCTCAGGACACAGATTCCCATGTCTTGACCACCTCTTTAAGGTAGACTATAGACAGTATAAAAGATGAACGTTAGTTTTACTTTTCAGATATAAGTAACTTGGATGTGCTTTACACCTGCAGTCTTTTCAATGGCCACACAAAGCCAACAACTTTGGTTTCAAGTAAGACTTTGTGTTATATGCAAGTCTGTGGAAAACCAGAACTCAGCTCCTTTACTTTGTTACCTTTCTAAACAATTTCTTGATGTCATCAGTCTCAAGTAGCACTGAATAAAATATTTAGTTGTAAATTATGGTCATCTTCAAAATCGGCAAGGACAGTTAAAGCAGTCTTTAAGAAGCCTTGAGTTGCAATTGCCATCGCTATCTTGGTGTCTGACGTGATAATACTTGTTTGTGATTCTTAGAATGAAAACTTACAGACTGGACTTCATGTTGTATTCAGTAAGACTGGAAACTAAGAGCTGAGCCCCTAAACTAATCAGGAAACTGTTTATTGAGGGCGCAGAGCAAAACAGCCAAGCTGTGTTTTCCCAGGTAGCCTTCTCTACAACCACAGGTCACCAGCAGATCGCCATCTGCTGGCTATTAAAAAGAGTGCAGATTAAATACACTTGTGACTTGGTTGTAAAAGCTAAATCCATCTTCTATACAATAAGTGGGTTTGAATTATACTCCCCCTTAGCTGCTAAAAGCTCCATGATCCATTACTCTATAACGTTACTTAACCCTGAGTCAAGTATCATAAGCAGAAACATAACCATAACTGTTCTTGATGGTTTAAAACATAACAGCTCTGCTTGAATTTGGTCATTCGGAGTTCAGGGGAATGTCACTGACATCATTTTCCCTTCACTATCGGTGATAGTGCAAAATATCAAAGCAATCAATTAAATGCATTTCCTGTGATCCACCAGGGTCAACAGCTCGGGCTTATGGAAAACATGTGCACGCTGTAAATGAGATGAGGTTGGGAGTGTCTTTAGGTGCAGATGGACTCACCCTATGCAGGGTCACGGTGTATTGCTCCCACACGGTCTCCTCCATGACCGGGTTCTGAGGAGAGAGAAGAAAAGATTACCACGGATGGGTTTATTTCACCGGACAGATTAATAATGTATTTTGTGATGTAACAACAAAGCTAGTTCATTAGCCCATGCTTCCTGTTGTTACACAACCACAAGAACAATGACAGCCCTCCACTGGGCTGTTTAGTGCAAGCTGTGAAAAGTAACTTCTGGCTTTTGTTGATTAGAAATGTATTTGGAACACTTGAACATCAGTTTGCACTCTTGAAATGAAACAAAACAAAAAACTGTATGAAACAGGCTGTATGAGGAAGCCACCAACAGGTTACACTAAGAAATACTAATTAGAAGACAGACTCAAACTGACAGAGTGAGGAAAAAACTGAAATAAAGTGAAATTGTTTAAAAGATGTTTCCTTTTTAAATAGATGCTGCCACTTTATTTATATCTGTTAGGAGACTTAAAAACTCATTCAGTCCAAAGAAAATCGCACAGTTGGTCAAAAACATGCCCTTATTTTCAACAACGACAAAGGCGGTTTCAAAATATAAAAACACGAATGACACATCAATTTTTTTACACAACAAACATGGAGAGAGAAAAGGCAAACTACTTTATATCCGTTCACGTAAACTACCCGGAATTTTTTCACCCGTTAGTGCTACTTTTCTGCACTTCTGACATCCTCATTTCAAAATAAAACACGACCCAAACCATTAAAGAAACTCTCAGGTCATGCTGGCTGGCCAGACATCTGATCAAATTTAAGCTGCAATCAGAATAGCACTCACGAGCCCCTGCAGGATACGTATGGTCTTCACCGCGTGGGCCCATTTCCTGTGCAAGCTGAGGACCGTCTTCATCATTGGTGCTCAGTCTCTTTCCTCTCTGTGTCTCTCCCTGCTCACCGCCAGTGGTGCTCTGGCAGACTGATGTGCGCCACAGCCTCCTCCATGGCCACAGCTGCACAACCACCAGCAGCTCTCTCCCTGCATCTGCCCGCCCGCCCGCCTGCCTTTGACGTAAGAGGGATTCTGCTGGCCTACATTCAGCACAAATCCCACCGTCTGCAGAAAGTGTAAACACACAGGCACACCAGCTCCTGTGCAAGCGCGCGGCGATCCCAACAACCTGAGAGTTCATCCACAAACGCGACAGCAGATCACTCGACGTATTCTGGCTTCGCCACGCGCTCGCACATCGAGATATATCGGGCACTTCCCAAAGTTTCAGAGCCGATTCTCACTTCACAGAGACAAACCCACAGTGAACGTTTGAGGAGTTCAAATCTGAGTTAGTACAATGGTTAGGATTTTACATCGTGGAAAGTGAAAAATCTCTGTGCTGCTGCCATTTCAGGCTCAGGCTTAGCGAAATGGGGGCATGACTCGAGCTGGCAGCACACCCATCATAACCCACTTTTTTGATCTTCTGGCCAGCACAGGAATACTTTAGGACCAGTGGCAGAAGCAGAGAGACTGCACAGTGGGGGGGGGGGGGGGACAAACTCTTGGAGAGGGAGAGTTTTTGTTTTGTTTTTTTTAGATCTGGAAATGACCTTTGAAATGCCCATCTGGAACTTTATCTTAAACCGTTTTGTAGTGTGTGTAGAGAGCAAAGGATTGGAAACATACTGAGCCCAGCCTCAATAAAAAGGGGGAACATTTATATTGGAGAGGGGGGGGATATCACTTGACATCCATTTGCACCACAAAGGGCCAAACAGACTGCCATGTGTGAAGAGGGGAGACATATGAATGACTTAGAAATATGAGCGTGCTTCAGGCAAAGCCAAACCAATTTAAGTCAGAGTGTCTTTTTGTACTATGCGATTTGAACGTTATGGGTCCTCGCAGGCAGGCCCGCTGGATAAGTCACAGTCCCTAGTGCAAGCGATTACATAACAAAACACAAACACATTTCCACTAATGAGGAGGGGAAATGAAATACTGGGTTATACACACAGGATGTGACTTGGAAAACAAATTATTTAGAGATACAGCTCATCACTTATCACAAAGAAAATACAAAATAAATGTGTAGCTGAAACACATACCATTTTTACTGTTACCGTAAGACAGTAACGTCTCTTGCAGAATTATTTAAGTACCCATCTATTCTTATAGTAATCACGTTTGTCCAAAGAAAAATAACCTGGAACATGTTTAATAGATGGTAGACCTATATTATTATTTTCATTATAACTTCATTTGTTTGGGTTTTTTTTGGACTAATCTGAATGTTAAATGTAAATTAAGGCACAAAGTGATGCATTTTAATTATAACATTGAATTACATTGCTTTGCCTTCCCTACAGGCCAAAACTAACTAACTAAATAAATACAATTATATAAAGTAGGAACATGACATGAAACATGCTACAAGAAAATGTTCAGTTAAGTTAAAGACTTTTCTGCCTATCAACCAAAGTTTTATTTAGGTTTTACAGCTTTGTTTAGAGTATAATCACATCATTTGAGCAACATGCTTCTCTTGTCCCAATTACTTCCCATCTTTCCTTGAAATCAAAGGAACATTATCAGGAAATGACAAAATGACCCAGCCACTTCCTGTGTTTATGTGCTGCTGATAAGAAAGGCAGTGCAAGTCTGCCCCCTCCTGGCCGTATACCTGCATTACCTCGTGTGCCAGAAAAACAACTCCTGCATAAGTATGTTTAATTTAGTGTAGAAAAACAACAACTACATTGAGTTTAAAGGCTTTAGTTTGTAATGCAGGGGGACCACAACACTGCCGTTTCCCGAGAAAGTGGATTTTCAAATAACCACAAGATAAATAAGACCAAAAACGTTAAATCCGCTGTAAAATGTACCAATCGGTCGACTAAACAAAAACTGCGGATTGGATCAGAAGTCAAAACTAATCTTAAGACAACAGAGATGTGTTTAAAGTTAAAAGTTAGCTAACTAAACCGTTCGTGTAGCTGGTAGCAGTCGCAGTAGCAGTAACAGCAGGTGCAACAGGCTTCAGCAGGGATTCATGGAAACTCCCGACTTTTCCTCAAGGATATTCACACACATAGAGAGACACACACGCAAACACACACAGCACATCCACAGGGCTAAAGTTATCTAATAATGCTACATTACACTACATTTGTATTCGTCAGTACTGACTGTAGGCGTACAAAAGGACTTACTGTTAAATACTGAGTAGCGTATCTGCTCAGAGAGAGCAGCCCCCCTCCGTTTACTGGCATCACGCACTTTGAACTGTCCGAGAGTGGTACCGAGGATTCAAACCAAACTACGACTAGTTAGGCGTTTCCGGTGGCACATCTGCCACAAGTTGTGAAGAATTTAAAAAAAAATTAGAAGCTTGAAAAAGTAAAAGTCCTGAATGTTTCACTTTAAGTGAACCACTTCACTCACAAAACACACAGACTTCGTGAATCCAGAGTAAAAAATTAGCGCCGACAGCTCCTAGCTTGGTTCAGATTGTACCAAGTAGGACCCCCCGGGAGGGGTGGGGTTAGGTCCAAACTAATTTAGATAAATAAAGACCAACTCGAACAACAGTTTAGAAACTCAACTTTACTGAAACTAATACTGATATTCCAATAATATGTGTAATTACAAACCGCTGATAACACAGCAGATAGAGAAATAAAGGTGGCTTATGACCCTTAAATCGTTGAGATGGACGCGTCCAAAATTCCCATTGATTTTTAGGCAGCCTGCTGTGAGGCTTCCAGCCAGACAGCACAACAACAGCCTTAATTAAACTAAGTGAGGAATATTACAGACATAAACCAAACTGTCGACGCGTCCATTTTAGGATAACTGAAATATTTTATTCCAACTGCTTTCAATGCAAAAAAACAAACAAACAAACAACAACAACAACAACGTTTATTCAGGGTGTGTAAATAATAATAACTCTTGTGAGTAAATCCAACACCCCTCCCCCAAAAGACACATATATTTAAGCTCCTAAATATCTACTAACAGGTTTGACAGGAAAAAGTATACAGTTTGTTCATTTAGGCAGAATGCAGCCATTTGTTGATTATTACCTTACATTGGTGTTTGCTGTCTGTTAATATCAAATTTCCCCTAACTTAATATCTACATCTATACATCTAAATGTGTATTTGTGACATTACAGATTGACTTTACATTACATTCAACCTCTACAACTTCAACAACTTTTCAAACACATCTTTTTTAACTTTCAAAAAAAACTTTATTCTTTAACGGGACATTTGACATATTTTGTCTTGCCTAGTCTGTTCAACTGAACAAACATTTATATTGAGGTTTTCTAGTCAAATGGACCACTTAAAGGGCTTTTTAATACAAGCTGACATGCCCAAATTCATACAGTAGTACTCTAGAGCACACTCACTCATATACAGACGGATGTAATGGGAGTTACTTGGGTTTCAGTAGCTTGCCCAAGGATCCTTCAATATGTGGACTGGAAGACCTGAGGACTGAACTACTGACCTTCCTGTTAGTGGTCTTCTGATTCCTTCTATTGTTGTAATAGGAAAGGATCTTCCACTACAGTTGTGATCTGTCCTTGCATCTGAAATATAACTTCTTCTTTTTTTTTTAGGTCATGGAATAAAGAGATCAGACTATTTTCCTCTCTCAAATGATGCACGCAGCAAGAAATAGTTGGCTTTGGATGCGCTTCCACCGGTGGAAATTGGCATTGTTTGATTCCACTCATCTACTAACAGGCAAATATATTTTTAACCAATGAGAGCAGCATCTTCCTGGGTGACAATCAAGAGGCTCATATCTTGGAATGGCCTACACGCCCACCAGATCTCAATCTAATCAAACCACCTTTTCTTAAATAAATATGACAGACATCGCCATGATCAAAAACACAAAATGACGGTGCTCTGCTTCAACAGTGAAGTTACAGAGTCTAGGAGAATCAAATCCAAGGGGCACTGAAGCCATTTTGGTGGCACTTGGATGGCTCAACACCTTAAAATGACTCTTAATGTTGGTTTTCCTTTAATTTGTCACCCATATAATACCATGTGAAAAACTCAAAGCTCCTATTATGAGAAGCTTATACAAAAGGTCAAGATGACCACATGCAGATGTCCCACAATGACCCCTTGTTTTTTTCCCCCCTTTCATCTCTGTGTGCACAATTTACTGTGTGTACGAACCCGCCCTCATCTGGTATTTTATCACAGAAGAATCAGATAAGAACACACCAGCTGACTCTGAAAATGTCCAAAATCCTTTATACGACATGATCCATCCCTTTAATATCCACCATTTTTACAAATTTCTGCTTCTGAAGAACACAGCACTTTATCCACACTTTTTTTAAGGGCAGTGAATTAAATAATGACAATACAATTTCAGAGAAATTAAGGTCAACCCAAATAAATCAACACATTCCACTCCAACTAAGAGATGCCAAACTGATCTTAAAATAGGCCATCCAAATGCAAAACAGCTTCACTGCCCTGAATAATTTGTGGGAGCAAGTCATTAAAACAATGAAGCTTCTGGGACGTGACATGTCTCCCTGGTTAATCATCATTCTGGATTCAGGAGGGGTCACGACAGTGTAGTTATATTCAAATAAGGAAACGGGGAGGAAGCAGCCTGGGAAAGACTGAGTCACTGAACTTTATCTTCAAGTCGTCAATGTGTCAGAGCAGAAGCAGTCTCAGTCACAGCTTACAAATCATTTTTGCACAAATAGAGGAAAAAAAGGACATGCCTGCATTTTTCAGATCACTGATGGGATTACGCAAGAGTTTCGTAAGACTGAAAAATCATTAAATTTTCAACAGCAGAGTTTCACACAATCACCCGAGTGACGTTAACCACAAAACCCACCAAACCTTGCTTGACAAAAACAAACAGCCAAGAAAAAGGACACTCAGTGCGTTCCATGTGCGCACAGACAAGCCCTGAAAGCATTACACTCAACACAAGGAAATCATTAAAATGCAAGGATTTGACACATTTTCTTAGCTTAGATGAGCTCCAACTAACAAGCACAATCACTTCTACAAATGCCATGAATTTAATTAAAACATTACTAAGAAAAAAAAATTGTAGTTACCTGAATTACATCATTTCCACGGAACCAATTCAAGTAAAAATCATACTTTCATGCGTCTCATCTCAGCTTGACTTGTTTTTGGTAGCTGGTGTTTTCCCTCTACCTCCTCAAAGTTTGCTGGACTCTCACTGATAGCAATGTCACACAGAACTGAAGAAACATCCACGTGATCACACTACAAACACAGGAACAACAGAGGATATCCACGAATTCACTTCTGCTCCTTATCCAGGTCGTGATCACAGAGGCAGCAGCCTGAGCAGAGCTGCAAAGACCTCCCTCTGACATGCCATCACCTCTAGCTCTTCCAGCGATCTGTCAAGGCGTTAACAAGGCACCTGAGAGACACAGGCTCAATTTCATACCTCCTCACTCTGTGATGAGTCACCCTTGTGGCTCCTGGAGGGTCTCTTAATTAAGGTCCAGAGGTGAACACCCAAAGGCAACAGGCTGCATCTACACAACAGACGTGGCCTTCATAGTATGCTACGGGACGAGGGCTGCTTGATTGCCTTCCATTGCTCTGCACTGGATCTACATGACTTTGGCCTAGCACCATAGACAAACATACCAGGTAAACACATCGTTTTCAGGGATCTCCTAACAAACTGTTAGAGGGAAATACAGCAGGAAGCTGTGGGAGGTCCTCTGATGCTGAAAAAAACAACCTCTAACATCATCTTGATGCATTTTATGTCACTATCAAGTAAAAGATCATGTCCACCGCTAATTGAAAAATGCTGTTGTACATTTCAGAAATGTTTCAGAAATGATAAAGAGTCTTGGAAAACTTGACCTCTGACCTTGACCTTAAAGGTTGAGGTCACTGAGATTCATACATGTTCGGGATTTTTAAGCAGATACAACTATGGTATGAATTTGAAAATCACTTTCTTCTCGAGTTATTGCAGTCACAAACTTGCGTCCATGTTGCCCGACTGACAATACAAAAAAAAAGGGATTAAGAATAATGCATTACAATGCGCTTTTCAATAACATTTACAGTCAAATCTTTCCTAGTCATACACAAACACGTGGATTTCCACCAAAAGCCATTCACAAGTGCGTGCAGCCCAACACAAGCACTGCACCTTCACAGAGCAAGGTTAGTAAGCATCAGTGCAGACTCAAACCTCAGCTGGCTATTCTCAGAGCTGAGAAACAGCAGCAGCTCCAATCTGAACCCCTCCCTACAAAACAAACTCCTCACTCGGTTTCCGCCTCTTGTGTTCGCCTCCTTCTCGCACAGGGCACCACACAGCCTTCACAAGAAAACAAGAGGTGGTGACTGTGTTCATTGTAGAAAGCTCTGCAAACAAATGACTGAATCTTTGTTTTCCCCAAAGCTTTTAATACCACAAAAATGAACACGAACACAGCAGTATCAGCTTTACTTTGATGCTTTTGTGGGGAATTTAACATGGTTGGAAAATAACTAGCGTCTGATTTATTATCTTTGAAATCTCCATAAAATTAAAGACAATGATTGTACTGTGATTTCTTTTATGCTAACATGCAAAATGAGCTTTCAGTGAGAAAGCTCCTTTTTCCACACACACACACACACACACACACACACTCCACCTGGGAAACAAACCATCAAACAACACCGCACATATGCAAATGGCTTAGTCATCAGTGCTGTTGTTCGCTCTTTCCTGTCACTAACATTGAGTAGGTGCAGAGAGAACTGAGGCTGAGATCTCACTGACGGCACAACGGCTAATTGAAAAGCCACTAGATTCACTGCTAGATGTTTAAAGTACAGTAAACTACAGTGTGGTGATTTCAGTTGTGAATGGGAGGGATGTCTGAAGCCTGGGAGGACCTCTACATCAAATTTTAACTTCAACAACAAGTTTGTCTTGCAGCGGTTGATATTAAATTATTTCACTCAAACAAAAATCAGAAAAATGTTAATGATCGAAAGGGTTATACTTACTAAATTCTGGGGGGTTCATGTTGATGAACTTCTAAATTTTAAGAGGCATATTGATGAGTTAATGAAAAAATTACCTATGTTGGTATTAGCGAACTACTTACACCGATCGCTATTAGAGCCTCACTTAAGTTACTGTTACATGGTGCAATACTTATCCTTCCCATATCAAATAACACACACACACTTCAAATAACAGACTTCAAATATTATGGTCCAATTTAGATGCTCCTTCTGATCCCCTTTTTCTTGGTTACAAACCTCTAAATTTAAAAGAATATAACATCTTTCACAATGACTGTGCTATGTATAGAGTAGTATTTACATTTAACAAAAGACTTTGTGAGCTTATCCAATATTTCATCCTTCTCACACATATAATACGAGAAAACAAAAACACCAAGATTTGAAGGGAAAGATTTTAAACTCTGGTTGGCTTTCTACCTGAGATTTACACTTATTTTATGTGAAACTAGCTAGAGGTATTGGTGTGTTAGTGTATTAATGGATGGTTAGTGTAACAGTGTTAGTTATATGTTAGGATCTTTAAGGTTACCTTAGGATACTTTAGTGACTAGGTTAGTTACAGTACATTGGTAATTCTATACGTATTTGCTGTATATTATCTGATGTTTTGGCCCCTATTTATAAGTTGAGGTTAGCTTTTAGGAAGCACCATTTCACAAATAACCATCTCATATAGACTATCATGTTGGAATGTATATTTTGATTGATTTGTGAATAAACCAAACTGAAACTAAAGCAAAATAAAGCTCAGAACTGTGTACTCAGTTCAGTAAGAGACTGGACAATGGGTAGAGTTTAGGCTCAAACAGTCGAGTATCTGAACCAGTCCTAGCATAGTCATTTAAAAATGTTAGTTTTAATGTTGTACGCCACGATTGTCACACGCGATGGCCGAGTGACGGTCCTCGCCTTTTTTTCTTGGCTTAGCTCACTGAAGACTCTCAATCTATTGCATTCGATACCAAAAAAAGTACCAGGTACAAGGCACAATCCACAAGGTAGTGTTAGTGAAGAAAGGAAAACAAAAAAATATCACATAACTCGAGGCCAAATCAGATACAGTGTGGACGTTTATGTAAAAGACGTACCATCATAATAGCCGAGAAGCTGCGTGAAGACAGGCGGCGAAGATACAAGTACTGGGCTTCTCTGGACCAGCAGAACTTTCTGTTGCACTTGAGGAGGTCAGTGCTGGTCTGGTCAGAGCCAGGCTGATCCCTGAGCACATAAGAGAAACACAATATTACATCATAACCAGCAGTGTTACCATAATGAAAAGGGATTATTTAAAACTTTCACTGTATAGCACTTTGTCTAAAGGGCAGCAAGAGGAGTAGATTTATTTCTTTAGAGGATGCTTTGACCTTAAAACATAGCGATTTGTTGAATAGTCTGAAATATTTAAATGGGCATGACTCAGAAAATCATGTTGTCCAAGTGAGGTGTCAAGAGATGCTTCGCACCAGGCGGAGAGATCTATTTTTATACAGCATAAAAAGAATAAGGCTCTCTAAACATTCCCGAGTTATGTAATTGCTTTACACGTTTCCTAGACATGTTCATTTATAGTCTTTTACACAGTTTGCAGGCAACATTAAATAAGAGACTTTAAAACAAATTATGGAGGAAAAACTCTTCTTGGGCTCGACTCGTAGTTTTGCATGACTTTAGTTGAAAATAATCCATATTTTTCTGACATTTGGACGTAATCCACCTTCTCCGTCATTCTCCTTCTCCTGTTAAGCCATCCTTCTTTTGATTGGCTGCCCCTCGTTTGAAGAGCAGGTGGGTGGGGCTTTATGCAGATCCTAATATGGCAAGATTAAAAATTATCTTAAAAAATGTTTAAGGGCAATCAAAAGAAAATCAAAATGATATAGAGTATATAGTATGATGGATACTTTAATAGAATTAGCCACATGTTTCTCATTGGTGCATGACACAGTTAAACCAGACTCACCAGAAGACCAGGCTGACACAGATAACAGACTATTATCAAACTCATCTCAAATCTCATTTTAAGCGTCTCTGCCATTGATCACAAGCAGCATGTCCAAACATATGGTCAACACCCATCCCCAGCTTCATGGCATTGTGTCAAACACACTGAGATGATCTGAGTGGATAAAGTCAGATATCACATCATTGTACAGAGAGGGAAGAAACCAGAACCAGATTTCCTCTGCGTGACCAAACCTTAAGTGTTACACTTTCAAAAAAACAAACAAACAAACAAACAAACAAACAAACAAAAAAAAACAAAAAAAAAAAACGCCACTCTGTGAATGCAAAAGGAGGGGCTCAGTATTTCCAGGAAGACCTGAAGCGTGCCTGGGGATAAAAACACTAGTGGTGTCTCCACTGACTTCCTACCGAAGTCCACTCTGCGCAGACTTCATTACTCTATGAGCGACTACATTAAAAGGGCATTTAGATATTTTAGTACCTCATTTCCTACAAGCTCATGGATATTTATCCTGGCATTTATAATTATGTTACTACTAAAAGCAGGATACTCAGAGGGTAATGTAAAACAGAAAGCCAAACCATTTTAATCCCTAGTATGAGCCACGCTCCAAAACCATATCCTATTTGCTATATCCATTCAAAACAACTCCTCCATTCTTCATAAATGATTTCATTTGGGGAAAAGAATCAAAGTCACCTCTTCAATTTGTTTTGTTTTTTTCTTTTCAAATTACAGCTCAATCAACAGTGTGCATTTACTTGCATTCTGTAATGATCCAAATTTATAATGCATTTTCATGTTGCTTCCACATGCTCCAAAAACTGATAAAAAAGGAAGCATTTGTTCTGTTGATCGCCCGCCCTCTTCTGTTTTTTGTTTTCCTTTTGGTTTGTCTTCTGTGTGGGACTTTGTGACTCATTCCTGTAAATGATTACTGCTTGCCGGCTTGCTTCCAAGTAATTGCTGCATATTAATATTAAAGATTTCAACCATTAAAACCTAACATGGCTTTTATTGCGTAGCACACAAAGGAAACACAAAGGAAACAAAGCAAACTTCAGCAGCACTTGTGACAAACAAATTGAAAGTATTGTCATGATGTTTTTGACAGTGCATCTGAACTTACAGAGCAATATCAAGGTTCTTAATTTTTTCCTACACCATGCTTGAATTGACTTGCTAGATCCAGAAGCATATCTAGAACTGGATTCATTTGAGATGGTTTGATCTCTTCCTGAAATCATCAGTGTCTCCTTTTTTTTTTTTTTTTTTTTTTTTTTAAATTTCAATCAGATCTGGATCCTTCCCAAAAGTTCATTATATCTAAGTTGGACCAAGCCCCACCTATGAAAAAAAATATTGAAATGGCAAATCTGTCCATAATATTGTAGTAATCCTGCTAACAGACAGACAAACAGAGAGATAAAGTGAACCAATCACATAATCTGCTGGGTGGAGGTAATTATGGCTGAAACATAAATTGCTCAATAACCTTGGGATCAAGAATATTTCAAGTATACCTCCCTCAGTTGCAGCTACAAAACTGATACTTGAGGGTGAGGTAGCTCACAGAAGTAACATTGTTTAGGGCCTGCTTTTATTAAAGCTTGTAAGTATTTTTATTACTCTACTTTTCCACAGATTTGTCATTAATGTGACAAGCATTAGTTTGATTATTTAATCCTGTTGTTATAGTTAGATTATCTTGGATGTGTCGAGTGTAAGTAGTGAACAAGTTTGTGCGCACAGAAGAACTACATAATTATGAATAATTAAAAAAAAAAAAAAAAAAATATATATATATATATATATATATATATATATATATATATATATATATATATATATATATATATATATATATATATATGACAAACTAATGAGGTAATAAAGCAAGTTAGTCGCTCTGCATGACAAACTGAAATGTATCAATACAAATGCAGGAGAAAAAGCTACAAAGACAGAGGATGAGGAGGTTTCTACTTTGAAACTTTAATCAACTTTAAACTGTTTGGAGACAGTGGTGACGATTTGGCTGTCATGATACAAACGATAAGAAATTCTTTGAAGTATAAAAGGCAAGAGGCTGAAAATGCTGCTACAATAGTTGTAGCCTGGGCGGGGTTCCACATTAGGGTTGGGCAATAATGTGTAATTGTTACTCCTGACCCCCTTTGTTATGGGTCGCTGCTCGAGTCGAGGTGTATGAGTTTAACTTGGAAGAATAGTGTATTGTAATAATTACTGAGGCTGGTAAATAAAGCAAATACTAAACTGAAGCAATTTGTTGATTGGTACATAAGTAATTATTCAAAAATTAAAAAAAAAGAAAAAAAGACTACATAACAATGATTTTAAACAAAGTTTTAAAAAGAAAACATTTCCTGCCAAATGCAGGACACAACACAAACACGTGTCTTTCTTTAAAAGAAAATTACTTTCCACATTACATCACTGTGTCTCTCTGTAGTGAGAAGAATGTGTCATGCATTGTGTTTACAGTCCACCTGTCCGATTCTTCCCCCTTCCTCGTGGCAGCTAGTGGCCCAGATGGTCACAATGTTGATATATTTGCCTCACAGATTTCTGCCTTTAAGGATTATGGTGAGTAACTGAAACACAGTTTATGTGCTGTGTGAATGAAATAAAATACCTTTGCCTTCCTTCTTGCTTGGGAAACTACTAACAATAGAATTATCTGCATGACCACCAAACTGTTTTTTCTTCAGAAATCTTTTGATTCCCCCACTGAACTGCAACAGCAGGATATAAAAATCCATCTTCTAGAAGGAAACATCCAATACAAGTACCGGTACGGTACAGTAATCAAACTCACCCTGGGGGTCTCCACAGTTTCCTGCCTGGTGGCAGCAGCTCCCGTTTGTTTAAGGGTACAATCCCCATCGCTGCCTGCATGATCGTGATGAACTTCTTAAACTTCATCTTCTAACTCTCCTTTATGAACATCCCATGGACCTCATCACTAACTGCTGCTACACTCCCTGATCCCAACCTGAAGTGATGAGTGTCTACTCATCTCCTTCGGCATCATCAAACTTGTCTGTTCTTGCGCCTCAGTGCATCACTTTCTCCAGGAGACTGAGCCACAGATTGAGCGTCCAGTGCTGCGCGGTTCCCGCGGCGTGACCACTAAGGGTCCTGTCCTCAACCACTGACTCCCACAGATGTCCTTTTGGCTTTTCCAAGCGAACGAGGATGAAAGGAAAACAAACAGCCACGTTCCTGCCAGGAGGTGGGCTGGCCGAGAGGGGATAACAACACGTCACTCTTACATAATTCTCGAGCTTCTCTGGACATTACACTAATGAAAATGCAGCTTCTGCCACCACCGCCGCCGCCGCTACCGCTGCTGCTATGACTGCTGCTGCAGCCGCTGGGATAATTGTGGTACTAAGCCTTGACAGATCATTCATGCTCCCCGCCCCCTTCTTCTATAATCCCCCCATCCAGGCTTAGTTTTCTCACCATTTACACCCAGACAGATCCATCTACTTCGACAAAAAAAAGAAAAAAAAAAGAAAAAAAAAAAAAAATCACATGATGACACACCCCTCAATACCAGAGCTAACCTCTAATGGACGAAGATTATTAATGACAAAGCAATGACCAGACAACTTTAAGCTGCAGTCAGTCTGCAGTTCAAGATTTGCACAAGAACAGATGTGATGCCACAGCACGTTTTCACACCCATGTTTCACTGGAGAAGCCAAATGTATCTGGCTTCTGTGTGTGTGTGTGTGTGTGTGTGTGTGTGTGTGTGTGTGTGTGTGTGTGTGTCTGTCTTTCAAGCCCAAATTCACACCTTCATCTGACCCAGTTGAATTTTTCTTTTGTGATTGGCTGGCTGCAAAACAAGTTTCCACAAACCAAAGTGACAGACTTTCACAAGGCGAAAGGTGCAAGACAGGACCCAAGAGTCAGATAATGCCTCGACTTGCAGTCTGCAACTCACTTCTCAAAAATGTGATTTCATCCTCAGTATTCTGAATTTGTGGATGAATAATTGTTTAACAATGGTTTTGCAACCATTCAGTCCCATTAGTAAACTTCAATAATCCATCCCCAACTCTTCCCTGCATGCATCCCTCTCCTCCCTCCCACTTTGATATAAACCCTCGGCACGCACGCAGATTAAATGTATCTTGCCATCCCCGAGTCACCAGATGACAGCAGGCTGCCATGTCCTGAGAGGTTTGAAATAAATAAATAAATCTTTGTGGCCTCTTGATGAGCTGCCAGCCAATGCAAACTCTGGACAGAATTTATATTCAAGCTGCTTGTATGTCTGGATTACGGCTCTGGATGGTCCTGCCATGAGAGCTGCTGCAGATTTCACTGAGCAGGAAAAATCCCTCAGCACTCCAAGAGGGGGGAGCAAAAAATGCCAGGAGCGCAGCAGGGGAGACACAGAAATAGCAAGACTATTTTTAAAAACACTGGATAACGGCAACATGCGGGGAGAGGAGGGGAAAAAAATGAGGAGAGGGGTTTCTTTTGAGTTCACCCTGTATGTCTGTTTTTGTCTGATGAGCCACAGATTAAGAGCAGTGGCTGGACCGAGGGCAAAATTTACAGAGCAGAGTGACAGTCGTTTTTATCATAATCCAACACTTTACAGTAATCTCACAGGGAATACTGATCCAATCCACACTGAAGAATGTGCGTGCGTACTTATGACTAACACATGTGCAAACGTGAAAAAACTAAACAAGCAATCACACCTGTGCACACCTGGCACATGGACAATGATGACTGGCTAGAAAGCGAGTTATGTAGCAAACTATTTTTTGGCCAGATACCTACCAGCATAATGGTGCTGAAAATACTGCAGGTAACAGTTTGTGAAATAAAGCCTGTGAAATCAAAGTTTAACAGTTTAAATAAACAAATGATGGATGATTTGAGGAGCTCCGTGCTAACTGTAACCTGATAATAAAAGGTGGAAGTGCCAAAAAGTCCAGTTCCTCTAGCAGCTGTTTAAAGCAAGTCAACCCCCCATGTTAAAATGTCCAACTTTACAGCCAGGTAAGACAGTTTTTTAAGTGTGTGTGTGTGTTTGTTTTTTGTTTTGTTTTTTTTAAATAACTCACCTGCCTGGATAGGGATCATGTTTAAAGTGATGCTATTGGGATGTTTTGGCAGATGTGCAAAGACACACAGCCAACTGCTGTCTGCCAAGCATCACCTCCACCAAATTGAGCGTCTACACCGCGTTTGCGCTGTTGGTGCCTTTTGGAGCATAATGAAGTTGCAAAAATGAGCAGATATGAATTTTGTGTGAGTGACAACCGTTTAATTTATGGCTAATGACCAAGCCTGCTAGCCTTTGGTTGATCACTTAAAGTGACACCCACACACTCTCGGTCCTTCGGGCTCCAACAAAACAAAATGGCAGCAGCCAAAACACTAATACTGTCACTTTAAAATATGAAGTCCAGAAACCACTAAGTATTTATATACAGCCTGTAAGCTTTGAATTGAAACATATGGGAATTTGGTCAGTTAGGGTTTGGCATTTGTATAGAAAACGTGGAAAACTCTAATCGGATGTATTCATTGTGACCATGATGAAGCTGTCTATTTCCTGGTTCATATACGTTCCTGTTCTCAGCTATGACCTGGAGCAGGGGATAATAACCAGAAGACAAAGTATTTTCCTCACAAGGGTGGAGGGGCTCAGAGGAGTGCTGTTCCTCCTCCACATGGAAAGAAGCCAGCTGAGGTGGTTCAGACATCTCACCAGGATGCCTCTGAATGCATTCTGGGAAAGATATTTCAAGCACGTCTAATTTGGAGGAGCCCTGAAGGCAGACCTAGGGCGGGCTGGAGAGATTATCTCTCAGCTGGCTTTGGAATTCCTCAGTAACCCTCAAGGAAGACTAAGGGGGTAGTGTTAGGGAAAGAAATGCCTGATCATGCTTAGACTGATGACCACACAACTCAGACCAGGATGAGAACATGGATGGATGGCATCTTGTTCAAGTTAAAATAATCCCTTGGAACTGTATCCATATCCACAAAGGAAATATATACTGAAATTTATTTCAAAATGTATTTTTTCAGCAGTAAAATTCAAACCAAGTTCTTTATCTGTCAAATATTATCAATCTATAACGCATCTGAATTAACCTGAGAATGCACACTGCACCACACACGCAGCTCACGCCCTTTAGTTTTTAAAAAGTGGGAGAGTAAGTCATGGTTCCAGCTAATTCCTTTGTCACTGCATGTTTTTTTTTACTTTTTAATGAGAATGAGTTCTGTTTTTTCCCCCTCATCTTCCCACAGGGTGAACAAATGCGGCTGGAGCTGCTTGGTCTTCTTAATGCTTTTACATAAGCAGTTTGTTTCTCTGCCCCTTGTCACTTCCTCACATGCTCGAGTAGTGCTGGGGTGCTGCATTACTAAGGCCCGGGCCATTATGCAATGTCCGTATGCAATGCATGTGAGTGCCAGATGGAGGGACACATGCCACTCACAAATCTGGGATGAGAGTGTGCAGACAGAAAGGGAAAGGGGGAAAAAAAATCAGTATGCACATCCCCTCCACAGGTATAATCTGGATCAGCTGCAAGCATGTAGTGACATGAAGATGAATTAAAGAGTCAAAAAGCAACACGAGAGCGAAAAAAGACAACATTTTTCAGTTTATCTATAAAAAGCTGGGTCTCCCTGTTCCATGTGTTTCCGTTCAATAGCAGTGAGACATGAGCACCGTGATCCAAGAAACTAAATGACACTGTAGACGTCCCATGTAGATTATTTCAACTCTTTTGGGGATGTACCAGCTGTGAAATTACACTGGTCCAGGTCTTTTATTTTTACAAAGTCTTTCAGGTTTTCAGACATTTAGCTTGAACAAAATTAATGTGACACAACAGACAGGTTGAAATGTGAGTAAGCACAGTACTGTAAACCACAGATCTACAGATATTAGAGAGAACACCACCCAAAGTAAGGCTTATGCCACAGCTGTCCTAAATTAACAGTATTGGTAATTACCAAAAATATTGTTTATGTTTCTGTAATGGTTAATCCACCGATAAGCGCACACTCTCTAACTGAAATGATATTTTTAACAGCAAAATACAAATATTGTAATTTGCAAATTTTCAGACTTACCATTTTACAAAAAAAACTGAAAAATAATAATAAAACACAGGATCGTTTTTTGATTAAGATGCCAAATTACAGTTATTTACTTGCAATCCTGAACAAGTAATTTTAGTGGTTGAATGTTATACTTGAACACACGTATCAGGAAGTATGTGTACAATTCCAGGTAAACACCACCACATGGAAAATTTGTATTCACTATCATTTAATGGCTACTTCCTTTTAGATACTGAATTGTAAACAAAATAAAAGAACTATGTCTGAAAACATTACGCAACATAAGGGCCACAAACATGTAAATGCAAAGATTTCTAGATGATAAAAGCGCAACTCTGCCATTTGTTTTATGGGTGCACATGCTGTATCGCCATTTACACACAGTGTTTAATGTTTTTTACTTTTTTAATGTTTTAATGTTTTTTTTTTTTTTGTTTTTTTTAATTCTCACTATTCCCTATCTTTATGTTTTATTCTAAAATAATTTATCCATAGAGCTTAAACTGTTAGTTTAAGGTAAGAAGCAGCCTCCAGAACTACAAAATGAAACCAATGTGGAAGTGCCAAAAACAGCTGTTTTTCTAGCGGCCACTTGTTAAAATTTAACAGTTTTACAGGGTAAACGGCATGTTTACATCCTGAACCTCTATGAATAGTTAGCACTTTCATAACAGCTGTGTGGTGATTATTATTAATATTATTATTATTATTTCAGTTTTAACGTATATGGTGTGGCTCCTGTTATTTGCACGTGTCCCAAACAGGCAGTTTTAGGCAAGCGATGCATTATAAGCCTCAGGCTGGTGGTACATTTTGGAACATTTCTGAAGGAATTACCACAATAAAATCACGGCTAACTATAACTTTTAACAAATTAAGTCCTTTGGAGTAGCATGTGTACATCTCCGTGTTTTACTTGCACAGTTTATAGAGACGGCCTGTTAACCAAGCTAGGACTCCAAACTCATCCAAATATGATCATGGCTCCACATAGCAGTGGCTAAAAACAGTAACACCGAAACCTCACATTCCTAGTCTAATGGCACTGGGTGATGCGACTCTAGGTATATCAATATTTTATCGACAGTCTATGATTCAACCCCATGTTTAAAATGGTTTATAGCTTCGTTCTTTGAACCTCAACCGTTAACAGAAATACATGTCAGTAAATAAAAACTTATCCGAGAGGTTTTTTTCCTCTTGCTTTTTTGTTATAAGTATATCGTTTGAGATGATACTGCTTTATATGTATGCAATGAAATGATGCTTTTGAATGTTTGTAAACTGTTAAGATATAAACTAATAATAAGAATAAGAATCATTAAACACGAGGAAACACTCACAGTGCGAGCCCCTGTTCAATTTCACAATTTTATTTATATTGCGCCACATCACAACAACAGTTGCCTAAAGGGGCTGAGGTGTGCCTCTAGTGCGCTGAAACTAGTAGTAAGCGCATGAATACACACGCAGAGGAGACAGCTACACGCAGGCCCGAATACAGTGTAGGTCATACCTGACGTTTTGACAAGAAGAATCTATCAAATAAATTAAAATATGACACCCTGCTGCCTTCAAGAACCAAGATAAAAAATGTTATTTGTTGCTTAAGCTGTCGGAGCCCCACCTTAAATTTACACAGGCACCAGATAAAGATGGGGTAAAATGGCAGTGCGCGCCACAAACACAGTGAAAGCAAATCGATACTCACTGCGGACAATGCCGGACCTACTTACCAGGTGAAACTTCGTGTGTCCTGTCCTTATGTGACCGCAGGCAGCAGAGTAATCCCAAAAGCTGAACTGGACAAAGGAAGGGTGAGGAAGGAGAGGATTTTGACGGAACAAAGTTTTGGCGAGCCTCGAAAAATCCTTCTTCCTGGTTCTCTCAGGTATGTGGGCGTAGCTTAGAAACTGCAGGTGTGCTGTGTGCAGCTCCACTGCAGTTTCACCCATGACCTTTTTGGGCGGTGCCATTCTTCTGAGTCACTCTTCCTGTGTTATAAAAGGGACTTTTATACCGAAACTACACTCACCAGCTACTTTATCAGGCGCTTTATTGCTTCTACTGGGTTGCGATAGCATACCCAGTGATAGCAAGAGTCCAGCGTGGCTTTAATTCTTTATGGCATTCCACAAGTTGCAGGAAACAGTCCTAAGAGATTCTGGTCTGTTTTGACATGATAACATCACAAAGTTGCTGCACATTTGGTTGATGCAAATCTCCCCCTTCACCACATCCCAAAGGTGCTCTATTACATCGAGATCTGGTGACAGTGGAAGCCATTTGAGTACAGGGAACTCACAGACACCAGCGGTTCAACAAAACAGTTTGAGATGATTTGACCTTTGTGAAATGACGTGTTATCCTGCTGCTAGCCATCAGGGGACGTGATCATAAAGGGATAGATATGATCAGCAAAAATAATCGTGTAGGTGATGTGATGTTTATACGATGTTCATCTGGTACTAAGGGGTCCAAAGTATGTTAAGAAAACATCCCCACATCATTACACCGCCAGCATCCTGAACCACTGGTACAAGGTGGGATGAATCCATGCTTTCATGTTGTTCACACCAAATTCTGAACCTACCCCTTTCAGTGTTGCAGCAGAAATCGAGCCAAAAACATTTCCAGTGTTCTGTTGTACAATTTCAGTGAGCCTGTGCAAACAGTAGCTTCAGTTCCCTGTTCTTAGCTGACATCAACAGTGAGGGTTTTGTCCAGAGAGCTGCTGCTCATTGTCTCTTTTTTGGACCATTCTCAGTAAGCCCTAGAGATGGTTGTGTGGGGAAAATCCCAGCAGATCAGCAGTTCCTAAAATACTCAGACCAGCCCATCTGGCACCAAGAACCATGCCACGTTCAAAGCCGTTTCAAATGTAGTTTTTCCCTCATTCTGATCCTCAGTGATAACTTTAGTAAACACAAAATATTCAGTTATTTGAATCTAATCTTGCACTCAGATGTTTGTCTCGTTTTAATTCTCAGTGCTAAATCTGCACCGCAGAAAAGACAACTTTGCTCAGAGCTGATAAGTAGAGCTTCAAGGGCAGCTGCTCAGAGTTCTTTTGAGTGAATCCTTTTTTTTATTTATGGCTATTAAGGCCTGGAACAAGCTTCCTAAAAGCTTGAAAACATGTATGGATTTTCATAGTTTCATAATTTACCTTTTGATGTAATCAATAAATTAATTAATTAATTATACGAATAAATAAGGCTTGTCAATATTAATCAAATTTGACTTCTTTTACTTTTACCCCATATCATCCTGATCATCCTAAGTTCATGTATTGACAGCAGGGGTGTTGCCACATAGGGAGGATGGGGTGGCACTGCCTCCCTGTGAAATATGATTGGCCTCCCCAGTGTCCACCCAACAGTCCCATTGGACAATAGTGCCACTCATTTTACATGCATTACACCATGAGAGCCTGTGTAAGACCGGTGGTGGAAAGTACGAAAACGAGCCATTTTCTTCCGCTTATCTGAAATCAGGTCACGGGGCAGCAGCCGAAGCAGGGAAGCCCATACCTCCCTCTTGCCACCTCCTCCAGCTTATCCAGGGAAGTATCATGCCATTCCCAGGCCATCTGATGGATGTAATCTCTCCAGCACACCCACGGTTTACCCTGGGTCCTCCACCCAGTTAGACATACCCACCCGGAACACCTTTCCCAGTCAGTGACAGCCTTAGCCTCTTTGTGATGTGGAGGAGCGGCGGCTCTACTCTGAGCTCCTCCTGAATGACTGAACTACTCACCCTATCTCCAAGGGAGAGCCCATCCACCCTTCAGAGAAAGCCACTTGTACCTACAATTTCATTCTTTCACCTTTAAAAGAACTTTAAAAGAAATAGCACAAGCTAGTTATGGTAATAAAAGAGTAAATCAGTGAAAACACAAGAATGCAAAGGCGATATTGTTCATCTAAGAGTTGTGCACAGTCTGTGTTGTGGTGAGAGGTTTGGCCTTAAACGTGGCAGTTTTAGGTCTCATAATGGCTGACATCATTTAAATGATTCTGCGTAATGAGCACTTTTAGCCAGTTCAGGTGTACTGTGACGCTAAAATGTTTGGACTATTACTTATTGTAATTAGGATTATGAATGTAACTGAAGTAAAGTGTGAATACTGGTTTCACCACTTTGTAAAACAGTTATTCAATAAAAAACAAATGTTAAACTCAGAGTATTATACATCTGTGTTAATGTACAGGGCTGCAAATGAGCCTGAACATTGTGCCTACTATGCCAGTATATTTGTCTTGTCAAATACTATAATTGCTTTGTTCTTGGTCCATCCTGTGTTGCCCTACTTAAAAAAAGAAAAAGTCCCCGTTTGATTGTCTGGTTATGGAATGAGGGTGAGTACGTGCAAGGGTGTTGTACCGAGGGAAAGCGGGAGTGACTAGGGAGTGATGGGAGGGGGCGGTTGCAAGCTTGGAATGAAAAGTTTGTTTTTGTTTGCATTTTTTTTTAAAATTTCAAACAAGTTGGATTGTTATAATGAAATTGGAATAAATCGGTTGGGTAACTGAAATGAAACAATGGTTTAGCAAGCTAATTTGTTTAATCTAGTTGACTGCTAATATGCAGTGCATCAGTGTGTCTGTGTGGGACAATGCCAGGTGGTAGTTTTACATTTTCATATCCATTTTAGAATTTAAGAATAAATTAAACTGAGCATGTTGCAGGACTAATATATCATATTTCCTGCTCTTTTGCTAAGTAAATATAATAAGGATAAATGGAAGCATAAGTTTGTTCTTGTGGCCACATGTGAAAGTCTTTCTATACTCCTATATTCTTTTATTTCACTGTTATTTCAGCTGCTGTTATGTCTGGTAACAGGTTTTGACATTAAAAACAGTATGTATTCACTGTTGCTTCACTTTCTTTGTGGTAGTTTCTATCATAGGCACCAAAATCTGCAAATCTTGTAATTCTTGGTAATTTCTCCTGGTGAATATGATCAACCTTCTCCTTCTGACTATAATAAAAACGCATTCCCTTCATATGCATTGAATAAAAGGCAGATTTTAGAAAAGTGTCTTGTAGAGCCAGTCAAAATTTCTCATGTTTCGGACTGTCTGGACAGGGGTGGATAATAAATAAATATACTGTGCAGGCCTACACAGGGGTGCTCAGGTGGTAAAGCAGGTCACCTACTAACCAGAAGGTTGGTGTTTTGATCCCAGTCTGCTCCAGTCAGCATGCCAAATAACCTTATAGGCAAGATACTGACCCCACGTTAGCATACGTGTGAATGTTAGATAGAAAGCACAGCATAGAAAAAAGTGTTTGTGTGAATGTGTGTAAATGGGTACTCAGAATCGCAAAGTGCTATATATGAACCAGTCCATTTACCATAGGGAGGGAAATGTTAGGAGAAGGAGTGAAAGAAAACTGAAGGAAGGAAGTAAGAGGTTATGAATGGTTTATCTGTCAGCAGCTGTTAAAGACAGTGAGACGGTACTATATCTATCACATTTCCCTAGTACAGTTTAACATACTCAAATGCATATACCTTAATTTGTTTATGCTTTATTGGACCCAGAAGCCAGTCTGCTCAAACAGCATTTTAAAACACCACAATGACACAATAAGGTGCTGGAAGCATTCCTCAGAGAGTTTCGTCCATATTGACATGATACCATGATTCGTCATGTCCAAGAAACCAGCTAAGGGATGGATTTGGCATTCAACTGCAGCTCACTGGGTATTTTCTCTTTTTCTGATAACTCTCTATAAACCCCAGAGATGGTTGTGGTGGGAAATCCCACTAGATCTGCATTTTATGAAATACTCAGACGAGCCTGCCTGGCATTAACTAACATGTGATGTTTAAAGTAACATGAATCTCTTCTCCATTCTGATGCTCACATTGAACTTTAGCAAGTCGTCTTGATCATGTCTACATGCCTAAAATCATGTGTTAGCCAGCAGCCAAACACACATACATCTGTCTACATTTGTCACATTTTAAATGAGGTTTCATTTTTGGTGATCAAACACTAAAGAAATGTAACTGCCCTGCTTCAGATGCAGCAAAACAGGCCCTGACCGTGATACTACCACTACCAAGGATCACTTTTCACTTTACCTTTCACCGTCTTCCTCCGAGTATGGAGCCACAGTGAGCACTGATGTAAAATCTGTTAGTGATTCAGGCTGTTGCTGCCACCGGTACACACTCCTATTGTTACTACCCGTGCGGTGAATGTGTGGTGATATAAAACTCGTGTGACCGGTTTAACCTGCTCTGGTCAGACCCTCTGCCCTGAATAGAGTCTCTATGTAAACAGAAAAACAATGAACAAGCTGTTGACAATCAGCAGTTAGACATCATCAGAAGACTGAAACTTGACTCAGTGAAAAGGGGAAATAAACACCACACCCTCACCACTAAACAACACATAAAAATATGGGTTAATCAACAGAAGCCATGGATACTGCCCTCTATTTTATATCAAAGCAACATAATTTTGAAGCAAAAAACGAACACACAGATCAAAGTAAAGATATTGAAATAATTTATTTCCCTGATACAAGTGTAAAGTATTGCTATAGTACAATTATAGGCCTACAAAGCATCTTAAAGCACTGATTTTTAAAGTTTTTAAGGCATGTGGAAGATAAGAAGACAGTATATACATGGTACACACTATGGTGTCTTTTTACTACAGAGTACTACACAGTTTGTAACAGGATATAGTTTTATGAAACGCCAGTGCAGATAAAATGGGTGTAATGAGGTATGACACACTATAAACAACAGAATATCACCTTGTCTAGTTTTACCAACATTATTATTATTATTATTATTATTATTATTATTATTATATCATCTTGTATTGATTTAGATTTTAAGAAATGTTAGAAGAAAAAGAAAAGGTGGGTAGTCTCAGAAACTTTGGTGGAAGGGATCCACCATCCATTTATCTTCTTAAGCACTTAGGTTCACAAAGCGTTAGAGCCCCAGTCCATCAACAGGGGATAAAACTAAAACACAAAATCTTCTACAGTAGGTGTTCAGTTGGGTTTGAAAGGCAATGTCATACATTTCACAAAATGTTCACTCTTTTTATCATTCTTTGAACTCTTATTAGCAAAGAAACATTTCATCAGAGGACAGAGGTGATAACCCAGAGCCACAGCATTGTGACAAATGGAGTGAAACCACAACACCGACCGTGTTGCTTTACTGCAGAGGGCAAGGGTCCAGTTCTTTCCTTTAAATTGTCACGTGTTCAAACATCATTATAGCATGAAAGTTGACCTTTGTGAAATGACGTAGAAGAAAATCTTCTGCATGTTTAAACAGGTGTAAGAGCCATGCCAGCAGCTCCGTGAGTGCTAATTTTAGTAAGCTATTGTGGTACGTTGCAAAGTAGTCATTATGAATGGGAAGTTTGTCTGAAAATTCAGTTCATCTAATGAATTTGTCTTTTTATTCATTTTTTAATCATGCCATTTTGTAATGTTCTTCGGGGTTAAAACAGGGCGTTACTCGTGCAAATGTGAGTGAATGTACAACAGCTGTTGTTGTTGTACACTGGTGTTGTGATATGTTGGTGAATGTATATGTTTGAAATAAAAAATGAACAGAACTGAACTGAACAACTAATGTGGATTTTCACACATACATCTGAAAAACCTGAATGATCTTTGAACATAGCTCTACGTAAATACAATACAAACGAGCACTGATCTATTTCTGAAGCTGATGAGCTGATATGTTTACTTCCTCATGGAACCAGCCACTGAGAAATTTAAACATTTACAGAAAATCAGAAATATTAGCAAAGAAACACAAGGATTTACTAGCAGCAGTGTAAACGACAACAGGCAAAGAAGCAGCTTTGTAGTGTTTTACTGCACGTCAGCACAGTAGTTCAGTGCTACTAATACACATTAACACATTAACATATCTGCTAGTTGTAGAGGTGTTTCCATTGATTTGGAAAGTCGAGTTTCACTTAACATTAAAAGAAAGAGGAACAACAGAGCCTAATGCACTTTTTTTCAAGAACAAATGCAGCCATTTTTTTTTAAATGAACAAGATGTACATGCAATAATTCTTACATAACTTTTCTTGAAATTAAAAATATTTTTCTGAATTATTAATTTGGATACTTATCTTAGAAATTCCAAAAACATGTAATAAAAAAACTGCTCTGTTTTCCTGAATTAGATTAGTCCAGTTTAATTTTTTATAGAACCAGTCAAAAGTTTGGACATGTACTCGAAAATAAAAAGTATTTCTTTTTTCACTAGCTATTTTTGTGCAACGCTAACAGAGCAGTGTCTTGATTTCATGTGATGACATCACGAGCTGTACTTTTCTCTGTCTTTGCTTCACACTCATCTTCCCTGCATGTGTGGGGTTTTTTTTGTGTGTTTTTGCATCTTTCAACTCTACACCTTGCATATCAGTTGGCAGATACACCAGTGGGACTGTCTTTTATGTGTTATCATTCCCTACATATACATTCATATTGCTATGATGTCTGGAAGGTGCACAGTTAAATAATAACACACCTCAAATGTTTTAAAACTAAAGTATGATTATTAAATGTAAAGTATAGAAAGTGGTTAAAGTGTAGAGAGTAAAAGTAAAAAGCTGTTAGAAGATTTGGGAGTCAATGGAAGTACAGATGGATTAAAAACTGGCAGCAGAAGTAACAAGCCCTACTCGGCGAAAGCAGGAAGAACATTCCCGCATTCATGGAGGAGGCATCTCATTATTTTGGAAAAACTGAGCAGATTTTTTCTGAGATTGAAACATGGGACTTTTTTTCTCGAGTGACTGCATTACGCTTCTACAAGGATCATAGTGATGCTCACAGTGGAGAAAATGAGAAGAACAGGCTACTTCTTGTAGTTTGTGCCATGTTTGCTGAAGTCCTGATGCCTTCATGTTGTTGGACTGCAGTTGGTGTTTCAAAGTTCACAAGTGCAGGTGGTTGGAAAGGAGCAATAACCCTGTTTCTCCTCACTAGAAATCAAGAAGAGAAGATTTTAATTGCCTTCAGGTGACAACAGACACATCTGTGCAGTCTTGGGTGTGTTAAGTAAAAAAAAAAAAAAGAGCAGTTTTCAAAAACATCCTGGCATCTTTTATATTTTCTTATGTATGCTCTATTGCCAAAAGTATTTGCTCATCTGCCATCACACGGATATGAATTTGGGTGACATCCCAATCAGTCTCTGTACTAATTCATCCCAAAGGCCTTGCTTCAGGTTGAGGTCAGGACTCTGTGCAGGCCAGTCAAGTTTTTCAACACCAGACTCACCCGTCTATGTCTTTATGGACCTGCACTGGTGTGCAGTCATGTTGGAACAAGAAGGGGCCGTCCCCAAACTGCTCCCACAAAGTTGGGAGATGAAATTTTCCAAAGTGTCTCAGTATGCCGAAGCATTAAAAGTTCCTTACACTGGAGCAAAGGGGTAAAACCCAACTTCTGGAAAACAACCCCACATTATAATCCCCCCTCCACCAAACTTTACACTTGGCACAGTGCAGTCAGACAAGTACTGTTCTCCTGCCAACCACCAAACCCAGACTTATCCATTGAATTGCCAGATGGAGAAGTAGTTTGTCACTCCAGAGAAGTCTCCACTGCTCTAGTGTCCAGTGGGGCATGCTTTATACCAACGTTTTGCATTACACTTGGTCATGTAAGGCTTGCATGCAGCTGCTCAGCCACTGACACCCATTCCATGAAGCTCTCTGTGGCGTGTTCCTAAGCTAATCTGAAGGCCACATGACGTTTGGAGTTCTGTGGTGATTAACTCTGCAGAAAACTGTTGACCCCTGTGCACTAGCGTCCACTGACCCGCTCTGTGATTCTACCTGACGTACCACTTTGTGGCTGAGTTGCTGTCATTCCCAAATGCTTTTGCTAACAGTTGATTGTGGAGTATTTAGTAGCGAGGGAAATTTCCTGACTGGACTTGTTGCACAGGTGGCATCCTATCACAGTACTATGCTGGAATTCACTGAGCTCCTGAGAGCGACCCATTCTTTCACAAGTGTTTGTAGAAGCAGTCTGAAGTCAGGTGCTTACTTTTATTACACCATGTGGTTATGGAAGTGAATGGAACATCTGAATTCAATGATTTGGATGGATGAGTGAATACTTTTGGCTGTACAGTATATTTTATTCAACCCTCCAGTGAGCAGGATTTTTGCCACAGAGGATGAGGTTGTCCATCAAAGTGAAGCTGTCAGGCTGCATTTATTTCTGTCATGCTTGAACTGATGTGTTGAGTGCAGACTCTTTACTGCATTCCCACAGTAAAAAACCCATTGTCTTTGAAGTCAGGCCTTTTTTCTTTTTTTTTAGGAGGTTAAGGGTAACAGCTGGGAGCATGCTTTTCATCCACCCAAGCCAAAACATTTATTTTACTTAATTTCACTTGAGGAGACAGATAGGTTCATAGCTCAGATTTCCTTTTTTTTTTTTAACCTACAGTATTTTCAGTGTTTCTGAGTCCCACTCTTAATGTCAGAGGCTTTGAGATCAGATTAACTCGGACGTCTGCGGGCTTCCTGCAGAGCCTGAGTGGGACCGCTTAATGTAGACTGAAGAACGGCTTCATATAAGCCTGAATGAGGATTTTGTGGTTATGTAAGAGAAGTGCTGTAGAAAAAAAAGAATACATGAAGGTTTCTTAGGCTGACACAAGGACCGAGGGGCAGGGAGGAGGGAACTGGACTCAGCTGAGTCATGCAGAGTGGACGTCAGAGGGGGCTTCAGGACCCCAGGGCTACCACCATCAAAGAAGAGAGTTCCAAGAAGATGAGATAAATTGCATGTGAGTGTTGAGCAAGAAGATGTTAGTATGTATTAGGGAGTAACATCTTATGAATAAAGGTCAGTTTGTTATGGTCATGAATCACTACGTGATTCTATTCTGTTCATGGAGCGCCTTTATTGGGGCTAAAATACGACATCATGAGAGCCTCCACATCTTCTTACCACAATCAAAGGATCAGTACAAATTAAAAGAAAGTATTATCGGAGTAATTTGCTGCTTACACTTTATTGACGACTGATCAGCTCCAGCTGGGTCGCCTGGGTGAGACTATGTGAGGCTGAAAATGCAGAGATACCCAGTGACCCCTGAGTTCATTGTGCACAGTGTTCCTAAATACAGCAGAACAACTAACTATGGCTTCTTTTATGTAATTTTATGAGGACTAAATATAATATCTCAACAACAGAGTTGATCTTGTTGTCATGACATTTGTCTTATAAGGTAGTCTTAATGGGTCTTAATGAGCCCCTTAATGAGCCCTAGTTGAAGCCTATAGTTTCAGGCATCCATTCAAACATTATGAGCCCACTAAACGGGCAAAAGGTGGCATCCTACAAAGTCTACTCAGAGATCACCTCATTTAATTGGGATTTTTCACAAACATGGCCAGTAGAGGTTGGCTCTAAAAGTGAGCAAGTCCCCAAAGACTTTCATGTTTAAAGCACACACCTCTAGAACATATATGAACTTTTGGATACTTTTTAAAATGATATTATGTGACAAATAATGGAACTTCCTGTGAAGGAAGGGTGATCCAAGAAGGTTTTATATGAGTTTTATATTATTCTGTCTCTTGGAGGAGATATGAGACTGTGCTTTAGAACTATACATCCACAGTGTCTTTTGTCCTCTCTTCCTCCACTCATCCCCAACCGGTTGCAGCAGGTGACCGCCCCTCCCTGAGCCTGGTTCTGTTGGAGATTTCTTGTAGTTCAGATGGGGTTTTTGCTTCCCACTTTCTCCACGTGCTGGATCAAATTGGGTTGTTTGATTGTTGGTGTTTAATAAAGCGCCTTTAGGTGACTGTTGGTGCGATTTGTTGCTTTATATATATAATAAAACTCAATTGCACTGCACTGAACTGAATATACAGTTTATCGGCTTGCCAGCCATACTTGGCACCTGATTATGTAGCGCTCCAACCACCTGACTCCAAAATGGCTCTACATGGTTGCAACCAAAACACTAGTATGAAAGCTTCAAAATGCATGGTTAAAATATGGGTGGGTTTGTGGGTGTTGGTGGCTTTATCTTTCATGGTCTTTGGTAAAGTAATGTCTTGAAAGACGTGTGCCACACAAACAATGTTGCAAGTGACCCCATATGGATGTGAGAATATATCGAAAAGTTTGGAGCTTTTATGAACAAACTGATTTTTATGAGCTGTTTGGTTGGATGTAAACCCCAAAATAAAATAAACCTAAGCAGGTAGTTTATTTTAGGCACCAAAAGCATAAATTAATTGCTACGGTATCTGCAATTGGAGATTTTACAGTCACTTCTTGGCATGACCACCAGATGTATACTTTCTGTTTCTAAGACTGAATGAAACAGATGAGGTGACACGAATGGAACTATTCAAGCAATTCAATGGGCTGATAACATTTAAACTGTCGTTTCTGGACATAGAAACATCTGAGCTTGACCTCCCTGAATATTTTTCCCCTCCTCCCCCTTGTGTGACAAGTGAATGTAGCCTGAGATCTGTTCTCTAGCTAAATAATTCAGTTTGATGCTGTACTGAGTGAGGGGTGTACAACCACAGATGGATGTTAAAGCTTCAGCTTGAAAAATAATCTTGTTCACTTTCTTTTCAGGAGCCAGTCTGAGCCTCATTCAGCAGGGCTCCGACTGGATTACTTGTTAAATGCTTACTGGTCTTCGGTGCTGGGCCTGGGTTGCTTGTATTCTAACGATAAGCTAAATATAGCATTACAGAACCCATTAACACTCTGCAATTGAAATTACATGGCTTACCAAGTAGACATCCAGTTCAGAGTCAGATTGGCTTCTGCTGAGGGACGGCAGTGGATCGTCCAGAGCAATGGTTGAACTGGAGGCTCGTCGGTCTTCACTGCAACATAGAAATACAATTTACTGTTGTGTATGAGCCGAGTTAATGTCTACATCATCATTCATCGTTCAGCATCCTCTCAGAATATATTGTTGAATATCAAAAGAAAGATGTAGCTTTAGCTCTTTAGAAAACAGTAAAAACACAGTTATTTGGAACATTTCATCAGTGGCAGGGAAAAAAAACTGCAGCTCACAAGCCACAAGAAGCAAACTTTAGAGCTGAAAATGAACTGCAACTCCTAAAAACACACAATTCCTCAAATGGCCACTTCATTGCTGGCTCCATAAGGAAGTTGATCCCCATACACTAAAGCCTTTTTCAGCAGCTTCCTGATAACATAGTTCGCCACCCTGTCATCCAAATATGGTCCTTTATGGCTCCAACAACATGGCAACGGCCAAATTTCAAGGCTTCAAATATGTGCAAGCTAAACAATGTCCACAAAAATAATCTCAAGAACTGATGGATGGATTTTGGTTAAACACTTTCATGTCTGTGTCAGTGTGAATCAGATCAAAATATCAACTTTTCAACTTCTCTTCTGAAAACTGGGCTTTGATCTGAAAGCAGTACATGTGAAGTACCTGTTTTCATAGTCTTCTTCCTCTTTTCCGCTCAATTTTAAAGAAACGGCAGACTCAGGTAGAAGATCCGGCTGTTTGGAGGAACTGTAAACTGTTAAAAACAAACACACCGTCAGCGAACAAGTCAAGCAAAGCTTCTAATAAAACAAACATAAACAAAAGAAACAGCTTACAGTTTCCATCCAGGTTGTCCATGCTTTGGGCTTTCTTCTCCTCCTTCATCTCCTTCAGCGGGGACAGAATCTCCTGGGAGACTGACTTTGCATAAAGAGAGTTCTTCTTCCTCTTTGAAGATGCTCCTCTTAAAGCTTAAACACACAGAGAAAGAATTTAAAACAAAAGCTGCGTTTATGCAGGAAACAGAATGGTGGCAGGTTAGCATGACTTACGATGGCTCTTCTTGAAAACAGTCGTGCCCATGAATTTCAGAAATCTGTCTGCATAAAAACTGGGCCTGTGCACTGACACTGTGTCCTGAAATGAAAACAGGGCACACGTGTGAGCAGCTGCATACATAAGGGATAAAACAGCCTGGAGTTAAGGAGAAGTAAGAAGTATTACAGACCCCGTCATGTACAAGAGCCTTCCAGGAGTGTTCCACCTTCTTAACGAACCTGAAAATGATTAAAAATTGAAAATCAAATGAGTTCATTATGTAACATTTTTACTTGTGTAAATATTTATGCTTGCTCTCAACCATAGACTGTATATAATAAAATGGAGGTAGCCACTGTGGTTAGCAAGGTTGTGCTGCACAGCCTTGAAGTTTTTGTTTTTTTTTGTTCTTACTTTTCACCACCAGGGGGCAGTGGTTAACTGTATATGTTCACATATACGTGAGCTGTTTAGCTTTTTAGATACCTCTATTTCCCCTAGGGGACAGGTGTCGAACTCCAGGCCTTGAGGGCCGGTGTCCTGCAGGTTTTAGACGTGTCCCTAATCCAACACAGCTGATTTAAATGGCTAAATTACCTCCTCAACATGGCTTGAAGTTCTCCAGGGGCTTGTCAATGAACTAATCATTTGATTGAGGTGTGTTGACCCAGGGTGATATCTAAAACCTGCAGGACACCAGCCCTCAAGGCCTGGAGTTCGACACCCCTGCTCTAGGGGCTGCAGTTATAAATAAGAATGTGCTCTTATTAAGGACTTGCCTGGTTGAATAACGGTTGTCCTGACTGCACCATCTTGTGGTACAAAGTGGTATTACCTGAATTTATAGGGGCCGATATCTTTTCAACACAATTTACTGTCACAGCTGTTGGTATTCGTCCATCCATTTTTGTTGCAAATCCAGCTTTTACATGCCTTCTATGCTTCTGATGGCTTTGCTGCAATGCATCTCTTTAATTTAGTTGTGGGTTTTTGGACTTGGAAGGCCACCTCAGCCAAGTTGAGCCTGAGCTGCAGTCGTGCCTCACAGCCATGACTGTGTCAATCTTGCCATGAGAGATGGGGACAGATCCCATTTTGGTAGATTTTCCAGGTTTAAATAATAAATAACAAATAATATAGCCTGTGTTTACTGAGCCAGTAATGAGTGTTTAAACTAATTTAAATGTTTCTGAAGCAGGAAAACAGGATGAAAACCTGAGAATCATAAAATATAAACTAATAACAATGCCAAGGAAACAAGAGTCACAAACAAAAATGAGTCGCATGTCTTTGCCTATTTTAATGAATTTGAAAAAAAAAAGTCTACAAATGTTTCTGTAATGCTGCATGGGGATGGTTGATCCAGGTGCAGCTGAGTAAGGATGATGAGACAGTTTGTCTTCTGCATGTTATTTTTGTGCATGTTAATGCTGTGAGCTCACCTGTAAGACTGAAGAATGTCGATAATTCCTAAAAAGATGAGCAGACTCTCGTCTTTATGTTTGGCAGGAATTCCACCCAATCTGGAAAAAAAATTATGATATTTTTAAATTTTTTTAAATGAAATTATGCTTTTGAATGTCCAGCTTTTCTACATTTTTCACCAGATCAGCGAGCAGTGAGGTTTAAAAAAGAAGCCACTAGAAAAATAAGGGAAACAAGACCTAAAAACAGGCGTTTTAGTATGAAGCAAACCGTTCTTATTAGATTTGACTGTGTGCAAACTAGTATGTATAAAGTATATGGTAATACTTATTTTAAGATAAAAATAACTTGTGATCTGAGATGTTAAAAAAGGTTTCCTCTATCATATGTGCTGCATAGTCCAAAGTGTCCACTTACGTGTCATCATCTGCCACTGGTTCTGGGTCCTTGACATTTCCCTGGATGGATTCGAGGGCGGTGGAGTAGAGGACTTTCTGTCCTCTCCTGCTGTCACATCTGCTTCCTCTGCTCAGCGGCTTCCTATCCAGAACGTGAATCCCCAGCAGGAGACTGTAGTCCATGATCTTAAAGCTTTCCAGGACCTGATAAGAGACCAAAACTGAACTCAGGGAATCAAATTTTAAGAACCCCCTTTGAAAATTAAAAAATTTTCTTTAATGTTAGACTCCAGTTTCTTTAATTAGTTTGTCAGCGCTAAAATTTTTTAACCTTACATTCTTTTAACTGTTTAAATACTACACATGCTAGTGGCTATCAGGTCTGAAACCATGACACTAAGTTCCCCAGAGCCCACTGATTTACAGGGACACTATAAGGTTCTGGCCAAACAAAAAACCTGCAACTACTTCAGTGACATTGTTTAAAAGAAACTCCCATTCTGAAATGCCCACCTTTAGAGCATCAGAAAGCATGTCTCAGTGTGACCTGCACACTACAGACCTTCTGGTGGACCTTGAATGCACTGCAGGTAGGCCATTAAAGATTTACATTATAAAAATAAACAAAGCTAACAGAACAGCTGTGGGATTAAAATAATCCATTACCCTTCATTTAAATAAATCTGAATTAGTGTTGTATTTTCAGTAGAGGAAAATGAATGAAGTAATGGTGGCTATGGCATGCTGAAATCAAATCATCAAAACATTAAAATGAGGTAAAGTTCACATCAGGCATTGTATAGGCAACTCGTGTAACGAAATACAGACACGAACCACTAAAAGGGTCAATCGAGCCTACAGAGCAGAGCCTGCGGTATTAGACATTTTGTGGTTATGTGTGTCCGAGGCTTCTAGTTGCTTACATAGGCCTAGTATCTCTCTATATTCCCAAATAAAGAGATATTTCATTTGAATCCCACAGCTGAGCTGAACAGGAAATTTTGCCAACTGTTAATGAGATTTTGTCTGAGCATATAAACATTTATTTATCCCTCAGAATGATCTGGTGATCCTCTGACGTTTAATCTACCAAAAAGAAAGAGGTCAATACTTTAATTTGTTCCCTACTTAGACCTCATACCTAAACCCTTCCATTATTGGCATTTATCAGCTAACAGGTTAGCCACGTGGAGGTTACAAATGACATGCCTGCTAAAGAAAGCTACTTGATATGGACATGGACCCCCACAGAGCTGCATGAATGCTTGCTTATCTGTCAAGCAATCAGCAATTCTTGATTTCCTATTTTTTCTATATGTTTGTCACACTTAAATGTTTCAGATCACCAAACAAAGGCAATAGAGAATTTCCCGTCATTATTTTGTTTATTATATCACCTTTTTGATATATGTCCACATTTTTTACTCAGTGGTTTTAACAATATAATAATTTGAGTAATAAAATAAAACAAAAATCACCTACAGTTCAATTTTCATTAAAAATAAATGAATAAAAAGTTTTACTTTGAAGGAAGTCCCACTCCCAGAGATCAACCCTGGATCTATAAGCAAAAATACAGTAAAGCATAAGCCTCAATCCCTCTGACCAAGCACTGATGTCACGAAGTACCTCTTGTAAATAAAGAGGGCCTTAAAATGTGCTGCGTTACCTAATGCACTAACTGAGGTCATATACAGCAGCCCAGTATGAGCGTATTACATCCAGTTTGCACTTTAGCGTCCAGCTGCTCCGCCTGACCATTAGTCAGGTGTTTCGCTCTGCTGCACGCTAATCCTTCATCAAGTGACCACTATTGTTTCTCGCTAATGAAACAACAGGCACGCACTAATGCAGTTATCAAAACAGCTCAGGGAATAACAAACAGGGACACAGTTCCAGGTGCTGGCCTGTGTGATGTTATCAAAGTAGGGGAATTGCGCAGTTATCATTGGCTGAATATAAACTCTGGATTTTGGGTTTATTTTGGCATAAAAACCAAGTGAGTGATGTTTTTCTGATAAAGGTTTTATCCTCATGACCATTTAGTTTGGAGCTCTGGAATAACTGGGATTTTCTGGGACCTTTCCTTTTGGAGAGTATAGCTAAGCATTCGAAATTTGGGCAACACTTACCTTCCAAATTCTTAAGAACAAGCTTTGTGGAAGATCCTATTAAACCCGCGAGATAATTCACAGCTAGTGAGCATCAGGTGTCTTGTGTCATATCGCCTAAATCAGTTCTGAGCACGTCAGACAAACCATCTCTTATTGTTGCACGACATGTGGAAAAGGTCAACCGACCAGAATCTCTGAACACTGTCAAAAGCTCATGTATGAAAACAGGATGTTTTTACTGTGTCAAAGTTATTAGCATGTCTGAGCTGCAAGCAAGGTACATGCAATGTAAATCAAACACTGATATCATCCTAACTCAAACCAAGTAGTTGGAATTAACCCAACCAAGCACCTTTAAGTGCCTATTGTAGGATTTATGGTCCCATGTTTGTGCAATCCCATGAAACTCCAGCAGTGCATCGTCCTATGATGATGGCAATGGCAATTTCATTTATATGGCACATTTCATTACAAGCAAACTCAATGTGCTCAGCACAGGAGAACATGAAAACCAGTGTAGGTTTACAATGCCAAACTCAGTGAAAACAGCAAACTATAATAAAGCAAGACAAATTAGAACAAAAACCAATAAGAAAAACATACTGAATGCAGGCCTGTGTACATAAAAAGGTTTTTAGGCTGTTTTTTAAATTTATGCACAGACGTAATTGATCTCAGGTCAGAAGGCAGCTTGTTCCAAATACCTGAAAGCACCTTGGGCACCCTTAGATCTAATTCTGGGAACAGTTAAAATATCTGCAACTGATGACATGAGAGGTCTGACTGGACAGTGAACAGTGAGGTTAAAAGGGCGATAAATGTAGGTAGGATGATGATTAGTTCAAAAGTTATTGTGAACAACAGGAGAGGACGAGTGAGAAGCAAAAACAAAAAGATTAAAGATTAAAGAGGGCGCGAGAAACACAAACAATGGCTGCTTTTAATGACTCAGTTTCACTTGATTAAAAAGAGCAAAGACACCAGCAGTTGTAGCCCACATAACTTTGATGTTATACCCTTGCGACAATGCACAACCGCAAAGTGCAGCGCCTACAACAGACAACAACCTGCTGCCATGCCTAAACAGCAGGACACTCCTACAATTAAGAAAAAAAAACGTGTCAAAAGAAAATTAATTAGCGAGTGTGCAAAAAAAGAAAAGCAAAATAAAAAGGTATAAACGGACTGTTAAGCATAGCCTCCTGACTAAAAAACTTCCAGTGTCTCTAAAACGGGAGCATTACAACTCAGCTCCCAACTTTGCCATCCTGACACACACGATGTTCATAAAAGTGAGATGCAAGCAGCATCGGATAACCCCGCATTATGTGAGCCCTCAGGATGAGAATGTATTGCTGAAGGCATGCTACACTGAACACTAATCTACTTCACTAGCCAGCAGTTTAGTGGATGTGGCTTACAACATAAAAATGGTAGTTTGGCTGGATTTGGTGTCCTCGGGATTCCCATATACTTGTTTGCCATTCACCTAGGGACCATTTTTGGCCCGAGGACAACACAAGGGTTACGGTTTTAATGGTCCCCAAATGATGAGCTAGCAACCCTCTTAAGGCAATCTTTTTTTTAATTAAAATAAATGGATCTAAGATTGCAGTTATTAGACTATGTTGTTTCAAGTATCATGAAAAAAGTACATTTTTGACTTGTGTTCTTTAAAAATGTTAGCGGTTGATATATCCGACAAGTAAAAATGCACATCTTAAAGGTGTTGCATTCAATATTTATCTATTGAATCTAACACATAGTTGCTAATGGATGTAACATCCTTATGTAAACATACCCGACAGTCCCTCTGCAAGGTTTTCATCAAGGCACTATATGTGTCCGGGTCAAAGACCAGGCCCTCGTGCATGTCCTGGAAGTCCAGGTCCTTGAATGTGGGTGAGGGCTTGGAACGCTCTTTGCGTGAGGCGCGGCGTTTGTACGAGGATCCCTTCAGGTCGTACTTGTAGTGCATCTTCATGGCTCGCGGCAGCACATTGTTCATGACCACCACTCGAACGGTGATGCCTCCGCACTGGATGCAGTAGAGGCCGTAGAACTTGGGCAGTAACGTCCTCGGGTTCTGATTGAGATTCTACAATAACAAAGATGATGGGTTTTTTTAAGTGATAAACAGAGAAGGAGTAAATGTCCCTGATAATATTGGTCCAAATGAATAATTTTATTGTCCATTTTAAGTCCATTTAAGAAGAGAAAGACTGAAACTGCAACTTTCAAATAGGAATTAGTCCAAAATAAGTGGTCGGAGAAGAAATGTGAACATACACATGTAAACAGGTCATTTTGGGAACTGTAGATTATATCAGTGGCATATTAAAAGGTGATATAGTAATCAGTTCCCTTTCCCCAAAAGTAACATTTTAGCTAGTCATGTCCATGTGCTGATGCATGTGCACAGCAGTTCCATTTTAGGTTCAGCCGACAGAAATCTTCTTTTCTAATAAAGATTATAATTAGGGATGGATTGTGTGATCCTGACCATCTGTTAACTCCTGCACCTCCCTGAACTTGGTTCTGCTGGGTGTTTCTTCCTGTCAAATAGGTGTTCTTTCTCACCACTTTCACCAATTAATTTTAATAGGTGGGGTTCTCGCTAATAATGTTGAGTGTTTTTCATTAGCATATAAAGCAGCTTGAGCGAACTGTTAAAACTTAAGTAATTACTAGTCGTCAGTGCTGGGACTAACGCGTAACACGTTACAGTAACTACGTTATTATTGTGGTAACGAGCACGGTAACTAGTTATTATGCCAAAACCAGGAACGCGTTACTCGTTACTGGGATTTAAATAGGCTCGTTATTCGTTACTTCGTGTGGTGGCTATCGCGGAGCTTCCACAGATTCAATAACATTAGCAAGTGGTGGAAGCCAGCAGGTGGATGAAGGAAAAGGGAGGCAAGAGGAGAGACCCGAAGCAGCCGCCAGTCCGAGTATCAGGTGAACTGAACTTCAGGTAAGAAGTTATGACCTGCAGTGTATCTGAGTCACATATAAATCAAGTTTAGGTGGAGTTCATTTTCGTTGTGCTGACTTTTTCGTACTGCGTACTAGCTAGCGTGACGGAGTTTCTATACAGCTGGGTGGTGCTATGTTACTGATGTTGAACTTTATTTTGTTCATAGTTTAATTATTAGAGTTGCCAACTGTCCCGTAAAAAACAGAATCGTCTCGTATTCAGAGAAAATATTAAGGGTTTCGTATTGAGGTGAAAAGGAACATTTTGTCCCGGACTTCAGCTACAATGAAAAAGACACAAAGCTGGATTTATTCTGTGTTTACGCTGCACAGCTGCCTCTTTTTCTCTCATCCTCTCTCTCCCCCCCCCCCCCCCCCCTCTCCTGTTTCTACTTCAATCATGAAACTGATCAATGATCAGCTGATCGGCTTTTCTCTCTTGTTTATTTATCGCCCACTTTGCGCCAGAAAGAGGAAACCAGCGGGTGTCGCGCTAAACAACAGCAGCAGTATAAGCTTGATCAGCTGTTGTTAGAATTTATTTAATATTACTTTCTACTATCAGCTGATGTTTGCTGGAGCCACAGCTGTAAAACTGCTGGTCATGATGTCGGTTTGGATATGTGGTGAGAGGGAAACATGAAGATGAAACCAGGAGATGTCCTTACTGAATCATCAGAGCTGAACAGGTGATGGAGAAACAGGTTTACCTTTTAGGTGACATGAATGAGTTGAAGGGAAGTTATGAACTGTTTCTGAGAGACAAATAACACCAGGATCCTTTTTTTTTACTTAGCTGACAGCTGGTAACTGTGCAGGGGCGGGTCTAGCAAAGTGTTGCCAGGGGGGCAGGTAGGGCATTAACAAGGAGAGGGGGGCACAAAGAAATACTTTTCTTTCTTATTCTCATTTAAAATGTCTCGCTTTTAAAAAAATAATTATCTGAGTCTTACAACAAACGATTGATAGATTAATGCATATATACCATCAGAACAGTGTACATCACTGTCACAACAGCGTTTGTTTTCATTCAAAGGCTTTATGATTTTTCCTATAATGGTGGGCTGGTCTCTAGTCAAATTCCCCGGGACGATTTTTTTTTTGTCCCAGTCCAGCCCTGTAAGCAGCTCATCTGCAGTCTGGTGTTACCTACATCTTCCTATTCAGAAGGCAGAATTTCCGAGTTCTGAGTACAATCGAAAGCACCACGACTGCAGTTTTTGTGTTGGATGTAAAAAGCAGGCTAGAATCATGCGGCGGTCAACGACGGTCCAGGTGTGGGATTTCTCTCGTGGAAGTGTGCACATTATTTTTTTCCTTTCTATTGGTAGGTGGCACAGTGCACTTGTGGCAAGTAGGCAAGCTAGAAGACTGGCAGTCTGGCTGGGTATCCAGTTACGGAAGCAACACATTAACAAGAGAATTCTGAGTAAAACCAAAGTTACTTTCCCTAGTAATTAGTTACTCTGAAAGTAACGAGTAACTTGAAGTAACTGAGTTACTTTTGATAGAAGTAACTAGTAATGTAACTAAGTTACTACTTTAAAGTAACTTACCCAACACTGCTAGTCGTATGGAACTGTATGTTGCACTTACACAATACTTCATGTGTGGCCAGAATAACCCCCCCCCCGCCCTTTACCTTGCTTTGAGTAATGCAAACATATGTTGCTGTATGGCTTTAATGCAAATGTGCTAAGACTTGTTTATTTAGTAGCTCACCATGTAGTAACCAGGAAGCAGCTTCTGCAGGAACTCTGCCTCTTTAGGCTGCACTGTCTTGATGATGAACTCATCATCACTGGTGAGGTAAAACCAGGAACTGCTAGCACCGGGGTTGGACAGCTCTATCAGCGGCTCATTGCATATGGAGTACTGAAATTCAAAGTGAGGCAACAGTTTAAGCCGAACAATGTTTTGCAATCAACTCAGGGGAAATTTACACCACATTGTCGTGAGCCAGAATGTGAATTTGGGTCTCCACCCTCACCAGATAGTCGTCCGGTTTGATGCCAAAGAGCTCTCTGAAGTAGCGAAAAGCCAGTGGGGCGTATGTTTTCAGACGGAAATCTGGGAAGTGATGTGCCGGGGTCAGGTTGCTACCCTCACTGGAACACATACAAAATATTCATTAGTCTAGCTATTTGCAACTTTTAGGAGCACTGTGACATGAGCATGTAACAGGTCATGGTTAGAAATGCACAGGTGTAACTATTGAAAATTATTGATAGCTGATATCCATGAAATGAACTACTGGAAAGAAACAGCTGCAGTATTATCTTCCTCTAGTGACCAAGTGCCAAATGCCTACTGAGAAATAACGTGGTTGCTGAAACATGTGGTTTCTGTCAACCCACAAGTGATTATTTGCACACTTCTAAAGGTAACTTCCCTCTTTTCTTAACATCAATACAGGTTGGCTGCCACTGTGTTTGTTTAAATAACTTAGAGTAAGATTTCTCATAATAATAATTTGCATTTCTTTCTTTCGTTGGTAATATGTAGTCAACTTATTTTTTTTGTAGGCTGGGAGAGAGTGACGATGTCCACACTTAGCTGACTTACATAGTTTTGGTTAATTTTGGGGTTTAGGCTTAGTACTTGGATTGTGACTTGATGTGCTATGTAATGAGGCCAATCTGGGATTTAAAGCTTACTCAAATCTCCCAAAAATGCATTCAGTTCCTTGGTAGGTAGTGATAAAATTAAACTCCCTGACATTTCAGAGTAAACCTAACATGCATAGAAAACATCCTAGATATATGGGGGGGAAATCCCTGTGCATGTGCATGTGCATTGGTCATTCTCTGAAAGGATTGCAGTGCAAATGTGAGTGTACCTTGGCAGGAAGACGCTCTCCACCACAGAAAAGTCCTGCATGAGAACATCTCTGTCTGGTTTCGAGCTGAGGTTTCCCACAGCATAACCGATGCCCAGCTGGATGGCGCCTTTGAGTGCAGCTGGTGTAGGCTAACAAACAAATTAGACATCCTAGAATTAGGAATTTTTTTTTGTGGCACTTAGTTGCACATTTTCTTGCTTTCTTTGTAACATAGTTTATCGTTGTTCAACACTTTGGTCCGATGCAAAAATACCTCAACACTGGATTAGCTATAGCATTGGCAAGCTTCTCTCAGAAGGAATTTTAATCTCCAGTATTTGTTAGCATGCTGACATCACCAATAATGGCTCCTTTAGTTTGTTTTGTAACTATGAGCATGTTAGCATTTAATTCAAAGTAAAACTGTGCTTACAGTTGCCTCACAGTGAGTGACAGCATTAGCTAGATTAATGGTCTTATTTATATCATTTTTAGATATCGTGTTAATATACAAAGAGGATAGTAAGCTGAAGCTTTTTGATGTAGGAAGCATGTGAAACACAAACAGCAAACTACAAAATTTAGCTAACACTGAAGAACCAGAAACTGTAGTTTCTCTAGTGATCACTTCAGGCTGGCTCTCTTCTCAAAATGTACAAGTTTACAGCAATAAAAGACAGATTTATCACCTGGTACCACAAAAAATATTTTGTCCTTTATGAGGGAGTTATTTTTATTCTCTGATCTCCCTGACAGATCTCCCGATTCAGGTAGCTAGGCCTCTCCTCTGCTAACATGGAGCTCACTGTTATTATCTCCTCTTTGAACTTTCCAAGAATCTATTGCTTTAATTTTGATAAGAAACATTCCAGTATTTTATTACTCAGTTACATATCCCTGTTATTAGCCTGCATGTGTATCTGTGTGTTGCATGCATAGAGAGCATAAAACATGGATGTAGCTAACAAGTGATTAGCCAATGAGAATACAATTGGTACTCCAGCCTTCTGATATTTAAAATGCCCAAAATTAGCAAAACAGATTTAATTAGTTATTCAATATGACCCAAATGAGACAGTAATCTGATAAAATTTATATTTAGGTCAGGGCAGAGGACTAATCCTGTATCGCTGAAACATGCTTACAAGTGCATTGGTCCTATGTCCAGAAGTCTTTTGCAACTGCGTGGTTACCTCCAAAGAATAAGGGTTTAAGCAACTGTATTTTTTAGACATAGAAGCTGTATCCATGTTTTATACTGCCTGTGGTTGTAACATGCAGTTAATGAATGCACCTTGCTAGCATTAGCCAAAAAGTTAGCATTCCCATTGTCACTTATGGTCACTTAATGCTGAAAAACAAAACATATGGCCAAAAATTCTAACACTGGGGCTTCAAAACTGCAGAAACCTAAAACAATGGGTGATGCCATGGGTGTTATGGCCATGTTTTATACTGCCTGTGATAAAGTACAGTCTTCAATGATAAAATTGTGCTAAATGCAAAATTATAATCATCCCTACAGATTTTAATGGTCAGCATTTCTTTTTGTTTTTGTTTTGGTAAGATTCTGTGTATGGATACAAAGATACCAAACAGATACAAAATATGTCTGTTGTTTTTAACAGGGGCTCATTCTGGATTTTTTTCAAAGTGACACCTGGTGCTCTGTGAGGCTGTATTATGGGCACAGTTAAACGCCACAGTGTGTTACAGTAAGTCACAGCATTTCATTGTGGACCAAATGTAACGATATAGTGTGACTAAAACAATTGTCTTCATTTATATCAGAAAATAATTAAAATAAACAAATCATTTAAAATAAACTGCTTTGATTATATTGCAAGTCTGGAACAGGCTCCCGGCACTTCAGGACAGCCTCAAATACTAAACGAAGCCTTAATACCTGTAAATTAATTTTTCCAATTAAAAGAAAAACAGACATTTTACTTTAGAACTTATTTAGAGCTTTTTCCTGCGAGCCAGAGTGTGAAGCCGATCAGCCTAATCACACCATTTTCCCACCACTTGTTCCCTACCTCACAGAGCAGCTCTGTTACATAACACAGCTGATGAAAGAGTAGCTGCAGTCACGTTATTGCACTTCATTTGAGTAATATTGCACATGACTTTCTGTATGACTTTTTGAATTTTTATGACCCCTTTAAGCTACTAATTATTTTTCCTAAGATCATGGTGTAGTCAATAATTAAAATAAACAGCTCAGGAAAGAAAATAGTAAGTTTCACATTTAGACTCCCAAATAAAAAAACAACCTTTAGTTTCAGTGTTCTGTTTGACCGCAGATATTTTCTGTTTTGACATCAGCAATGACTTGGGGTGGGAGTAACTTTGTTCCTACCTGAAGATTTTTCCATTGCTTGCTTGAAATGATCCACTCACCTTTTTATGATCCTTTGACGCTTTAGAAGTTTTGGTTCCCCTTCCTAGGGTGCTGGCAGGGGATGCTGACATCTTTTGGACAGAGAGAACTGGACTAGAGGGAAGCTCGGCTGTCCTTCCTCCAACTGTGATTCTGCCCGAGTTCCTTTTTTCCCCTCAGTGGTAAATGCACAAACACAACAATTTACAGAAAGTGCATTTTCCAGGTAGGCTGCTCCTGTGGATGAGGTAAAGAAAAAAGGAGTTACACAATGTGTTGCATTTGCATGAATGTCAATGCAAAGCGCACACACGCTAGTGAAAAGCTTCCCTATCAGTCTTGTCTAGTTGTTCCTGTGACTTACAGTATATCCTGGGCTTTCAATAATCTTTCTGTCTGGGGTACTTCTGGACTCTGAGGACCTTTTGGTGAATGTGTTAGTCTTTTAACTCCAGAATACTTCACAACAACCCTTGATCCCAATTAAGAAGGATTGGGAACTATTACATGTTCAATCCCCCCGTGTTATAACAGTGCACAGTGTTTTCTTGATTATGTGATCATCAGCTTCCAAAAAAGGACACAGTGATTAGCGAAATGAAGCCATATACCAAGATCTGTTCATTTCAATTGCATGGGCTTTAGATTATGGTTTATTTCCAATGTAATTCTCCTGAAATTACAAAAAATACAGACCACCCAGCTAAGGGTGATTAATGTGAAAAGGCAAGAGGGGATACTCTATAATACAGCCTGCACCCATGTGTAATTGCCAGTGTAAGAAACTTTAAAATTAAGTTTTCCCTTCCCCTCATATACCACCAAATATATTTGCTAATTAAATTTCATAAATCTGAAGCTTTGTAGTAAATATAATAGAGTAAATCATGTACCCCACTTTAAACTCACCTGAACTGCCTTCTGTGGTGTTGCTGCTAAAAAGAGACTGGGTGGTTGCTGTCAGCTTGCAGCATAGACATCTGTGCAAAATCTAAAGATCTAAAAGCTTATTTTAACACAGACAGATTTCACTTTGCTTTCTGTTTAATTTAGTTGCGCTATAACCGAGTACAACAAACCACTGGTGGATTTGAATAACTAAAAAGACTGTTTCAAACTATCCAAACAGGTGGCGTGATAAAGGACATGTATTGGTATTTTAATGTGAAACAATTCACAGGTGACCTTCTTTGGCTTGAACAGAAGTCCAACCAATTTGCCTGCATACTTTTTTTCTGGCCCTGAGCCATTGTGCCACTGGATATATTGAACCCTGCCTTTCTTTCAAATATCCTGAAAAAACTCCCTTCTTGTACTGTGCATAAGTTCTAATTTTAGATGCTGAAAATAACTGTAGGGATATGATGTGGAAAGTTGAGGGCTGTATTGTGAGGTGTTACTTTCAATCTCGTGAAAATATATGCAGTTTTAAAACTGTGAAAATTAACTTCGGCAATTCCCCATAACCACATTTTTATATCATTCTTTATCATGGATGAAACTCCAGGAAGGTTTATAATTAAATGACAACATATTCAGTACCTCGTATTTTCATGCAAATGTGCATTCACAACATACACAAGCACTTAAACTTCAAACAAACAAATATGGAAACAATTGAAAAAATTAATCTGCACATAAGCAGTATTGGAGATTCAAGCATTACATAAGTGTAACAAATAAATTATACACCTTTAATCAGTAACTAAACACACGAGAAGCATGATTCATCAGAATAATGGATGCGTAGATGATTATTTATGCAAAATCTATAATCTGGAAACCTGGCAACAAGTCCATATAGGTTATAGCTGCCTTATATTTGTGCCAAAAAATGGGCAGATGCACTAACACTAACACAGTTGACTTACGTGTGTACATAAAGGCATCAGCTGGAGGTATTCTGTGATTCAGTTTGCAACTGCACCAGCATTTTAACCAACATTAGGAAACACAAGTTACTTTTCTTCTAGTAACATCATCTTGTATGATGAGCAAATTTGAAAACTCTATCCTGGCAGACAAGCCCCTGTCTAATTTAAGCACTGTTTCAGGATGTGGTTTTGCGGTCTGTCTCTAAGAGAATGCAACTGTCTTTTCAGGGGGTCGTGACGGCAAAACTTGTTTTTTCAAGGATCTCACATGCAGCTCTCCTTTGCATGTTTAAATTAGAAGCTGAACAGATATAAAAACCTTGCTAAAGATTATTAAACACTGGCCTAGTGGATCAGTGGATCAGATCAGTGAATGAGGTTAATTGTATGGACATAAACTCTTTGGTAGATTATTTTTGGTTTGGCTTTGCAACACTTTACATATTGACTCCAACTTTACTCCAACTCTTCAGAGGGGACATTGAGGCTTTGCCAAGCTAGTAATGCAATGCAAACTCAACTGGGTTTGCTCCCGATAAGACATAAAACCCCTCACCTAGGAGTCATGCTAGTCAGATACCTGAACCAAATGAGCTGGCTCTTTTCGATGTGGAGGATTAGTTGCTCCACTCTTAGCTTGTCAGAAATGACCCAGCTACTAACTCTATATGTAAGGGAGAGCCAAAATTGAGCCAATTGAGAGCCCAAGATATTTGAATTCCTCAGCTTTGGTGCAGCAAGTCATCGCCAACCCAAACAGCTATTGAAGGATTGTTAAGACAATTCAGTCCATCAAAAAAAGCATTTATTTACATTTAGGAGTTATCTCTATATTCATGCCTGGATGGCTTAAAAGGGGCCAATAGTGACCCATTTACTGTATATAAAAGCTGGATGTTCCTTAAAGTGCTGAAAGGCAAAGCTAATGTGATCACGTCTTAAACCTGATTCTTTTTCTAACAGTCAACAGGTGGCGACTTCTCTGCTTATATAAAGAAGATCCATTAATATAAGCATGTTTCCAGTCTCTTTTTTTATGGAATTTCAGGCTCATTTTGTAAATTACAATATTATTTAGCATAAGTCAAGCTACTTTGTACTAACTTACTACTGTTGATGCTGTTGATGCATTTGTTACTAAATAGCATTTTAGTGTTGTGTCTTTCCTTTCTTGAAACGTTGTGCTGCTGTTACGTCCTTCATTTATATACCATGTACTGGGTTATAAAGCACTTTCTGACACTATACTGTATAACTAAGTATGACATTCTTGCTTGAACATGCACAGATGGATCTTTTGGTATTGTCATATATTGTCCATAAAAGTTGAGAAAATATTAAACATTCAACCCTGAGTGGAGCCCACAGGCCCTCATCTCAATATAGTCTAGACTAGAAACACATTTCATTATGATGCAACAAACGTCAGCAGTATTGCTAACATCCTCCAAACTCACACACATCTGAGTGATCACTTCTTTACAACTCTGTAATTTCGAACAGGAACTCAACACCGGTCCTTTACACTGCTTTTTATAAAAGACCTCTGAATTGATGTCTACTTTTAGCTGGGTGCTTTCATTGAAGGCCTATATTTAACTCAGTCAGTTCATGTGAATGTTTAAACCTGCACCCTCCTCACACAGCACGCACACGGCAGCTGTTTTGCATGCATGCAAATGATGGCAACTCCTCGCCAGCTGGCTATGGCACATTTTATTTTATTTTTCTCTGACGAAAAGGAAGTGGAGCTGATTTCCTCTTGTGATACCACCGCCAGCACGTCTTCCCTCTAAAGAGGCACACGAATGGCCCACACAGGCTAAAACAATGACACATTCACAGCTAAGATGGCACAGATTAAGATGGAAAAGTTGACCCCTTGCCCCCCTAAACACAAAGTGGAGAGGCGGAAAAAAGAAGAGATTCTCACTCACCTTGATCGGCATGGTGCTGTGAAGAAACTGGCCAATGCGTGTCTGGGAAAAGGCAGTGACAGACAAATACTGTGTGATATCAGCTCTTAGGCTGACTGTGGTGAAATGAGGAGCCAAGTGCTGCAGCGACTGTAGAGCATCCTCACCACTTCCTCTCTCCCTCTCCCTCTCTCTCTCTCTCTCGCTCTGTCTGTTTGTCCCCCCGCCTACCTATTGTATTATTTCCCAGCACATACATGACTCACTCTGAGTTGTAGAAAGGTTTAAAAGTGCAAGGTGTTAAAGTATCAATGTAGGAAAAAGTCTTGAAAATAAATATCATGCATGACAGCTTTTAAAAGCTTTCTACCACAAATGTGGTCACATAAATATTGTTTACAGTAATGGTATAAAGCTAGCTCATAGAGTTATGTTGTAATATTAATATATGAGCTCAGAAGGAGATTTTTTATTAATATATGAAATTGGAAAAAGCACAAAAGTTGGTTGACAGGAAATGAGGGGAAAGACACAGGAAATGACATGGTGCAAGGATCAAGAACTCCTTAAGAGTCACATATCTGAGATACTCTACCTTGATTTGAAATTAAAAATAGGTTTGACCACTCAAAACCTATACATTCAATACAGCACCTTATTCACCTCACCTGCCCGGCCAGTTTAGAATCCCCAGGCTACCTAACAGGGATGTCTTTGGACTTCAGCCGGAACAAGAAGAACATAAACTTCACACAGAAAGACACCGACCAGCAGATCTGAACCCAAAACCTTGTTACTGTGAGGCGACGGCGTATGTTCTGCTATTGCAGCATCTGAAACAACCGTGTCCACGGTCTCATTTCCATCTAGGTGACCCAGTCTCTCTGCCTTTGTTTCCTTCCTGTTGTCGGTAAAGCCATCCCCCGTCTTCCTCAATAACTTCAAACACATTAAAAAACCTTTTGGGCTTTTGAGAAGAAGCCAAGTCACTTGTCACAGAGTAACTGTTACCACAGCACCGGACATCACATATAAATGCACTTTGTTTTTGTTTAAATCTGGTCATCCAGTGGCCTTTAAAAAGTGTCCCTTGATGTCTAAATTAAATTGATAAAATTAATGAAATCAAGTGGCCTTTTCAGACTGATACTATTTTGAATTCCATCTAATTTCAACACAAGTTCATTATAACCTACTGAGCGACCCAATCATTGATTCAAAAGTGCAAATGCAAGTTGTTTTTTTTTTTATGAAGTCAGGGGTTGTTATGTGGTAGTGGTTTTATCTTTGCAAAAAGAAACAGCAGGATGGACGGTCTTAGCAGCACCTTTACCTTTGTCCCACTTGATCAACACCACCACACACAGCCTAGTGTTCTGATACTCTTGTGATCGAAAGTAAATAGAAGTTGGAATGTCTTAGAGGTAGATTCAACACATTATTATAAATGTATTAAAAGGTCAAAGTGTAAGCATTCATTTTCACATGCTTTCATGTGAAAATGAAGTTCACAGGACTCTGTGCAGCCCTAAACTAAGTGCACCCTTACAGCTTCAACAGGATTGAAGAAGGTAAGTGGCAGCCCGGTTCCACTTAGCAAATGCACTTGATTAAATATTTTTCACTAAATGTACCTGTATATTGTTTACATGTTTGAAATAAATTAACAAAACAAACAAACAAAACAAACAAAATTATCATTAGGAAGTGTGACCAACAGAAATTTAGGCAGTTTGTTGATCTGCACAAATATTGCCTGTTTGGAAGGATTGTCAGGAGAAAGCCTCTTCTCTTTACAAACCACATGGCAGGACATCTTAGGACTAAACAAATTGCAAGACTTCTGGAATAATGTCATTTAGCCAGACAAGACCAAAGTGGACATGTGTGGTCATAATGCACAGTGATACACTTGGTGAAAACCAAAAACAGCATATAAAAACACCTTATACCAAGTGTCAAACACGGTGGTGGAGCGGTTATAACTTGGGCTTGTTTTGCGGCCACAGGACCTGAGCACCTTGTGGTCATTAAGTTAAGCATGAACTCATGAGTTACTCATGAGTAACACTGAACACATGAACACTGATGTATTCCTGTCTCAAACATAAGGTCGGCTGCTCGACGAGTAAAGCCTGGGAACAGGACCATGATCTCAAGCACACTATCAAATCTACAACAGAATGACTGAAAAATAGAAAAATCCTAGTGTTGCAATGGCCTGGTCAGAATCCAGACCTAAACGTGAGTGAAATGGTGTGGGGGACATAAAGAGAGCTGTGTGTGTGTGTGTCTGCAAACTGCAATAAACTGAAGCAATGTAAAGAAGAGTGGGCTAAAATCCTCCTATAACAACATCAGAGACTGAGAAAGCTGATAAATCATGATTTGAAGTGCTGCTTTAAGTGACTCTGCAAGCTACTGAATCATGGGGTGTAGTATTTCACACTATGCCTTAGAGCTGTGAAAACCCAAGATAGAGGCTTTATAGAGCCAGACTTTGAGACTTCAAAATGCAGAGCCCAAAACCAATAGATGGACTTCACGGATGCTACGTCTATCATTAATTCAGTGGACGGGCCTCATGGAACATGTAGTGAAAGGCACCTACATCCACATTGACTTTTGTATTTGATGGAAGTATTTGTTGGCTTTTTGTTTGCCATGGTTCCTAATTTAACGTATCACACACTGTCAGGTGGGCAGACACAGTTAACCTGATCACAGCATGAACCAAATGAGGTGCGTTAACTTCCTGTAAAGTGCAGCATTCATACAGTACTACGACGTAAACTCCATCATTTTGTATTATGTACAAACTGGAAGAAAGTTTGTTTATTATCATTATTAGCCTGTTTGTTTGTCCATTTTCACCAACCAGTTTGAAGTCTATTGACAGTTCTTTATTTCTGTATATGTTTAATAACCTTCCACCATTAATCATTTAATCTTTGGTGTTCAAGAGGCACCGCATCTAAGAGGCCACAAACATGATGCAGTCATGAAGATGTTATTCTTGGTTAATCGTGATTGCATCAGTATCATTCTGCAGAATAAACACTCACTTCCTGTCAGTTTTTTTAGCCCTTCCCCTGCCATAAACGTAGAACTGACTATGACGTTTAAATAGCCTTAGTTTTGCATAAATGTATGCATTGCTCATGTTTGCACAATATCATATGGTCCCGGTAAGTTCCAGATGGCTTATGAGTTGCTACATGAAATTACTGAAGCTTTTTCATGCATGAAAAGATCATGTATGAATTCATGTTTCTAAAATAAAATTTGGCTCTGAGTCAGTAGTCTCCTTATTGGCTGAGGGTTAAAGTTTAAATTCATTTTAATTAAAGGTCTTTGGTGGAATAGTACCAAAAAAAAACGAGTAAATTTCCACCACAAAGCATTTCCTCTAACTGAGCACAGACAGGGAAGGGGAAGTTTTCTACACCCTGACATAAAAGTGCCTTCTCAGATACACTTTAAGGCACTGATGTCAGTGTTTCTTTCTTTAGGAGCTTCTATGTATCCTCTAGGGGGAGTAGTGGCAGCTCTGGCACATACCCTCCCATTGCCAGTAATGATAGTTATTTATCGAAGCTTTTCTTGTTGTTTGTCATATTTATACTTGTCTCCTCCCTTTCTTTTGTTTCCTTTAATCTTGCTCCTTCCTCTTTTTTATGCTGATTTTATATTGTTATTGTTTACGCCTAAAAGCAGTTCTCCATCGCTTACTCTCCCTTTCTGTTTGTCTTCCTCTTTTTTCTCTCTCCAGCCCTTCCTCCGTCTCCCCTTTGTCCTCTAAGTGGGCCAGAGGTCTGCTTGTCTGAAGTTTGTTTGGGAACACCATAGGGGACAGATTGCCCACTCCTTAAACATCAAAACGGTGACTAGAGGCGATCGTATATCAGCTCAGTCCACCAAGATTGAACACACAACTTTTGTCACATTTGCCTGCTAGTCAGTCATGAGGCTTCACAGCTGCTGGTTTGCTGCTGGCTTTAAGTTTGATTTGACTCCAGCAGTCGGTCATTTAATAGAGAGATTCATTCAATGCTGAATACAGGAAACTGTTTTGTCCTCTCTCTATTACCATTGTTTTTATGCTTTTATGAAAAATGTTTTAAATATTCATGTAAAAAAATTTGGTGTTATCTAAAAAGGAAGTCTTAAGCCTGAGGTGAAAACAAGTAAACATAAAACAAAATACAGGAAGTCTTGCTGTTTTTTATGTGGTGTAAGTATAACCACAGAAATCTGCTGAGGCCCTTTGTTTGCAGTTGAAATTGCATTTTAAGTCAGTTCTGAGAACATGTTGGCAAAAAACCCCAATTCCAAGTCTGCATCGTGGGTTTGAGCAAACATGTCCAGAAAATGCCACAGTTATGTAATGGTTATGCAGTGTTGTGTAATACTATGCACAATACACTTTAAAAAACAACAACAAATAAGGAGACCGCATTAGACCACCTTTAGCTTTGATTACAGCCTGCTATCCCTGTGGCGTTTTTTAACACCATAACTCAGAGGAATATAGAACATCCAAATATAAAAAAATGAAACACAGGGAAAGGAGAGGAGGACACGACAAAGGGCAAGAGGAGACGCAATGCATACAAAAGGTAAGGTGGGAAACACAGCAGGAACAAATCAAGAATAACAAGACAAGGGAAGTTAAACTCAACACAAGGCACACGAGATGATAGACTATCAAAATAAAACAGGAAATAAATTAAGGTGAGACAAAGGGGGTGTCCAAATTCATGGGCTGTGTCACTACCCGATCCGTACCAGAAACCCGATTGGTACCATGTGTAACAGTGTTTATGTGGTATTATTCCACTTGCCACAAATGTCAGTGTAATGGGGAAACAGCCCCCCCTCTCGGTGAGGCTGGCTGCAGTAATCGCTGCCAGTCTGCCGTAGCCATACGAGAGGTGAGTTGTATTGTTCCACACACAATGTAGCTAAGTAGTACAGACACATAAAAGATGTTTGATTAACTGATGGGCACCGAGTGTAATAAAGGTGTAGTGGACACATGTCCATTGTGTAAAACTGTATGCTAAAGCGGAATGCTAATGGGATGTTCTAATGCTAATGGAGTGGTGTATGGCGAGCCTTTGCACTGATAAAACACCGTTGTTTCCATTCACGTACATTATTTGTTGTTGCTGTTATTTTATTGTACATTATAAATTGTAATATTGCTGCAGTAATCGTTGCCAGTCTGCCGTAGCCATACGAGAGCGTGCTGTGCGGAGTGGTGTGTGGCGAGCCTTTGCACTGATAAAACACCGTTGTTTCCATTCAGCAAATAAAGTGTCGATCAGAGACTCCTTGTCTTCTTAAAAACACAACACAACGCAGAGTCGAGGAGTCTGTTTGGGCCGAACTGTTGCAGCGGGGTGACGCAGAAACCGGTTACACATGCATGTGCGAAAGGTGTCTACTTCCGGCCAAAGCATTTTACGATAGTTACGGGTCAGAATATCTGTTAAGATGTTAAGAATAATAAGTATCGCTTAAATTGTTTGGAGTAATGAAACATTTCAATATAATGTAGACAAAAACGAAAAATAAAACGAAAGTTACGGATCAAGACTCCCCGATCCTTACTGCGCATGTGCAAAGTCGGACCGTACAAATCGGGTCTACCTGATCCGTACCGTGCATGTGCGGATGTATTCTTCTTCTTCTGTTTCGTTTAATGGCAGTTTACTCCCCAGTGTACGAGGATACTGCCACCTGCTGACTGAGCGAATGAGCCCTATTGTAAAATGAACGAGCGTCATTACAAATGCGTGTTAAATTTGATTTAGTGATAGTCGAGTGTGTTTATGCTTGTCTGTGTGGAGAGGAGTGTTGGAATAGTAATGATGATGTCCGCTATGGCTGTCAATTGTCAGTAAACACTTAATCTGGCTGATGAATCTTCACATGACATATTACTAAGTCAGTATTATTAAGTCTGTAATTCGGTGCCATTCTTCTTATTTTACGGCGCTGTTGTTCGATCAGGGGACGCTCTCTGTTGAGGAAAAAAGCATGAATTTGCTTGTAAACGGATTATCCATTGTTTAAATGTCCCGGGCAGTCGAAAAGAAAGCAGAGCTGTTGAGAAATGCTATGAGCTAACTGGGCGCTAACCGTGTCTTCTTTTTTTTTTCAAACCTTTATTTAAACATAAGTACAATACAAAATGGAATTAAACAGTACTACAATAATGGTGTTGTACTTACAAAAGAATTGTATGCATAGATAAACAAATACAAGAACAGTATTCAGAAACAACAATATAAATATGCTAGGGGGAAAGTAAGGCGCTAACCGTGTCACTCAAATACATTAACTGTCGCAATGTTGGCAAATATAGGAAGTGACGTAAGATTTGCGCATGCGTGGTACCGATCGGGTTTCCGTTACGGATCAGGTAGTGACAGGCTGCATCCTCCGGAGGCAGCATTTGTAGGCCGATTACGTCATAGCGACACACCAAAGGCTGTCCAAATTCGTAGACTCCAAACGCAGCCAACAAATGCGTCGTCCTTTTCCCCGAATTTGAAGGATGGGTCGGGTGTGTCCTTCGTGGCCCACCATATCCCAGAATTCATAGCACAGCCCAGCCAATTCCAGTTTCCAACAATGGCGGCTGCTACTAAGTTTTAATATTACTCTTATTACTCTTTCTGGGTCACAAAATAAACTTTTAACATATTTTCCAGCGAGAATGTAGCTGTGTAAACTTCAAATATCTGCTTGGTTCCTCCTTGGTTTTCACACAGCTGAATAAACGTTAAACAGAAAACTGATTAAACAGAAGTGTGAGACGGTCGAGAATTTACGCCAGTGTCCTGTTATATTTTAGATAGCAGGGAGCAGGCGGCCGAGTTTATTAAACTCCACCGAGACAGCGGTGACGCTAATCAGAAGGCTAGACCGTCCAGTTTCACAGCCGTGTACTTCCGGCCTACCTGACCTTCTGAGGACCCGGCCCACGTAGACCGCGAAGGACGGGTCCTCAGGAGGATGCAGCCCATGAATTTGGACACCCCTAAAGACTTAAACATACAAATTTGATGCAGCAAGACAACCATAGAGACAGGACTGAAGGAACAGAATGGGATCATCAAAGGGAGCTCACACATCTATAGCCATCCTAAGCAACAAACTAAAGGCACAAATGACAAAAAGACACAAAAATACCAAAATAACTGAAGACCGTAAACCATATGAAACTAAAACAAAAAATTATGAACCCACAAAATTCAAAACTCTGAGTTTATAACTGCAGTGTGATGGTTGACCACTATCACAGGTTTTAATAATGCATCGGACGGTTCTTAACCTAGTTTCAGCAGCTTCAGTTATCTCAACTGTTTTCTTGGTTTACCTGTTTGCTTAGTTAAATCCAGCTGGAGGCTTCTTCTTCTTCTTTAAGCCAGGCAGTATATGTCCATTACGTATCCAGGTAAGAGTATAACTGAGATCAAAAATCTCATTTTCAAGAATGACCCAGCCACAACACAAACACATAAAACCAACATCCAGATCATCTGTAATGTAGGATCAAGGTCAAAACACGAACAATTACTAACAAATTTCTGGCCAGTGACATCAAAATGACAAACACTGTTTTCTCTGTTACTCATAAAGGAGCTGTGCGATAGTTGCTGGATCTCAGAATATAGTCTTAGCTCAATATTCTAGCACAGTCGTTTAATTTCTGTGTTCTTTCGTGTAACTTGTTAGTTAAATAATGTCTAAAAGCATGACCAAGTCTAACTTTGCCTTTTCAGTTTTTAGTTCTTAAAAATTTCAGTGTGACTCAACTGGATGATTTGTTTTATCGGTGGGTGTGCTGAACAACCGTCTCACTACGCTCATGTTTATTTCAGTGAGTGTGACAAACTATCTTCGTGAGTCGTTTCATCATCACCACTATGTGAAAGCCAGAGCCACAACGTGATGACTCAGGAACAAGTCAAGTAGTGTTTTCAAACCTTTTGAAACAGGCAGCTCTTACTGAGGACAGAACACTTCCACAACATATTTGACACAGACGAACTCTAAATAACATAGAAAAATGCTCTATTAGAAGTAAAAGCCCTGCCTTAAAGCACTCTGAATAACACAAGAAACTCCCGTAAAGTAAAAGAAGTTTCACAAAACAGACGTGGTGTTATTGTTTTAATTACTTGAACTATAGTTAGTTAGTTTCATCACTGGTGCCCAGCTTGAGAGTCCGGCCTATCTAAGAGGCCACCATATAAATCTGAGGAGTGGTGAGATGATTTTGATTTTATAAATACTAGATGAGGAATCCAAACAGCTTTTTGCATTAGGTTCCAAAGCTCAGAAATTGGTAAAAAGAGGTTTGATATTTAATATATATATTTATAGTTAATTTTATTGAAATTGAGATGTTTTATTATGTTTTGGGTAAAAATATTTGCTTTATGCTGTAAAAAAAAACAATACGTCCTTGTGAGATGAATGAATCAAGGCTTTATTGGCCACATGCAGGTTGCCCCGCAGTGGAATAGAACCCCCCCCTCCCCCCCCGACTTACACACACAACATAGACATCACATGGGAATACAGGTCGGAGATCGGCAGCGTTACAGAAAAACACTGAAAAAGTACACAACAATGGGAAAGTAGAAGAGGAAAAAGAGACCTCTTCTCATGCTGTCCTCCCATAGGAGCCCAGCATGAGAACAGGAAACAAAAAAAAAACTCCTCTGCACAGAGAGCACATAAATGTCCACAGTACAACATTATGGAACACGTGACAAGCCACAGGGTTGGGTAGGGGGTGAGGAGTAATCTGAAGGAAGATGCAGATGGCACACACGTTTAAAGAGGCACTGACGTCTCACATGGCTGACTGTCAGAGCTGTTTGCCTTGTCAGTTTTGCAGCATCAGTCTCAGCCTGTAAGTTGGTCAGAGTCACAGTGTTGATGCAGCTGTGCTCATCGGTCACAGGCTGGGTGAACCTCTACCCTCTGCGCTGCTGGGAGGCTTTTAGGCATCTAAAACAAACACACGAAGACACACCAGAGATGAAGACAAACTCCTGAGCATTTTTAATGAACAACACAGCACAGCCAGTGCAGGGCTTTCACAGTTATTTGCACTAGACAGAGAGGACAAGCGCAGGTAGAAAGCAAACCCAAGCAAAACCCAAGTAATTAACAGAGAAAAGAAAATACAGAGACACATTTAGAGTGACAGACAAGATAGTCAGCCATGCTACACTGCTGAGCTCAAATTATCCAGTAAGCACCAATCATAAAGTACATCTGCAGCCAAAAGTAAAAAAAAAAAACATCATCTGTGTCACATTATTCAGCAATCGATGCAGTGGTTGTGGAAATATTCAGTAGTTTGGTGATCAAAAGTCTGTACAAAATTTTGAGGCTATTTATCAAGTATATTTAGAGATATTTAATGTAATTTTTGGCAAATTAGATAATGGGTAAAAACTGTGTTTTTAAAAAGAAACTAATGAGAAGTTTCATACTGGGTCAACCAGCAGGCCTGACTTTGCCCTCCCTTGTGACATACACAAGACAGGTAAAATATTTAGTTATAAAGGTAGAAAAGACAGAATCAAAATCATGATATGAAAAAAGTATAAAATGTTAGCATTAAACCTGAAGACAGCTGTTTTTCCAGATGTTCGATGTACTGCTGGCGTCTGTCAATCATTCTCTCCCACGCAGAGACCTCGGAGGTCAGGCTGGCAAGTCGTCGGGCCTGTTTATCAACGAGAACCTGCAACACAGCAACGATGTTAAAGTGTAAGAAGAAGATCTCTGAACTTCACTGATAAATGCATCGAAGCAACTGCTGAAGCTTTCTTCTTTGTAAGGTTCAATCAGCATGCACAGCTCCTGATCCAGGACAGCTCCAGTGTTAATGGTACAGCAGCTGTTGATATTTATGCAGCATTTGGAAAGTTTGTCATGTTTTTAACACCCTCACAATTGACTTCCTTGCCTCAGTAGCTCTGTTAATGTTGGTAAGGTAATGTTGGCTGAAACCTGCCCACATATAAAGAGATCGCTTGGTAGTGGCCATTTCCAGCTCCAGTTGCTTAAGTAATGTGCTAATTTATTTACCACCCCCTCATATGTGAGTCATCAATATACTTTGCACAACATTTTTTTGCAGCAAACATGAGTGTGACTGATGACTTGGTCTCTTCATGATTCCTGATAATTTATTGGTTAACTTCCTGGTTTTTGCTCACCTTCATGGAGCTGATACCAGTGCAAGCTCCACCCCCTGACCTTGCCTCAGTCAGGCTCCTGATACTCTGGAGGATCCGGTTCATGCGGCGTTGCATGGCTGCCTGTTCAGTCTCCAGATCCTCCGACTCCTTCTGCAGGTCTCTGACTGTCCTCCACTGTCTGTCCCTCCTGGCAGACGATGTCTGCAGGACCTTCCTCACCTGGAGAGAAACACATTTAAATCAGCCAAACCACCAAGGAAGATGCAGAGCTATGGGCTTGAAATCTAATATTTTATGCCATTTTAGGTGATTTTGATTAATAAAAAGTAGAAGATGGTTACTTGTAATTTTATCAATACTTTCAGCTTAACAAAGCTGCCATATTCAGTGTTATATTTTACCCATCTTACAAAGGACAGCACAAATATATAATATAATAATAATATAACAATCAGTTATTAGGTAATTAATCAATTACTGGATTTAAATGACAATAAATTAGTAGCTAGTGTGTTAGAGTAGTGTTATTTTTAATCAAATAACACTACACTAACACACTAGTGTAGACTCCAAAATTTTAGACTCCAAAATGAACTGTTTTCTTCAAAGTTGTTATTTGTAGCCTTAAAAAACATCCAAAATATATAATCTGAAGTATATGCTGGAGATTTTGGGGCAAAGATTGCACACTAGGTTGTCTGATTTGCTGTGAAAAGTAATTTACAGAGCTCTCACTCACCTGTTTGTGAGTCCGTCCCACTTGTATATTTTTCTTACGGAGGCTCTCCAAACGCTTTGTTGCCCCGTCCATCTCTCTTCCCATCATTTCTCCGTGCTGCTCCAGTCGCTCCACGTTCTCAGTCACCTCTTCCAGCAGGTGAGCCAGACCCAGCGAGAGCATCTTCACCTGAGACACAGGGACCTGACCTAGTGCAGGTGAACACCAGACATGGTGAAGTCCTACCAGTAAAGTGGACAGCTGCAACACTTGGCTCACCCTCATGCTCCAAAACGTCATCAGTTAGCGGCTTTAAATCCCTCTATTCAAGTCTACTGACAACTCAGAAGCACATCTGATTAAATACCAGAGTACCAGCAGCTGTTGAGCTGTTGAGAGGTGACTAAACGTCTGCAGAGTCTGTAGTGTACTGATATGTCTCGGATGTTCCCAGAGGAGGTCTGGAGCTCTGTATGGTGAAGGATAGAGGGATGAGGAGAGGGTGGAGAGCCACATGGAGGCAAGAAGGGGTGTTCCCAGTCTGACGTATGAATTATAAAATAGGAGAATTTAACCAAAAGTTTGAATATTATATTTAACATCACAGGCTGGCTTGTAATATATATTCATTGTATGAATTTTAAGTGATCAATATACTAATATCTTTCTTTCACATGTGCACATCACACATTGTTTGCACACGGAAAATTATTTAATAACTCCTTAAAGAAAGACGAACAATAACAAACGTTTGCAATGTTTAAACTAAAGACAACACTTTGCTGAACTTTGAACACATTTTTCCCTATGTGAAAGAGCCAGTGTTGCATTTATACATGAAAGAAAGAGAGAAAGAGAGACGCCTGCTGGTTGTTTCAGGAGCTGCAATGAGCTCTGTACTTCTACAAAGTGAACTGGATATACAGGATATTTATTTCTTCCTCCAAGCCAAGTCTGTGGTTGGTTAGAGGGAGCACTATGTTTAAATCATACGCAAAAATAACATCAACGACAACAATATTGTTACTAATGAAGTAAAGTGCAACTCCAAGAGCAGCCACACTGATCAGGAGTAATATTTTCTGACTCTCACACAGTACCAGCAACAGTTTCAGATCCTCGTGTTGGGGAAACAGGCACCATATTTTATTGTTGCCCATATTCTCTTCTGACTCTGGGGACAAACGATGGTAAAATACTGACCCAAGGCCATAGCGATGATGGTTTTCGCATATGTATGTGCAGAGATCAGAATGAGCTTAAGGAGAGATTTTTATTTAAAAACAAAAAAATACATCTAATGGGAAACTCTACAGATGTACAGGGATATCTACTTAACAGGTGTTCATGATCCCCTCAGCCAGTAATAAGACAAAAAGCACAACTGCATGCACTATCTAACGTTTTTGGGTTCGGGTCAGGGTAATGCTTTATAATACAGCATGTAAATAAGGGTGTAATTCTCCTGTATTTAATTGGACTTTCAAGGTATTTTATTTTATTACAGTGTAATTATATTTTACATGCAAATGCTTAAAGGCACACTAGAATAACGTACATTGTAAATATGCTGTACTTTTCAGGATTCAGGGTTTATATTTTAATATTTTGTCTTTACACCTTTATGTTTTTACATCTTTATTTAATAGTCACTATGTTCATGTACATGAAGGATGTTCTTTTATTCAACTGTCCTTTTATTTTATCAAGATAATTATAATAACTTATAAGAAAAAGATAAATACCATTAAAATTTGCAGGCCATTGTGTCCTTATAATAATGGAGCCAAGTCTAATGTCTAACTTTTTTTTTTCTGTCACAATGACTGTTCAAACGTAACTGTAAAAAGGGGTGTACAGAAAGCACTTTCCTGTAAAATACCAGGAAGTTAGGTAAGGTTAAACTACTCTGTAATATGGCCCACACCCTGAAAAGTACAGTGTACTTACAGTGTGAGATGAAGAAATATTGTTTGTTTTTTCTGTAAAATTACCAAGAAATTATGCAGTACTTAAAATTACTTACAGAATAATTTGTGTCTCCTTTTCTGCAAAATACCTGAAGTTATCTGATTCTTAAAATTACTAAAATTACTTATGCATTACATAAATTTACTTAGAGTATAATTATTTCTTTGTTTCCTGTAAAAACCTGACTTGTTACCCTTATTCTAGTGTATTCTACCTGTATTGCATGCAAATATAATAACATTGTAATTACAAATAAAATAGATTAAAATTGCATTTAATTACAGGGGAATTAAGCCTTTAGTTTTGAGTAATGTAAAGTGTTACCTTTAAGTAAGCTTTTCAATGTGTGTATTAAAGGAAAATTATCATCTATAATAATTAGGGATGGGTATCGAAACCCGGTTCTTGTTGAGAACCGGTTCCCACTGTTTCAATTCCTTGGAATTGTTTGCCATTTTTGCAAACGATTCCCTTATCGATTCCAGTCGTCCCGAATGACGTCACCACGTCGCGGAGTGTCATTTACCTGGCAGGAAACATGGTACCTAAGCGGCTCAAACACTCAAAAGTTTGGTTATACTTTACGAGAACGGATGACAACGGGGCTACTTGCAAAGTAGATATTTCATTTAAGGGAGGAAACACTACGAATATGCAAAAGACACGCGATAACCTTAAATGAATGTCGTGTTTTTAATTCCGCTCCGGACTCGTGAATCTCAACCCAGCAGCAGCGGTAACGTTTGCACGTCCTCTCCCGTTAATGCGGCAGGTAAATAATCAACAACAGTGCATACTATGTTAGCGCGATCTGCCTTATCACAAAACCTGTCATTACTGTGCATTTAGGTGACCATGATGAGAGAGACAGACAGAGTCTGGCTGGCTCAGATGCTGGCAGTTCTCGCTGCAGTCTACAGGTAGCGTCTCCTTTCAGGCCAGGATAGACGAATGTCACCGAGCAGTGACTTAAGTTTGTGGTAAAAGGCTTGCACCTATTTGCCACAGCAGATGCCCCCGATTTTCGGTAAGTGAATGTGTTTAATTGTAGGCAGGGACATTACTGGATATTCTTGTGTAATTGCTACAGAATAATTTATGTTATACTTTGTTATTGCTACAGAAGAATATTTATTTTATTATTTTACATTTACAATTTTTTTTCCTGGGGACCCTGTGACACCCCATTGAAGAGCCGTAGGCTGTGGATCTCTTAAGATCTCACTGTCGGGTTTGTAAGGCCATGTTACTCCTAAATTTCTATCTTGTTCGAAGAGAAGATATAAAACAAAGTTCTAAGCTGTTCGACCTTAGTGTTCTCCTTTTTTTTAAAAAAGAATCGATAAGAGAATCGATAAAGAATCGAATCGTTAAACAGAATCGAAAATGGAATCGGAATCGTGAAAATCTTATCAATACCCATCCCTAATAATAATGCCGTAGTACTTATATGTTGTGATCATTTCAGTATTAACCCCTTTGAGCAGTTTTGATCTTAGAAGATTAACTGTTTGCCATTCTAAAAAATAACATGATTTTTGATTTATCCGCATTTAATAACAACTTACACTTACACCATGACACTTTTAAAACATTGACCTTCTACAAAAACAAAGAAAGAAAGAAAGCGTTTACTACCTACCTAGGTTACATACAGACCAAGTATGGACATAAAGAACATACTGGAGCATTTACCTGCTAAACAGCCAGATATCCTCCACGTGGGGGTAAAGACCGAAAACAGAGCAAATACTGGAGATACAGTGTTCAGCTGGACAGAAATATAACACACAGCTGAATGATAATGTTTCCTCGTATCTGCTGGACGTGGGTGCTAGTGATGTGATCAAGTACACTCAGACAGGCTTGTTTTGATTTCATGTTATAAAACACAAAAGATGAAACCTGCACTAAAATGTTTTATTTTATTGGATAAAAAGAGACAGGAAAAAGAATGAAACTGATTTACTCCGATGTGGGTTGTTAATGCCAGAAAGCTGATGAAAATATCATTTTCAAACCTTCTTGTTTGGCCTCTTTGTGCCAGTTAAGGTTTTCTGCAGTGAACTGAATTAAGAGAATAAGACTTCCTGCACTCAGACGCAGGCTGAAAGAGTGGCTTTGTCAAAAAGAGGCAGACCAACAAACTCTTTGAATTGTTTTGGACCAGGGACAGGCCTCATGCACAAATGGCACTATGTAAGCTCATAAAGCCCGATTTATAAAAGGAGAGAAAAGAGTCAGCCTCAGCCCACTGCTTCCTCCTGGCATTGTGCAGAAAAAAGCTGCAGGGCAGCAGAGTCACCGGATCACTACATGAGCAAGAGGACAACAAAGTAAGGCAGCGTGTCTTTGTTATTAATATGTATGAATGATTTCTGTGAATAATATACAATAAATAATGCTTTGATCCTTAATGATAATAAAGCTCTATATGTCGATATTTAAAAGGTGAGGTTGTCTTATAGGAGAGATTTTAGTAAACCAAAGCTTCATAGGAAATTATTATATCTTGTATTGCCTTGTCAACCTAATGAAAGACTTAACTGAGGGCTCTTTAAAATAAAATTATGAAAAGTAACATGGAGATCAGAAGTGTTTTTAAGCTGTAAATCTTAAGTTGCTCTCAGAATGCTTTTTGTAGCCTCATTAGCTTGTTTTTCTCGGACCCAGAAGCTACTGTAGTCTGCCCTCCTGTCCAGAGTGTGGTTACATATCCTTCCTTCATAGGGAGATTGGTGGAAAACAGAGTCAGAAACAACATTTAACTGGTGTTTATTGATAAATAAATGCATTAATAAAATATTAATATTTAGTTTATCTCATTTGTATTGGGTGGGTCAGCAGCATTTAACTGTTAAGTGTTAATTACTTGATTCAAAACGTATGATGCGTTCACCTGTGTTCAGTTGGACTGGCACTTTTAAATGGAATTAATTATTAATCATATAATACCAGATCAAACATAAAGCCTGTGGGCCAGAATCAGCCAAGAAATGCCAAGAAATGCACAGATTTTGAACTTTAAACTGTGTTTTTATAATGTGTACAGGTTTTCCTACTGATAAAGCCCTCCCTCAATTCCCATTCATGCTATCCTACTACAACAAAGTAGTTAAGTAATAGGTAAACAACTAAATGACAGAAAAGTTTTTCACTCCCCGTCACCACTACTACTACTATCCGGTCGTTAAGTGATGCCGTGACGAATCCTACTTCCGGGCCTAAAGTAGTCTGTGTTTAATATGGCTTTTGTGTTGTTAACATGTTTAATGTTTTGTATTTTCTTCTATTTAATCTCAAAAAGCTCCTAAAACAGTCAGTGATCACTGTTGACCTCCCTCGGCTTTTATTACCGCTAATCATTTATTTAAGCTCAGTTTTTAAAACCTTAGGATGTAACTACAGCCCAGCCCATGCAGCAGTATATGAATGACTAACCTCATATTGTGGATGGATTATCTCAGTTGTTCTCCTGGCTGAAGTTTGGTCCTTCTACAGCATCCTGCCATGCGATTACATTTGTTCCTGACCACCGAGAACACTCACGTTAACTTTTATCGAGTGGAAAAAAAGTTAGCTTGTTTATATTATGCTAACATAGCTGTGTCGCTAGCGGTCACGTAGCACATCATTATATACCAGCTAGCCAAACTTCAGTAACCCTACAAACGTCACTGCTGTTTAGTTTTCTGTCTTCATTTATGTTGGAAGTGATAACAGAGATGTACGTTTGAAATGTTTCCAAAACCCCGCAGTCAGGACATGCTATATTGTATTTAGATAGAAGCTAGCGAGCTAACTTCCTGCTAACTTCTAACTCCGTTAAATGTCATAAATTCCGTTTTCATGGATGCCTGGATGTTAAACTCAATTGTTACACCTGGTAGAGCAGAACGCTGATCATTTTATTAAAGATGAAAGACTTTATACAGTTTTTCAACTCTCAGTAATGCTACAGTGATCGTTTGATATATGTACCTGCAGCGGAGTTTAGGCCAAGACACGGCTAGTGACGTCAGACTTAACAACCGGATTGCTATGTTTTTTTTAAAATCTGTGAATTAAGAAAAACTTTATGTTTTATAAATACAGGACAGTGCGAGCAATGAGCTACCAGAACATTCTCTGTAATTTCACATATTCATCATGTAGCACTTCTTTTTCTTATATTAAGAAATCTCAGGGGCTAAATGTTTAGGAAATGTCATTCACTGGTCCATTTAAGATCAAAGTGAGCTGTCAAATGAGTTTGACATTCCTGATATAAACTCTTCTATAGTGGCTTTTGACTTAAACACCATTAGAAGTGTAAGGGTGAGGAGCCAAGAGCATGTGTCTGGGGTGTGTGTGTCTGTGTTTGTCTGAGGAGGCTGGACTATAACGCCATAGCTTGTCAGAGAGTCTGTAAGAAAGAAGCTATGAAGAGTATGAAGACGTGCATCTGGAGCATCTGTGACTGACACTTTGCAGTAAGTGAAAAAGATTTTTTGAGAAAAATAGATTCTCTTTTTCCCCCCTTTGTTTCTGCATGTTTTATTTTTGGATTTACATGGTGAAATGATCATATAATCTGCAGCTCTATACAATATTTGATCATGTTATAGGTTTCAGTTCTTGTTCCATGTGCTTCAGCTACAATCTAAAATAATCTATGCTTAAATTAACCTCTGTCTGCAAAATAGGTCCGTGCATATGAGAGCTAAAACACATCTATTTTAGTATCTACAAACGCAAGTTTCACAACTTTTTGGGCTGCATGGCAGACTGTGTTTCCCCTGAGACTTTCACACTAAAAAAAGGAATGTTATGTGCGATGGGGGGACTGAGAAGACTGTTCAGATAAGCCTGTCAAACAGGCTTTGGCAAACATAACTGAAAGGAGAAACAGGCAGGCAAGAAGCTGTAAATATTAAGAACTGTTGCAGTACAAGAAAGGAACAGCCCTTTTGACTTGTCCAAGCACAGCCACCACTTATAACTGTGTTGTATCAAGACTTGTGAGAAAGAAAGAGAGAGAGAACAGAAAAATACATTTCAGGCATAATGAAGTCATTACACCTGCACTTTTCCCACTGAGGCACATCAAATTACCTCTTGTTAAACAAAAAGCCTTTGGCAAGTTGTGAAATTACACAAGACGCTGGTGACTGACAGAGTGACAACAGGGTGTGTGCACAAAGGTATTTCACAGCACAAAGCTGCTAGTGTAATCTGCTGCAGAAGAGACTATCCCTGCTGTTTAAGAAAGGAACAGTTAGATCCTTACTGGGATAAGGGGGCTACTTGTTAACTGCCAGTGACTTTTGGTTATTTGTGCAACCCCAGTTCTCAGAATAGCATCTGTGTTTTTGGTAGGTCTTAAGAGCTTGAAAAGAAGGTGCAACATGGTAGACTAACGTGCGTGTTACAAACACCTTTAACCTTTTAAAAGACATTTCAACTCTTATCCCAAAGGTTTCTTTCTTTTGCAAGTTTTGGGTGAAACCACTGTGATACCTTTCCCTGCTACATGTGACCTACTGAAGTGTTGTTGTTGTTATGCCAATAACCTTTAAGTAGGTATGTAATATTTTTCCCTCTATTGTGGAAAACAGTTGTTCAGTACGAAATGCCTGTGAAGTGTAGCTGTTCAAACGTTGCCATATGTAAAAGCTACAGTGCAAAATATTGAAACATTTCCAGGACAGTACTTTTAATGCATTATTTTTATGATGCAGCTTTATAATCCCCGCCCCCCTCAACTTAAGAACAACCCCCAAGTGGCTCTTAATGTTACTGGATTTCAAAGAAAGGGTGCCTGAACAACTGGCAGGACCACATCCCAAGATCATCAAATATGTAAAAAACTAAATCCAGCAGGGTGGCTCAAACGACTTATTGTAGTTACTGAAATTGTTATTCGCACTGCTCAACTTATTCCAGCATACTGTTAAAGTTTGGCATGAACCTGAGCACATTGTGTTCACTTTTGAAAGTGAATGAGTGCAATTGAGCAAGAGCGGAGAATTTATAGCAAAAATGGTTTACGTGACATGAGAAAGTGGGATGAGTGACGGGTTTAAGAGGCAGCTGTGGAGTGCGGCCACAAGTTGTAAATCATTGCTAAATGGCTGAGGAGATCATTTAGTCACTGTTGGCACTGCGTGTCAAGCATCCTAACAGTCATACATACGCAGTTTTACTTTGTCTTCAAAGAAAGAAGAGAAGGGCTTAACAAGATTCTGAGCACAAGCCTGTTCATGTGATATGCATGTAGTGTTTGATGTTTACCTTGAGGCTCAGACTAATATTAGAGTCAATGAATTCATTAACTTACCTGCAGGAAGTTGTGTTCACGTAACCTGTGAACACAATGCATATGTTTCTACTTATTGGTCTCTGTATGAGTCATTTAATTATTAAAATAGAAAAAAAGCAAACAAAACACAAAAAAACAGGCAACATAATGCTAGCATGACTTTAAAATGTCAAAATGTATAAAAATGCTTGAAATGCTGTAATCCAGTGTATTATTTGTAGTAATTAAACTAAATGCAATTAAATTCCTTACAATTCAAGCATTAAATTGAAAAAGCAAACATTCACAAAAGTTTAAGTTGTTCAGATATTCTTTGGTTTCAAACATTTTCAGTGTAAAGGAAATGCCCTTTGTATATTCAGCTTTTACAGCTGGTTAAATCAAATAACTCTACCCTATAGGAGACCTTTGTATGAATTTTTCCTGCACAGAAAAAGTTTCGATTGATCTGTCCACCCATCATCTTTGCTCATCTGTTATCAGAATCATCAGAATCAGAATACTTTATTAATCCCGAAGAAAATTATAGGTTACAGCAGGCAGCACGCTAAATGGCCCATGCGCACTTACGAAGGAACCCCCTGACCAAACATACTTTATCATCATCATCATTTATTTATTTATATAGCACTTTAAAAACACACCTGGTAGACCAAAGTGCTGTACAATACTAATATGCACATAGTAATAAAACCAGACATAGCAATAAAATTTAAAAAAAAATAAAATAAAATAAAAATATCAGTTACCCACAGAGTTGAAAGCCAGAGAATAAAAATAGGTTTTTAATAAAGACTTAAAAACTGGCACTGATGTAGCCTGTCTAATATGGAGAGGAAGGTTATTCCAAAGCATCGGCGCAGCAACAGAGAACGCTCGGTCTCCTCTAAGTTTCAGCCGTGACTTTGGGACCGAAAGCAGCAACTGCTCAGCTGACCGAAGGGAACGAGTGGGGACGTGGGGCTTCAACAAGTCAGACAAATAAACAGGTGCCAGACCATTTAGAGATTTAAAAACCAATAATAGGACTTTAAAACGGATCCTGAATTCAATTGGAAGCCAGTGCAAAGAGGCCAAAATCGGAGTGATGTGATCAAATTTTCTTCTGCCAGTTAAAAATCGTGCCACAGCATTTTGCACTAATTGCAAGCGTGACAAAGTGCCCTGCCCAACCCCTATTAAAAGAGAATTACAATAATCTAAACGTGAGGTAATAAAGGCATGAATAACACTTTCCAAGTCACGCTTGGAAAGAAAGGGCTTAACCTTTGATAAACGTCTGAGGTGATAAAATGCTGATTTTACCACCCCGTTTACATGGTCATCAAAGGTAAGTGCAGAATCAATTTTAACTCCGAGATTTGTGATCAAACTCTTTAGTTGGGAAGTCAAAGCTGCAAGATCAACATCCAGAGTATAAGAAGAACGATTTGGGCCAAATAAAATTGCTTCTGTCTTCCGATCATTAAAATTTAAAAAGTTTTTTGCCATCCATGCTTTGACATCAGTAAGGCAGTCAAGCTGAGGTCCAGTTGGGAGACTATCAGTCTTTACACAAACATTACATTGGGGAGACATGTCAGAGAGGTAGGCTGATAGGAAAAAAAGAACAACAAAAATACATAACATGAGGTGAGAGGAGCAGAAAAAAAACCTCCACTCAGACTGAGCTCCTAATGGGAGAACAGTTTGAGAACAAAAATTATCAGCTGGGTCATGGCAGCACCACCACTATATTTTAGATGCCACACTTCCCACGGGTATAATCTCTCCAACAGGTTCTCGGTCTACTGTTGGGTGTGCCCATTTCTGGGTATTCCCGGGTACCCCTCAGGGGCCCTGGAACTCATGTGGGACCTCAAGCAGTTCCTAAGCAGCAACTTTGAAGAGGCTGAGGTGAGACTTGCCTTTCAAACAGCAATCAGCTGCAGCTGCCTGTGTAGACACACCTGTCTATCAAACTGACCACACCCCGAAATTTAAGTCTTAAAAATCCAAACAGTTGGAAAAAAATAATCACCCTGAGGGGACTGGGCGACTAAACCTCTTCACTACACCTTACTTGAATCCTGCAGGTGTGGGTGTCATACTGAAACAGGTGGGGCCCTGTGATTGGTCCATTCAAAGAATTGCTGCCTCTTTATTGGATAAAAAGATGACAGCAACTTCTTCAAACTCAACACCAACCTCTCCTTTCCCCTTCCTTCAACAATTGCACCTCCTTCAACAATTAGGCTGCTTGGTCTGTAGGTAGACAAAACCTCAGTTTGCAGTTTAGTTTATCCTTAGTGAAAATTACACTTTAACTGGTGAGTGAACATTTTTGCCTTATTGCTGTGAACGTGGATGGTTGACTAGTTGGCTTTTTTTCAAGTTTTCGTGCTGTGCGAGTGGCCTTTCTTGGAAGTGGGAAGAGTCAGGGAGTCACACGGGACTGAAAGAAAGTTTTACAGTCTTTCAACTGCAAAAGACACATTTATTGTGTAACAGGTATGCTGGGCAGATTTATGCTTGCACAATTTTCTTTTGCTTTTGTTTCCTTGTAATAATTTTTTTGTAAACTTGTTAGTTTTATGAATTCTGAATACAGAATGTCTATTTTAATTTTAAATCTACAATTTTTATTGTCAAGTGTGTTTTATTTTGTTTTTTAAAACATTAAGAGTCTGTTCTTTTGACTTGCTCTATAATAATTGTGGTTTTCTAATCATTTTAATGCCAGAAAGAGTTAATCTGAATTATTTCTGTTAGGTGTTTAGTGTCTGCATGGGGCTCTTTAGTCCTTATAGTGCGGCTCCGCCTGGTTTTTGAAAATAAATTAGAAGTATTTAGCTGAAGTGTATTTTATTTATGTTAGTTCTTTTTTAACTTGTAGTTCTAAATTGGAAGATTATTGTTATATTGAAATATAAAAATAAAATTATATTCTATTATTTTTTCATCGCTCAAAATAAGCCAGTATACCCGCCGAAACGCCGTGCATTTATCGAGACTTTCAACCCCAGGTAGGCCAATTATGGATCTTCGGATCCACATTATGTCAGCAGTTATTCTCCACCATGAACTATGTTAAAAACAAACACCGCTCACGCCTCACAGATGACCGCTTACAATCCTGGATAAAGATGAAAGCCCCGATTTGCAGACGCTGTGCGCAGAGGTTCGGGACCAGAAGTCCCATTGTAAACATATCAGGCAGGCCCGACGATGTTTGCATGAACATGCTTTTCAGCATCTCTTTATTGACCACTTTTCACACACGGTTGCTGTACGCATACAGTCGGCTGTAGCTTTGCAGCTCACAGCCCGACACACACCAACACAACAGCATAGGTAGCACAAACGTAAAGGCGGCGAGGTGTGATTTCGGGTGCTGCTCTGGTGCGTCCGCCTCCCCTGCAGCGGCAGGGGAGGCAGACCACGCCCCGCCACACACATTAACCAGGTAAAATACATATTTAGGCAGAATTTTGCAAATATCTATTTTTCATTTTTTAGCAGCATAGTGCTTTTTTTTCCAATTATTTTTTTTTAAAAGTCAGGCTCCAAAAGCCCAAAGGAGATATAACAGTTTTTGTTTGCTACATGGATCATTTTAGTTCAGGTTGGTGTCTTTTCTTTTGTTATATTTCTTTAAGAGTTCAAAATGTGTTAATTACATAAATAAAATGTATTTTTCTCTGTAGCACTTCATGGATTTAAGCAACACACCTTAGTTGTTCACACAAAGCATAAAGGTAGAAAACAATATATACAGTGTTATTTTAGATGTCAAAAAGTATTTGTGGCTCCCAGTGTTTTCTTTTGCGTGGAAACCGGGTCCAAATGGCTCTTTCGGTGTTAAAGGTTGCTGAACCCTTGCCTAGGGGGTTTCTGCAGGAAGAAATCCTGCTGGTCTGGTGCAGTGCAAAGCACTAAATGTACAACTTTTTTGTAAGTGGAAAATTGCAATAAAATCAAAGCCTGTAATACTCAAGTGTATATTAAAGATCTGCTATAACTCATTCACTTGGCCTTGTGAACTGGTCAATCTCCAGGAAGACACATTGCTGGATTTGTCTCCATGTGGAGTTTTTTTGCTTATTTGCAAGAGCCCATTTTCTGCAAGACATCTCATCGTGACCAGATTAATGTGTACAGAATTTAACAGAAATGAGTACTTTAAAGAAAAAAGGAAAAAAGTTAAGACTGTTTTGGGTCTACCGTATTTTTTGGGCTATAAGGCGCACTATAAATCCTTTTAATTTTCTCAACATCGACAGTGCATCTTATAATCCTGTGTGCCTTATGTATGAATTCCAGTTGTGCTTACTGACCTCGAACCGATTTTATCTGTCAAAAAATGTTGTAGTACGACTTTGGTAAGCTACAAAGCTGCACTGCTTGATGGATTGTTAGAGCATTACGGCCACCGTAGTCAGGAGCCTCGCGGAGTAATCTGTGTCCAAAACTCCGTCCGCTTCAGGTCCCAAAGTCAAACAAACACTGAAGCATCACTGTCTGAATTCTTTCACCTTTAATAAAATGATCAGCATTGCTGCTTTACCAGATGTAACAAGTCTAACATCCAGGCATCCATGATAACAGAATCTACTAAATTTAATGGAGTTATAAGTTAGCAGGAAGTTAGCTCGCTAGTTTCCACCTAAACATGATATAGCATGTTCTGACTGAGGGATTTCTGAAAAAATTAAAATGTACAGCTCTGCTATCACTTCCAACATAAATGAAGACAGAACTAAACAGCAGTGATGCTTGTAGGGTTACTGAAGTTGGTCTAGCTGGTATATAATGATGTGCTAAGTGATCGCTAGCGACACAGCTATTTTAGCATAACAAACACAGTGAAGCTAGAGGATGAACGCTAACTTTTTCCACTCGATACAAGTTAACGTGAGGGTTCCCGATGGTTAGGGACAAACGCAATTGCTTGGCAGTATGGGGCGCCATTTGTAAAGTGAAACATGCTGAAATTAACGATAACATTTTTCCACATTTAGCTCAAAACCTTACAAAAACATGTTTTTTCAAGTCATTTTTTACAACATTTAGTAAAATATTTGTAACTTTTCATATTTAAAACACAATTTTAAATGTTAAATATTAAATCTAAATGTTAAATATTAAATCTAAATGTTAAATCTAATTATTATATTAAATCTAAATGTTAAATCTAATTATTATATTAAATCTAAATGTTAAATCTAAATATTATATTTAAATTTAAATATTATATTTAAATCTAAATATTATATTTAAATCTAAATGTTAAATCTAAATGTTACAGGAAACTAAATATTTAGCTAACATGCAAATTAATTGTATGGCTCAACGGAAATACCCAAATAAAAGCTTTACGAAAACCTCCGGTGCAAAAGTGTGCCGGTAGTGGTCAGATTGTGTCTGCTCTCCCCTGATGGTCACTTCTCAACGCCATAAGCGGCTTCACTTCTTGCCTACCAGCACGTCCAGCAATTTAGCTGAAAACATCGGAAGATCCGTTTTGACGGCCATCCAAAGGTTCAGCAGTAGTGCACTCTCAGCAGCTGCAGTCTCCACTTCACAATCGCTGCAGCACATGTCCAGCGATTTAGCTGGACATTTAGATTTAAATATAATATTTAGATTTAACATTTAGATTTAAATATAATATTTAGATTTAACATTTAGATTTAACATTTAAAACTGTGTTTTAAATATGAAAAGTTACAAATATTTTACTAAATGTTGTAAAAAAATGACTCGAAAAAACATGTTTTTGTAAGGTTTTGAGCTAAATGTGGAAAAATGTTGCCGTTAATTTCAGCATGTTTCACTTTACAAACGGCGCCCCATATGGCAGGATGCTGTAAATGGACCAAACTTCAGTCAGGAGAACAGCTGAGATAATTCATCTACAATACAAGGTTAGTCATTAATATACTGCAACAACATAGTAATAGAGCAGCTGTGAGAGAATTCAGCCTTAATGAATCAATAGTACGGAAGTGGAGGAAGCAAGAAGAATGAGTTGAGTAAAGTTTGACCTATCTGACTGTTTTGTTTCGCTTAATGCACCTTATAATCCAGTGTGCCTTGTGTCATGGTTGGCAGTGTGGCGAGCAGGCAGGCAGAAAAAAGGACTCTCAAAACGGGACTGAAACTCAAAATGCAGCTTTAATGCTGGCAAAATTTTCTCATAAAATAAAACTCACAAAAGCAAAGCAAAAACAAAACTTAGAACTGAGGTGCCGGAAAACTGGACATAAACACACAGCATGTTGAGGGTATGACGCAACAGCGCGCACAGGAAAACACAGGGCTTATATACACAGGGAAGTAATCAGGGAATGAGAAACAGGGAGACACAGCTGGGAGCAATTAGGCTAACGAGACAAGGGAGAAGTAAAACACACTGACATGAGACATGAACTTTCAAAGTAAAAAAGGAAACCAGAAACAATTCACAAAGATGCGGACTGAGAAACATGGACTTTACACAGAGGGACACACGAGCAGAGATGACTAAGCACAGAACTAAACCTATACTAAACATGAGGGCAAGAGAACAAAACCTAAACCAGAATAATTATAATAATCAACACAGGATAGCTAAAGAATCAGAACATAAATATAATGAACATAATCTAGAAAAACACCAAAATACAAGAAACCGAAAAAGCTGGTTCAAAATGACCCAGAACCGTGACACCTTGTGTATGAAAACAGACCCATTCATTGACGGTGCGCCTTATGATCCGAAAAATACAGAAAAATTCTTGCTGTGTAGACATGATCAACAAAAGAGTTGCACCTCCTGACTTCAGGTTGAAGGCAGGGGACATGCTATCCCTAATATTTAGACTGTGCCTTTGTCCCTCTAGTAATATATGAAAGGAGCAAATCGGTCACTAGAGACTGATTTCTTTACTTGAAGGCAGGAATGTCCATCATGAATGTTGCAGAAAACCCACTAAATGCACCAGGAAAAATTGAGGCTGACACTTGTCTTTTCCTGGGGGAGGATACCCAAACCATCGGATTAATGTGCCACCCAAGCCCTCACACCTGCTCACCTTAAGACACAAAGGGGCGATCGGTTACCGTCAGAGGAACACACTGTCATGTTAGGAATTCCTCAGGCCTCTGGAGTCACTGTTAATCAGGGAAATGCCCCAAGTTAAATAGAGCATGGAAGCCTGTCAGGGGAAGGTGGACTGGAGTATCAGGAGAAAGACTGCTAACCACACAGGGAGGCAGAGCAGTGGGGGATTTCTCCGGAGAAACGACTGATTTTCTGTGGCTGTGTGTGTCTCTGGCAAGATGATTTGGGCCACAAAGTTGAAATCACATTGCCAGAGATTACTGCACTGCTACGGAGTCTCCGACTGTTCCTGGAGGGCATGCATATACCTGTGTACTGGAGGTTCTTCAAGCACCCAGTCTGAAAGAGCTCATCCGAGGCACGGTCAGTGGATTGGTGCTAGCTGTGTCATGTGTACAGTGTCTGATTGGGTGCAGAGCTTAGTTGACTGCTGAACAGGGAGTCTTGAATATTTGTTCACAGTGGCTAAGTTCGTCACTCATACAGAGACGATCGGGATTTTTTTTTTTAACTTAGCGACTGGCTCTATTGAAGACTGTTTTATGAGGACATTACACTCCTGCCATGTTTTGTTCATTATGCAGAATTTCACCCTGTGACTATCAGGGGTCACATGTGGAGTCTCGTTACCATCTTCACGATCCCCTGAGAAAACATCTGGCCTCCCCCTCGTGCTTTCTGAGCTGACAGCAGTTTGATCAAACACACTGGCTCAGTTCAGCAGGAACGAGAGTTTAGTCAGCGGGCATCATCTTAATGCCAGATGAGCAAATTTGTCCACAAAGAATTGGAAGTGTTTGTTTTTCCAAATCTTCTGTTTGACATCTTGGTGTTTACCCTTTTCCTGAAAGGAGTCAATTTCCTTTTAACGACTTTTCTTTTCCCATGTCTGCAATTTGCCAGATTTTCTCTACCTGTGCCTTGTTCCCACCCGAAGTCTGGGGGGCTGTGAGTGCAGCAACTTTTGGTCATCAGTAAGTGCCAATAAATATCTTTATTCTTCTACCTGCCAGCCCTCTGTCTGCATTTTGGGTCACAAACAAGACATTTTTCCTGTGCAAGTCACAAAATGACAATTTTAAAAACTGCTGGAAGGTCATGATGGAGCGATGGAGGACCTGCCGATTGCTTCATGACAGCGGAAATTGCAGTTGGAAGACCTGTGAAGTACCTCAACAAATGAAGCCACGAACATCCATAAAACAGCATGTTTTAAAGTATTAAGGCTATTTTTTTTTTCATTTTTGAAGATCTGATTTCTTGTCTATACTTCCTGGATTTGGAGGGGAAAATGACATTTAAAAAAATATTTCCCCATCAGAGGTACATTTGTAATGTGTACCACACTTAGTCTGGTGGGAAGGTTTGGTCAAATGGTGAAAAAACAAACACCTTGTATCTTTTCATGGCTTTTCTGGAAACAGTCCCCAGCTAAGTCAGGGGAAGGTGTCTTAAACAGTGCAAAGTCATTTATGGTTTATGCCCTTTATGACCAGATTCTATTAAATGTAAAATTTCACTTTGTACTTGTGTAAGCACATTTAAAATTAAGGTTGTTTTTCATTTTTGTATATAACTTTATAAACAGATTTTGTACAACTGCATAGTGTTAGGTTTATAGACTTATGGATTCTGGTCTAATCTGGGAAATGTAAAGACACATGACCTACTTGTTTTGTCAGTTTTGCTGTTTGTCTGTTTGGATTGGGATGATGTTATTTTGTTCGTTTTATAAAGCACGAGCCAGTATATCCTCTGCAAAACGAGGTAATGAAACACCTTTTCTTAGTATTTAGAGGCTCGACCAATTTAACACAAAAATCTAGTCTGTAAAGAAGTAGTACCGCTTTGTGGCCAATAGAGGGCAGCAGCGAAATGCATTTACTGTCTCTGGGAAATCAGTCGAAGAAGTAAAGAGAGGAAACAAACATGAGCTGCTGAACTTCAGCAGCAGAGGATGTCTGGTTTTATGAGTACTACAAACAAAATCACAGTCAGTCATGTTCAGGCTGGAAACATTTGAGAGTCAGTTGTCGTCTGTGATGGAGACTCTAGTGGAGGCGGCCGTGACAGAGCTCGGGAGACTTCTGGAGAGGAGCTCGGCTCCGGTTGTGGCCGCTCAGCAGCGCTCAAATGCGGCTTCCGTAGTCGCCGTGAAGCGCGAGGATGAGGAGAGGGAGGTGACGCTACGCGGGCAACTCATTCACGAGGATGTCACGGTAACCCCGCGGTCACGCGCGCACGGGAAATGTGTGCGGTCTCACTGATGACAATAAATTTACTTTCCACTAGTTCCACTTACCCTTCTTAGCTTAGGTGTACGGTGTCCTAAAATGTACACCGTATAAGTGGCACAAATGAGCACTACGTCACCCAAAAGTCCAATCGTTTGTTTCCATGGCGACCACTCCAACAGAAATCCCAGCTTAGAAGCTAATCATAAGTTAGCTCGTTCAGCCTGTCAGGGCAGATGAATGAATGAAACTTTGCCGCACATTTTGTTAAACTACAACGAACTACAAGCTCATGTTCACTCCCTGGACAATTTATTAGTTACAGCTTACTAATAGTGGGTTGTAACCCATTTTCCCTGTAGAAATATCTTAATTCCTCATCTCATAGCTTCATGAAGTTGCTGGAAAAATCCCTTAGAGTTTTTGGTCCGTGGTAACATGATGGCACATCATGATGGCACAACCTTTGGAAGGTGGTGGAATGGGAGACTCGCATGTCTCCCATTCCACCACCTTCCAAAGGTTCTCGATTGGATTGAGAGGTGGTGACTGTTGAGGCCATTTGAGTACAGTGAACTCATGCTCAGAGATGCTCTTCTGCACACATTAGTTGTAAAAAGTGGTTATTTGAGCAACGGTTACCTATCCTGCCCATCCTCCTAGAGATAATCATGTGCAAAACCCCAGTAGATCAGCATTTTCTTAAGTACTCAGGCCAGCCTGTGTGGCACCAACAACCTTGCAGCTTTGCTTAAATCACCTTTCTTCCTAATTCTGCTGATCTGTTTGAACTTCAGCAGATCGTATTCATCATATCTAAATTCCTAACTTTAATGCAATACTGTTATGTGATTGGCTGACTATATATTTGCAATATCATTCTGTCTTTCCTGTGATTGTACAGAACCAGTTTGCTTCCCTGATGAAAAAGTGGGCTGAAGTTGCTGTGGAGAAAATCTCCTTAATTTTCAGTGTGTCCATGAGTGACGCCAGAGATGCACCTGCTGCAGAGAAACCCAGAGCATGGCAGATCGATACTGGGGGCAGAAAAAGTAAATAAGCTGATGGTTTATGAGGCTTTCAATGTTCTCACTCTGGGATTTCTTTGTATATTAAACTAGGCTTTTAACTTTTGTTGTGTAAAAACAGAATCTGTGTCCAGAAAGAGAAATAACATGCAAGGATCGCAACCAGCAACAAGACAGATGAGTGATCACTTATACTGTAGAGGTATTCAGCCAGTAACCAATAAAAAAAACACTTTTTTTTAAATTAAATTTTGAAAACAGTTTGGAATTTTTTGTGTGTTTTCAGAGGAGGAACAGATCGAACAGTCAACAGAAGAAGCTGACCCAGAATCTGTGCCAGAACCTGGTAACTATGTTTTCTTTACAAGTTACTGCAGCTGTTTTTATACACTCTTTACTATTTTAGGGCTCAAATAAAATGAAAAGAATATAAAATAATTTTATTTTTTATTTTTTTTGTAAATATAAAATAATTTTAAAAATGCACATTTTTAATATTTTGTGGACAATCCTGAAATCTGGAGCCCTCGGACATCATCAGATAATGAGTTTCCTCCTTTGTGAGGCCTCTACTTGAGCAGTCTTCAGGTGTCAGTCGTTGGTGTTTTTTTCTGCTCTTTAGTTTTCAGCAAGTGGAAAAAGCCACTGGGCTCAGAGCAGGTTGATCCACTTAGCCACTGCAAAATATTCCACATCTTTACATTTCAATAGGTTCCGTCTTGTTCTCACGATGTTTTGGGCTATTTTCCATCTGCTTTGTGAAGCAGTATCCAGTTAGTTTTGCTGTGCTCAGCTGAATCTGGCGTATGATTTTTGATATTCATGCTTTCTTTTACCTTCTTTATTTATGAAGCTTTAATGAAGAACTGCTCATGCTTGACTGTAAAACAACTGACTGAATTATGGCTTTGTATTTGAGTCCCTGAAAACAGGACTGTGCAGTAATTATGGCTTTATTTTTTCCAATATTTACGTTATAAAAATGCAAGCATTATCAGAACTTTAAGCACATAATCATGATGTAACTGCAATCTAACATATGTGTAGCACACAACTGTAATAGCAAAACTAGCTGCAGTGTCCAGATAAATGAATCAAGTTATACATTTAAACACAGTGGGATCCTCTGTTTAGGAGTTTGACTTTTTATAACAGCAGTATTACTAAAGTAGCATGTTTGCAGTGTGGCATTAAATGGATAGGTTGGTGTTACTCTCCTGTTAGTTCTAGTGTTGTTTTTGTTTCAGCTGATCCAGCATCACATGAGGAAAATAGCTCTGAAATCCTCTCTGAACCTGAAGTCACAATAGCAGATCCTGAACCAGCCTCCAGTGTCATTGAGGAAAATGGCGTCCAAAAAGACGCTGAACATGAATGCACTGCTGTGAAAATCGGAAGGAAGCAGCCCACCAAGGACTTCACATGTCCTACGTGTGGCAAAGCATTTGCTCTGAAGTGCTTGATGAACAGACACTGCCTGACTCACTCCAAGCCTCACCTTTGCTCTGAGTGCGGCAAACGCTTTGCCGGACTCTGCGGGCTCATTGCACATTCGAGAAAACACACCGGGGAGAAGCTTTACAAATGCTCCAAGTGCGGGACGGAATTTGCGTACAAATCGACCTTCCACAGGCACTTGCGTCAGCACAAGCTAAACAAACCGATCACCCACACGTGCTCGCTGTGCGAGGAGCAGTTCACGGGGAAACAGGCGTTTCAGCGACACATTTGTTGCGCGTTGAAGAAGACATTTGTTTGCTCACTTTGCCCAGAGACCTTCGAGTGCAGGCAGAGCTTGGACGATCATGAGAATCTTCATTCAGGAAACAGAGATTTCGTCTGCGAAATGTGCGGCAAGACCTTCTTCTCGTCCGCATCTTTGGGCGCTCACCGAGTTACCCACACACAAAAGGAAAACTGCGAGGTGCTCAGCCTCGGTTTCAGTGACACGAGCAAAAACACCGGAGAAAAGCTTTTCACCTGCGAGGTCTGTGGCAAAGGATGCAGTCACAGGAGCGCCCTGAAGCATCACATGCTGACCCACACGGGCGAGAGGCCATACGTCTGCGAGACCTGTGGCAAACGCTGTGGACACGCCAGTGCGCTTCAGAACCACATGAGGATCCACACGGGCAAGAAACCAGGAGAGAAGCCCGTCTGCAACGTGTGTGGCAAGAAATTCCGCTGCATGGTCAATCTCAAGTATCACACGAGCGTGCATACGGGGGAAAGGCCGTACGCCTGCGATCAGTGCGACAAGAGATTCAGCAACCCAAGCAATCTGAAGATGCACATGATGACGCACTCAGAGGAAAAGATGCACAGCTGCAGCATCTGTGGCAGGAAGTTCACGCAGCTCTACAGCCTGAAGCTGCACAGGCAGGTGCACGCGGGAGAACGGCCATATCACTGCGTCGTCTGTGGGAAAACTTTCATAACCAACAGCGTGTTCAGGACCCATCAGAAGGTTCACCTGCAGGAGGCAGGACAGGGGCAGACTGGAAAAACTGCAGTGAAAATCTAAAACACTCTGTGAGGTCACTTCTTGTGCTCGTTATTGGTTTAAACTCTTTCTAATGGCCAGCAGGGGGCGACTCCTCTGGTTGTAGGAAGCCATCCAGTTTAATAGGAGTTTAATAGTTTCAGGTCATACTGAATAAAGCATGAACCTACTTCTGTTAACTGAGGTCATTATTAGAGTCAGAAAGGATGATAATCTAGGACATGTTCTTTGTCAGTCCCAAGTAATTAACCAATTAAGGTGAAGCTTCACAGGTAGATTCACCCCTCAGTCCTGACTTCCAGTTTTAAAGCACTGAGTCGTTGATGTGAAAACATTCAGATTTCGTAGCACAACTCCACTAACCAACAGGTGATGTTATGGCAGCTGTATTAATCTTTTAGACTCTAAATGAGTATTAAAAAATGTTTACCAAAGACTTTAATATCAATATAATTTGTAGATATTTATAGAAAATGTGAAAAATAAAATGCTCTCCTTCATTTTTATATATTGTAGTGTTTTCAAGTGTGGAGATTTGGGGTGGGGTGTAACAGAAACTGGGTGAGTGAGCCCTAACTGCACCTGTCTGATTGACTAAGGCTGATGGAGGAGGTGTTTTGTTGGCAGCGAGGCCATCTCCATGTGTGAGCAAAGGTAATGCAGAAACTTATGGGCTGTTTGAGATATCAGCAATATCAACTGAGGCCTGTCTAATGTGAAACGGCAATGAATTACACAATTTAGGTGCCACTACGGCCAGAACCCTGCCCCCTCTGAGCCTCCGCTCCGTCCTCGGTATATCCAGGAGAGAGTTGATGAGCTGATGAGAGCAACTAGCAAGGGCTGTGTAAGTGCAGCAGCTCAGAGATGGTTTCAGATATGATAATATGATTATTTTTCAGGTTTAAATTATTCAATGTTTTCAGATTTTAAATATCTCAGTATCTGACACTTCTAGCTTGAATAATAAAAATGGAGACAAATGAGATTTTACAGTTGTCCAGAGGTCTCTGTCATTTAATACACATAATCTTTCTTTGGTTGAGGTCTTTGGTTGCTGCAGTTGCATTTCAGTAAGGCCAACATTTCGAAAAAGTTGAGATGATGTTCAGAAAAGGACGAAGGAAAGAATTGCAATGACTGAGCAGCTCAGAGACAGTTGGCACAAAGGTCACCTGATCAGAGTAGTAACGATAAAAGTGAGAATGAGGAGAGTTTGACGGTATCGAAGTGGCAAACAACCCAAACAGAAGAGAGCAGGTAAATGTGAGATCAAGTCCAAGTTTCATCACTGATTGCCGACACAGATGCTTCATCAGAAGGACTGTGTTAGAGAACCTAACAAAGGTTGGTGGGGTTAAAGTTAACTCTTAAACTTGGGCATGACGATTTTGGTGAAAATACTTTTACTGTATAATTAAATGAAAGCTTATATTCACAAATGAAGTAATTTGAATTCTGTCTGCCTACAGAGAATCATTAAAGTACCCACTTTGTTCAAATTAACTTCTTCAAAGTTAAACATTTTTTAACCAGTGGTACGTCTTCATTAGCAGCTGCTGACTCTAAGTTTCCTTTTAAAGCAGAGCTCGCTCTCAGTTTAATATATTTTTTTCACTCGATCGGTTTTACTGGAATTACACGAATTACTTACATGTTGGTAATTTCCTTTGTCATTAAACAAAGGAGGAAGTAAATAGGGAAAATGGGGAAAATAAAGAAAGCAGATAACTGAAGCTAATTAGCACTTCTTCATTGTGCCTGAAACCTTATAAAAAAAACTATCAGGAAGATACACAAGCCTGAGGGGGGAGTCTTGACATTTGGTGGCTTTTAACTCAATAATAGTTACACTTCAGTTTTTTAGTTTCAGTTTTTTGTGCTGTTGTGAAATTTTCCTCACAGTCCACTGTTAGTGGTATTATAACAAAGTGGAAGTGATCCAAGCGTTACATCACGAAAACCAAATGCAAAGCGTTGGATAAAGTGGTTGCAGTGGAGTAAACCACGCTGCCACTGGACTGTAGGGCAATGGAGATGTGTTCTTTGGAGTAACAAATCACGCTTCTCCATCTGACAATCTGATGGACAAGTCTGGGTTCGGTTGTTGCCAGGAGACCGTACTTGTCTTACTGCATTGTGCCAAGTGTAAAGTTTGGTGGAGGGGTGATTATGTTGCGAGGTTGTTTTTCAGGAGTTGGGCTCGGCCCCTTACCTCCAACTCATTTTAGACAATTAAATTTTCCTAACTTTCTGGAACAGTCTGGGGATGGCCCCTTCCTCCTCTACCATGACTACAGATCGATGCACAAAGCGAGGTCCATAAAGACATAGATGAGCGAGTTTGGTGGGGAAGAACTTGACTGGCCTTGACAAGCTGACACCTTTGAACACCTTTGGGATGAGTTACAGTGGAGACTGCGAGCCAGGTCTTCTGTCCAGCACCAATGTCTGACCTCATAAATGCACTTCTAGAAGAACAGTCAGAAATTCCCATAAACACTCCTAAACCATGTGGAAAGGCTTCAAAGAAGAGTTGAAGCTTCTTTAGGTCTTGTGAAGGTGGCAAACATACTGCAGGTGGTCCAGAGCAGCATAGCTTTGGATGAAGAGGATGGCTTCCTGGTGGAGATGAAGTTAAATACGTATGATGCTTAAGCCATAGACTGTATAAAAGATACATCGGAACCACTTTTTTGTTTTTGGAGCAAGAAGTGAGCATACTTATCTACAAGAGGTCAAAGTGCTGAAGTTATTTGCTAACTCCAGCAACCTGGATTCATAATGCACAGACTCAGACTGCTGTTGGATAATCCACATAATGTGGACTCTTTACCTTCATCTGAATGGAAAATGTCATAAGGTCAAAGGAAGCCATGAAGGAGGATTAATGAAGATATAGGAAAAGAGAATCAACTGCACTTCACTAGGTTACTAGTATAGCTAGCTCGGTTACGAACAATTTAAATATTCCCCTTTTTGTTTAATCTTCAAGTGTGAATCTCTATAATGGCTAAAAAAAAATCATCATATAATACAATCTAACAGTGACAAAATTCCTCAAGCCACATATTTGGGTATTTATAGATGCATTTTTGAAGAAATACATTGAAAAATAATGTAAATGTGTGACCTTCCCTAATATTTACATCTTCATATTTAATATTTTTATGATCATTGCTGATTACACGGAGCTAAGAAAAGTAATTATGTTGTTTAGAAATATTTCAATGAGTGTCACTGAATCCAGACCTATTAAAGTGAGTCACTGTGCTCTGTTATGTCATCCACTAGATGGAGGTAGAGGCTCAACACAAGAAGCTACAGCAGTAACATTCAGCTCCACTAAGGTGCAACATGATGCTCCTTCAGAGACTGTATGATTATCTGTTGATAGTCTCTAACATACACAGTGACCTTTAGCAGCTTTACCTTGGCAATGGATCTATTAGAAATCTATGAAACCTGTCCAGCTGTAAAATCTGTGTTTGAGTTAAAGAACTTGGGACTTTCTAGTTGGTTATTATCTTTGTTTTCTTCTTGCAGCTATTTTAACGTTTATCACTTTTGTTTATGTCTTTCCTTTCAAATATTTTAAGGTAAAGGCAAAAACACAGAAATTCAAAACTTTTTCTTTTTAGGTCAATTGAAGATTAAACAAAGTCTGAAAGGTTGCTGCCAGAAGAAACTTGATTTCTTGAAAACATGAAAAACAGTGCAGAATTCTGGTTTCTCGTGGCTGGAACAGCGCTGAGTATTTCCCTGTGTGAGTCCTGCACTAAGCGGGTCACACGCTTCTAATACCAGTTTATTGCATTTAGTCTAACCTTTCTGAGAGCTCTGCTTAATGCGGCTAAGAATTCAGTGTTTTCACAGAGATTAAACTCCCACTGGCTCAGAGGTGAAGTTCTCTTAGCAGGACGTGTGTTTAAAGGAAATGTAAGACACACAGTGTTCCTCATTTAGTTTATTATCTGAACAACTGAATATTGATTATGCAAAAAAAAAATATATATATACGTATGTAAGTTATGGATATTATATATATTAAAGACCAACTACTGTCTGACAGCTGCTGGACAGTGGTGACTATGGCAGTAGTACTTTTGATTCAGCACATTTAGTAAAGTTAAATGTAAAGGAATTCATTCATATGCTCAAAAAAGTGTTTTAGTTAAAACACGCCTAGCTAACTATCCAATAGTTACTAATTTTAAAGTATTACTTTGCTGTTTCTGCCGCACATTTTAATCTTTTAGGATAAATTTCATGTGCTGGATTTAATGTTAAACAGTGGCTGTAATCAGTGTTTTTATGCTGACAACAAAATGTATGAACACATTTGTTTTTGGGTTAGTGGCATTGCTTCAAATAAATGTGTCAAATTCTTTGACTACCAAAAATATATCACTTATACTACTGAAAGGTTCTGTTTTTTCACTATAACTATATAAATTTAGTTTTTTGTGGGGTTTTTTCCACATAATAGGTCCACAGTTTAAAAAAAAAAAAGTTAAAAAAGGAAAAAAAAAACCCCAATGTGAATAACAAGAACTTTGTGCTTTATAATATACGACAGTTTGGTAAAAAAAAGCTTCCAGAACTTTTTTCGTACTTTTACACTTTTATTTACTACAGCTGTCACGGTTCTGGGTCATTTTGACCCAGTATTTTGAGTTCTCGTGTTTTGGTTTAATTTTGTATTTTGTATTATATTCTGACTGTTGTGCCTTGTTGATTATTATTAGAATTCTATGTTTCAGTTTATTCTGTTTTAGGGTTTAGTTCTTAGGTGTTGTTCTTATGCCCTCATGTTTAGTTTAGGTTTAGTTCTGTGCTTAGTCTTCTCTGCCCGTGTGTTCCCTCTGTGTAAAGTCCGTGTTTCTTATTCTGCGTCGTTGTGAATTGTTTCCTGTTTTATCTTGAAGGGTTATGTCAGTGTTTCTAGCTTCGCTCCCCCTGTCTCGTTAGGTCTTCTCCCAGCTGTGTTCCCCTTCTGTGTCTCATTCCCTCGTCCCTCGTGTATTTAAGCCTTGCGTTTCCCTCTGTTAGTGGCTGGTTCGTCTGCGTGTCTACCCCTGTATTTCTGTTGTGTGTTTCTCCATGTTCCACGTCTCAGGTTTTCATATTTCAGGTTTCTCGTTGCAGGTTTTTGTTCCTTTCATTATTATTTTGTAGCTGTTCCCAGTTTAGGTTTTTGTTAGCGTAGTTCCCTGCAATGCTCTGCTTTGGTTTATATTTTGCCTTTCATTGTTAATAAACTTTCTCACAGCTACGCTGTTGTCCGTGCTTGCGTTTGGGTCCATATCCTCCTGCTCCAGACGATCTGCCTCCCAGATTGTGACAACAGCAACATTTCTTTATTATGTAGAAAAACTGAGATTGTACTATTAAAGCTCAACTTCTTTTTCTTGTATTAAGATATATCAGGGATTAAATGTGCAATTAAACTGTAAAATTAGTTAGAAATCCCTGGATTAAATGATTAAGCCATTATTCTTATTGTATTAATGTAAAACTGTAAGTGTGTCTAAGACATTTCAAAGCATACTGCAAAAACAGCGTCACCTACAGTGACAAGTGGCAAGATTGGATTTATTCACCATTAAACACAATTTAGATGAGGTGGTTGACCTGGTCAGTTATTAGTCAAGACTAGCACTGACTAGCTAGTTTGGTTACCAAGTTACTAGGGAAAAATCTGTATTGTGTGGCCAGTTGGTGAGTTGTTTCTGGCTGTTAGTGGGTGAAACAAAAGTGACATTACAAATGTGTGATTGCTTCAGTCACTAGCAGATTGTCTGGTCACCTGTAGTTTGCATGGAGATGCCAACTCCTCCCTGAACACTCGCCAACTAACCACCTAGCTACTACCAAAACCAACACCTTTAAAAAACCCAAAGCTTTTACCTTGAAGGAAAATATGCTCCATTTCCAGTTTGCATCGGACTGCTTCAGATTTCACCGGAACTCAGAAAGTAAATGGCAAATGTTTGGAGAGAAGTCAGCATCTTCCATGCCGACTACTCAGTCAGTAACCAGGTTCTGGGCCTTTTGGGCCATGAACAGTCATACAAGTTATAGTAAAAATATACCCAGTTGTCATGAATAGAAAATTAATTGTTTATTTATACTGTAAAGTTGTGCATTTTAACATGGGAGTCAGTGGAAATTCACTCAGTTTTGTAGTCGGCCTCAAGTGGCCATTTGGGGAACTGCTGTTTTCTAAGCGGTTGCATTAATTAAAGTAATTTAAAATGTTTACTTACATGCCTAGCTGTGTATTTGATTTGGTAAGACTTGTAAATACCACTGTAAATAACCTTATCTTTTAGCCAAAAGATAAGGTTTGTCAGTAGCAATGTGCAAGTGATTTAAAACTAGTGACAGAGACCATAAACTTACTAGCACAATTTTTACTGAAGAGATAAATTAAACAATAAGTAGGCTAACTTTCTATAACTGTTATCTTTTGTTTTTGTTTCTTTCTGCTCCAGCTGGTCAGGAGAAATAATGCAGGTTTCAGGCACTTCTAGACTGTCATCTTGGTTTAGACTCAGGGTCTATGTTCATCTTTTATATACAGTCCAATATACAGCAATAACCGATAATTTGAAATGATGCTGTCTGCTAGATTGACCTCCAGCAACCTTCATTTCTTGCCCACTGTGGCTCCCTATGTGCTGTCTAACTGTGATTAATGGTAGGCGGTTTCAGGGGTCACTACCCTGACAGTTAGCTGAAGCCATGTGGGTGTGTCACTGACTTCAGAGTGATGAACTGTTGGGACAGAACAGGCCATCAGCATGCAGGGAGAGGTTCTTTCCTCCCGATCATTTGATCCAAGGTCCAGATTTAGTAGCAGGTTATCATACCTTCACTATCAGAGCAGCATTTTGGAGGGACCCATCTACAGATAAGAAGAGAGAAAAGGTGGTTTCTTTGGTTGAGCTTAATTTAAAAACTCAGTCATGGATGAAGGGTTGAGTAAGTGATTGACTGGATACATAAACAAATGACTGGGAAAATAAAAAGTCTGTGTGTGGATGGATGTAAGGGTGTGTGACAGATGGACAGTTGGATGGAAAATTAATTTAAGATGGGGAAAAACTGAACTGGTAATTGAGAGACTTAGTAGTGTAGACAAAAGAATAGTAGATGGTTGGAAGAATTCATTTGAGTTTAACAGATGGATGGATTTACACATTTAGAAATGCACTGCATGATGGGTAAAAGAAAAGATGGATAAAGGTAGGATAATGTAGGATGTATCAAAAGGATGGCTGGATCTCTGAGAGATAAATTGTAGGCTCTGTTATAGAATTATTGAGGGTTGAATAAATTTATAAAGGACTGATTTAAGGTTTTAAGATCTGTAAATGGTAGGATGGCTAATAAGGGTGGATGGATAATAGTAGGATGAGCATGAATTTAGGATAAGATAGTTTAAGGGACTGATGGGTCATTGAGAGATAAGTCTTAGGATCTGCACAGAATAGAGGCTGATAAATTTTGGATGGTTTTAAAAAAGATGAAGATTCACAGATATAAATATGGTAGAATGGGTAAAAGTTTGGCTGAGTCACTGAGAGATAAATGGTAGGCTGGATAAAACAATTAAAATTTAGAAGGATTTAAAGGAGGAATGGAAGGTTCATAGATTTTAAAATTGTGCTAAGGTCAAACGGGTAAATGGAGGATGGCGGTTAAAAGAAACAATGGGGTAATGCAATGGATGGTTGGACACATTTTGAATAGTTTAATGCAGCGGTCCTCAACCTTTTTTGCACCACAGACAGGTTTATGCCTGACAATATTTTCACAGGCCGGCCTTTAAGGTGTCGCAGATAAATACAACAAAATAAAACCAGTACTGGTACCAAAAAAGGAAGATTTATTCATAACACACGGGAAAAGACCCAGGGAAACCGAGTTGACTATAAAAATGATTTAAAAAAAATAATGGTAAAAACCCTGAAAACCATAAATTTCACACCTGAGCCTCAACTCTCACAGCCTGGTACCAAACGACTCATGGCCCGGTACCGGTCCATGGCCCAGGGGTTGGGGACCGCTGGTTTAATGGATCCATAGAAGGATGGAAGGGTGGATGTACAGTTAGATGGAAAAAGGAATGTAGGATGGTTTGAAGTATGCACAGATCATTGAGACCTAAATGGTAGGATGAGTAAAGCAATAAAGAATGGATGAAATGTGGATAGTTCAATGAATGAAAGGTTCGTAGATTTATAAATGGTTGGACGGTAAAGTGGTAGGTGGTTGATGAATGATTCCAGATAGATAGATAGTTCGTGGATGAGTATATGGTCAGATGGGTAAAGGGTGGATGGTTCACCGTTTGTCTATAGATGCATGTAAGATTGGGCCGGTAGATGGTTTGTAGCTGGATAAATGCTAGGATAGGTAAAAAGATCAGAGGAAGCATTGGATGGATGAATAAAGGATATGTAAAAGGATGGATTTATGGGTAGATGTTGTATTTGGAGTACTGGAACAGACCACAGAGCCAGATCAATGTTTGTCACCTGACTGCTTTAGAGCAGAATGTGATCAATCAAATCTGGGGCCACAGCTCACTGACGTGATGACTCTGACCTTGGCTAGACACCATTAATTAAAACTCTGTTGAGCTCTTTATCACTCACCGCTCCCCCTCACGTGGATGGCCCATCAGTCAGAAGCAGCCGGTGGTTGTCAGTAGTGAGTAGGATAATGTGAGCATTCAGCATGCTTACACCACTGAGTAATGCTGCATTAGCAAACATATGTGGCTTAAATTGTAAACATCAGAGTGAGGTCGGGGCTGTCAATGATGATGTGGACTCCCTGCTCCCACACTTTAAATCAATGCTGAGCCTTCAGGAAGTGAGACAATCAATCAAATGGGAGGTTGGACCTATAAAGCATGTAGTCTAAAAAAAAGGTATGCACACAGTACTTCTCTTTAGGCACTATTATATGGGAAAACACAGCTCTACTGGACTAGCAGTCTTCCAGAGAGTAGACATATTCTAATTCTAGTAATAAACAAATCAGAGATCAAAATAGAAGGAAATAAGGCTGAACAAAGGAAAGACCTCTTCTAGCTGCAACAAAGGGTTTTCCTGCAATGTTTCTCACCGGCTTCAAATACTGTAATCATCATTGAATGGATGTTATCAGTTGTAATCACTGCCATAAGGCCAGCAGGTGCCCTCCTGTTCCTAAATCCATTCTAATCAATGACAAACCAAAACAAATTATATTTTGTAGGATACCTTAAAATTCTCAGGGGTCTTCACCCTGGTAACCTAGAAACCCGAGCTTTTATAATTTGTACATGTTGTAAAAAGATGGTTTTTCTAACTGTCGTTCAAGTAATTTTAGTGTCTAAAGCAGGGGTGCTCAATACGTCGATCGCAAAGGTAGTATTGGTAGATCGCATGGCATTAAAAAAATAGATGCCAGCCTATCATCCATCCCGTCACTTGATTGATACAGGGAAGCCAGTCAGATGACATCAGATTTTTTCTGACGCTTAGGTCGCTGCGCATGCGCAAACAGCGGCGCGAAGTGTAGTAAAACTGACAAGCTAGTCAGCGAGTTAACTCCAATTTTTAGCTCTCGGTTTTTTCTCTTAAACCTAAGAAAGGGTTAAAAATGAGTGAGGGAGCTGGACCAAGTAAGAAGACAAAAACGTATCACTTTCATACGGAATGGGAGGAGGACTTTTTTTTCACGATGTCATTTTCGAAGTGCGTTTGCCTCATCTGCCAGGCTACCATCGCAATGCCAAAGAAGGGAAATGTGGAGCGGCATTTTCGAACTGTTCACGGAAAATACGACACTACATTCCCGCCGAAAAGCGAGCTAAGAAAGAAAAAGGTGAATAAACTAAAATCCCAGCTGTCCGGACAGCAGTCATTTTTCACACAACAAACTTCAAAAGCGAAAGCCGCCACCGAAGCATCGTTCCGGGTGAGTCACATCATCGTTAAAAACAAGAAGTCTTTTCAAGATGGAGAGATGGTAAAAGAGGCATTCGTTGAAGCAGCTGACTCATTGTTCCGAGACTTTAAAAATAAGGCAGAAATAACATCTTCGATCAAAGCTCTCCAGCTGTCAAGAAGTACAGTTACACGGCGCTGTGAAGCCATGGCGGAGGATTTAACCCAGCAACTTTGGAAGGACATCGGAGATTGCCAGTGTTTCTCACTGCAGTTGGACGAATCTACGGACGTGAGTGACACAGCCCAGGTGTGCATTTTCATTCGTATGGTGTTTACTGATATCACTGCAAAAGAAGAGCTATTAACAGTCCTGCCCATGAAAGAACAGACGCGAGGAGAGGACATATTTCAGTCGTTCAAAAACTTTATCGAGAAAACCCAGCTCCCAGTGTACAAATTGGTGTCTATTACCACAGATGGAGCACCCGCAATGGTTGGCCGCTTGAATGGATTTATTGCCAAGTGCAGGCAGGACGATGCTTTCCCGGACTTCCTAAATTACCATTGCATAATCCACCAACAAGCGTTATGCGCTAAAATGCTCAACATGAAGGAGATCATGAATGTTGCAACGAAGATCGCCTGTTCTATTCGCGCCAGATCTCTTCAAAGACGGTTATTTCGTGCACATCTGGAGAAGGCTGACTGCGACCACTCTGAGTTGTTGCTACACACTGACGTGAGGTGGCTTAGTCGAGGGAAATTCCTGCAAAGATTTCGAGAGCTCTGTCCGGAGATTAAGGAGTTTTTCCGTGTAGCTGGACAAGCAGAATACATGCAACTTAATGACGGTCAGTGGCTGTTAGACTTGGCATTTTTAACCAATCTGACAAACATGTTGAATGACCTTAATCTACAGCTGCAAGGAAAAGACAAAACAGTGATCAACATGATCAGCTCAGTTAATGCTTTCAAACGAAAGATGCAACATCTCTCTTTAAAGCTGCAGCGCCATGATTTGATAAACTTTCAAAACCTGGCGTCAGAGCTGGAGATGCAAGGGATGGCCTGTTTGCAACTTGACAGTGCACGCTACACAGAGCAGATTGACAATTGTCTGTCAGAGTTTGACAAACGCTTTCAAGACTTTTCTTTGCTCGAGCCAGTCGCTACCTTCATGTGCTATCCTTTTCGGGAAGATGCTGAGGTTGATTCACTCGCATCAAAAATTGCAAAACTATTTCACCTGAACTCTTCTGGAGTGGAAGATGAGATTTTGACACTACAAGCCGACATTGAGCTGAAGTCCAGAGATCATGGACAGTTCTGGAACTTACTCACAGAAGTAAAGTACCCCAACATGAGGAAATGTGCTGCCTCTTTGACTGCATTATTCGGCTCCACTTATTTATGTGAGTCATCATTTTCCCACATGAAGATCATTAAGTCCAAGTACCGTTCCACCATGACTGATGAACATTTGGAAGTGTGTTTGAGGCTGGCCGTCAGCAGCTACTGTCCGGACTATGCATCCCTGGCTGATTCAATTCAGTGCAAGTCATCAGAGTAAACTCAGGTAATGACAAAAAATTTACATTGTTAATTGTGTTGTGAAATATTGGATATTGCGGTTATGCATGTATATACATTGTAGATATAAAGAATCCTCAATATATTTATAAATAAGTATATGTTTTGGATTTTTGTAGTGGGTAGCTCATTTTGACTTGGTCATTTTATAAGTAGCTCACATGCGGAAAAAGTGTGAGCACCCCTGGTCTAAAGTTACCCAAACAACATGTGACAAGGGAAGGAAAAGCACAAATTTATAAAACAGTAAAAACAAATTTCAAGTCTTATATGTGAAAGCTGTATAACGTGAACTTCAAAGTGGTTTGTGGTGGGCAAATCTTCCCTACCCCTAGGAAGTAGTGGAACCTTTTGTCCTATCATAAACATCAAATGGTGATCCATGGATTGTTTAGGACAGCTGGAACAAATGAGCAGTGAGATTCTTTTAGAGGATTTCTTGACCATTACATGATGCAATAACTGTGTATTGACCAACCCTAGTTGCTTTAGTAGGTCATGTAGTGCCAGTAATGTTGGTGGTGACACCAACTTTTCAAGTGGCTGACAACATTTTAAATGGGTGCCTTTGTTCACAGTTTCAAAATTAGCATTCCACATTAAACGTGTAAACTGTGAACATGCTCACCTGGTGGTGCTGATGTGGGTGGAGCAAATACTCAAACATCAACAACTGAAAAAGGCCAAAATGGAGAGCAGTTTAGTTGAGAGTGTAAAATCTGTAAATCCAGAGCAGAGCTAACATTGGAGACATTAAAGTGAAACTTCAAAGAAAAAAGCAAACAGCAGTTTAGTGCAAAGTTTATAAGCAATAACTATTTAGTAACTTTAATTAAGTGGCCCACAATCATTGGCTTGATGGCAAATATGCAGTAGCAAATGATGTATTCATTTTTCCTGTCGGGTCTCCGGATGAAAGGAGGGTTGCTTTTATTGATTGACAGGTAAAGGTCAGAGTGGGGGAACACCACCGCCCTATGGGCTTTTAAAGATGGAGTGATATTTCATGTGAAGAAATCAAAACATGCCTCTAACTGGAACCTATTGGGAACGGAGACCCAGCTGCACATTTGACAGGAGAAGAAGAGAAAAAAAAAAATGAAGGAGTTCACTTAGAAACGAGAGCCGGATCAAATCTGACATTCTCACTGTCATTTAGCTGAATTCCCAGTTGGCTTATATTCCCTCCTACCTGTGGAAGACATCTCATCTACTATGCACGCAAATACACTATTAATGATTGAAGAAAGGCCTCATTACAGAAAAAATAATGCTGGGTTATTTTTAAATCTTGGCTCATGAAATATTTATAATGGACAGATACATAGCCAATGCAAATTGTAGTAAATGGCATTAAAAACCTGATTGATTCAAACTCTTATAAAAAAAATTAAGTAAAAAACAAGATATTTCATTTATAACATCAAATATCATGAAATTTGGAGATGGAAGAGTCAACAATATAAAAAGATTACAACCACGCTAGAAGCTCTTCAAAGCTGCATAGGTGCTAGGAATCTGTATTTCAAGCAGAAACACTACCCTCTGCCCAATCCTGATTTGCTTTGTGTATGTATGACTTTAACAAAAAAAATCTTACACATATACACTGTGTGACTGCTATACGCAAACCTTTAAACAGGACTGTGTCAAAGCAGTTTACAATAGATTCTAGAATTAAAACAAATTATTTTATCTTTGATTTTAATAGTTAAGGCTCAGTCACACTAGAGTAAAAATAGGACTGCAACTTCTTGGAACTAGTAAAAATCAGTGGTTTCCTAGTCATTGGAATACATTTTTTCAGATTCACAATTACAAATAACTATGGCAGGGGTGCCCAATCCCAGTCCTCGAGAGCTACCGTCCTGCAGCTTTTAGATGCATCCTTGTTCCAACAAACCTGAATCAAATGAATGGCTTGTTATCAGGCCTTTGCCAAACTTGATGGCATGCTGAAGAGGTAATCAAACTATTTGATCCAGCTGTGTTGGAGTAGGGATGCATCTAAAAGCTGCAGGACGGTAGCTCTCGAGGACTGGGATTGGGCACCCCTGAACTATGGTAACTGGTTGCCCAGAGGTTAAGGGTGTTGCAAGTTCTACCTCTAGGCGATACTTTTCAATCACAAAGTGATTGCACTGGTTGCCTGGTGGGAAGCAATCTGTCTCCAAACAGTTGCATCCCAGTTCAGAGTCACTACAATCACTTTCAGACAGAACGTTTGCAAATAACTGCCGTCTAATTTATAAACACAGAGACTGGCAACACGTTGCAATCGGCTAAAGCACTTCTGGATGGATGCAAACTGCATTTCGTTGTCCTGTACCTGTGCATGTGCAATGACAATAAAGTTGAATTCTATTCTATTCTAATTCAATCAATCTTCCTCAGTCTGTGACACACCTCTTTGCAACAGAGGACTTGAATCAGCTGGTTCAATTGGTTGTATTCTGCATGCAATTCCCAACGTGGCTCCATTCAGTTGCAAACTGGTAACAGACTGTCTCCATCGTATTGCCGTTTTATCACCATGTTTACATTCCAGCAAACTGAATTCATTCTCTCAAATGGTTTGCACTGTTTCTTTGGTCTGAATAAACAAACTAAGTGATTTATTGTGAAGTAAAGAGTAAATTGTAAGAAATACCCATGAGAAATAAAAATTAATGTAGTGAGCACTGACAGCATATTTGCTTTAACAGATCAAGATCCAGAATGATAAAATATTTGCTCTTAAATACTTAAACGGTGATGCTTGTTGACAACATCAAATTTAATGTTTAGTCAAAAGAATTCTTACAGCACATACAACAAATTGCAGCATTTTGTGATATCTTTTTTTAATCCATAATATGAGCTAAAATAAGAACCATGGCTGCCACATTCAGGCATCCACAGAAATGTCCAAACACTTTTTCTTACATCTGCTTACTGACCATGATAGACATTTGATGGCTCTCATAATCCTTTATAATGTCCTGAAATGGTTTTCAGAGGCCAGGGGAAGCCAGTCTTTGACCCATAAAAGTATTCCAGTTACAGCATTACAATCATACCTTTCATGTTCATTGGTGTTTCACACAAAAACAGGTCTGTACATTTCATCAGTTCTAAAAATAGAGAGTAAATGAAAGCACGTTTGGCTTTTGGCCCCTTCCTGAGCATGCTCATAGTGGGTTCCCACAGGAGCAGAGGCCTGCAGAATCACTATCGTCTTCCAAATTGCTTAGTAAGACCTGTCTCCGTTTATTTAATTATGTTTCTATCTCCCCTGTTGTTAATAAAGTTCCTCTGTGTTCTCTTCCTCTTGATTCTTCTTGTTATTTGTTTCCGCTACTTCAACTGTTCGATCGCTTCAGGCTCAGTTAATAGAAAAGCCTTTTCTTAATCATGTGGTTTTGTCAGGTTCACTTTTTTTACTATATACGTGCCATATTAGGACATGAAAACATACACAGATCAATTTTTTTGTCCCACAATCTCAGAATCAAGACTCACTTTCAAACTTTATCCAACTTTACATTTTCCTTTTCTTGCTTTTTCTGACTACATTCACAGCATGAGCTGGGAGCTCACTGTGAGCGCATGTAGCGTGCCTGCATGTGTGACTAATCTACCTGCTCTAATGGTACTATTAGAGTGTTTCATTGGGGCCCAAATAGGCTGAGGCCTGCTTTTAATGGAGCCTGTGCGGCTCTAAACCGAAATCGCAGTCCAGTGGCTGGAGAAAGACATTCTGCTTCAGCGATAATAAGGCATAACAAGATCTGCAAAGTGTTCAAATGGTAAAATCAATATTAAACTGAGGTGTTGCCATGGACACGAGGAAGCTCACAGAGGAGAGTGGCAAGGCGCCGCTGATCCTGAGCAGGAATATTAAGGTTGAGTGTTGCATGGTTTTATCTTCAGTGATGGAAGAAGAAAAATGGCCCAAAAGTGCAAAGAGAATTTATAAATATCTGGGCTTGTCAAAAGAAAAAGAACAAAGAACTTCACTTGTATGAAACTGTAAACATGCTATTGAATCATCCTGTTTCCCTTGTGAAACTGTAGCCTCCAACATTTCTGCTTACGTTTTTTCTTAAACACTCAATTGCCTGGACTTCACTTATTTGTCTGCCTAGATACGTAGTGGTTTTGGTATCAAGACATCACAAAAACTCAGCACTTCATATTTGGACTCCTTCGAAAGCAGAAAATCTTATAGTTTCAGTCCCAGCTTATCACATATTGATGACTTAGACTCCTCTGTGTCACCGTGAACCCAATTTTTCACTGTGGAACTGTGTGTGTGTTCTATCCGTGTTAGAAAATCCTGAGGAAATCAGTGCTACTTGAAAGCATATCAGTCAGGTCTGGTCATCTCTTTGTGTCTATTGTGCCTGATGACCTCTCAGGTTAAATTTAGTGCAAACTGATGCAGTTTAAAACTGTTTCAATTTGAGACCAAAAAAATAAATAAATCTGTCTCAGGCTTTTGTTTTGTTTTTTGAGAACATAAAAAGGAGAGACTGTAGGGAAGGCAAGCAGAAGTTCAGTCACAGTCTAAAGTGCCAGTCAGAGGTTGAACCTAAGGTGTGGATTGCAGAAATGCTGCACCAGTCAACTGCATGAATGATGTGGCTTCAGATACTTTAGTTAAAAAAAAAAAAAAGGTGTTTCAGAAAATTGTACATGTTCTATAATAACAATTGACTTGTACAGAAAATGGTCATTTTTAAAAAGTAAGGAGAAGTGGCGGTAGTAGTGTAAATCAAACATTCAAAGAAGACAAGAGCTTGTCAAAATGTTTTGGAATATTTATGTTTTGGCACTAAAACTACTTGTTTAGGCTTAAAAAACATCACTTTCTGGGTTATACTCTTAAGCAATATTACCACTGCACTGCTTGTATTGTTTATGGGTATTTCAAATGTTTCTGAACAAGTTCCCACATTTGATATGATGAAGTACAGGGTGGGCCATTTATATGGATACACTGTAATAAAATGAGAATGGTTGGTGATATTAAAGTCCTGTTTGTGGCACATTAGCATATTATATATAGTATATAGTAGATTGGCTGCAGACTCCCATCTCTGCAGGACCTGTACACCTCCAGGACACTGGGGCGTGCAGCTCGGATCTCAGCTGACCCTTCTCACCCTGGACACAGTCTGTTTGACCTGCTCCCCTCAGGCAGGAGGCTCCGGTCCATTCGCACCAGAACCTCTCGCCATAAGAACAGTTTCTTCCCCTCTGCTGTTGGACACATGAACAATAACCGTATGACTGTTCCCACCACTAACACATGACCCTACGCTGTGTTCACTGCATCATTCCATGTTTGGCACTGATCACCACCTGCACTCATGTATATATCATGTATATATCTATCTACTTAGCACTTTTAATTCTTATTCTTATTTTTATTTTCATGTCTATTTAAGCGTAATTTATGACAGTATGTTTGCACTGAAGCACCGCAGCAATTTCCTAATGTTGTAAACCTGCTCAACATTTGGCAATAAAACCCTTTCTGATTCTGATTCTGATATGTGAGGGGGCAAACTCCTCAAGATGGGTGGTGACCATGGTGACCATTTAGAAGTCGGCCATCTTGGATACAACTTATGTTTTTTCAATAGGAAGAGGGCCATGTGACACATCAAACTTATTGGTAATGTCACAAGAAAAACAATGGTGTGCTTGGTTTCAACGTAACTTTATTCTTTCATGAGTTATTTACAAGTTTCTCTTTGTTCACAGCCATTGACATGTCGAAGAGGTTGACACATGAGGAGCGGATCGAATCGAAATTGTGTTGATATCTGGTGAACGCAGTAACCGGGTCATTGCAGCAGATTTCAATGCAAGACACCCTACGAGACCACCCATCTCCCATGCTAAGTTTCGTGAAACTGGTTCAGTGTTGGATTTGCCAAAATGTGGACGCAAGAAAACTGTCACTAATGAGGAAACATCAGTGGCTGTCCTAGCTTCATTCAGCAAGAGCCCACAGCGTAGCACTCGCAGCATGTCACTGGAGAGTGGCATTAGTCGAACATCCCTTCGGCGGATATTAGCTACTCACAAATGGCACCCTTACAAACTCCAGCTACTGCAGCATCTCAACGAGGATGACCCAGATCGGCGCACAGAATTTGCAGAATGGGCAAAACAAAAATTGGAACAGGACCCTCAGTTCACGCAGAAGATTTTGTTCAGTGATGAGGCAAACTTTTATGTGAATGGTGAAGTTAACAAACAAAACCACCACTATTGGTCTGACACTAACCCACATTGGATGGATCCCCCCAAGACTGTTGGAACAACAAAAGTGATGGTTTGGTGTGGTATATTGGGCACAACAATAGTGGGTCCATTCTTCATCAATGGAAACCTCAAGGCCACTGGATATTTGAAATTGCTACACGATGATGTGTTTCCCTCTTTATGCACTGAAGCTGGCACGTTCCCTGAGTTTTTCCAGCAAGATGGTGCACCACCACATTATGGGTGCCAGGTCCGAGCATTCCTAGATGAACAGTTTCCTGGAAAGTGGATTGGCCGTCGTGGGCCAGTTGAATGGCCCCCAAGGTCTCCCGATCTGACCCCCTTAGACTTTTATCTTTGGGGTCATCTGAAGGCAATTGTCTATAGTGTGAAGATACGAGATGTGCAGCACCTGAAACTACGGATACTGGATGCCTGTGCTGGCATTTCTCCTGCGGTGTTGCTATCAGTGTGTGAAGAGTGGGAGAACAGGGTTGCATTGACAACCCAACACAATGGGCAGCACATTGAACACATTTTATAAGTGGTCAGAAACTTGTAAATAACTCATGAAAGAATAAAGTTACATTGAAACCAAGCACATCATTGTTTTTCTTGTGACATTACCAATAAGTTTGATGTGTCACATGGCCCTCTTCCTATTGAAAAAACAAAAGTTGTATCCAAGATGGCCGACTTCTAAATGGCCACCATCGTCACCACCCATCTTGAGGAGTTTGCCCCCTCACATATACTAATGTGCCACAAACAGGACTTTAATATCACCAACCATTCCCATTTTATTACGGTGTATCCATATAAATGGCCCACCCTGTACAATTGTGCTGAAACAAAGGCCTGCCTCTGGGGTTGAAAAATAAAGTGTAGGCATCTAAAACTGCAGTTCACAGAATGGCCACTTGAGGCTTAAAATGTTAATGGTGTCATATTAAAATATCCAACATTACAGAATTAAAAAGTATGTTTAGACCAAGTACAAAATATAGTTTTGGCCTCCCTGAATAGTTTCCCTTTTCCTAGCAGAATTAGGTTAGGTGGTGGTTTGGTATTGAGTTCAATTCAGTTTTATACAGCGCCAAATCACAACAACAGTTGCCTCAAGGCAATAGACATTTCTATTCGTGGTCTCCAAAATAAATCCAGTTTCCAAATACATGGAAAGCTAAAAGGTGTGTTCTATTGTGTTAACTAGCTATTGTAGAAATTAAAAGTCATAGTGATTTAGTGGCGACTAAAATGTGTTCAGTAGAGGTGGGCGATTCGATCCAAATATCGATAGTATCATGTCAAAGCTGGTATTGGTATCAGCTTGATGCTAGTGCAATTCAGTTCAATTCAATTCAGTTCAATTCAATTTTATTTACACAGTGCCAAATATCAAACAACAACAGTCACCTCAAGGTGCTTTATATTGTAAGATAGACCCTACAATAATACATACAGAGAAAAACCCAACAATCATATGACCCCCTATGAGCAAGCACTTTGGCGACAGTGGGAAGAAATAACTGCCTTTTAACAGGAAGAAACCTCCGGCAGAACCAGGCTCAGGGAAGGGCGGCCATTTGCTGCGACTGGTTGGGGAGAGAGAAGGAAGACAGGATAGAAGACATGCTGTGGAAGAGAGACAGAGATTAATAGCAAGTATGATTCAGTGCAGAGAGGTCTATTAACACACAGTGAGTGAGAAAGGTGACTGAGGAAGAAATATTCAGTGCATCATGGGAGTCCCCCAGCAGCCTACACCTACTGCAGCATAACTAAGGGAGGATTCAGGGTCACCTGGTCCAGCCCTAACTATATGCTTTAGCAAAAAGGAAAGTTTTAAGTCTAATCTTAAAAGTAGAGATAGTGTCTGTCTCCCGAATCCAAACTGGAAGCTGGTTCCACAGAAGAGGGGCCTGAAAACTGAAGGCTCTCCCTCCCATTCTACTTTTAAATACTCTAGGAACAACAAGTAAGCCTGCAGTGTGAGAGCAAACTGCTCTAATGGGGTGATATGGTACTACAAGGTCATTAAGATAAGATGGGGCCTGATTATTTAAGATCTTGTATGTGAGGAGCAGGATTTTGAATTTAATTCTGGATTTACAACTCCTCCATCTGGATACTGTTTTCCATGGTGTCCCTGCTTTGATTGACAGATGTCCCAACTATGCCATGTGAGTTTGTGGTGCCTCTTGGAGCATTTTTATCTACATTTTCTGACAAATAATCAATAATCTGCTTTGCTGTGTGGAAGAAACCTGCCAAAAAAGTCTGTGGTTCAGGTTCTTGTTCCTCTGTTATTTAGCAATAATTAGCAAAAATGTGTCTATGAGTCTGTGTGGCGCACCAGTACAATACATTTTTTTGCAGCTTGCAAATATTAGCTGATAATTTTCCGCCCTCTTATCCAAATGTGGCAACTTATGGTTACAAAAAACTAACGGGGTAGGAACTAAAACACACATGTAAAGGATTCAAAATATACTTTCCAAAATGATGCCTGTGGCATTACTTATATACAGTCTGTGTCTGTATATAAAGTCTATAAACAGTCTTTTATATACAGTGTCTGGTTTTCACAAGCAGTTTGGTTGGATTTAGGCAGTTTAGGCAAAAACAAACAAAACAAACCACAGGAATCTAGTGGCAACACTGTCACTGGAGCGGATCGCACCCACCCAAGACAATACTTACGATTCAAAGTATCCCAGTACTGTCTGCTGGGCAGAGATGTAATCTGATTACTTTTTTCAAGTAACGAGTAAAGTAAGGGATTACTATTGCAAAAACGGTAATTAGATTACCGTTACTTTCCCGTAGGAACGCTGCGTTACTGCGTTACTAAAACCGTGATTTTTTTGCGAGAATGTCTCATGACAATGACGTAAGCGAGTGCGACGTTCATGACAACAGCTGTGTGCAGATCAACAATGGATCATATATCGAGTGCAGGAGAGAGTATGAGCGTGCAGCGTTTAAAGCGTGGAAGTACTGACCTTACTTTGAATTTGATTCCATAAAAAGTGACAAAAACATTAGTGTCCGTTGTGCGTGGGAAGAAAACTTCTTTTTACACCATAAAAAACCCCTAAACAAGCTCCGAGTGCGCAACGTCGTAATGGGAAATTCACAGAGAAACTCGCGGATTCTTCCACTGACCCTGCACCACACCTGCACCAGGGTAAACCTCCGCCTACCCAACTCCTGCTTTACAGGTGAAAATAGAGCAACAGGACCGCTAGTCTTTGATTTTATTTACTTTCTGCTGTGTTTTACTTGCATCTATTTGAAAGACTGAGTGTAAACACAAAAAATATTTTATTTTATGTGCTGGAATGTGCTGAAAATAGGTTTAAATGTTAAACAAATTTCTTCAAGTCAGAGAATGGTGCATATAATTAAATTTTTGCTTGATGCATAAAGTTAAAAGATTAAACTGATAAAACAAGTTTAAAAAAAGAGACTTTTCCATTTGATTACATTTTGTATGATGGATTATGCAGAAAAAGTAGAATTGGGTTGACAGATCTATCGCTTTATCACCTATTCAGGTTGTAAATCGTGTTTTTAAAAAGTAACTAAGTAACTAAGTAATTAATTACTTTTGAAAATAAGTAATCAGTAAAGTAACGGGATTACTTTTTTGGGGAAGTAATCAGTAATTAGTTACTGATTACTTTTTTCAAGTAACTTGACCAACACTGCTGCTGGGATGTGCAGACTAAGCACTCGGTTTCTGAAAAGCTCCCAGTGTGTTTTTAGACAGTGCAAAGGAAAGAAGGAAACTGCATTGGAGACACATCACACATCATTCCTGGGCAACTAGGTACCCAGCCACTTTGCATCACTAATGGATGTTTTATCTGTCATCGCTTCAAATCGCTGGGTTTTATTGACAGTAGATAGAAGTCACATCACTGCCAGCCTCTTCTTACGTATATACACCTTTACAAACATTATCATCCAGAGTCTTCAAACCAAAAGTGTCTTGAGTTGTTTAAAAAATGTAATTAGTAACCCTTTGACTGTGAACACCAATTCACAGAACAAGTTGCCAACTTTATATTGTAAGACATAAACATTTCAGTATCCGAGAGAGAATCCCTGACAATCATAGAATTCTCTGCAAGCAGCAGCTGAGGATGATGGGAAGCATGCTTCATTGCAGTAACCATGTTGGCCTTTCTGCGCATTGCTCTGCTGTATGTCTTACATAAGGTGTGAAATCCACTGGCGTAACACTCATTGCATTGTTATGTTGAAAAGGCTCACAAACAGTGGGTGTCCACACGCAGACTGTGACTACACATCTCTCAGCCACAAACGAGACCAGTGTCATGCTATTAACACCGCGGACACTGTCAACGAACGCAGAACAATAAAAAGGATAATGAAGAAGTGGTTTCGACCTGACGGTCAGTGCTCCGACCAGTTTGAGGGGGAAAGAGTCGCTGAAGACTGCTGTTTTCCTTTTCCTCCGGCTCTGAATGTCAGGTGCTGAGTTAATGAGAAAAGCGTGGATGTCAGAGGCTGAGCTCATGGGCTGTTTCTGGCTGTCTCCAAGGAAACAATTAAGACTCTCTTTTCATGGACAACCATAACCCTCACCCTCAGCACGCAGGACGCCTCCCTCAATCTAGTTTGCCCTTCTCTCTGTATATGTCCATCTATTAGGGATGTTTCTGAGAATCACCACATGAGGAAACGGAGAATTGTATTTGTGTTTTTGTGTCTTGCTCATGGAGTTTACCTTCATGCTGAACCCATTCCTATTTTTTAAAGCATTTTGAAGGTTAATGAATGCTTCTCATTGAGTCTGACATCAGTACAACCTGTTGCGCTTCTTTTTCTTTTTCTCATTTTCTCTCAAATTTAAGGTATTCTTGGCTTGCGTATGGACAAGAAGCACCTAAAGCTGGGTGTTGTGTTTTAAGTCCCTGTGATGGACAGGCAGGGTGAAAAACAAAAGGCAAACAGGGATAACTACTTAGAAAACCCAAGGACATGGGGAGAAAACAGGCAGGTGAACAGGTGGGCAAACTGACGTTCTGGAAAAAGAGAGAGGACAAAAGACAAAAAGGCTGATTGGGTTTTAAGACAGCGGGGAAAATGATTCTGGAATTGCAGCGATGGGAAGACAGAGACAGGGAATGAAACTAAAAAAATAAATAAAACAGGATGTGGCTAACAGGCAAGAGAATGATTTTTAAATTAGATTTAAAGTAGCCCTAAATGTAAAACATGTTACGGATGCTGTTACATCTGAGATCATAAAACACAACTGCAATTATGCTATAAGGAAACAATTTAGGCTGCAGCTGCGCCAGACGTCATCGCTTTAAAATGAGGCTTCATTTTGTTTTATGCCTCAGCTCCTCTCTCTTCTTGCCTCCTCCACTTGCCTCATTGTTGGGAGGGACTGAGATGCAGGAGAGGAATTAGGACATGCAATCTGATTTTTTAAAAAAGCGTTAAGAAAGGGGAGGGAGTAGGTAAGCGTGCTATGGTCCTCGTTCCTCAGCTTCCTCCCCTGCACCTGTTTCTGAGTAAACCCATCAGCTCATAGTATTTAACGGCTGATTTGCCGTTGCTGTGCTACTCTCGCCATTATGCTGTAATTAGACCATCCATGTATTTAGCTAGTTCCTGTGTGGGGTTTTTTTGTTTTGCTTTTTTGCTCAGTAATTCTTGCAGTCATTTTGTCTGTTTTTCAGTTGCCTGCTTGAAGCCAGAATGCCAAACCTGTTGCCAAAACCTGTTGCCTCAGATTCAGATTGTTACCCTGTGGAGTTTTACGAACACTGCTATCCGGCCGGTCTCTGCTCCTGCAAAGAAAAGCACTTGCCTGTAACTCACCTGGTTGTTCACCCTCTACTGTTACTCTCTGGAATCCCACCTGCCTGCCAGTTGCTCCTCTGGATCACATGTTCAAGTTTCAAACAAGTAGGCACTCAAAGTCGGATCACAATTATTGCAAAATCTTATCATAGGCAACTTGGCCGCTGCTAACTTCTCCTCTCCGGCAGAAGCTTCAGTGCTGTTCCTGCTGAGAAACCTCCCACTTTACCTTTCCCCAGTAAACTCATTCTGAATTCTTTATAATGAAAGCTGTAACGCTGTTTGTTGAGTCTAACAGAACACAATAAAATAAGAGGAACAAAAACTCGAATATGCACATGCCATGTGGCCATGACGTGGAGCAGCAAATAGGGTAGATGATCGTTTTTAACAATCAACGTTAGTTTGTGTGCGAGAGTATGCATAGCAATCCCTGATGAAATCTTAGATGCTCTGTGGTACAATGTGATACTGAAAATGGTGATACTGACCGATACCAAGTAAATACAGGGCAAGAAATGCCAATACCAATACTGATACCAATACTTTTAACTCATAATTATGTACGGGAGAGCAGTGTGTCATGTTTTATGTTATGAATCATCATCATCAGTTTCCAGTCACAATTCACTGGGCTACATATTAACCTTGGTAGATAAATAGAAGTATCGATCCTATTGCAGAGTCACCTTTCTTCTTCTTCTTCAGTCACCTTTCTCACTCGCTATATGTTAATAGACCTCTCTGCACTGATTCATACTTGTTATTAATCTCTGTCTCTCTTCCACAGCATGTCTGTTATCCTGTCTTCCTTCTCTCACCGGTCACAGCAGATGGCCGCCCCCCACTGTCGCCAAAGTGCTTGCTCATAGGGGGCCATATGATTGTTCGGTTTTTCTCTGTATGCATTATTGTAGGGTCTACCTCACAATATAAAGCGCCTTGAGGTGACTGTTGTTGTTTGATATTTGGCATTGTATAAATAAAATTGAATTGAACTGAATTGAATTGAACTGAATTGCACTAGCATCAAGCTGATACCAATACCAGCTTTGACATGATACTATCGATATTTGGATCGAATCGCCCACCTCTACTGAACACATTTTAGTCGCCACTAAATCACTGTGACTTTTAATTTCTACAATAGCTAGTTAACACAATAGAACACACCTTTTAGCTTTCCATGTATTTGGAAACTATATTTATTTTGGAGACCACGAATAGAAATGTCTCTAAAGGACATTGTGCCACCTTCTCTTGTTTCAAAGTGCTACAGTCTGTAAACAAAACATATGTGACAGTCAACAAAAAAAGGTTTTAATATCCCCCAGAAATAATTAAATCAGTGGGCTATGTTACTGAACTTAGAGGATAGAATGAAACCAATGCCAGCATTGGTATTGATACTACCGATAGTAGGATCGATCTGCCCACCTCTAGTGCTCTTAAGTAAAATTCACAAATTAAAGTTGGATTTTAGGCTAATTTAATTGGCATAAAATGAAAAAGGTTAAACAAGTCATGGCTGATTTCTGGTTATGTGACCAACACAAATTATGCTTTCATGAATGAATGATCTTTATCTTTATTATAAACTTAAAAGACCAAAATAAACATGGCAGCATTGGTACATGAGAAAAACAGTAGCATTGTAAACGATTCAGTCAGTGTAAAGTGTTGTTATCCATTTAAAAATGTCCTCAATGCCATATTATGTCTGACTTTTTCTGTGCCACGTTTACAGTCATGTGTCCAGTGTTGTGGGAATGCATGTATTTTATTTATGGTTCAAGTTTTTCTTGATGACACAGCTGCTATAAGCTTGATTAACTGAAATTTTCTGCATTTCAAGCCTTTCATGTTTGCAAAATGTGCACAAAGCCAATGGGCTAACCTTTGCATTGACAACTAAAGTGCCAGTACAAATGCTAATGAGGTTCCTTCCTTTACAACAAGTCACAACAAGTCCAACAAGTCACAATATCAGCGTGGTTGTAACTGGTATCTCTTTGGCCAGTGTTCACACACAGCACAGGTTTAGTGTTGTATTTGAAGGGCAGCTGTAAGTAGTTAGTTCTCCTTTTTAAGCTTTAACTGATTTTTATTGTTGGGTGGATCCTCAGGAAAAATGGAAGTACAGTAGATGTTTCATCAAACTGGAGGATGCAGAGAGTATATTTATCAGGACAGCAGCAACCTTTTTGAGTGATGACTGTTTGCCACATGAAAGGGTGAAAGGTGCAATGCAACCCCCCTAAAAAACAAAACTAAAAATCACCTCACCTGATGTCCCTGCTTCCTGTGTTTTGTGGAGATTCAATATGGCAGGTATCACGTTAAGGGAAGGTTCCTGTCAGGGATGCCTCTCACCGGTTATTGAAGTTTTTTTTTCTCCATCCACTGGAGATCTTGATGAGCTGGATTATCTTATCTTATCTTCTAATGTAATCTTAACCTCCTCCTCACTGTTATTCAAGTACTTTATGCCCTTGGGCCATGCTGACACCAACAGGTGAGCCATCAGAGCCATTTAAAGGGCACTGGTTTATTAGACATGATTAATTTAAGGGTGTATGCTTTTGTAAATGAGTGGACAAACAGTCATGTGCTTGAGATTTATTATTGCTGATCTTGTGGTCCACATGTTCTCTTTTCTAATGCAGTAAACTAAGGTATTATTGTATTACATTTAGTTATCACATTACAATTACTGATCAAACAAATATGTCAGTGCCTGTGCTGCAAAAGTTAAATTATGTGCACGATGGTTTGATAGAGAAAAACATCAAACGTGCCTTTTTAGTTTTACATCACCTGAGTTCAGTTAGTGAGAACAGAAGAGGGAAATAGAAGAGCAGTAGAGATATGACTGTTTCTTACTGATTGAAACAACCTGAAGAGTGCAAACTCCACCCGGGCTAGAAGCAACTATCCTGTCTGCTATCACAGCATCACGTTTTTCCAACCCCCTGCAAAGAAACCATAACATAAAACTAATAGCAATGAAACCAGAATAGTGTTAAAGCTCAGTGTAATGCATGCCAAGCTTGATCTTCAACAGGTAAGGAAAAGCTGAGAAACACAGTCAGGTTTGCAGCACTGTAGCCTCCATTTCTACACGTCTGTTTCTATACTGAGGCCACACTGTCCTCCATTTAAGGACTTATGTAGAATAAAACAAAAGTAATGTAACAAATAAAGTAAAGTAATGAAAATAAACCACTGATAAAGTAATGTGGACGCTTCAGCCCTTAAATAAATTGCTGGTCAGACAGTTTCTCTGTGGGGCATCAGTAAAAATGTTCGAGAGTGGAATCATCTTCACTGGGGTTTAATTTAAACGTCACACTCACTGTGCACTTATAATACTTTCAGACAGTCGTGACTTTTTCCTTTGATATGTGGTTCTACAACTTTAAAATAAAGGGCATAAATTACATTTGCAGTACTATCTACCACACTCCATACATACTTAATATCATACAGTAGTATCTTTTACCAGTGTAATATACTATAGTCCGTAATACTACATCACTGGACAGGTGAGTAAAAGAATGCAGATTATTATAAATCTATCTCAATTATTATGTGAACACACTGTCACACTGTGCAGCTCTACCTTGAGTCTGCTACACATGCAGTTCTAATGACTCATACGATCTAGCTATCTTCAGACTGAATACAGCATTTATAGACATACACAAACTTGCAGTTATTTCCTCAAAGAAAAAGGAAATGTACTTTTCAGAGCATGGACACAGGCTCTCTCTTTCTGCACTAAGCAGCGGTTCTGGCTAACAGCAGCCACTGTTCCCTTGACACGCTTAGCAGGAACTGAAATTAAAACCACTCATGTCTGCTACAATTAATGATGACTGGCAGGTAGTTTGACCCATAGGAATACACAGTGAGTGGGACTAAACAACTGATTGTTAACCAATCATAAAATGTGGAAAAGGTGTATAAAGGCAAAAAGCTTCTCTACAGTAATATATGCGTTAACCCCACCTGATGACTGCACATAGCCTGATTTGAGGAACCACATTAAAACACTTTACTATAGGAGCTTTAGGTTGTTCATTAAGCATCAAAAGTAAAGGTTTGTGTCACAAAATGTTTCAGCAGTGCACAGAATAAACTCCTTGGCTATAACAGGATACCCCATAGGTGGCCTCTTTCATACAAAACTCAAGTCAGTTTTACACAAAATCACAGAGGGAACATGTCAGAGGTCAGAATTGAATTTCCAAGAACTGTAAACAGTCCAGAGGCACACAGGAAGAGTACCCTGAAGGGGAGATCTGCCAAATGTAAACCAGGTATTCATTATTATTATTATTTTAATAAGCTTTCTGGAAACCTCCTGCTTATGACTTGTTGATTCTATTAAACCTTATCTTATCTGTTAAACATCAGCATGTTGGCAGTATTTTTCCTTTGTGAGCATATTAAGGTGTTAGCATTTGCTCAAAGCACCACTGTGTCTAATCGCAGCCTTAAAGAGCTGTTAGCATGGTTGTAAATGTTATTTCTGCAGTCAGATCCTTCTCTGCTTCATTAGCATCTGCGGCCTTCTCCACAGTCGCGATCGACCAGCTGTGCTATAAAGAACTCTCTGTAGCCTGGAGAGCAGTCGGGCAGACGTGAAAGCCATTTCTTTCTCTACATCCCATGTGTCTTTCACTTTCTTGCTTTTCCTCACACTATCCATTCATTCTTCTGCACCATTGTGGGATCTGTCTCAAGGTTATCCTTTAACTGCAGGTGTGTGTGTGTGTGTGTGTGTGTGTGTGTGTGTGTGTGTGTCTGTGAGAGAGAAATGCTCAAAGAAGTTGTTGTATTGATTTCAACTGCAGGGCGAAGCTGTCAGCAGCCTTGAGTCCTGCAGAACAGCACAGGGACAGGTAAGTAAAAGGGGATAGATTTCTTGGTTTACACTGTATTTAGTCAGTTTCTTTTGCAGGTGTGAGTCCAAATTCTTAAAGGCCAGTGTGGTATTTTAGTTACACCCTAATGTTTAAAAAAAGTGTGCAGATCGGGTGTTTTTGTAATAACTTACATCCATTTCCTCATAAAAACAATAAGCACAACTTGGAAATCAGAAAGAAACAAAAGAAAGTTTTACCAAATTTAAAAGCACATTTTTAATATGAAATAACTACAAACTGATCCATTATCATCATTTGTGGTTGAGATGGAGCTGGCATGGATAACAATAACAGCAGTTACACACCAATACAGACACTATTCTTCTCTTCATATATTTGTCCTTTTCCCCTCTATTTTTTTTTCTTAAATCAAAGCTATTTTTCTTTAAATAGTGTTACAAGAAATCCGTTCACATTCACATGCTATAAATATTACAGGTATGTGTGTGTGTGGCTTGTTTGCAGTCAATTATTTAGCCACACATGCAGTAATTACTTCAAGGCTGCTCAGTGTGCGAGCAACACTTGTCACCAGTCACGCAGTAAAACTATTGGCTTCAGCCACCTCTGGAGGGTTGATTCCAATTAACTCATGTCAGCCACCTGTTCCAACTCAATACTGGAAGCCATGCAAGCTTCTGCTGTAGCTGCTTACAGGCACATTAGAAAGACCGCCTACAATACAATAACACCAAGTACAACCACAGCTGAGATCATTCAAATGAACTCAAGATTAATCAGACCTGTGACATGGAAATGACAGGATACAGAGAGAGGTTGGAAACAAACAAGAGTTGAGGCTTCAAAAGTAACACACAAGGTAGGTAACCAAAACATAAACATAGGAAACAAGAGATTTTCAAAACAGACTAGCTGGGAAAACAATCAGCAATTATGGAGATGACATAGGAAGTAGAAGTGTAGGACACACAAAGTTAAAAACATACCAAGAAGACAAAGGGATGAAGACACGAATGAGACAGAGAGGCAAACACCGCGAAACACTAACAACACTAATAATAAAATAAAAGAAGAGCTAAAACTTAATATAAAGAACTGAATTAAAAGAACTAAAAATCCAGGGCCATGACGCTGGGATGGAAATCAAGAACCAGTTTCTGGTTTATCCAATCTCTCCAGTTTTATCAGTTCCTCCCATTGGTGTTGGCATGTTTTTCTAGAATCTGCAAAACATTGATGTCAAGCTCATGAAGTCATGTCAGTGAAGTATTAGAACACATGAATTACATTTCAGGTGTAATTACATTACATACAAGTTTTTTGTTGTTGTTGTTTTTGTTTTGCTTTTACCTTCCCAAAGGAGTTTCCATGATTGGTTCGGTTTGTCTGTTAAAATTTTTAAAACGAAGGATGGATTTGCATAAAAGTAATAATCCTACAGACACAGGTTTTGGATCATCTTAGCAGCTATAATGATTGGATCCACATCCAGATTTGGACTTTGTTTTGGAAAGATTCTGATTGCAAAATTGGATATTTTATGTTGTGTCTTGGTTGATTTGATCACCCAGGAACTCATTTAATATATGGTCCTGTGGGAATTCAGGCAGGTTTCAGCCGTGGCAGAGGTATGCATTCTTGGACTACAGTATTGTTTCTACTAGATGTCAGCTGTCATTGTTAGTCACAGTGAGCTTCTAAACTACAGTCAACTGTGTCCAGGACGACATTTGAACACTTAAGAAAAGAAAGTTTCAGGTCAAGTAAACTTTTACTGTGTACATTAAGCTAAGGATGAGGATTTTTCCTCCACCAATTAGGTGATACCTCAAAGCGCTATTAGTGAGAAATCTGATACATCTCAGTACGGTGTGCAGCATGTCCTTAAAGAAATGAGGAAATTGGAGAAGTATGGGACAAAAAAAGTGGCAAGCTTTAAAAAAAAAAAAAGTATCTACAGCAGATAAAAAGTATCTGAAAAACCATGTCCTTAAAAAAAAATCAAGTAAAGCCCTGACACAGGACCCGAGAGATACAAATGAACTGGCAGCAGCTTCATTTTTCAGCATGACAATGTTGGTTTCTGTTCTCTGTCAAGATGATCCCTCACTGATTCAATGATGCTTGGGTTTGAGCTCAGTGGAGCCCAGTCAATGACTGATTGTGTTCCATTGTGCATTTTTCTACATGGGTATGCTTTTACTGCAATGGCAGTGTTTGGCGTTTTTCAACAACCAAAGAAGCTGAATGAAGGGTACTTAAATAAATGATCGGAAAGCTTGCATACGAGTCTGTGTTAAAGAACAAAAGTGGTCATGCCAAATATGAACTTCCAAGCTGGTTAGAATTGGAAAAAACTGCTTTTTGTATGTTTGCACATTTCAATAAATTATAGTACACACAAAGTATAATAAACCTTTTTTGTCTTTTTTTTGGACAAATGAGACAAAATCTGAATCACTCAGACACAGGACACCAAACAGACTGCAGTCCAAAGGGATTTGTTTGATGTGGGGGACAGTTTGCAGCGATCAAGAGCTGAACCTGAAATTTCTCCCAGTAATTTTTCATCAAGCAGTCTATAAAATGATTCAGATGTATGCCTCAACCTTTATTCACTCATCTGCTGTAACATACCTTGTCTCTTAAAAATATTTTTTTCTTTCTACTTCATTATGTAAACTACTGTTAATGATGTATCCTGTAAATAACTGTAATAATTACTTCAAGTCATCAGAGTGATTGATGAGTGTCACGCTAAATGAGGAAATAATAAATGCTGGTGGTTATTAAATGTTCTACATTTTTATTGCTTGAATTGGTGTATAACAACTCTGAGTAAATAGCACCGTTTAGCAGAATGAAGTAATTAGCTGTTAAATTAATTTACTGCTTCGCCTCACATGAGCTATGTTAGCACTGGGTACAGTACTGTAAGCTGAGCAGTGAACAGTACATGAGAAGGTAGGCTCTTGAATCATAGTGCTCGATAAAAGGAAGATAAGTGTTGTAAATACAGTGTCAGTACAAGAAGAGTTTGATATATCAGTACTTAAACTTGCTTTATGGCTTGGAGCCAGGTAAGCCTATCTTACAGAAGGCTAGGCAGAGAAAAGCTACTTTGGCTTGGACTAACAGCTCAGGAGAAAACTTTAATCCTCCCAATCGGCACGTTATTATTCTGAACAACACATTGTGGTTTTCTGGGGACTTATTGGTCCTCAGAAAGAGTCTAGGCTAGCATAACAATCTGCTTTCATTTAACAGCTACAGGATCCCAGAAATTATGGATCACATGATAGCAGACAGCATCTGTCATGGTGTCATGGTGTGGTGTGTGGCAAGCATAATGTTGGACCCAAAGGCAGGACTCATAAACGGAGCAGTAAGCTCAAAACGGCAGCTTTAATGCCAGAAAAGTTCATATCCAAAACTACAAACAAGAAACTCAAACTAAAACACTAGAAAATAAACCAGGAACTGAAAACTAGGATTTGACTTGGAACACAGAGGGAAGAAATACAAGACAACAAGGGGGCAAAGGAAAACACAGGGCTTAAATACACGAGGCAGTAACGAGGGAATGGGAAACAGCAGGAAACACAGCTGGGCCTAATCAGACATAATGAGACAAGGGGAAGCAAAAGTAGATGTTTTATTTTGACAAGGAATATCAAAATAAAACAGGAAACAAGAGACATCCACAAAGACGCTGACTTGACACAGAGACGCGACTGACTGGGGAGACGGAGGGAACATGGAGACAAGAGGAGAAATGTGGAACTCGGGGAGGGTAAAGAAACGGGAATCTAAAGCCTAAGAATAAAGAATAGAATATAACATAAACATAATAATGAGAATCAAAACCATGAATAACAATGATGAAGGAATATAAATTAATCCACGACCACAAAACACTGGATATCAGTCCTAGTGCCGTGACACTTAGCTTCAGTTTTTCTTACCAGCTTGAGCTCCCCCAAAAGCTTGACTTTAAACATCTCGAAGGTCTTGACAACGAATGTAAGTAAATGAAGTTTATTCATATAGCGCTTTTCACAGGCATAACAGTCACAAAGCACTGAACAACAATTACAACACAATATCAACAAAGATCTGTGTTAAAAACAGCAGAAGGCCTGATTAAACAGAACGTTTTTTTGCAGTTTTTTTTAAAGACTCCACAGAGTCAACTAAACTGTTTCAGAGCCTCAGTGCCACAGACTGAGGCTACGTCCACACTAATGCGTTTTCGTTTGAAAACACATCGTTTTCTCTCCGTTTTGGCCTCCCGTCCACACTGAGACTGCGTTTTCCCCAAGGAAAGACACAGCGTTTTGAAAACGCTCTCGAAAACGCACACATTTCAAAACAGAGCTGTCCCGTCTGTCATGGTCCTGGGTCGTGTGACCCAGTGTTGAGGAGTTTTATGTATCTTTTGTATTCATTTATGCTTTAGCTTAGTTCGTCTAGTTAATTTCTAGGGTGCTGTTTAGCCCTTTGTTTCTTAGTTGTTTATGTCATCTCCCTGTACTCAGTCTCCCTGGTTCGTGCGTCTACCTGTCATGCGTCATGTCTGCGTGGTTATGTTTAGTTCATGTCATGCCTAATCTCCATGTTTCCTGTTTTACTTTGAAAGTCTGTATTCAATGTCAGTGTATTTAGTTTCACTTCTCCTGTCCTGTCTTTAGGTTCATGTGTGTCAGTTGTGGCCACTTCCCCTGATCATCCCTCATGTGTATTTAGTCTCTGTGTTTCATGCAGTCTGTGTCGTGTCGTCTGTGTTCCCACCCTCCATGTCCTCACGGCCAGTCTTTACAGTCATCATCATGGTCCACTGAGTCTTCTTAGTTTATCAGTATCTGTTTCCCAGTTTAGTTAAGTTCAGTTCAGTCACGGTGTTTCTGCTTTGTGTGAGACCTGTCATCAGACATAATAAAGGCTCGCTTTCAGTTTAAGTTTACTCCGGTCTACTCTCTTGTGTTCGCACCTGGGTCCACCACACACACCACCGAACGGTCTGTCTCCTCAGATCGTGACACCGTCACAGTGTGGACACTCGAAAACGCAGACTTTCTAAAAAATGGCGCATTTTAGTCATGTGATGCAGGCATGTGACCAATTAAAAAAAGATAGCGGAGTGCATTATACAGCAGTTGTTTTAATTGCTTTCAATTTTGACAGCCCTAAAAAAAGATTAATATCAGTTTGTACATGCTCCAGATAGCTTTTCTTCAAATTCTTTAACTCTCACTCACTTTTTCGCAGGACTGGAACGTAAGTGGTTTTGGCCGTTTCAACATGGACGCACAACTCTGTGAAAACGACTGAAAACGCTAGTGTGGACGCGGAGCGTTTTCAGACGAAAACGCTGTTTTCAAATCTATCCAGGCTAGTGTGGACGAAGTCTGAAAAGCTCTGTCCCTCCTAGTCTTCAGTCTTGAACGAGGGACAACTGATAGATACTGAGCTTGTGAGTGAAGACTACAAGCAGCAGTGTGTGTTTTGATAATGTAGTGATGTAGGGATAGTATTTCTTTTTTCCTGGGGGAGACCACTAATGTTTTTTTGTTGTGGGTATTTGTGCATGTAAACAGGAAACTCCTACATGTTGCATGATATGTTTAATGGAGGACTCGGATGTTTTGACAAAGCATACTAAGAAAGAGGAAAAGCTATGATATTTCCAGATGAATCTAAAAATAGCTCCTCCCCTTCACAATGTACCAATTAGTCCTGCATGAGTAAAACTTGTTAAAAATGACATTGAAAAGTGGTTTAAGGAAATTATTGAGGCTTTTTAAATACTTTTTATGGGAGATGTTTTAATGGGGCATTATGGGTTTTAAATAAAAATATATCTTCTAAACTGTACGCTATAATACAGAAGACAATAAAACACATTGTTTTCCATATAATTGGATCGAAATAATGAGAGGACTGCTGAGTGCCCATGCTGTTTAGACTACAGTATCTCCTCAGATCCTTAGAAATAGAATACTAATTATAAACTCCTAAAAAGAAAGAAAAGCGGGGCTGGAATAAAGAGGATTTTGTTGCTACAGAGGTGAAGTAATTTCCTTGAAACCTTCTGGAAGATAAGTGAGTTATCTATCCCTATTTATAGTTTGTCTTTTTTTATTTTTACATAAAGCCCAGCATGTGATGAGCAGATATACGAGCATGTTTTCTCTCTCAGCCGTGCTGCTGACTGTCAAGATGGTTTTTTGCTAATCCATACATCACAGTGGGACACGACGATGGCTGCTAGCATCAGGAGAGGCAAAGACAATCTCCCACTGTCTCTGAAATGACACATGCAAAGTGATGTTGTCTCAAAATTAAAAGACAAATTGTCGGCGCCGTGGCAGGGGCAAGATAAGCCTGCTAAACAAGACAACGGCGGCAACGTGCGCTCGTGATGATGAGCCCTGCAGATAGCAACTGAGGCAGAAGACAAGATGTCTATCAAGGATGGTGTCATAACTGGAGAGCTTTCTGAGCTCTGCTGAAAGGACACTACTGGATGTTTAGTGTGTGATGTGTGTGAAAGGCCCTGTAACTGAGCTAAAACTGGCCTGCTGTTAATTTTTGGTAATTAATTTTAATTACTGAGCAGACAGACACTTCTGATAGCAGATGGAGGAGTCTGGTGGCCTGACGCGATGTTATTCACTCCAATGACCCGTTCAACTCCTCCGCTTCCTCCCTCAACACCTCCTCCTCCTTCTCCCTGCCCGTCATTTTGCGGGGTCACGGGGTCGTGCTCTGGACCCCTCATCCCTCAGCTGGGGAGGGGGGGCAGGCGTGAAACATAAGACGACGCCATTACACTGCAGCGAGGACTCCTCTATGATGTGAAGATATAATCAACCCCTGACAGCTGCTCAGAAAAAGACAAACAGTAGGTTCTTAAATCTTCATTAGTCAACAGTAAATGAGGTTTGTTTTACACTGCAGCATGCACACACCGACAAACAGCCACACACACATACACTGAACACACGCATATCCATTACGCCTCAAATAAGAACCATGGTAATGGTGTCTATTGATTTCCTTTCTCCCCTCGACTAGTCAAGCATGTAGAGTTTGGATGCTGGGTAATGAAATTACCTTCACTCTGGAGGATGTCAGGAAAATGTTACAGCTGGAGAGCGGCACCTCAGCGAGCGCGTGCAGCAAACACAGCGCCTGTTTGCATCGCCTTAATTCATGGCCAACAGCAGAGCTTCCTGTCTCAATCAACTCTCTTCTCCCCCCCTGCTCCCATCAGGGCAGTAATTCATTTATTATTCATCTCATCAGTAGCACTAAATGATGTAAATGACCTTCTCTGAACTGTATGGGAGTCCATTTGGACACTGTCAGACATCATTAGACATTCAGCGCCCGGCTGCTCGAGAGGGTCAACTCTCTTAGCTCGACACTGACAGATAAAGCGTGACTGGGCTTTGTGCTCATGAATGGAGCTGACCATGGGCGGTGGCAGGTGCGTGTGTGTGTGGGTGTACGTGCATGTGTTTTTCAAACATATTTCGGATCTCTCAGAGGAAAAACAGAAACGTCAAAATGCTCCGATGAGTCAGAGCTAAACCTATGACATACGGCTGCAAGCGTCCAGGATGTTTGAGTCATAAGGAAATGTGTGTGTTTGTGTTTTCTGTGTTTGTTCCCCCTGAGCTTGCCGCTCTGAGTCAGTAAACACAATGCCGCCTTTAATTAGCTCTGCGGTCCTAATTGATTAAAATTCCCCGCGGCACAATTATGCGATTTCATAGACATGCTTTCCCTTTTCTTTCTCTCCTCCTTTTGACTTAATGCCTCGCTGGATTTTCTTTTATTCCTCGGTTTCTCTGTCTGATTGTAGCATTATTTATGCTCAGACAGGCTGGATGGTCGGGGATGAAGCGCCGTTATTGCTCTCCTGGTCATGGTCCTGGTGCTTCTGCAGCATAACCAAAGTGACAGGTCTTTAGTTTGTGTGTGTTAACCTGCAGCTGGTAGTCACACTGCTCTCTGTCAGCACTTTCACACATGCATCCAGTGACGTTAAAGGAATAAATGGTCCAGATAGTTTCATGTGAATATTTGTGGTTTAATGCTTTAAAGGTAATTTCTTTCTAGGAATAACTGAGAAAGTTGAGGAGAGTGGAGATGACTTTATTTACTACTTACTATTTTGCTAATATTTTTTACATTTACAAAAAAAATTGTCATAAAAAATGCATTTAGTTTTGTTCATGGACATGAATTGTCACTTTTTTCACTATCAGTAAGTATGCTGCTGAATCCATGTCATCCAGACTTTTAAGAGGGGACACACAGTAAGCAGTAATATAACAGGTTACTGTGCTAAATTCAGTGATCACATTACAGTTAAATGTATTTGGTTACTTGTGTTACAAAGGTTCTTCAGTTATCTGCATGCCAGGCAGATAGAAATAAACAAATGTCTTTTTTAATGCTCACATGTGCTACAAGCTAACTTTGGTTTGTAGACAATGGTGGAGGGGTTTACAAGTTTTGAAGGGTGGACAATGGTAAAGAGAAACTTTACCACTTTACCTGGTAAACTGCATCAGCAACAGAAACAAATGTGTTACACTGTTAAGAACCCTTTGGAAGCATCTGTGTGAACAGCTTGTCGAGACCATGAACGACGACACCGAGCCCAGCAGCCAGACCCTGAACTTCAACAGGAAACAAAGGCAGTGATCGTTGCAGCGTTGTAACAATCACGTTAAAGTTTCTTTGAACTGCTTTTCAATTTTTCTTTGTGTTCTTACTTAAACACTAAAAGAAAGCTATATCCGTGCCTTCTTTAGCACAAGGATGTGTGTTAGCACATGGGACTATAGCATAGGGTTTATATTGATAACTGATAATTACGTAGCATAACAATTTCAGCTCATGTTACAAGTAATGTGAGTAACTTTTTTAACCTTAACCATGTTATTTTGTCGCCTAAAGCCCCAGACACACATGCCTATAAGACCAGACGACAGCCATCTGGGAACCCCAGTTGTTGTGGAAAGTGTGTATTCTGCATCCTGACAAAAAAAAAACCCTGATGTATGAGATGCAGTCAGTTTAGAGACTTAAAAGGAAAAATCTAAAAAATACTCCTATATTGCTTGCTATGGTCAAGCAATATATTTTGGTTTGATTTTGTCTTTATGACTGTGATAAAGTTGAATTATATAACCAAATGCACTACTAGGAGTGCTTCAAGGCCCTTAAGTGATTAATCTGTGAGACTACAAAGACGCACAGTGAATTCCAGGGGCAAGATCAAGGATGCTGAAGTTCAGACAAGTTTGCTTTTTGTTTCTTCAAGGATACAGAAGCACTGATGTTAACTGGCTCCTCTGAAAAGGATGCATTCAGGCTCCCGCAGCTGAAATCAGTCAGTGAAATTAGCTGATTCCAAAACAAAAGACTCCACTTGCTTAAAAGATTAGCTTGTGATGTGTATCTAATATTTATTTATTTTATTCCTGTAAAGTTCAACTTTTTTGAACTTTAACCTGTGACCGACTGCAAGCCATGTTTATAGTGTTGACCTTTGATTGAACAGAGATGCTGGTGGCCCAACACTAAGGTATTGCATCTTATTAGCAGCTTGCTCACTGACAGTCTGACACCACATCTGATTCATAAATGTCACCAGTGAACTTAGCTCGAGTGGAACTCGGATGAGCAGCGTTACTGCCCCGTGCACTGACTGCAGGCTGCCAGTGCCAATACCACACGCTGACAAGGCGCTCGTGCCTCATCTGTGTTAGCTTCAGCCCATTTGCACCCTGCATGTGTGTGTGTGTGTATAACCATGTGTGTTAAACAGGCATCTCATCACGATTCAGTGAGGTATACGCACGTGCCCAGCAGCACCACAGCTCACCACACTGGCATTATTGGGAGGGAAAATGCGCGTGATGAGAAGCCATTCCACTCCATTGAAATAACACTCAGGCAAATTACTCTTTGAACTTGACTACAGGCTACACAGCCTCATCACAGAGTCATTGCAGCCAGAATGGCAGAGTAGCAATAAAATATCCTCACACACACACACACACACACACACACACACACACACACACACACACACACACACACACACACACACACACACACGTCTAGACAGCTCATGAATAACAATGAGGAGCAGGACACAATCATTGTGACACAGTCTTAAACAAGGGGGAAGGGAAGGAAGGTCATTATGCGACTTCTTCATTTGTCTTCTCAGCTCCTCACATGTGTACACAGATAATTAAGAGAGTCATCACACTATTGGCTGAATGTAAAGGTCAAGAGATCACAGCCAATGGTGCACTTGATCTTCTGGGATAAAGCAGCTCAGACTAATACCTGGGTTTGTTTTTATCCTCTCTCTTTCGAAGGTAACATAACCGGTTAGATAAATATGGCACTGGTAAACAGTAGTGGGGGATATAAACAACATATTATTAGGGTTTTTATGTATTTTTATATAATCTGGTAACTTATTCCATTAATATTTCTTTGGCTTTGTGTTGACATTCAGCTCCATGGTTATCTCCATACTTCAAATCTCAAACCTGAAGCATCATTACAATCTGAAGTGGTTCCCCTTTCATTGTTCAAACTCAGTGCCGGGACAATAATGATGTTCTCATAAGGTAAAGCACTATGTTTTTTAGGCTAAGTGTTAAAACTTGGGTTCTTTATTCATCATGTCAGCCCGACAAGTCCATTTCTGCTGTGACATTCACATCGTAGGGTCAGAATTTGATGTAAATAACATGAAGGCATGAATCCATCCTGCCCTGTGTTGTATTCTTGCCACACCTCTGGCCCCTTACTACCAACTGAGGATCATTTAAAGATCACAGCCTGTTTGAGTACCATTTCTGACCATGTCTGTCCCTTTATGACCACAGTGTACCCATCTTCTGATGGCTGCTTCAAGCAGGATAATGTACCATGTCACAAAGTTCAGATCATCTAATTTCTTGAACATGGCAATGAGAGTCACCAGACCTCAACCCAAAAAAGAGATGGAGATTCACAACTTTATGATATCATCTTATTAATATGGCCCCAAATCTCTGAGTAATGTTTCCAGCACTTTGTTGACATGAAGAATTAAGGCAGTTCTGGAGGCTAAACTGGTCCAATCAGGTACTAGCAATGAGTACCTAATAAAGGACCTAGTTAGTGTATAGTTCTTACTTTGTGTGTGGCTTTGACATCGACATTCGTCACTGGTGAACACATGAATCTCTGCCTATCAGGACATAGAGTTGGGAGGGACACTCCACTTTATTTGCTTATTCTATTTCTGTTGCCAAAAAACAAACTGGTTGCAAAAGTCTAAAGCCAGTCCAGGTTCCCGTCACCCATTTGTGCCATACAGGGAGTGCAGAATTATTAGGCAAATGAGTATTTTGTCCACATCATCCTCTTCATGCATGTTGTCTTACTCCAAGCTGTATAGGCTCGAAAGCCTACTACCAGTTAAGCATATTAGGTGATGTGCATCTCTGTAATGAGAAGGGGTGTGGTCTAATGACATCAACACCCTATATCAGGTGTGCATAATTATTAGGCAACGTCCTTTCCTTTGGCAAAATGGGTCAAAAGAAGGACTTGACAGGCTCAGAAAAGTCAAAAATAGTGAGATATCTTGCAGAGGGATGCAGCAGTCTCAAAATTGCAAAGCTTCTGAAGCGTGATCATCGAACAATCAAGCGTTTCATTCAAAATAGTCAACAGGGTCGCAAGAAGCGTGTGGAAAAACCAAGGCGCAAAATAACTGCCCATGAACTGAGAAAAGTCAAGCGTGCAGCTGCCAAGATGCCACTTGTCACCAGTTTGGCCATATTTCAGAGCTGCAACATCACTGGAGTGCCCAAAAGCACAAGGTGTGCAATACTCAGAGACATGGCCAAGGTAAGAAAGGCTGAAAGACGACCACCACTGAACAAGACACACAAGCTGAAACGTCAAGACTGGGCCAAGAAATATCTCAAGACTGGTTTTTCTAAGGTTTTATGGACTGATGAAATGAGAGTGAGTCTTGATGGGCCAGATGGATGGGCCCGTGGCTGGATTGGTAAAGGGCAGAGAGCTCCAGTCCGACTCAGACGCCAGCAAGGTGGAGTACTGGTTTGGGCTGGTATCATCAAAGATGAGCTTGTGGGGCCTTTTCGGGTTGAGGATGGAGTCAAGCTCAACTCCCAGTCCTACCGCCAGTTTCTGGAAGACACCTTCTTCAAGCAGTGGTACAGGAAGAAGTCTGCATCCTTCAAGAAAAACATGATTTTCATGCAGGACAATGCTCCATCACACGCGTCCAAGTACTCCACAGCGTGGCTGGCAAGAAAGGGTATAAAAGAAGAAAAACTAATGACATGGCCTCCTTGTTCACCTGATCTGAACCCCATTGAGAACCTGTGGTCCATCATCAAATGTGAGATTTACAAGGAGGGAAAACAGTACACCTCTCTGAACAGTGTCTGGGAGGCTGTGGTTGCTGCTGCACGCAATGTTGATGGTGAACAGATCAAAACACTGACAGAATCCATGGATGGCAGGCTTTTGAGTGTCCTTGCAAAGAAAGGTGGCTATATTGGTCGCTGATTTGTTTTTGTTTTGTTTTTGAATGTCAGAAATGTATATTTGTGAATGTGGAGATGTTATATTGGTTTCACTGGTAAAAATAAATAATTGAAATGGGTATATATTTGTTTTTTGTTAAGTTGCCTAATAATTATGCACAGTAATAGTCACCTGCACACACAGATATCCCCCTAAAATAGCTAAAACTAAAAACAAACTAAAAACTACTTCCACAAACATTCAGCTTTGATATTAATGAGTTTTTTGGGTTCATTGAGAACATGGTTGTTGTTCAATAATAAAATTATTCCTCAAAAATACAACTTGCCTAATAATTCTGCACTCCCTGTAAATATGGCAGAGATTAGTGAGAAATAATCCAGACAATGACCAGAAAGCCTCTGATGTGCTGCAAATATCTGTGATGATTAATGAGATGGTGTGATAGGCAGCACAGCACAATAGTCTAGTGATGACTCAGGGGAAATTAAAGTGGTCTCTGACAACTGAGCTCACTGACCACTCCTCCTGTAAAGCTTTATTAACAGGCTTTTGGAGCGGCTGCAAAACAAAGCATTCCTTCCACACAAAGACAGCGAGCTTGGAAACTCATTTTAAAAGCCGCCTTTTGATTTTTCTACTGTAAATGTTGTTTTTGTCAGCGCTCATTCCAGGGGAGTCGTTCCACACACTTAGCTACTGAGATGGTTTCTGTTTTCTCTTCTGTGAGAAGACGTGCAGATCGTAATGATAGTGGCTTCAAGTACAGTTTCTGCCCTGCATGACCTTGTTTTAGGTCAGACTTAGGGGGTTGCTAATCTCTTTATCAATCTCCATGCAGAAACACAGCTGGGCCAGTCGTATCCCAGCATGCCTCAGTTCACATCTTGCTGGCCAAAACCAACTGATTCTGCACGTAGTCAGGAATAACTCAGGCACAGCTTGACATTTGGCTTAGGGAGAAAAGATATTGGATTTATAATTGAATTAGTATGAGGACAAAATAAGTTTCAGGGAACTATTTTGCCGAAACATAATGAGTTAGTGCACAGCGGCCCTTCCCACGCCGTTTTTCATTTTAGATTAAAAAAACATCACGTTATCCAGTCTCGTTTGTACATGTCCTCCTTTTTTTTATTTATTGCATATCTTTGTGAAATCACGGGTGTTCATCTGCATCTGCAAAAGCACGCAGCTAACACTGCTAACACTTCATCTAAAAGCTGGTTGCTGTTGTGATCAGAGGTTTCTGCCAGTTATCTAAGTTTTTAATATCAAAGTGGAAATTATGGACTTGGCTTTTTTCACAAGGACCTTGACAACTAGCAAAAAGAGTTTTCTCCCATAGACTGAATATAAAAGACGGGCACAGCCACTGTGAATTCAGGTCATCGTCATCAGTGTACAGCATGCATAACTGTTCGCTGCTGTTTTTTGGAACAATGTATCAGCATGGTCACATATTTCACAGAGGGAACAGGGCCTGTTATTACAATAATAAAACTTATGAAGTCTGAAGTCTACAATCAGTTAAAGTTCTCTTTTGTTTTTTAGTTTGTTATAAATGCTATGCTATTAATGATACTTAAAATATGAGTTTTCATACCAAAAGATTATTTTTTATATCATAAAATATTATCATAAAACTTGTTTTACAAATATTCAGCTGATAAAATTGTTCCATCATGTAGAAAAGATGTTTGTCTTTTCAGATGAGTCATTTGGCTCAAAGTTTTTACTTTTCTGTGTGCAAAAAAAACAAAGCCATCTGAACAACACTATGAAGTTCTGCATGTTTTATAGGTACATTAACTGTAACTATATGCACATTAGTACCATGAAACACATTTAACATAATTTTTATGTCTTTTTTATATATTAATTAAAAACTTTTTTGTTTATGTGACATAAGCCTGAACTAGCTTAATTTTGTTTCAGACTTGTCACTTAAGTCAGATCAGAAGGACTACTAATTATATTTAAAAAAACCAAAACATTTTCATAAAAATAAAATACTGTAAAATTACTTTGCACATGTGGAACATTTTTCCCTGTTGCTAAGTTTTAATAGGTATTGCATCAAAACGTTATAAAGCAGCCCTGCAATTTGGTATTCTATGTAGGAATAGGCCAGAATCCCATATTCAAAACTGGATGTGGCATCTATGTGGTCACCATCTCTTTTTTTGGAGCTGGGAGTGCCCATATGTTGACAAGAGGCTGAAGTGCTAAGTTAACAGCTAATGCTTGATACAATCTGCAGAATGCAGAGGTGTAATTTCTATGGCTATACTGGTTACAGGTGCAGACTTTCAAGTGCTGTTAGTACAATTAACTGCACTCTATCATTTGCTAGAAATGTGTGTTAATAATGATCTAGTTCAGTAATTTGAATTAGGAGAGGTGAGGCCTACCTCACACTGCTAGCAACTGCAGCAGTCATGGTTGACACCTAGCTGTTAAACTGACCATGCCACCAATTCTTCATAACTTTATCACCAACTTTTAATTTGTTAGAGATGTAAAATTTTTCACTCAGGTATCAAGAACAAACTAAACAAGCTAATATAAAAACAATTTAAGATATATAGAAATGTGGTCATTGGAATAAAGGTTTGTCTGATACATACTCCTGACTTTTAGTAGGAAAATCAAATGTTATTCTTGTGAAAAGCTGGACTCAAGGCATCTTTACATCACTGAAAACTTTTGCAGTGTCACCAATAACTCCCACAATAAATCACTCTTCCTAGTGAAGCTCCATCACTCCTGTAAAAGATCTATAAGAAAAGCACAGTTTGAATGAGCCTAGTGCAAGAACTTAGTGGAATTATTTTCACCCTCTTAAAGTTTTAATTCCCAATGAAAAAGTGAAATGAACCAAAGAGTCCAGCTTCTCTTAAAGAGTATTAAAGTAATTTGGTGCTTTTTTGGTCTTGGCATTTTATGTGTCAGCAGATGGCGGGTCCTGAGGGAGCGCAGCGTGCGCCTCTGAACGACCTGTAGCATTTCCTAACAGCTTCATTTAGTTCCAAGCATGGTGTCTGGCTGGGTGCCTTAACCTGGCTGGGCCCTTACGGGCTGCCAAGCACCACACCACCAGCCTTATTATTCCCCTCTTGCTCTCACTGTGTAATTTGATCAAGTTATTCATAATGTTTCAGCTGACGCCTCTCCCCAGAGTTAGCGTGACATTGCTATTTGCAGAGGATAAATGCATTATAGGATGGCCCACTGCTAGGAAATTGAGCATTAATATTTGCTCTTGATGTGATGTATATAAACAGACAGATTTGCAGGCTCTTGGCTTCTCTATTGACAACCCATGGGGGGCAAGGTGGCTGAATATTCGGCGCACACTTGAGAGACGAGAGATAGGATAATAATAATAATAACAATTCATGTTTGTGTTTTTATCTGCTGGGAAGGAAGCCTGCTGCTTCCCGTCTCGGCACTTTGCTTCTAGGTGAGGTGGTTGGCAGCTATCAGCAGGGTTCCAGTGGCACATCAGTCGTCACATTGGGCTAATTTCACTCAGAAAGCATGCAGATAAAGCCGGAGAGGGAAAATGCAGATGAAAGCTGCAGGAAAAGGATGGGCCACTGAGGCCGTCCCTGGAATTCAGTCGGGCCTGGTTAAAATCGATGCAGCCATTTTCTTCAGAACACCAAACCCTACGAGGCGGTGAAAGCGTTTTTTCTGAGGGGGAGAATCCCTCTTTCAAGGTTAGCAATCTCTCTGTGAATCCATTCAAATACAAGAATAAAAGACAAATTATGCCACCCACCCTCCCTGATGCATAAAAGGACTCATATGGAATAGAAATCATTCAGTCCTTGGGGCCTACACAACAGTAGTGTTCGCCACAATCTATAGTTTCCATTTAACAATGCTTCGTGCACACATGCATGTTGACCTTGCAGTGCAAATATGTTTGACCCTGAGGTCCAATAAAGAGATGAAGTAATGTGTGTTGGACTGCACTGTAACATAAAGGCTAAAACCAGCCTGAACCCTCCTATCATCGTTAAGTATAAAGAGTGAAAACAGACAACAGGTGCGTAACGCTGCTGTCAGTAAGGCCTCAGATTATAGAGAATTGACTCAGACTTGAATTTTTATTTTATTTTTGTGTTCACAAACAATCAGTACTCTTTTTCTGTCCAACAATACATACAACCTTTATCTTTTCAAACTCAGAAACCTGTACTGATCAGCTGTTAAAGTTAAAGCTGCCATAGTTATTTTAGTTAACTAAGCCTAAAGTAAAAACTAATGCTAGGAGGTGGACAAAAAAGGTTTAGAAATTCAAATAAAAGCTAGAGTTAGGGGTTTAAACACTTTAAATGAACAAACACTGCTCAATGTACTGATTAAATAAACATCAAACATAATGAAAAGTACTCTGGATGGTATGACCGGTTGATTATAGAATGTTTTTAAACACCTCCAAAACGTAGCTGGTGTTCACATGTTTTGTATAATATTTTGGACACGTCACGTTGCTCAGACAACTTTATATCTTCATGTAAGGATGATTAAAATTTAAAAAGAGCCAGATTTAAGAGATTTAACACAGCAATCTGCACGGACCCGTTACAGTGGATGATTACTAACACGTGATGGTTGGTAAAAACTCATTTTCAAAACCTCTGTCATTTTCTTTTTCTTTTGCAATTTGAACATGCAGAAGGGTCTGGATCACAGAGGGATTGATGTGTCACGGCGATGGGATGTTCCTCCCCCCTGAAATGTATTAAAACCCGTCTCATGCCAAAAGAAAATTGTCACAAGCTGAACAGGCAATGAAGCAAAAGGTTTTGCAGAGAGACCCTCCATGATCCAGGCCCTTCTGCATAACTGTGGGTTTTTAGCGAAACTCATTACAACTTCTCACTGGATAATATTGTTTTACTTCATATTTCTGATCTGCGATTTCACAGGGAGCTTAGTGAGGTAGCTGCTACAGACTTCATATCCTGTGTAGGTCATTACCTGCTGTGCTGACATATGAACACACTTGTTCGTGTGTCTTTACTTGCCCTGGTTTAAATCCTTTCTTTTCCGTTTTAAACTATATGAAGACATATTATATTTACCCAGATACAAGACATTTAAAATGGCATTTCCCACCAAATTTCCTAAAACCTTCAGGATTACAAGAGCAGTAAAAAAGAAGTGTGGTTCACTGTAGTCTGGCTTCGCTTTAGAGACCAGGTCAGAGTCATAGATTTTTTTCCTTGTCCCAAATGTCTTCAGGATTTTATTATTGTGTTACAGGTAATAGTATACATCAAAACTTCCTTTTTGCAACATTAACTTCTCAGCATCCTTCCTCTTTTCCCCTCTGTAAGAGATTAAAAGTGCTGAAGCATTTATTTTCTTTGGACACTTGTGGTGAAATTACAGAGAGTGTAATTTACAGAGTGATAAACCCATGCAGAAACCATAAAACACAACCTTAGCAGGACATGTCCTCCGAGGTTTAAAAGAGACATAAAATATTATTAAAAACAACAACAACAGGTTGACCAGGGGAACCATTGCTTCACAGAAATATCTCTTTCTCTCTCTCTCTCTCTCTCTCTCTCACACACACACACACACACACACACACACACACACACACACACACACACACACACACACACATAGAACAATGCTTCAGGAATAACCCTGTCAAGTATTGCGTCTGCAGAAGGTCAGAGACAGATGAGCCTTGCACGCAGTCCAAGATTTGGTTTGGCTTGATATTCCTGTCCATAGAGACCCCAGAAAACACAGCTGTGATGTCAACCGTTGACTCACCTTTCCTCAAAGTCTAGTCTTGGTTGAAAAACAGTTCTAAATTCAAAGTTGTGCTGAAGACGAAGACATAAGTTCAGCGCCTGCTGGACATCCTTCTTGAACCTCACCCTTGTTGGACTTTTTAGAAAGCTAAAGTTTGTCCAGTAGTAGTTTCAAAGTATTCTTTTAACAAACAAAAACAATCAAGAGTCCAAACACGTAAGTTCACTATGCAACAAAGTAGGCGCTATGTAGATGGTGTTATTGTTTGATTGCAACTATTTAAAATCTTTTGTTTACGAGAGGCAGCCAATCACAAGAAAGGTGGATTAAAGGGAAGTTGGCCTTCAGAGGAGAGGGGTTAAACCTGCGTTAGAGACAGGATGAACAGCACTAAGACCCAGTATTGTCAGGGTCCTGGGTCTGGGCGGCCCAGGATCCCTGGGCAGTCATGGACTGGTGACATTATATGTATTTTTGGTGTTGCTGCTGCTCTTTCTCCGTGCTTGTGTGTGTGTGTGTGTGTGTGTATGAACACTGGTTTGTAGGCGCCGTCAGGCCTGGTGGGTGTGGCCCTGCTAGGGGACTGGCCACACCCGGAGCCACACACCTGCTGCTGATCAGGCCTCGTCGGGGGAGCTACTTAAGAGAGTCTTGGAGCTCCCACCGACGCGGGATCATTGCATGAGTCTCCACGTTAGTCATCCAGTTGAACTGAGTTAGTGCATGCCTGCCATTGTTTAGTGTCCTGACAGCTGCCGCTATTGTTTCCCGCAGGAGGAGCGTGGAAGGCCTGAAGAGCAGCGAGCACCGGGAGTGCAGACACGAGAGCAGAGAGCACCAGGAGGACACGACACGACACGGGAGTCTGGGGAGAACACGGGGATTTATTGTTGTTTTGTACCACGCTGTAAATAAACGCACTGTTCGCACACAGAGCACCGCGCCTGGGTCCTCCTTCCCTACACCCCCCACGGTCTGCCATGGCAAACCGTGACAAGTATAGGATAACAAGGATTGTTTTGAACTGTGAATCATGCAAAGAGCTTTAAATACGAGAAAAATTAGCAAAAACATCTGCTTTAAGAGCCTAAAGGCTCTTTCCATCCTTTGGTGATCATGATGAGCGAGTAGATAAATGAAGTAATATTGCTTTGAATAGATGAACGACTGCAATAATGTCAAAAACCATTTAAATATGTTTCTTGTGGTTGTTCAGCTCTGGATTGAGGATTTTGACAGTGCTTTTTCTTTCTTGTCCCCATCACTTTAATGAAAGTGAAAAATGTCAGAAAAAAATATGGTATTTTCTGGAGCTTTTTTTGCATGATTGACAGGTGTAATAGGCTTTAACTCTCAGCTGTGGTGGTTTCCACAGTTACATCAATTTATCTCGTCTTCCATCTCTTTTCCACTGCTTATTCACGTCTGGGTCACAGTGGTAGCAGACTTAGAAAAGTAGACCAGTTCGCCTTTTGCACCTCCTGGGTCATCTAAAGAATAATACCAACAGTGTGCTCTGGGATCTGCTCTGGGGTCTCCTCCCAGCTGGATGAGCCTGGAATGATTGCAGGCAGACATCTGATTAACATGTCCTCATGACCTTTACAAACTCCTTTAGCTGTCTCAACTCATCCTCTTGTCCCGAAACAGCAATGCAGAAAGATGTTTTTCCACTTTGATTCCGTCTGATGTGACGAGGTTATGCACTGAGCCCCGCATGACCCCGAGATCCCTCGTGTTTGTTTATGTTTTGAATTGGGCTAGACGATAACATCATGAAATCATTTCTTCAATAACATTGATAGAGCGGATAGTTTATATGGGTCTTCCATCTGAAACACATAGGTGTACAGAAAAAAGGGATGCAAGATGTTTATGAAAAGTCTCAACAGCCCATATACACAGCCAGTCTTTTCTCTGTATCAGTTTAGTTGTCTATATTCTTATACATCCACCTCCAGCTCTTGGTGAGGGATGCTGCGGTATTCCTAAGCTGGCACAGAGACATACTCTTTCCAGTGTGTCCTAGGTGTGCCCCTTGATCTCTCCAGGATGGACATGCACATAAAACTTCAGCTCACCAGGGGCCTTGGAGGTATCCTGGACAGATGCAAGAACTCCGCCATTTAGTTTGTAGAGAAGCAGCAGCTCTACTCCGAGCCCCTCCATAACGACTGAGCTTACATTTTGGGGTTACCGAGATACCCTAACTCCTCCAAATGGAGCAACAGCCATGCCATTATCTGATGCAGTTCAGTTTTATTCATATGTCAGTCCACAATAACACTCATGGTAAATGGCCTGTATTTGTATAGTGCTTTACTTAGTCCCTAAGGCCCCAAAGCGCTTTACACTACATTCAGTCATCCACCCATTCACACACACATTCACACACTGGTGATGGCAAGCTACATTGTAGCCACAGCTGCCCTGGGGTGCACTGACAGAGGCGAGGCTTTGTCAGTGCCTCGCCTCTGTCAGTGTAAAGCATTTTGCATTGCTTTACATTGTAAAGTTGCTATGTGGGTTCATTTTTCAGGACCAGGGAGGAGGACCAGGATTTATCTGGTTATGCACAGGTACGGCACATTCATCAAACACTTTTTGTTATATCAAATTTGGTAGCTTTATTGTTGATCACTTTTCAAACAAGTTCAGGAACACCAGTTATCATACAAAACATACAGATTAGAATTTAGACTGCAAGTAAAATACAAATCATCTCAGATTCTCTGTTTGTAATGCTCAAAAGATTAGAAGTACCCACCTGGATGTAAGTAAAGTAAACTTAGAGGATGAAAGTAAGTTTTATTAGTCTAACGCACAGAACAGGAATGCTGTGTGAGCTATGGAGAGTAGGCAGCTACTTAAGCCCTTCAGGTCTATTCTTTTTGACATAGAAAGTCAGAAAGCCGTTCACAGGTAAGTACTTCTTTCATGGGAAATTCTCAGTCCAGACTCCAACAGGTTCTTTTCACCAGGGCTCACCAGGAGGGAAGGTGATCTGGTTGAGAATGATGAAATGGTCCTGTTCTTGATTCAACTGCAGTTAATCAGGAAATGGAGAACAGGTATGCTAAGAACCCCAGCCACACCTCCAGGCTGGGATTCCTGGAGAGGGAATACTTTACCACAGTCACGAGAGAGACGGCTGTAACTGCCAGTCTATGACACAGCTAAGGTTTTAATTGATAGCTAAAATTGTGAAGTTGTGTTAATCCTGTCTCGTATTTCCTTAGCTTTACGTTAACCTAAATAAAAAAATACTCATCTTGTCCACATTCCCCCTGTAGCCATCAGATCCAATCAACAGATTTTCTCCTCTAGCAGCAGCTTAAGACCAGATCCTTTTTAAATTCTGTCACATTTAACAGCAATAAACCAGATAATGCCACTATCATTCCTAGCACCAAACTACCTGTGGACGTCCCAATCCTTACCCTGGCAATTTATTATTTCAGTAGCCCTCATTGTGTGACTGCTCTAACTGTCTCATACCACATCCCAAGATCAAGCATCACACACAAAAAGATGGGCACATTTATGAGCTGCAGCTTAGTTGGAGCAAGAAATGAGGTGATCAGAGGCACCAAGAAAGACAGGAGGAGAAACAGATATTAAATGTTTGAAAGAGCAATGCGGAGTGTTGATGAGAGGCTGTAATTGTGTAGGAGGGAACGCTAAGAGGCAGGATGGAAAGGGGAATGGGCAGAAGGAAAGAAAAGAGGCAAAGAAAACACATTAGGACAGAAATTACAGAGATGGAGGGATGGGGGCCAGAACAGGAAGAGTCAAGCAGAGAGCATAATTTGCCAGACGGAAATGGACCACGGACCACTGTGGCGCTTAATTCCCTGGTTTTACGTCACAGAGAGCTCTCATGGGGATCGCACGTGTGCAGCTAGTGCACTACTTTGTATTAGTTTAGGGTTTAAAAGGCATATTGAGCTGGTTAATACAAGAAAAAGTCATGATTCGTTGTTGTGAAATTGTGTAGACTGTAATCTTGAGAGGTGCAGTGGTAGTTTTCACTTCCTGGATGTCCCTACTGGCTGCAAAATTACCTTCAATTACAGTGAGCTGACCAGCAGGCCTTGAAGTAATTGGCACATGGCAATGCTTTCAACAACTCTTCTTTATTAAATCGAACGCTAAATTGGCTTTTGCCATTAAGCCGGTGAAGCAACACTGCCTCTCCCTATCAATGCTAATGGCACTGTTGCTCATTGCTTTGACGGATCTGCCCATAAATGCGGTGTGAGGTCTTGAGCTCTCATTTCATGGCCCAGGCTTGCAGAGTTGTGTAGGATCTAATGGGTCAAAGTGAAGGGTTGTTTAAATGTTGTTACTTCTCATCAGATGCCAGCTGCATCTCTAACAATGCCTCTAATATGTCCCACTTGCCTTTCGGCCACGTTGTTTGGTTGAGTTTCCATAAACAAGCTAAAGTGAAGTCGGGAAGGTTAAAGTCTGCTATTGCTGATGTTACCCAGCAAGGGAGACATTCTCTGCATGGGAGGCTTGGCCTTTGCCGTGATGCCTGGGAATTCTTCATATTACAGAAGTCTCAGCAACACAATTTGCACAGGTGATGAGTTATGCCTGCTACATCCTGCAGCATTTTTGGAGTGGCCTGTTTGCTATAAAGGGCAACCTTGTCAAACTGTTTTTGTTTGGAAGACTGTGAATCTCTCTCTGGAGGCACCACATTCACAAAAGTGATATATTCAGGTTAATTTAAGGGAAACATACATCTGCGGAAATGTTTTTGAGAAGAACTCAAAAGAAACAGACCAAACAAAAAGTTTCTGCACAGTTTGATCAGTGGTATTAAAGATTATTGAAAGTTATTAAAGTACCAGAAGGTTAAAAGAGGTAGCACTTGCACAAAACTTGCAAAAAAACCCATAAAATTACAAATCAAACATACCAAAGTTTGCCACTCAGTTATGAGTGGCAACTGATTTTCTTTTGCAAACATGCAATTCAAACTTTAGTACTTTTGATAAAATTAAGTGTAGAGCAGTCAACTTGTTTTTAAAATTATTGATGGGACTGATGAAGCCATCAAAACTCTGAAAACAACATCCTCTCAGTACAGCAACAATATGACCTCTCCCCAAGTTTAGTAATTTGAATTTGGTCAGCTGAGTGCAAATAGCTTAGTTCAATAGCAGGTATAAAGAAATATTATTAAAATTTCTCATTAAATCCGTATTACTCCATATTAATTCATGTTTCTTTAAAAGCGATCATCTCCTTAGTTTTCTCCTGATCACAGCGGCAGGAAATGACATGTCACTTTCTTACTCCCTCAGTTTCCCCCTGAGCTACATTAAAGTTTCATCACATGTAATAAGTAGTGATTTCAAAGCATAATGTCAGGGCAAAGGGTGACGGGTTTGTGCTGAAGCAGCTGGCCTCTTAGATCACTGGACTTTACAGTTTCTTAGTGATCCCACTTGATCTCATTTGACTCTGTCCAGGGTACAACAGGAATAACAGCAGTATAGAGAAGAAGAAAAGAAATCAACGATCAGGGGTCAGAAGTGAAATACATTCATGTGTGATGCTGGGCAGTGTATATCTGCACAAGATCCGACCTGGACTCACTGGATCAAGCAATGGCAGGCAATTTTACTGCAAAGGCTCTGATTGATGGGGTTCAGTCTCGCTTTTGGCACATTATCTATCTTACAGCAAACCATATAGCTGCATTTGCAGTTTCTTGAACTTTGTGTGTCTGTCACTAGCTGTATCTGGACCACATGTTGACTATTAAATTGATCTGCGCAGGCATCACGCTGCAGTTGTCAGTTATACTTTTTCTTTTTCTCTGTGCATATGAGCAGGAGTCACACCGAGTACCCTGAACTACAATGCATGAGGGCCATGCTCTTGGATCTTTTGACCCAGTGTTTTTTTTCTCTGAGTTGCCAACTTTCTAGTATATTCTAAGTGTGACTTTCGTGAGTCATTCCTGAACTTTTGTTTTACTACTTTTGTAGGTTGACTTTTGTTATTTGTTCAGCTAGTTTCACTGTCTAGTTTCTGTTAACATTCTACCTATCTATCTATCTATCTATCTATCTATCTATCTATCTATCTATCTATCTATCTATCTATCTATCTATCTATCTATCTATCTATCTATCTATCTATCTATCTATCTATCTATCTTCCTTGTTTCTGTTAGCCTCCCTATCCTGGGTCTTGTTGACAAGTCTCCATCTCTGTATTTGGTGTCTGGTTATTCCTTGTTTTATTTTGGTAGTTCTTTGTCTCATGTGTATTGTGTTTAGCTGTCCTTCTGTTGCCTTCCTACCTTGATTTAGTTTAGGTGTGCTTAGTTCCCCAGCTGTGTCTATTTCTACATTTACAGTTTTTCTCAGTCGCTTTGGTGCGTTTCTCAGATCAGAATTGAAATTCTCATAACTATTAGTTCAACCTCCACAACACTCAGTCATTTGTGCACATCATAGTAGCAATTTCTCCTCTCTCTGAACAAACTGCAAATGATTTTGGACATGAATCAGTTGCTTCCATACATTTCCCTGCTGCTTTCTGACATTTCCATTTGCTTATGTCATGTCAGTCAAAAGTAATCATACCTATGGATGCTGAATAGTCGTTCCCAATAAAACTAATAGTCATACATCCATTGCTTGAGTCATCACACACAAAATTGTTGAACTAGTTATCACATGCCAAATATTGGCCATCTGTCAAGCAAATCCTATACCTTTCTGTATCATTTTTCCTGGAAATGTCTCCGAAATTGAACAATTGATCTCAGGTGAATCACAGCTGTCACTCATGAGGAGGCGTGTGAAAGTTTAGTTGTTACCAACAACTTGTTCACTGTCAATTATGGATGAATCCTGTGAATCCCCAATTGGCAAGCATATATAAACTGCGCAGGAGCTAGTGTGTACCATTTCTACACTTCTGTGACACAAAATGGAAGGTCAGCACCGTGGAAGAGGGGTGAGGATGCGGGGAGGAAGGGGAAGGGGAAGAGGGAGAAGAGGCAGATATAGGCGGATTCCTAATGAAATAAGGGCTACAATTGTGGACCATGTTGTCAATCATGGCCTCACCATGGAGGAGGCTGGTCGAAGGGTGCAACCCAATATTGGAAGAACTACTGTCAGTTCAATCATCCAAACATTCCGTAGGGAAAACAGGTATGCAAACAGTAATACACTGTACTGTACTGTGCCATCTCAGACACATCACATGTTACTGTACTGTATTTGCAATTTCACAAAAAGTTCACTCTGCACCACATAGGATTGTAAGACAACCTCGCGGAGGCGGAAGAGGGCCCCTTTTTACCCCACAGCAAGAAGAAGCCATTTGTGCAATGGTCATTGCAAACAATGCAATAAAGCTGAGAGAAATACAAAGCGCTGTCATAGAGAATCACACGGTATTTGGCAATATTGAATCTGTTTCAATTTCAACAATTGACAGAGTACTCAAGAAAAATGAAATCCACATGAAGCAATTGTATGAGGTGCCATTTGAACGAAACAGTGACAGGGTGAAGGAGATCCGTCACCAGTATGTGCAGGTAAAGCTGGTCTTCTATGTTCTGCACTGCAAACTGTTTTACAGTACTTCGTAGTTTCATGCAGTACACTTGCAATTCCACAGCACATACTCTACAATGTGTTTTACCAAATGCATGCATTACTGTTTGTTACTGTACACAGGCATATTGTGACATTGCATTTCTGTCTCTCTCTAAAGCGTGTACTGGAGCTGGAAGCCAGGGAAACACTGCACACATTCATATATGTTGATGAGGCAGGTTTCAATCTGGCCAAAGGCAGAAGGCGTGGAAGGAATCGCATTGGACAGAGGGCAACCACTGAAGTCCCTGGTCAGCGCGGAGGGAATATTACCATGTGTGCAGCCATCTCAGACAACGGCGTCCTCACCCATATCCCCCTTCTTGGTCCATACAATACCCAACATCTCCTAACATTTTTAGACACTCTTTACAGGGACCTAGTCCCTGAGAATGAGAGAGGTGGAGGCCAACTCAGCAAGTATGTTGTTGTCTGGGATAATGTCCGTTTTCACCACTCCCATCAGGTCAGAGAGTGGTTTGCAGCACATGACAGACTTCTGGTTGAATATCTCCCTCCATATTCCCCATTCCTTAATCCAATAGAGGAGTTTTTCTCTGCCTGGAGGTGGAAAGTTTATGACCGGCATCCACATGAGCAAATGGCCCTGCTAGCAGCCATGGATGCAGCATGTGACGACATCACAGCAGGGTCCTGCAGAGGATGGATTCGCCACTCCAGGAGATACTTTCCTCGCTGCATTGTGAGGGATAACATCTGTTGTGATGTAGATGAAAATATGTGGCCAGACAGACAGGAACGTCTGGATGTGCCAGAATGATTTACTGTACTGTTACATGTGCTGTTTATTGTTCACATTAGTGCACAGCTCTACCAAATGGGTGATTTTATGTTTACATGTATTCTACAGTGAACAAGTGACTGTAGCATATTTTTCTTTTGCACAATTCTGTAGGATTACAAACACTTCTACACAATGGAAATGTGAAACGTACGTATTCAGTGTCTCAGTTACTCCCAAGACTCCCATAACATCTACAGTGACTTTACTGCACATTTCAGATGGCTGTACAGGTAGGCCATCGTGCTGTCGTCAGCATTTTCAGGTGTCACCAATTGTTTTTGCAATGGGAAACACTGAAATTATAAACTGTCATAGTGGAAACATGACAATGCCATTTGACTATCTTGTTCATAAAGATGGTGTCAAGACTTTTCATTTTGATGGCACTGACAGTTTCATTGACATGGATACTTGCTTTTGAGGTATGGATAATCAATTCTGTGCATGTGACGTGCTTTTGCAGGCTATCCACTAGGTTTTGCAGTTTGCACTAATTGTTTTGGGAAATGCACTAACTGCTGTGCAAATGTTAATGGTGTTCTGAGGAACGCACCAAAGCGACTGAGAAAAACTGTAAAGCCTCAGTTTGGCTCTGTTCACTGTCACATTGTACTGTTTTTGCCATCTGTCTGTGAGCTTTACCTTATCAGTCTTCTGTTTGAATTCATGGACTTTGTTTATGCTTTTTTAAAAAAAATATTTAAATCTGTCAGACATCCATAAAATCAAGATGACATTAGCAAAAATGAAACAACCAGTGGGTACCATCATGATTGCTATGCTATCTTCACCTTTTAGAAGCTCCTTGGGGTATGCATATATCAGATGAACAAAGCTAAGCAGAGAAAGCCCAAACAAACCCATTTATAACAACAGATGCTGATTACACTATTGTGATAGCATTAAGATCCTCCTGATCTACAGCTGCACTGCCTGGACAACAGTTGTAGAGCAGAAGACTTGAGTGACCTGCATACGGTGTGTATGAATGGAGTTGTGTCATCAGAACCAAACTACCAGCCCTGACCGGTATATACACTAGATACGTGCATAGGAAAGTCAAGTAAGTGGTCCAACCCACCCATGACACTCTTGTATCCCCCTCTTGCCTTTGGAAGAAGATTTAGGGCTATAAAATGCAGAACAAAAACAGATCTTATCCAACACCTTTGATAAAAACGATATAGAAGCCCAGTCTCATGTCAGAAAGGGTCATTTTTGTATAAACTGCTGGCATGGGTCATGTATGCACAAGCTATCATTTAAGACATAGTATTGGCAGTCAGTCTTGGATTACGGCAGTGGTTCCCAAACTTTTTTTTGCTAGGCCCCCCTTTGTTTTACAAGAAAAATGCTCGTGCCCCCCCACCCCCGCGCGTGCGCACACGCACGCACACGCACGCACAAACACATCCTCCAACCACACACACCCATATTTTGCTCCATTGCAGTTTATTTCACACCTCAAACATTTAGTAAACAATTAAGCAAATATAAGTAATCTGCAATAAATTACAGGTAGTAATAAAATAACTACTACTAACTCTTTTACACTACGTCCACACCTACACGGGTATTTTTGAAAACGCAGCTGTTTCGTCCACACGTAAACGGCGTTTGGAATCACCGAAAACGGAGATTTTTTAAAACCCCTTTTTTGCGTTTATGTGTGGACGAGGAATACAGAGTTCGTCATGCAACATCACGTCACGCTGTGCGCCACATTATTGTTTACATGAGATGAACTGCAGAATGACAGATATTCAGATTAACAGTACGCAGTTACTGTCCCTCCATTTAGAAAGGCAGAGGCATCACGGTGTAATTGTTTTACATGTAGTTGTTTTTTTCCTGTGTAATAATATTCAACATTGCTATCAATGTGGATGTCTGGGGCCTGGATCTCCTCCATACCTGCTTCATGCCCTGGGGGACGGGGCTATGGCTCCCCACACTCCCTAGCAGATCGTTACATGGAGAAACCTTTGGAATACAAGCGTGCTGATCCACACAGGTGTACACACGGGTGTTCACAGACACGGACTACACCTTTCTTGGCTGCTGCCTCAAAGCACAATAGCATTTAATATTTATTATCTACTGTTATCTACTGCTAGCTAGTTTATTGTGATGGTGCTGTATTTATTATGTTGCTCTTTTTTTTTTTGTTTTCTTTCTCTTCTGTTTTTTTCTCCATACAGGTGATCCAGGTGTTTTGTTTGTTTTTCTTTCTTTCTTCCCCCCTTTCTCACCATCTCTTCTCCCCTCTGGTTTTCTTTCTCTCCCTTTCTTTCTTTCATTCTTTCTCCCTGTCCTATCCCCCAGTCATGTCTTTCCCGTTTGTAGCAACGGAAAATAAAATAAATACATAATTATAATAAAGGTCAATCAAATGGACCAATATGGCAAGGCCATGATGATCCACTTGGTAAAATAAATCCGCTTGGCATCTTTCTTGGCCTTAAGACAACAATTCTGATGGCTAAAGATCCAAACGGGACAACAAAAAAAAAAAAAAAAAAAACCCCAAAAAACATTGCTATCAATACATTTTTCAAAAAATGCCTCTCTGTGCAAAATGGGTTTAAAAACATAAACAGCTGTGGGATCCTGTTTGTCTGTGATTTAGACAGGGGGAACAAATCGTGGCAGGATCAGCCTGATATTATTTGTATTCCACTGTAACTTTACTGTATAAAGAGCTAACATCTCCAAAATGTCAGGAGTAGTTAGTCATTACAACAAGTGTTTGTGAACTAAAAATCAAGAATGTAGGATACTGTTTGTCCGTGATTTGAAGAGCCCAGCGCTGCTCCCGACGAAGGGAAAACCAATTATGCAGGGGAGACCTGCCTCGGCACTTGTGCAGGTGAAACCAAAGGGAAGTCTTTGGCTCAAAAGGAAGTTGGTTTGGAAACATATTCAACTATGCTTCATCTCCTGCTTTGCGTTTGTGTAGGCGCCCCGTGCTAGCAGTGTCCAAGCGTTGTTCTATTGTTGTTGAGATCTGGGTGTTTGATTGGCTAAACTTAAAATTATCAGGTAGCAAGAAAAAAAATTGCTTAAACTGAAACCAAACTGATGATGACCCGAATGCTAATATTGCTGCAGTTGTTTTATCATAAGCCAAAGTACTTGATGTCATAAATATAAATGTTACCTAAATCAAATGGATGTTGAAACTATAAATCTACACCTGATGGTGGAGCTGGAGGAAAATAATAATAATAATAATAATAATAATAATAATAATAAACTTTATTTATAAAGCACACTAAAAAACCAAGGATATACCAAAGTGTTTGACAAAAAAAAATAAAATAGGAAAAAGAAGATGGGAGGGAAAAGAGAAAGGACCTGGCACGTATCAATTATAAAACCTTGACAATCATAATACATAAAAGTAGTTAAGTAGTTCTGGAGAGCTTCAGCTTTCAAGTGCAATATCTGAGGATAAAGAGGAAGAACACATAACGGATAAAAATGTATCAACGCACACCAAATATTAGCTAGGTGGAAAAGCGAGATTAAATAAATAAGTCTTCAGCCGTGATTTAAACAATGACATAGAGTCAGACACCCGGATAGCAACAGGAAGATTGTTCCATAAGACTGGGGCAGCTACAGCAAACGCACGGTCGCCTCGAGACTTCAGCCGAGAACGAGGTTGCTCCAGAAGAAGTTGGGTAGCAGATCTAAGTGCTCTGACAGGAGTGTGTAACCTAAGAAGCTCATTGAGGTAGCTCGGCGCCAAATTATTGATAATTTTGTATGTGAAAAGTAGTATTTTAAATTGAATATGGTATTTAACTGGCAGCCAGTGCAAGCCAGCAAGAACAGGAGTGATGGAAGAAAATTTCCTGCTACCTGTCAAAAGGCGTGCCGCCGCATTCTGGATAGTCTGCAATCTAAGGAGAAAGGAGGAGGAAAGGCCAATGTAAAGAGAGTTGCAGTAGTCCAACCTGGAAGTCACGAATGCGTGAATAAGTTTTTCCAGGTCATTATGGGGAATATAGCGCTTAGCCTTAGAAATGAGGCGCAGCTGATTAAAACTAGACCTCACTACGGCAGACACTTGCTTGTCAAATTTAAACGAGCTATCCAGTAATATGCCCAAATTACTGGCATAATCAGAAGGGGAGCTAGCAAAAGGCATCAGAGCAGCACATAATTGGTCTTGGGGGATTTTACTATCGAACACCACGATCTCCGTTTTCTTTTTGTTCAGGACAAGAGAATTACTCTTGAACCAATCTTTAACCTCACGCATGCATTCACGAAAATAGTGAAAAGACATAGCAAGATCGTCAGTAATCTCAAAATAAATCTGTATATCATTAGCATAGCAATGAAAGGCAATATTATACTTCTCAAAAATTGCTCCAAGCAGATATAGTGAGAAGAGAATAGGGCCTAATACAGATCCTTGAGGCACACCACTGCTACAGGTACTGAGGAAGATGAGAAGTTTCCCAAATTAACCGAGAATGACCTGTCAGCGAGATAAGATTTAAACCAGTTAAGGGCAGTACCTCTTATACCCACAGTATGCTCAAGTCTTAGTAGAAGAATGTTATGATCCACCATATCAAAAGCAGAGGAAAGGTCCAATAAAACCAGGACCACAGACCGTCCAGAATCAGTGCTTACAAGAAGGTCATTGAGAACTCTAAGCAAGGCCGTTTCAGTGCTGTGCCGTGGCTTAAAGGCAGACTGAGATTTCTCTGCAATGTTGTTCGCGTCTAAATACGCCTGAAGCTGAGACAGAACTAGTCGCTCCAGGATCTTGGACAGAAACGGAAGCTTAGAGATTGGTCTATAGTTCAAAAGATCATAACAATCAAGATTATTTTTTTTCAGAATAGGCTGGACTACAGCATGCTTAAAGGCCAGTGGGACAGATCCAGAGAGTAGAGAAAAACTCAAGTGTCACTGTAGTCACAAGGATGCTTTCCCTGGTGAGCATGTCTGTGCTGAATTTTGTGCCATTACATTAAGCAGATGTTGGGATATTACACAGTATAGGCAAAACTTATGCCTAGCTGTTGGTATTAAAAGAAATTTAGAACTTCACTTAAGTCTGCAGGGTTGGATTTTCAAAAAATATGTCAGCAACAACTTTATTTTTTTGAGCTAGTGGGACTTAAGGACTTCTGTGGATGACCAAAGTCAGTATTATTCATTCTGTTGGTACCATTAAAGTCTGTAAAAAAAGGAAAGTGGTGAATATATTGGCAAAAGACCCCAGAAACTGCGTAAAATCAAAGATAGCATGGGATATTTTTAAAATTTACAATTGGGGCAGAATTTTAACACTGTTACAAACAACAGAGAGACCGAAATAGACTGAGCTTTTTGAATCTGTTTATCCTCTCAGCAGAATTACTACTTGCAAGGAAGAAGGCCTCTACCTGCTGCATAATTTTGGAGGAAGAAGATGGAAATAAAAAAAAATACAAGATTTGAAGTCATACAGCTTCTGTTTATTACCTTAATAAAATCTGTCAGAAAGCCTTAAAGGCACCACCTTAACTGAGGTGATGTGAATTTCTAATTAACTGGAAAAGAACTGGTTTGATTGCAGTGTTAATTGGTATCCAAACCAGTAAGCCACAGGGCTACATCAAGGTGTGTGAACCTGATGTGTGAACCAACATCTGCTGTATTTTCATGTGTTTTAGCTTGATGATTCCTCTATGAATTCTGCTGACAGGTATAGAAGGGTGATGAATTTTCCACCAGTAGGTGTGCATAGAAGATGAAACTATATAATACTTTGATTAGTACAATGGCTTCTGTCCCTTTTAAATGTATTTTGGTTATTTTTTAAATTAATTTTAGATTTTAAAATTAAGATTTTTTTGGATGGATGGATTTAAATAGTAAATAGATTATGATTTGTTTTAAATTACGGAGGTATGGCCTCTTTTCTGGATAATCAGACTTTGTGATTCTCTACAAGAGATACTCATGAGTACAAAGCCAACAACAGGAATTTCTACCAAAATATTTGATGTCAGTGAAGGATACTAACAGCCAAAGTGCTAGAAGTAAGTTCACCCTTTGCAGCTAAATACCAAATGGAAGTTGTTTTTTTGTGTGTGCAATTATTTTGAAGCATTACCTCAAATGATTTCAACTTCAATGTTCACCTGAAAACTGCACGATGAGAATCAACAGTTGAACAGATGAAATCTGCTGAAAACAGTGTGTAAAGTTTAATGATTTCTTTTTTCCCAACCCAACAGTTATGATTCCCAGTTTGAGTGCAACGACACTTTTGGTTCTTCTCTTTCTTACAGTTTGTCTGTAATGGCCTGCAGCTGAATAATACAATTATAATGGACTGTAGCAAGGTAAGAGATGTTGGACCTGCATATCTCTGGACTGGGAAAAACAAACACATGAGATTTAAGAAATTTACAAGATTTAAGATTGCAGAAAGAATTTGCACGACCAAAAGCACAATAGTTTAGTGAATGAGGCGGCATTTCCTGGTGGAAAGGAAATTGAACACGTGTTGGCAAACTCAAATTTTACTGTGTACTCTTTACTCATAATCATATTATGTGAGCTTGTGTTAAAGGTACAGTCAGCTGTTTTTTAAAGTTATTTCATAGGATAAAATTATATTGCACTCAAATATACAATGATTATTGTATAATTAAATCTTTTAACAAACAGATGCATCTCATAAATGTAGAAATAATCCTTTAAAAATAAATTAGGAAAGAAACCGGTTTGTGGAAGCCACATTGTTCCCCGGCCATCTTGAATACAGTGGTCAGTGATTCAATCAGAAGTATTCTTCTTGTACAGACTGCACTTTTTTTCTTTTTTTTTTTGGAGCGATGGTACAACTAGCTGTCCTGTTTCCTGTTTCCTCATGAAATGTGATAAAATGTCAATGGTTGGGAGGAAGACAACAGTAGAAATACGGACCCATTTTGAATTGACGTCAAGAAAAAGAAGATGATTTGTAAGCTGTCTGGAGCAACTGTCACTGGTAAAAACAACAGACTTAGACTTTATATTTCAGTCAACTGAATCGACTTGAGATTTAGCCTAGTATAATCTTAGTCAAATAAAACTAGACTAAATCTAAAAAAATGTAGATGTCAACGTTATGGCTAAAACTAAATGAAACTTCAGTCAAAAGACTAAAACTGAAACTTTTGCACGTAAAATAAACACTACCCCCTTGACAAACCTCCTGGTTTAATCCCCTTGAAAGCCCAGCAGATAAAAATCCTGCTTCTCTGCCATCAACAGCCAAACTTGCATTACTCTTTCATGTTTTTAGGAAGGCACTGAAATTTCTTTTTCCTATTTGCACTCCTAATCTAATTATGATTCACAGAAGAGACCTCATTAGCCTTGTGCATTCAGGGCTGGTTTTTTTTGTTTTTTTTAATAACCCTGGGTCTTAAAATATAATACAAAAGGGTCCAGGGTCTATTGATCTGTCATTCTAATTACATATTAAAGCCTCAAAAATTACTATTGTGCAGTTTTAAAATGGCTTGTTTTGGTCCTTGCTTGCATCATTCAAGCCCAGATCTACTTCATCGTTTCAAGTATTTCATACTCAGCAGAGCACATTTTATGTACTGAAAGAGAAAGACGAGGACGAGGACTGTTTTTCAGCTCTAAACAGTGAGTTTTGGATGTTATTGTTTTGTGGTATATGCTGATTGTCTATTTTCAGTGAGTAAAAGACAGAACAGGAGTGGAGAGCAGAGGACAGATGAGGCTCCAAAAGGGGAACTGGTCACGAAGAAGAGATTATAACAGCTGGTTTGTAAGGAGCTCTTGTCCTTTAATAGAAGAAGAACCTGCGATTCATAGGTTTGTAGACAAAACATTGATACATCGATTGAGCTTAGTGCCTTTTTTGTGCTTGAATGATTCATTAGTCAGCAGAGATGGGCTGTAACACGGTACTGTAATCTGATTATTTTTTTTCAAGTAACGAGTAATGTAAGGGATTACTGGTGCAAAAGAAGTAATCAGATTTCTGTTACTTTCCCGTAAGCACGCTGCGTCACTGCATTAGTAAACCGTCGTGATTTTGTTTGTGAGAGTGTCTCATGACAATGACGTAAGCATGTGTGACATCCGTGGCAGCAATAGACGTGTGTAGATCAACAATGGATAATTTGGATTGTGGGAGAGAGTACGACCGTGCAGCGTTTAAAGCGTGGACGTACAGACATTACTTTGAGTTTTATTCCGTGAAAAGTGACAAAAGCATTAGCGTCCACTGTACACGCTGCGTGGGAAGAAAAGTTCTTTCAACAGCGAAAAATTAAACTTCAAATCTGAGCAAGCACCTAGCACACCACCACAGGAATGTGAAATTCACAGAGAAACCCCCGGATCCCGGACCTCCACTGACATGACCGCTGCGGCACTGGGCAAACCTCCACCGGATAACTTTTTTGGAGAAGTAATCAGGTACCCTAACAAATATACATTGCTTTGAAAATGGGCAGGTACATGGACTGGACTGAAAGTGAAAGCCTGGAGAAATATTTTACATTCCACTGACATAAAATAATCATATCAGCGACTGTATTTTAGAAGTTATAAGAAAAAGAAACATTTTCTGTGATTGGATGCTAGAAGATGTTTTAAGCTGTTATCATGTCAAAGGTTATTTTGACATGTGAAGGTCAAAAACCTTCAGACTGTATTTTTTTTGTATTTCCCCCCATCACAACACACACTGACACACCCACCCACACACACTGGACACTCCTGCGGTTTCACCAGCAGTAATTTCCCCTTAGCTTTGAGACCCACAGGAAATGATAGGACTTGACAGCTGCATCCCGCTGTTTGATTTAATCAACGCAGTGTTTCTCTGTTTTATATTGATTCATGTAGCTGACCCATAGAGGTTAATAAAACAACTCTGATCCAAACATGTGATAGTGATCTTTTGGGGGGGGAATTATTGTGTTCACACCCTTAAGAGGTTATTATTTTTCAATACACTGACCTCAAACTGGAAACTGAAAGGTGTTTCTCATTGAAAAAAAACCAAAATAAAAAAAAAGTTCATGTCAACTAAAAAGTGGAATTAAACTATATTTAGAATATATCAAATAAGAAACTGGTAAGAGCAACTTAAGTCAGCCGGTTTACATTTATAAACACAATCATAACGTAACCAACGAGGAAATATAATTCAAAAATAGATGTTCACATATGGTCCATAGTGTTGTCTTCTTATAGGCACAGCATTCTGCTTTAGTTGTTGCTTTTGAGCTCTTATATGACTGTCGTTCTTAGTTTATATCTGTATAGGTTAGACTTATATTGACATGTTGTGATTTAAAAGCCTAGCTACAGTAGTCAGGAGTCATACATCGTGGTCGTTGCATTTTGTTTAAATGCAGCATTGTTAAAATAAATACTGAAATACTAAATGCATCAGGAGAGAAGTTCCAAGAGCACAGCAGTGGTTCTTCAACCACAGATATTTTCTCCTGTTGCTTTCAACACATATTAGCAAAAGCTAATGTCACTTCCCTTTTTTCTTTTCAGCTGAAAATTGTAAGCAAAAGCAGCACTTGATATACTCTGAACCATTAAAAACAATGACAGCACTGGATGATGTTGTTTCCCTTTTTGCGTTGTACAATTAATCAGTTTGAAATGTTAAAGTGTTTCACTTTTTGCTTCCCTGAACCTTGTTTTTTTATTCAGAGGATCTTAATTAAAAATATGAATTTTTAAATATCAAAAAGATTCTAATATTAATGCTTTAAAAATTTGTTTAAAAAAATCTATTATTTTACATGTAACATTTAGTCTTTCAAACCTTTCACTTGGAATAAAAAACTAATTGAAACAAAATATTTGACAAGGCTTGGTGACCCTTTTAAAATTTGGTTTTGAAATGGCACAAATTACAAAACTTTGTTAGATTTAATGTTGTTCCTGGGGAGGTTGTTTAAAAAAGACACACATTCATGCTAAAATTTAAAATTTACTGTCACTCTCAGGTTTGCGTGTTATGACTATCACGTTGGATCTTTCTTTACAGTTTCCCTTGAAACCAGGAGTGGCATTTTGCTGTTTTAGTGTGTTGATTTTAGGAAAGGATTCAAACAAATCTGTCTTGCACTGCAAAGGCTCATGTAAATGACTTTCATTTTGAGCGGTTCAGCAACACAGTTAAAATTCAGGATAATGACTTTAATGCCTCGAACTACTACAGTTTAACGTAAGAAGAAACAAATTAGCATTTTTCCTCATTTCAGTCGTAAATTCGGACAACATTGGTGATAAATTAGGCTCTTTGCACCTGAAAGTGTAAAAGAACCAATTAAATAAATTGGCTGTTTGCTTCGCACCTTTCCACCCATTTTTACAAGACAGGAGGTGCTGGGTGTCACGGGCTCTTACTTCTAAACGTGCTCAGCTTCATTTCTTTAATTGGACACTTCTGGGGACCTTTGAACACACTGCAGATCTGTTCTTCTTCATCTCATATAATTGTCTCTCAAAGTAGTCATTATGAAGAAAAAACAAACGTCATCGCTAGCGCTTCATGTTTTCTGCAAACTCCCCACTGTTTTATTGGGTGATAACTAATTAGAAAAATGGGTTTCTGTGGCACGTGCGCAGGGATTTGATTGTTGCCTGAATGGCAGTTGCTTTTGACGTTTTGTGACAATGTCATCTGACAAAAAACAAAAACAAAATAGCATTTCCTTTGATTTACTTTTTAGAGACTACTGTCATATGCTGACATGCCCCCCCCCTCCCGCCTCACTCACTTGTATGTTTTATTCACCATCTGAGACCCTCTCATATTGACTTTGGAGCAAATTGGAACTGTCCTTTTTGTTTTATGCTACTGTATGTTTTCATTTCGAAGACAAAGGCGTGTCTGTCTGTCGTATTTGTGCAGCTAGAAAATGTCAAAGCTCGGATTGTGACATCAGGACAGGAATCTGACGTTTTTTTGTGTTCAGCGCTTAGAGTGAGGTGACATCCTTCTTTGTGCTCAAATGTCACTGAAGAGCAGAACAGTGGTGTCAAAATCTAACAGGATTGACACATATACACAGTACTATGCATACGTTTAAAGGCACTGGAGGTTTGCTGACATAATGTTAAATTCATAAATAGGGTTTGTCATAGCTACATATACCACATATTGGATACGTTTACATCTATATATGATAATTTCTATCGCTATATGCTAAAATACCAAGAGTATTCAGTCACCCATTCAAATCTTTAATTTCATGAGTCCCAGTCACTTCCATGGGTGTATAAAATCAAGCACCTAGGCATGCAGACTGCTGCTACAAACATTTATGAAAGAATAGGTTGGTTGCAGGAGCTCGGTGAATTCCAGTGTGGTAATGTGATAAAATGCTACCTGTGCAACAAGTCCAGTCATGAAATGTCCCTAATGCTAAATAGTCCACAGTCAACTGTTAGTGGTTTTATAATAAAGTGGAAGCATTTGGGAAGACAGCAACTCAGGCACGAAGTGGATCCTGCCCAGAGGTCTTCATCTTTCTGCAGAGCCAGTCACTCCAGACCTCCAAACTTCATGTGGCCTTCAAATTAGCTCAGGAACAGTGTGTAGAGCGCTTCACAGAATGGGTTTTCATACCTGAGCAGCTGGATCCAAGCCTTAAATTACCAAGCGCAATGCAACACATCAGATGCAGTGGAGTAAAGCCCGTTGCCACTGGATTCTAGAGTAGTGGAGTGGAATATACAGTAAGGACATGGGGAGTAAAAAGGGGCCAGTGGAGAAGAATTGCTCAGTGCATCACATGAAGACCCCCAGCAGCATGTAGCATGTAGCATAGTAAAGGGAGGGGTTCATGATCAACGGATCCAGCATGAAGTGTATGCTTTGCCAAAAAGTGTCTGCCTCCTGAATCTGCGCTGGGAGCTGGTTCCACAGAAGACGGACCTGAATGCTGAAGGCTCTGCTTTTAGAAACTCTGGGAACCACAAGTAAGCATGTGAGGAAAGTGCAGTGTTAGGATAATGACATACTGTGAGGTCTTTAAAAAGGTATGATATAGAATGATGTAGAACACACTAACATATGTTATATAAATAGATTTTGATCATATTCTGCACCACAGCGTAGGTGTATGGTATAATGCATTTAGAGTTTTCAGAACTGAAGGTAATATGAACAGTTGTTACAAAGGTGGAAACTATACACCAAAGCATGCTGTAAAGTTGGGCATTTTAATCTGGGAGTTTGAGGATTGACAGAAGTTTTGTGTTGGCTTCAGTTTTTCAGTTCCACAAGTTGCTTGGTGCCGTCTTAAAGGCATTTGGTAAGTGTTCTCATACCAAATGCAGACTGTTCTTACTGTTCTGTTCTTTTACTGTTCTTTTCTATTTAGTTTACTCATTAATAAAGCCTATTCCTGGAATTACTGCTGAAAGCCTCCTTGTTCTTAAAACCTTTGCATAGTCCTGTAAATGCATTATGCCATAATATTGTGCTGTAGCATATAAGGTACTTTGCAGCCAGCCTGGGTCATTTGTCTGCAGAGCATCTAAAAAAAGCCAGAGACAAGAAAATAATTTAAGCAGGGGGGTGTAAAGAGACCATTACACAATAGTCCATAATTCAAAAAAGAACAGACATAATTTTTAAAGTCCTATGTACTTTCTGACAAAGCCACTTTAATGTCTCGCCCTATTCATAAAAGTTATGTCTCAGAAAAGTTGCATCACTCATGGCGAAATGAGAAACACGTCGCTGTGCAATCACAGTCTGGAGTCTCCCCACCTCCATTAAATGTGCCCATGTTAAAAGGCATACACCAGAAAGAAGTCAAATTCACAAAGACGACGGCATTTAGGTTGTTTTATACAATTGAGTTGGTTTTGTTGAAGCATTTTAAAATCTTCCTTAATTATGAGATTCAGTCAGTGTTAAAAATAACTTCTGTCATTACGCCAAGATTTTTATCATAACTTGGTAAAAACAAAAGGGGAAAAAAGGATCTATTTGTGTCCACACAGTCCAAACAATGGGCCATTAAGTGATCAGTGGCTGTAGAGACCAAAACCATTGTTCCCATTTCTGTAAACCAAATTAATTAGTGGAGTGATCATTGCACTGATTGGTCCAGAGAGACGTTGGCTTGTCTGCTTCCCTCTTCCCATTCCAGCATTCCCAGTCTTCCTTTCATCTTTCTTTATGCTCTCCTTTTCCATCTGTCACTGACCTTTAGTCTGTTTTTATATTAGAAAGATACAGTTACATATTTAGATACATTCGCACAATAAAATCCATCCATTTTCTCCCGCTTATCCTTGCCAGGGTCGCGGAGGAGGGGCTGGAGCCTATCCCAGCAACCACAGGCAAGGAAGAGGAGGCGAGGTACACCATGGACAGATCGCCAGTCTGTCACAGGGATACAAAATAAAATCAAATGAATTAATTAATGATAGCGTGAGGAGATAGCTATCATTAGACAGATTTCAATCTGGTTTTCGTTCATGTCACAGTACAGAAAACTGCTTTACTTAAAGTCACTAACGATCTTCTAATCGGAGCTGACTCTGGTCTTCTCACCATTCTCGTCCTTTTGGACCTGAGCTCAGCCTTCGACACCATCTCTCACTCTGTCCTTCTAAGCAGACTCTCCTCTCTCGGCATCTCTGACACACCCCTAGCCTGGTTTCAATCATATCTCCTTGACCGCTCCCAGTTTATTCAACTGAAATCATTCCACTCTCGTCTAGTCCCCGTCACTACTGGTGTACCCCAAGGTTCAGTCTTAGGCCCTCTTCTCTTCATAATATACATCCTCCCTCTAGGTACCATTTTCCGCAAATTTGATCTTCACTTTCACTGTTTTGCTGATGACACCCAGTTATAGCTCTCCTGCAGATCTGATTCCTCCCTCCCACCTTCTTCCCTTACAGAATGTCTATCCGAATTAAAATCCTGGTTTAGCTCTAATTTTCTAAAGCTCAATGAGGATAAAACTGAAATCCTCCTTATTGGCACCAAATCCAACCTTTTGAAGGTGAACCATTTCTCACTCACTATCGATAACTCCACAGTTTTCCCTTCTCCTCAGGTTAAGCGCCTTGGCGTCATCCTAAACAATTCACTTTCCTGTAAATCTCACATCAATAATCTCACCTGTTCTGCCTATTTCCATCTACGCAACATTAACAGATTACGTCCTTCTCTTTCTACCAAGTCTACGTCCATTCTTGTCCACACAGTCTTGTTACCTCCCATATTGACTACTGCAATTCTCTTTTTGCATGGTCTCCCCCAAAAATCCCTCCATAAGCTTCTGGTTCAGAACTCTGCTGCTCACATTATCACCAGAACCCCAGAACCCGCACCTCCTTACCTTTCTGACCTGTTAAGCACTACCTTTTCTGCCTGCTAACTTCGATCTTCTTCCTCTATCCAGCTTTCTGTGCCTTCTTTCTGCCTTAGCACCATGGGAAGCAGAGCTTTTAGCTGCTCTGCTCCCAGGCTGTGGAAATCTACCCCCAGATATAAGAAACATTGGTTCTCTCCCCCAGTTTAAATCTCAACTCAAAACCCATCTGTTCAAATCTGCATATTCACTGTGAACCCACTGTTTGTTCATTTTATCTTGTTCTTCATTGTGTCATTGTTCTATTATGTGTTTTATCTATTGTACAGCATCCTTGGGTGTCTTTAAAGGCGCTTTATAAATAAAATTTATTATTATTATTATTATTGTTCCCTAAAACGGTTTATCTGCTGAAACTGACATGGCTGTTTACAGGCATTAGTGCACAGCAAATCTTTGTTAACACGTTCTCGCTAACAATGAGCCGTGAGCGTTGCTGATAGGAATGTACCACCTGCAGCACACTGATGTTAATTATATTCAAGGCTCATTAAAGTGCACAGCCTGTCTCACGATGCTTATACTTGACTTTTAGCTTTTATACTTGCTCGTTTCCAACTGCACTTGACATGAAAATATAGATCTTTTTACTTTTTAAAAAGAAAACTTTGTTAATGTGTCAATAAATAAATAAGTTCAGGTGTTGTTGTGGTGTCTGGTTTCCATTTAATATATCTTTGAGTTTTTTCCTTTAATTAAATACAGGCAAGGCAAGTTTATTAATATAGCACAATTCAACAACAAGGTGATTCAAAGTGCTTTACAGAGACATTAAAAAACAAAAACAAATAAAAAGCATGATTTAAAACTGATTAAAAAAACAGTAGATAAAATCAGAACAGTAGGTAAAATCAGTAGTTAAATGCAAGTTTTGAAATTTAAGCTTAAAAGTGTGGATTTGGTGTTTTATTCAAATGCAGCTGAGGTGAGTCTTCAACCTGGATTTAAATAAACTGAGTGTTTCAGCTGATCTGAGGCTTTCTGGGAGTTTGTTCCAGATATATGGAGCATAAAAGCTGAATGCAGCTTCTCCGTGTCTGGTTCTGACTCTGGGAACTGATAAAAAACCGGATCCAGATGACCTGAGGGATCTGGAAGGTTCATACTGGGTCAGGAGGTCACTGATGTATTTTGGTCCTAAACCATTCAGAGCTTTATAGACCAGCATCAGAACTTTAAAATCTATCCTCTGACGGACAGGCAGCCAGTGTAAAGACCTCAGAGCTGGACTGATGTGGTCCACTTTTTTGGTCTTAGTGAGGACTCGAGCAGCAGAGTTCTGAATGAGCTGTAGTTGTCTGACTGATTTTTTAGGTAGACCTGTAAAGATGCTGTTACAGTAATCAAGCCTACTAAAGATGAATGCATGGACAAGTTTTTCCAGGTCCTGTTGAGACATCAGATCTTTTATTCTTGATATATTCTTGAGGTGATAGTAAGCTGACTTTGTTATTGTCTTAATGTGTTTTTCTAAGTTTAGGTCTGTGTCCATCACTACACCCAAATTTCTCGCCTGGTTTGTGGTTTTTAGGTGTATAGATTGAAGTTCTCTGGTGACGCTGCAGTCCGCTTGGAGTTTTACACTTTTTTTTTCCTGCTGATGCCTCGTGCTGACTTGGTGTTAGACGGCGCCGGAGGGAGGACGACACACCCGGTGTGCGAAGGTGGATGCCGTTTTTTTTTTCTCAGCGAAACGGGGAGGAATGTACAGCGGACAGGACGACGAAGGCAGACTCCGTAAGTGACGTTAACCAAAACATAAACGGGTAAAAGAGACGTTACGAAAAGGAACAGTTGTGAGGGGAAGAGTGCCATTCAACCAGGAGCCGAGTAATGGCTGGCGTTACTGGCCCTATCGGTCCCTTCGACGAAAGCACGGAGCAATGGAGCTCATATACGGAGCGTTTTGGATATTTCGTTGCGGCTAACGACATACAGGATGCTAAACTGGTGCCCATTTTTTTGAGTGTGATAGGCCCAAAGACTTTTACCCTGCTAAGGAGCCTGCTACAGCCAGCAAAGCCAGGCAATAAAAGTTTCACAGAGATCGTGGACACACTGACCAAACACTTCTCGCCCAAGCCCCTCGTGATCGCTGAACGGTTCAGGTTTCACAAGCAAAACCAAGAAGAGGGTGAGTCTGTCACAATGTTCGTTGCATCGTTACGCAAATTAGCTGAACACTGTGAGTTTAAAGATGTTTTAAATGACACATTAAGAGACAGACTCGTGTGTGGTTTGAGAAATGAAGCTGCACAGAAGAAATTGCTCACGGAAAGTGACTTGACTCTTGAGAAGGCAATTACTATCAGTGTGACCATGGAAATGGCATCAAAAGAAGCCCATGCGCTACATGCTACAGACAGAGTACACAACCTAGACAATGGTAAAGCAAATGCACAGGGACCATGCTTCCGCTGTGGCAAGTTAGGACACCTTGCTAGTGATTGCTGGTGCAAGGAAATGGATTGCAACAACTGTGGAAAAAAAGGTCATGTAGCACGGGCATGCAGGAACAAAAGGTGCAAGGATAAGGACTCAAAGCCTGGAAATAAAAGAGGCACTGCAAGATTCAAAAAAGAAAGACATGTTCACACAGTTAAGCTTCATGAGGATAGAGCAAATGACTCCTCAGATGAAGAAGTGTTGTCTGCAATAAATACTGTGCGAATACTGAAGGTGGATGAAACCTCAGACGGCTTTTGGGTCAAGCCCAAACTGGAGGGACATGTTGTAAAAATGCAGATTGACACTGGGTCAAAAGCATCACTAGTGTCATATCATGTCTATAGGACATGTCTGAAGCACCTTCCACTCAAACCCTCCGACACAGTATTTAAAGGATATACTGGACATCGAGTGCCTATGAAAGGAATGGCAGAGGTGACTGTTCAATACAATGGCCAAACTGCTAAGCTGCCTGTGTATGTTACGCAGAAGAACTGCCCTGCTATAATGGGACGTGTGTGGCTCAAAACAATCAGACTCAACTGGCAAGGAGTGAGAAAGCTGTCGCATGGTTCCTCTCAGCTACAGGCCATACTGGGAAAACACCAGGAGGTTTTTCGTGAGGAACTGGGTAGCATGAAAAAAATTACAGTGAAGCTGCATCTCAAGCCTGACTCCAAGCCAGTCTTTATGAAGGCTAGACCTGTGCCGTACGCCATTCGGCCCAAGGTGGAGTCTAATTTAGACGCATTGGTCAAGAATGGTGTTCTGGAGCCGGTTACGACCAGCGAGTGGGCCACGCCCATCGTTCCAGTTCCTAAAAAGGACGGCGGAATCCGGATCTGCGGAGACTTCAAGGTATCCGTGAATCCTGTATTAACAGCAGAGCAGTATCCCCTTCCGCTGATTGATGACTTATTTGCTGGTCTGAGTGGAGGACAAAAGTTCAGCAAAATAGATCTCAACCAAGCTTACCTGCAAATGCACGTTGAAGAGCAGTCACGTGACATGTTGACTATTAACACACATAAGGGACTTTTCAGATTTTGCAGGTTGCCTTTTGGCATCACATCAGCTCCAGCATTGTTTCAACGAGCGATTGATCAAATCCTGAGCGGATTACCTGGTGTGCAATGCTATCTGGATGATATCCTGTGTACAGGAGCAGATGATGAAGAGCATCTGCGCAACTTGGATGCGACCCTTCAGAGGCTGAAGGAATACGGATTGAGAGTCCGTAAGGAGAAATGTGACTTTTTCCAGTCATCTGTGGAATATCTAGGGCACGTGATTGATGCAAATGGACTTCACACTGCACCTTCGAAGATCACAGCAATCGTGGATGCACCCCCACCACGAAATGTCAGTCAGTTAAAGTCTTTCTTAGGGCTGTTGAACTACTACGGACGGTTCATACCCAACTTGTGTCAGCAGCCAGGACACTTTGCTAGGGAGTGCACTGGGGAGCGGGCTTTACGCCGCACCAGAGCAGGTTCTGATTCAGGCCCTCCCTATACCGCAGTTGGCAATCATCTTCCCGCTACCCAGTCGGAAAACTAAAGCCCTCTGAGCTGCAGAGTCACAGTTCAGGTGGGGAGTTCACTGGCTCACAGAAAGATAGGATTGGCAGGCTAATTTCATCGTGTCCAAAGATGGATGTGCTGATTAGTGGGGTAACTGTCCCTTGTTTGGTGGATACTGGGTCCATGGTTTCCACCATCACAGAAAGTTTCTTTTTGGCACATTTTGCCCCTTGGGGACAAGAACGCCTTCAGTCATGCCATTGGTTACAGCTTCGGGCTGCCAATGGGCTTGCCATCCCTTACATTGGCTATTTGGAGCTCAGTGTACTCCTGTGTGGCAAGGAAATGCCCTCTTGTGGGATCCTTATAGTGAAGGACCCTCCTGGGGCTACGCCCTCTGTCCCTGGCATCTTAGGAATGAATGTAATCCGCCGCTGTTATCAAGAATTGTTTGGGGCTTTCGGTGGCTCCTTGTTTAATTCTCCTTCTGTGTCACAGGCACCGAGACCAGTTTTGGAGGCCTTACATCAGTGTCACCAGTCTGCAGCCCAAGCCCCAGAGGACCCGGTCGGTACCGTTAAGGTACAGGGCCCGCGGGCTGTGCGGATACCTGGTGGCGTCATGCAGCTGGTGGCTACCACCTGTTTTCAGCAGTTGTCAGGTCAGGCTGTGCTTTTTGAGCCTTCTGAGTCCGGGTTGCCAGTTGGGTTGCTGGCCTCTCCATGTTTGGTCCAGGTGGATAAGGGCGTTGCCTACATCCCAGTCACCAATGTGGGGACAGCTGAAGCTGTTCTCCACCCGCGGACCTGTTTGGGAGTGATAAGCAAAGCTACTGTTGTTAGCCTCCCTGCTGGTGTTAGCGAGGAACACTCTTTTCCCGTTGCCGTTTCCTCCCATACAACCAGCAGCCCTGCTCAAGAGATGGTGGATACGATTGACCTGTCTGCTCTCGCTGAGTCAGAGCAACATGAGGTACGGTTACTTTTGCAGAAGTACCGCTCTGTTTTCTCCACTTTTGAGGGAGACTTGGGCTGCACAAACCTCATTTCTCACGACATACCGCTGCTCAATGACGCACCTGTCCGGCAGAGGTACAGGCGAATTCCTCCTGATTATGAGGCTGTCAGGGCCCATATCAACCAGCTACTGGAGGCCCAGGTAATTAGGGAGAGTAGCAGTCCTTATGCCTCTCCCATCGTGTTGGTCCGCAAGAAGGATGGAAGCCTCCGTCTGTGCGTTGACTATCGTTTGCTGAATAGCAAAACAAGGAAGGACGCCTTCCCCTTACCTCGCATCGAGGAAAGTCTGGATGCCCTTGCTGGCGCACGCTGGTTTTCTACCATCGACCTGGCCAGCGGGTACAACCAGGTACCAGTTTCTGAGCAGGATAAGCCCAAGACCGCTTTTTGCATGCCGTTTGGCCTGTTCGAGTGGAATCGTATGCTGTTCGGGCTGTGCAATGCTCCTGGTACCTTCCAGCGCCTAATGCAGAGGATGTTCGGGGATCAGCAGTGCCAGTCGTTACTGCTGTACCTAGACGACATCATTGTGTTCTCCTCGTCTGTCTCTCAGCACCTGCAACGGTTAGAGATGGTGATGGCAAGGCTGCAGCAACAGGGGCTCAAGGCTAAGTTAGAAAAGTGTGCCTTTTTCCAGCAGAAGGTTAACTACTTGGGCCATGTAATCTCCTGTGAGGGTGTCTCTACCGATCCAGCCAAGGTTGACGCAGTAGCCAAGTGGCAGTGTCCTCGTTCTGTGTCAGAGTTGCGATCCTTTTTGGGTTTCGCCAGCTATTACCGGCGCTTTGTGGAGGGGTTTGCCACGTTGGCGGCTCCCCTGCATCAAGTGGTGGCTAAATCGGCTGGCACCAAGACAAAGAAGGGCTCAGGACAGAGTTTGAGTGCTATTTGGACCCCTCAGTGCGAGGAGAGCTTTGAGGCCCTGAAAGCAAAGCTTGTGTCTGCACCTGTGCTAGCATATGCTGACTTTACGCGCCCATTTATCTTGGAGATTGACGCCAGCCACAGTGGTTTGGGTGCAGTTCTCTCCCAAGATATAGAAGGTGCTGTTAGGCCAGTGGCTTATGCTAGTCGAGGTCTTCGGCCACATGAGCGCAATATGGACAATTACAGCTCCATGAAGCTGGAGTTTCTTGCGCTCAAGTGGGCCATGGCCGAGAAGTTCCGGGAGTACCTGCTGGGGCAGAAGTGTGTGGTTTCCACCGATAACAATCCACTCAGTTACCTCTCTTCAGCTAAGCTGGGTGCCACCGAGCAGAGGTGGGCCTCCCAGCTGGCGGCATTCGATTTTGAGATCAAGTATCGCTCAGGCCGCAGTAATAGGAATGCTGATGCTCTCTCTCGACAGTATGAGACGAGCTCCAGCTTGGCCGAGGGTGTGTTGCCTGGGACTCGTGTCCCAACTTCACTTCAGCAGCCATGGTTCTGCTGCGTCAGTGGGATCGTCTGGTGGAGAAGGATGGCATCCTTTATCGCCGTATTTTGCGTCCAGGTGGAGGTGAGGAAGCCCTCCAACTTGTTCTCCCAGAGGCTCTGAAGCCTGAGACCTTGAGGCAGCTGCACCAGGACCATGGGCACCAAGGTATTGAGCGTACCACTGAACTGGTCAGGCAGCGTTGCTATTGGCCCGGGATGTCCTCTGACATCAAGCAATGGGTTCAGCGTTGTGAACGCTGTCAGGTCGCAAAGGACTCAGAGTTGGGGTCTCATAGTTATATGGGTCACCTGTTGGCGTCTAGGCCAAATGAAATCCTGGCCATAGACTTCACGGTGTTGGAACCCTCCCGTAGTAGAGTTGAAAACGTCTTGGTTATGACTGACGTTTTTAGCAAATACACTGTTGCAGTCCCTACCCGGGACCAGCGGGCCTCTACTGTGGCCCAGGCCCTGTTAACAGAGTGGTTTTTTAAGTTTGGCGTTCCTAGCCGCCTCCACTCTGACCAGGGTAGAAACTTTGAGAGTTTGGTGATGCAACAGCTATGCGAGTTGTATCGGGTAGCCAAGTCCCGTACAACCCCTTACCACCCAGCGGGTAATGGGCAGTGCGAACGGTTTAACCGAACCCTCCATAACCTCCTCCGGACCCTGCCATTATCTCGGAAACGCGACTGGGCTGCATGCTTACCGCATGTGCTCTTTTGCTATAATAGCACGCCGCATCAGGGCACTGGAGAGTCACCGTTTTTCTTGATGTTTGGCAGGGATCCTAGGCTGCCTATTGATTTCCTTCTAGGCCGCGTTCAGGACCCAGTGCCTGGAGAGGTACAGGACTGGGTGGCCGAGCACCAAGCCAGGTTAATGGTGGCTTTTGAGGGAGCTCGGGCACGGTTGTCGCTGGCCGCTGACTGTCGCAATGAGCGGCATGACCAGAGAGTCCACCCTGTTCCTTTAAAGGTCGGTCAGCTGGTGTATCTTCGAGATCACAGCGCCCGGGGCCGGCACAAGATCCAGGACCTTTGGAGCTCTGTGGTCTATCAGGTGTTGAGGGCACCCCAAGAGAACGGGGCTGTTTATACCATCGCCCCCGTGGGAGACTTGGAGAAGGTTCGACATGTCCATCGTGACATGTTGAAGGCACAGGTCAGCCTAGGGCCTCCTACACCTGGTCCACAGGTTCCACCCCCACCTGTGCCTGCTGACTCAGAGCAGACCTCTCTGAGTGACGACGAGTTGTGGCTCCTTGTCCCTGAGGTACCCTCACACCCTGTAGCACCTGTGGTGTCACTTCCCGATGCCTCTAGAGTTCCATCGGTGGAGCTCAGGTCTACTCACAGTGTGATTGTAGCACCCTCGACCTCTGCTCCCCCAGGTTCTTCCTCAGGCTCTGTTGAACAGTCTGAGGTGAGTGGGCCACACTTGCGGAGAACAGCACGTTCGACAGCTGGTCAGCACTCAAATGTTCATCACTTGCCACGTCCTGTTGAATCTGTGCCAGTCGCTAATGCTCAGCTTGCCGTATTCAGGCCATGGTGTTAGGTTCCTTGAGTTACTGTCGGGGCGCCAATACAAAAAGGGGGGGTAGATGTAGCCAGATGGGCTACTCGCCTTTTTTCTCTCTCTCTCTCGCTCTCTCTCTCTCTCTCTCCTGTGCTCGTTCTCTCCGCTGCACAACTAGGTTAATTGGGAACCCACCTGCATATTGATTGCAGGATGGCGTTAGCCCTTATAAAGCTAAGCCGGTGTTTTTGTTGGATCATTCCTCCCGTGCATTCAGCGCAAAGCAGCAGTAAATGCTGGCACACTGCGACGGACTGATCAGCAAGAGCAGATCATATGACAGCTACAGGTATGCTCTCGCTTAACCTTAGATTCCTTCCGAGTACTGGAATTTGTGTTAATATAGTTTTTGCGGCCTGTTGAAGCGCGGCAGTTTGTTTTATTCCGACGTTGCGGAGAGAGGTGCTCGTTATCCCCACCAGCTGAGAGTATAGCGCCTCTGGTCCTGGGGTAAGCCATTAAAACTACCTTTATTAGCATTCATAGCTATAAGAGTCTAAGGTTACATTTATCTGTTTTAGGGTTTGACTGCTGTATTCACCTCTCCGTGGCAAATCGCCCAACCCAAATTGGAAGAGTGAAACGCCTTCCCAGCCACTGTTGTGAGGACTCCTCCTCGGTGGAGCCTGCTGTCTTGTCTTATCTTGTTTTTATTAAGTAGGCTTACCTTTTTCTGGTTCGCCTGGTTTTATTTTATTCTGGACTGTTGCTCGTACCCACGCTTCTGTGATCGGGCTGAAGCGACCCTCTGCCCGAGTGTCGTGCTGGGACTTTAAATCGCCTTGGTTGCCGGTCTCAGCCGGTGGGGAGCCAGACCGGCTTGCGATTGAGAATAATTACTCCCAGCAAGAGTGGTAGTTTGACCCGTGGGGTATAAGCCTTCCCGTGTGTGTGTGTGTGTGTATGTGTGTGTGATTTCTTTTATTAAAGTGTGTTTTAGTTTTGTTTGATCTGTAGCGAGCCTGACGCTCAGTGTCCTTTTATTCTTTTAACATATTTTCTTGTGTTTTATTTCAGTGAACGGAGGACGTGCCAGTGGCCCTGGGACCTCAGGTGGTGGGTCGTTTTCACACTTTCTTTTGTACAGCACCGGGTGGGCTGCAGTGATTCTTTTTGTGTGATTTTCTTTTGGTTCCACGGCTGCTGGTAAGTCCAAGTTCCATGGTTGTTTTATTTTCACTTTAGGACACTGTCAACAATGACGCTACATCTTGGTTTTTAATATTTTATTTTTACTATAAATAAAACTGTTTTAATATTGGAGCCAACCTGCCTCAGTGTGCATCCTTGAATCTGTGCGGCCTCCTTTTATTCCTTTTATCCATTTTTCTTAAATATATTTCCTGGGGGTGAAATTCCCCTAGGTGGCGTTGTCATTTTATTATTTCTTTTTATCTAACCCCGCCGACCACTTGGTCACATTGGCATCACTCCTGAAACCACTGCACAACCTGCTACGCAAGGAAGAAGCATGGGAGTGGACAGCAAGCTGCCAAGAGGCCTTTCAAAAGGCAAAGGATTCACTGACTGCATCTGAGGTGCTAACCCACTTCAATCCCAAGTTCCCAATTCAGCTTGCTTGTGATGCTTCTCCCTATGGGGTGGGGGCAGTGATTTCCCACATTCTCCCAAATGGCGAAGAAAGACCAATTGCATTCGCATCAAGGACATTAAACACAGCAGAGTCCAACTATGCTCAGCTGGAACGAGAGGCGCTGAGCATTGTATTCGGTGTTCGGAAATTCCACCAGTACCTGTACGGTAGGAAGTTTACACTGTTTACTGACCATAGGCCTCTCACAACCATCCTGGGACCCTATACAGGGATTCCATCTCTTGCTGCTTCACGTCTCCAGAGGTGGGCGTTGATATTGTCAGGACATTCTTATGACATCAAGTATCGCAAATCGGAGTCTCATTGCAATGCAGATGGGTTGTCCAGGTTACCCCTTCCTGTTAAAAAACCCGTCTCTGACACAGTTGAGATCCTCTACTTCAGGGAGGTAGAGACAGCACCTGTTTCGGCTGTGCAGGTGAAAAAGGCGTCCAGAAATGACCCTGTGTTGGCAGCAGTGCTGGACTGGATCATTAAGGGTCTGCCTGCAAGTAAGGGTGTAGACCTGAAGGCTTTCCTGGGAAAGTGGGCGGAGCTTTCTGTTCAGGCGGGATGTTTGCTGTGGGGGAGGAGAGTCATCATTCCCATGTCATTGCGACCAAAACTGTTGAAGCAACTGCATGCAGGACATAGTGGAATAGTGAGAATGAAGGAAATAGCGAGAAGCTATTTTTGGTGGCCAAATATGGACAAACAGATTGAGGAGATTGCTAAGAACTGCTCTTCGTGTCAGATGGTCCGGAACAACCCACCACTTGCTCCTCTCCATCCCTGGGAGTTCCCACAGGAGCCATGGCATCGGGTACACATTGACTTTGCAGGTCCATACGAGGACAAAATGTTTCTTGTAGCTGTTGATGCACACAGTAAATGGCCTGAAGTGACCATCATGAAATCAGCCACCACTGAAAAGACCATAGAAGCTCTAGGAGAAATGTTCAGTAGGTTTGGATCTCCTACTCAGATAGTCTCTGACAATGGACCTCAACTGGTTTCACAGGAAATGGAGGCTTTCCTACAGGCTAATGGAGTGCAGCACATTACGTCAGCTCCATACCATCCTGCAACGAATGGTCTTGCAGAAAGGTTTGTTCAGACAATGAAACATGCACTGAAAACATCACAAGGCCAAGGAACACTGCATCAGAGACTGCACAAGTTTCTGCTTAACTACCGGAATAGTCCACATGCTACCACAAGGACATCTCCTGCCAACGCAATGTTCAAAAGAGATCTGCGCACTACCTTTGATCTTTTGAAACCCTCAACTGTGAAGGACACTGTACAAAAACAACAAGAGAAACAAATCATGTACAGGGGTCAAAAGGTCAAGGACAGAGTCTTCAGCACCGGCGAGTCAGTGCAGGCCAGGAACTACCGAGGAGTACACAAGTGGGTTCCTGCAACTGTCATTGCTCAAACTGGTCCAGTTTCATATACAGTTCAGGTGGCCGATGGAGTGTGGAGAAGACACGTGGATCAGCTACTCCGGTCCGCACCAGTGTCTGCAGAAGGGTCTTGCGGAGATCTTGGAAATGCACTCATCGACTCGTCAGCCCCTTCACACACACAAGTAGAGAACTCCACCACATCAGGAACAGTGGTTCCACCTGTAAATGAGACTGTAAGAGAGACTGAGACATCTTCGGTGTCAGGAACAAAGGCTCCACAAGAGAGCACACAGACTGACGTTACCACAGACCGCCGATACCCCAACAGAGAGCGGCGGCCTCCTGTTCGTCTGAGTTATTAGATGGCACCTGACCCAAATGAACGGGGCAGAATAATCCCCATGGGTCATCGGGGAGGTTGAGGTAGTCCACCCTCACTCCCCAAGATAGCAATTAAAAGAGTTGGTGTTGTAACCTTACAGTTAATAAGAGGTGAAATGTTTGTGAGGCTATTACTGTCATGTGCCAGTGAAGACTGAAGTTTGTGAGTAGATCACCTGTTTATTTCGTAGTACATCCTTTGTAAGAGGGGAGGAGATGTTGTGTATTTTGGGTTATAACAGGACCCGTAGCGGTCATGCCCAGATGCATTATGGGAAAGAAGCTTTAGGCTGTCGCTCGGGCTAGCTCCATGTTAAGTTATGCCGTTATAATAAATACCTCAAGTTACGTCGTGGTCCGAGTATCATTGTTATACTAGTAACCCGGAGTGAAGATATAACACCTGTAGTCATTTTTCTTTGGCTCCAAAGACTATTACTTCAGTTTTGTTTTTGTTTAGCTGGAGAAAATTGTGGCACAACCAGTCATTAATTTCCTCAATGCATTTACCAAGAGCCTGTCCAGAGCCTCGGTCTCCTGGTGACATTGTGATATATATTTGTGTGTCATCTGCATAGCTATGATAGTTTATTTTGTTGTTCTTTATAATCTGTGCCAGTGGGAGCATGTAAATGTTAAACAGAAGGGGTCCCAAGATGGAACCTTGGGGAACTCCACATGTGATACTTGTCTGCTCAGATGTGAAGTTACCTATTGATACAAAGTATTTCCTGTTTTCTAAGCATGTTTTGAACCAGTTTATTACAGTTCCTGAAAGACCTGTCCAGTTCTCCAGTCATTTGAGTAATATGTTGTGGTCAACTGTATGAAATGCTGCACTGAGATGAAATACAGGTGTGGGTATTGAGGTGATGACTGAAATGCAGGCATCAGAGGTGGGCGAAAGTAATGAAAAGCAAGCATTCGAGAAAAAGCAGTCCAGGAAAGAAAACGGGACTTTAGTGAAACTGACAAAGACGAGAGTTTTTGCACATCGGGCTGATTGGACACAGGTGAAAAAAGTGAGCAGGTGAAACTAATGAGGATGGCGGAGATCACTACAAAGGAGTGAAAAGAAAATGAGAAAAAACAGGTGGGATATATTGGATGAAGTAACTATTCAAAGATGTCCTTACAAAGCAGCTCTGGCTAAGATTTAAAACTGATTTCTTCTTTCGGCTGCTCCTTTTAGGAGTCACCGCAGCAGATCATGTGCCTCCATCTCACTCTATCTCTGCGCAAACTCCTCCTCCTCCTCTGCACATGTCCAAACTATCACAGCCTTGCAACTTTATCAAGATTTAACATCGAATTAGCAAAGCTAGTAGAGTACATATGCTTAATTTTATTGAGTGGAAGAAGTGAACCACAATGTCTCAGTTTGCAGTGGAAAGCGAACAGGCCAAATCTGGGAGGTACAAATTATTTTTTTTCCATTTGTTATTAAACCAACAGCTTTCTGTAATATTATTTAACACTGCAGAGAAAGGCTCCAGACTCCAGTGACCCTGAATTGACTGAGATGACTTGACATAACAGCATACATTTCACAGACAGAAAAACAGGTGGGCGAAAATCATGTGTAGGTGCGCTTGCCCGTGTGTGTATGTGTGTAACCTCCCCAACCCGCCTTTTAGATCTGCTATGATCATGATGTCAAAGTAGAAAATATGTTCAACAGGAAGTCAAAGCAATGTTAAAAATCATTGCAAATGGGCGTGGCCTTTACCAATCTCTTCAGTGATATCCATTAAATCCAGACTCCAGTTAATGTTTATTGATAATTTCTTACAATATTGTGCTATCAATACAAAACTACTCTTGACAGATTATAGGAAACTGTGATTTTTACTTTGAGGTATTGAGCTTATTTTGAGCTAGCGAGGGTAGAGAGGCGAGGATGACATGGTTTGGGTGTGTGCAGAGGAGAGGCGGTGAATATGATGGACAAAGGATGTTGAAGATGGAGACGTTCCTGGATGTATGTGAAGGAAGGTTTGGGAATGCTAAAGATGAAGAAGGTGAGATGGAGGCAGGTGATCCTCTGTGGCAATTGCTAAAGGGAGCAGCCAAAAGAAGAATGCTTTGAAGATTCTCAAAAACAGCAAAAAAAAGCCCAAAAATTAATATATAATCAAACATTATAAGATATAAAGAGTAATGGCGTTGATCTTAAAGGGCTGAACATTTAAGACTTAGAACTATTTAACTTGATGTGATTGTTTTTGAGGTTGTAGCCCTTTTTCCAGATTTTTCTCTGTCATAAAAACAGCTTTGTGGTAGGTGGGACTTGGACTCAAAAAACAACTTAAATGCAGTTTCTTAAACAGCGTAAAAAAAGGCTAATATATGGAGCAGGGAACCTAAAACCCAGGAAACACCGCACGGGGAGGACACAACAAAGGCCAAGGGGAGACTCGGACACTAAATGCTGGGACCATAAATAACTAAAAAGATGAGGGTAACTAACAAAATGGGCCAGAGGAGGAGTTAAACTAAACACAAGAGACAGAGATCAACAATCACCATAATAAGAGACACATAACTGAGAACAAGAAACACAGAGACAAAACTGGAGGAACAGAACAGGAACAGAAGATGGAGATAACTACATACTTCAGAACAAAGACACACAGCGACCCAACCCAAACATAACCTAAGAAACAGAAGTAGAAGGCAAATACAAACAGACATGCTGGATAATAAATGACATCAACGAAAATAGAAACATTATGACTGGGACCATGAAATACTCTCTCTTTCATTAATCAGCTCATGAGCTCTCATAATTATCTTGTGGCTGACGGTTATTTCACATTTACAGATTTAGATGCTGGAAAACTTTCGCAGTTCCTGGAGTCAAGCTCCACAGTAAGGGTGAGAGCTGCAGGCGTCCTTGTTCATCCAACCCTCCATATGTTTAAGAGATGGAGGAAACCTTTCAGAAAACGGCTAAGTGCTCCTTTATGAGGAAAGACAGTCTCCCACGTGTTCCTCAAGGGAGCATTTTAGCTTAATCATGAAATACCAGCAAGGTGGAAAAGTCATGTATTAACCTTTTTCCAAAACCAGGACCACTTGTAACCACAAACCCACGTCCAGCATTTCCCAGCCTTGTCCACTGAATAGCGGTGGGTGACCTCATGAGCAGAAAGCTGTTGTCCCTGTCCAGCAACACCTCATGAACCGGTTTCCACATCCTGCTGCTGTTGGCTGATTGCGCTGTCCAGCGAGTCCTCTCTGAGCCCACAGAGTCTGCTCCATTTCCGTCAGCAGTTTCAGACAGATTACATGACAAATGGCGAGGAGCTGCTGTAGCCCTCATTACAAAGCGTTAGTGTCAGAGAGCAGGAGAGCCTCGGAAATGACTTGAGATTGTTATGATATAAAAGCAAGAGCAAGATTTGATATTACCTTTATTCACCTAAGGGTGGGTGGAAGTGAAAAAGACAGCTTGTAATTATTCACGACTGCTCGCTTTGGGTAAAAACAAAAATGCACCGAAACAGTCTGACGACATGTGACGGCCGCAAAAGAAATGAGAACAACAGCTAATTTCTTCTAAATGCGACTTCCCCTTTTCTTTTTTTTTTTGGTGCAATATTTCATATGGACTTTGGTGTTGCATGAGCGGGCATAATGTGATTTCTTCCCAGAGTTTACCTCATCGGACGGCTACCAGCGAACTGGAAACACGACTATTTCATAGGCAATTCATCATCATGTCAAATAGCGCACATGGAGTTTTCTTTACAGAAAGAAACATTCGCCTGTTGCCGGGCGTCTGGACACGTGTTCGCGGTCCTCGTCAGCTTTGACAGTCTAATGAAAATAAAACAGCATGGCCCTCAGGACCCCTCAGCAAGTCCTCAACAAAATTTTCCACCAACAGAGCAGAAGAAAAATAAATGTTATCTTTCCACTGTAGCCATACACTTGGCCACAGTCGTTTCACTCAGTAGCACCATGGTGAATTTATTCCATTATGTTGCCGTGTGTGTGCACCTTTCAGTTGTGTTTGTGTGCGAATCTGTGCGCACGCGCATGCTTTCAGAGGTCTGAGTTTATCAGCCCTGCTGACTGAATTTCTCTCAGGCCAGAGATAAAGCTCTGCAGCCTCGGGGCTCAAAGCCTCTGTCTTGCTACAGGACACAAAGTGGTTGTGATTCAGTGAGAAAAACGAGGCATGCAGGGTAAGCTTAATGGCAACAGAGATAGGTAAACAGCAGGACATTGTGCATGTATGAGTGTTTTCTTCATGCGTTTACACATGTAGAGCTCCGTGTGTGTTTTTGTGTGTGGACTTCAGTCACAAATTACTGTTGCTTAAAGGTGGAGCGGCAGAGATTAGAGAGGAGAGAAAAAGAGGATCCTCTGGTATTTTGAGGGGGATTTGCACCTGGCGCTTTCGCTAAGCAATTCTCTCATTCTTCATTCAGAGTTGCTCTTCCGGCCGATGAATGTCATTTGATTCTTAAAGCCAGCTCCACACTCATATCATCAAGGATAATTTCACCTTTCAGAAGTCCTTGTGAGGCTATTGTTACTTGGACTATACAGCTTTTTTATTTCTTATTTTTAAACTGTGTCGGTTCAGGACACTTTTTGTCAAAGGTATTTTTGGGTCCATTTGCAGAGCTGGGCAGAGAGTAGAAGAAAAAGTAGAAATCGAAATATCTTCTTGATTTTGAGGTGATGTAAGTGGTAACCATAGACCACAGTGAGAAGCTCAGTCATTCAGGAAGGAAGGAGAGTAGAGCAGATGCTCCTCCTCATTGAAACGAGCCAGTTCAGGTGGTCCAGGTGTCTGATTAGGATGCCTTCTTGATGCCTCTTAGCTGAGTTTGTTTCAGGCATGTTCTAACCAGCAGGAGCTCCCAGGGCAGACCCAGGAGTTGATGGAGACAGAGATATCTCTCAAATGGCTTGGAAAAGCCCATCTGTCCTCCAGGACCAGCTGGAGGAGGTAATCAGGGAGAATATGTCCGCTGAGACTGTGATCCACGCAACCCAGACGCACATTTGTGGAAGGAAATGGATGGATGGAGTGTCCACTTTGTAGTGTTGGGAAGGTTACTTTTAAAATGTATTCCACTACAGATTACAGAATACATGCCCCAAAACATATTTTGTATTCCGTTACGTTACTCAATGAGAGTAACGTATTCTGAATACTTTGGATTACTTAATATATTATCATGCTGTTTACAACTACATGAATGTACTATTGCTGTGTGATACCATACCAATACCAACTAGATTTTTAAATCTTAATATGAGTAACAGTAGGGTGGACATTAGGTAAGGCTGCACTCGGCGATCTCGTATAGACAACTATTCTGCGTGTATATAAAACAGGTCCGCGGCTCTGAACCGTAGTAAAGGGACCTCTGGCTAATACGTCAGGTTCCATGTCGGGCTCGTAGCCGAAAACTAGCTTTACTTTGTCTAGCCAACTTTGCTAGCGAGAGACAGGAAAAGACCCTGTGTAATCCATTTATTTCAACAAAGTAACTGTATTCTGAAAACCACCTTTTTAAACGTTAACTGTAACGGAATACAGTTACTCATATTTTGTATTTTAAATACATAACACCAGTAGATGTATTCCGTTACTCCCCAACACTGCCACTTGGATGTTTTGGAATGCTGACAATCACAATCTATGTTGTGGAACCACAAATTATTATATTTTCAAGGACAACGCCAAGTGCTAATAGCTTAGCCTAAGTTGCATTCACAGACTGTACGAATGCATTGCATAGATACAGGTAGCTAGTAATTAGTATTATCATTAATAAAGTACTGACACTTCACTAGCCAGAACTACGGACACTTGTTTCCACCACTGGAAAAAAAAATAGCTATCCATAAGACAAAATATCAAGTTACTATATGAAAATCTTGATTAAATAACTCGAAACTTCAAGTTATTTTTATTTCATTTGAGCTAGTAAGTCAAAATTTTGAGATGATAACCAGAAATATCAACTTATGGATGGCAAAAAAATGTTTCCCTTGAAAAGTTCTTGTTTGGTTTGTACAATAAACAGCAGAGGTAATCAGACTTAATGCTTTAAAACGGGTGTGACAAGGAAGGAGTCGACACAAGAGATTTGCCTTTTGTTATAAATAATATTTTATTAACGTAAACACCAAAGGGGGTCGATGCCAGGTGGAGTGGAAGAGAGAGTGAGCCTGGAAATCCCAGGTGAGCTGCATCAGCTGACAACCTTCCCATATCATCCAATTACAGGCTGCGATTTCTTTGTGGGAGGGCGCCACAGGTACCGGCAGCATAAACAAGAAGAGGGATCCAGTGACTCAATTTAGCATCAACAAATTGCTCAAATAGGCAGTGTAGTAAACACGTTTATTTCTGCTGTGAACTTGGCTCTTTCATAATGGGTCTATGTGGCTAGACTCGATTTTTTGGCATTTATGCATCAGCTTTTTTTTTCACCCTCAGAGGTTGCTGCTTGATGATAACAGATCTGGGAACAGCAAGCTACCGCTAATGTATGAATGCTTTAAACAATAAATATAAATTTATTTGTATTTATTGACGTAAAAACAAAACTTAGGCAGCATAAAACCATCCAAATACGTTTCACAGCATGCATGTGTTAAATACATCATGCAAAAGAGAAGAGCAAGGGAAAACGGTATAACATCCAAAAACATCGCACATAAACCTCCATTATCCATATAACTGGTAAATATATCAATGGTAAGAATGGCAATGAGTGCGTAACTTGGAAGTTTTGGTCTGGTAGCTTCGGTGTAAACACCCCTAATTGTGCTTTGAATTGGTGTAAAGCTTTGTTGGAGGTTGGTTCCCTCTTTCTTGGCTAGAGAGTATCATCACTCATTTCTAGAATCGATTTGATTCCGGTTCACAAGGTCCCGAATCAATTCGATCCACGATTCGATTCGATTTGAATCAGGGAAAATTTGCCTCAGACAGTCAGAAATATTATAATTCAGATCATGCATCAGTACATTTCCATATTTTTATATCTATAAAAAGAAAGCTGACACTTGAGACTTTATCAAAGGTGTAAGCATCACAGCAGATGCATTTGTGTCAAAGTAACTGAGGATAAAACACAGAAAAACATGAAGGTGATTTTCCTGGCCTGGGATTTTATACAAATATTCTGTAGTAGATCAAAAACGAAAGAAAACCATTAATCAACATATGAACAGCACCTGATGCTGCTGACATGAAGCAGAGCAAAGTTACAGAGGTTTGATTAGAGACACAGCAAAGCGTTTTGCAATTTTGCATAATTTAAAGTTTAAATTTGTTCAGCATTGAACAGCAGAAATTAATTAGGTTTTCTCTTCGGAAGTAAGTAAAAGGAAAAAAACAGCGGCCGACAGCGCTGTAAACAACGGTAGACTTGTGCGTAACAAGCAAGCGAATAATGCAGAAAACAGATTTTTAGATGAGAGAGAGAGAGCTGTGCATGAAGTGTGATTTTATTGTGGTGGAAGCAAAACAGCAAAAGTAAGAGGGAATTCATGATGATGATGTCAAATGTGAAGCGTAGTTTGCTGCTTCTTTTGCTGCTGGTTCAGTGAATTTTGGTTGGAGAGAGATAAAACCTGCAGCTTCAGAATCTAACGCAAAAAGGACGTAAACACAAAGCGCTGACCTGCCGAAACATCAGAATCAGCGAGCTGTCGGCTTTCAACCTCGACCGTGTCCTTGCCGTCGGGTGAGAAAGGCGACATCTCACTGATTCTGATCCGTCGGTGGGTCCGCACTTTGTGTTTACATCTGTGCAGAATCCGTGTACCTGCTCTCATTTACTGTTTTAGCTGTTTGGTGGTTGTTGAAATTTTGTGAGGTTTAACCTGAGATTCTGGCTTTTCGGGCAAAATACATTTATATTAAAAAATCGATTCAGGATTTTAATGAATCGATATCATGTAATCCAAGCTAGAATCGATTTTAATCGATAAATCGATAATCAAAACCCACCCCTACTAGAGAGCCTTTTGTTTGGAGAACCTTTGAGGATGCTGCTTTGGTCAGTGCTCATACTTTAATTACAGTTATGTTTTGGTGGCTGGAATTTTGGCAAAGCAGTGCGGCGCCTGAATTATGCATTTGTAAGGAGACCACTGCTTCTGTCCTGTATGGACCTTTTGTATTTTATGCTTTTCCTAGTCTTTTCTGATTTAGTTTCACTGGCTTTTTACTCTTCAGCCATGAAATGCCAATGGAGGATTGTCATCACCCTGCCGGGCTGGCGGGTGGCATGAACACCCAAGTTTGTCAAATTGATAAATGGAGAATGAGGCAACATAGGATTTTGAAACAGATGCATCTATTAAATATCTCAAATGAGTTCAAGTCTCAGTGACCTCAACCTTAATGTCAGCGGTCAGCTTTTCTAAAAATTTCTTGTGATTTTCAAATTTATACCATCTACTATCTATCTACTAGGACGCTGAGGGGTAGCACTGATGGACACCAGTGTTTTTGTTCTAGCTTCCCCTAAACACTTAGATTTGGTACTAAAAAAAGTGGTTTTGGTTAAAGTACGTTAGTTTGGCAAAAAAGAAATTGGAAATGAGAGCCCAGTCTCACCGATGCCATAACTCAGTGTTTCAGGACACCTTGTGAATAAATGAGCCACGCCACCGACCAGCTTTGACAACATGCCACTAATTGATGCCCCAGGATGAAAACAGGCTGGAGTGATTCATACAAGAGTCAAAAAAGCTTTTTTTTTTTCTTTTTTTAAGGAAAAAGCTGAGAAATTATTGAAAGAAATATACTGATTACCTAGAAACAGGCAATTCTGAATGAATACCTTCCTTTTGAGGCATATCCTCCTTCAAATTCATACAGCTTCCTCCAGCTCTCAGCACCTCTGAGCAGCTCCAACGGGGCAGCTTGAAGTTCAATGCCTTGCTTAAGGGCAGCTCAACTATTCACTTTAGCCACCCAGATTTTCCAGCCAGGCACAGAGATGTGTGTGCATGTGCATGTGTGTTACATCACGTAAGTGACCAGCTCCAGATCTCTCGCAGGTAGGAATTCAGTGCCCTAGGGTCAGGTTATAATAAGGTGACACTCTCCTCCTCTCTGCCTCTTTCCCTTCAGTAATTCCTTCTGATGTCACCCTGCACTTCTCCCCAGTTCCTTATGCGAGAACCAGGGGGCATGGTGCATCCGCAGGAATGTCAATGATGGAGCCGTGTGTCGCCTTATGCTGCGGGGGAGCAGCGTCCTCGAATCATGATGAGGAGGAGAGTGCAGGAGAGTGCTTTCTAATGACAATACGACTCAGCCGCGGCACAAAGACAGACGCTGCTCCCTGGCTCTCCACTGCAAGAAATAAAGAATAAACTCTCTGTGCTTTTAAACTTTGAAGGTACATGTAAAAAGCCAGATATTTGCCAACGGCTCTAACCTGAAAATCTCTGAATACTGCATGAGAAACAGCTTGCTATGACTTCATATTTTTTTTCCTGTTAAAAAAAATACCTTTTGGGGGAGGGGGGTGGACAAAAATAAAGTGGCATGCAATAAACCTATACGTGCAAAACGGCTAACTACTGCAGGCTTTATGGTTTGAGCACTTTAAATGGTCATTTTGTTTTAAACAGCCTTTTCTCTCTTTACCTATCTTTCTGTTACCCTAATTAGAACTACCAACTGCTCTACAGTACAATCAGAGTTTAATATAGATATCAGGGAGATGGGGAGGACAGTAGAAGTGGACTAATTGATCACTGAACAGAACAACATCTGCAAACTTTACTGAAAGGAAGTAAAAGAAAAACAATTTGTGATTTCAGACACCTACGTATGTCCAGAAATTGTTTACTATATATGGATAATCGTCAAGTGACAAAATTAACCTGAAAAGTATAGTTAGTTTAGAAATTCCTTAAATTTGCAAATATTAGTCAGAGTGGCTACACTTGATCTGTGATTCACTCCACTCATCCCCAACCGGTCACAGCTGCTGACTGCCCCTCCCTGAGCCTAGATCTGCCTGAGATTTCTACCTACCAAAAGGGATTTTTTTTCCTTCCCACAGTCTCCAGGTGATTGCTCATATTGTTGTCTGATTGTTGTGGTTTTCTCTATTATGATTATTATGTAGGGTCTTTACCTTACAATATAAAGCGCCTCAAGGTTGTTGTGGTTTGCTCTATATTTTTAAATGGGAATCGACAGAGACTGAGTCCTTGTTAGATTCTACCTCAAGTTGTCATTAAAGAAACTGCCATTTTTGGGGTTAAAATTTTCCATCCATGGGGTGCTGGTTTAGCTCAGCACGTTGAGCAGGCACCCACGTGTCTTATGGCTGAGAGCAGCCAGCCCGGGTTTTGAGTCTGATCTGTGACCTTTTGCTGCATGTCTTCCCCCTTCTCTCTCTCTGCCCCCACTCTGGACTGGAAGTTGCTTGCTTAGTGCATGATGTTCATTTTGAAAAATTATGGCCCCAAGGATAGTGTAAGGTGTGCTTTAGCATGGGCTCTAGTCTGTGACTTATTGATCTCTACTGTATTAGTGATACATTTTCTTCTGTTTCTTAGTTGAATTAACTCCTTGGCAGAGCATAATGATACAAATGAGGGCTTCACTAACCAATGGGTGATGTCTCAATCCATCTTTTATTTACAGTCTGTTAAGCATTCAAGATATTGTTTGAAACATTTCTTTTGTCTCCCAGTGCTACTTACAGATCAAGTCAGTCAGAACTAAAATATCAAAGTGCACCAAGGCACTCTTTATATAGCATTTAACATTCCTTTATTCTCATGCCATAGTCATGTTTAACGAAAACAAAACAAAAACAAAAAAACCTCCCCAAGGAAGGTTTGAATGATGAAACATTTTTGGTGGGTTTAAACATTCTTGTGGGATGGGAATAAAGGAATTGCTTATATGTATCCCTTACAGAGAGCAACTCAAACAAAAACAGTTTGAATCCAGGAAACAATCCTTTTCATAAACAGTTCAAGTACACCTACTGCATCACTTATGTGGACTGTGATACTCTTATTGTCCTTTTTAGGATACCCTGCAAGACCTACTTTCCCATTCCAGCTTAACATGTCCCAGCTGTGACTGAAGCTATTATTCTTTGAAGTAAGTCTTTTTAAAAAGTGAAAGTACTGTAGTAGTAGTAGTAGTGGTAATAGTTGTAGTTTTTTGTTTTGTCTTCTTCTAAACCTCTCTGACTTTACATGAAATGTCAGTCATATCATAAATTTGAAGACATGTTCCACATCTAGGTTAAGCATTAAAGAAATCCAGCTGTTTTGTCTCTTTGGTTTATCTTTAGCATCTTGAGAGCTGACTTGCTTCTTAGTTGTTTTGTCTTAATGTTTGAGGTTCTGTGCTTGCTTTGGTTTGTCTGTTTTTGATTAAAATAAATGCAAATCTGCCCATAAATGTTCATGAAAATCTGCTGATAGGGATAATAAAGAGGTGGCCTGGCCCAGCTTAGAAGTGATGGAGCCCATCTAGATCTGAATACAGGAACTTTTGGAAGAATTTTGTAATGTAGGTCATAATTGGACATTTTGAGTTAAAGACCTGATTGAAATACTAAAGACCGGAAGACACTGTCTTGATGTCCTTATGAAAATACCACAATCTAGTACATATGAAAAAGGTTATGTTCATAGGACTGTGGAAATATTAAATACACCTCAAGACTTAGTAGCATGAAGAACCACCTCAAGCAAGAGTAACTTCTATCAGACTCTCACAAGATTGTGGAGGAATTGTGGCCCACTCTTCGTTACCATGTTGCTTCAGTACATTGAGGTTTGTAGGAATTCCTTTAAGATCCACACCCCAGAATATTTCATTTGGGTTGAGGTCTGGACTTTTACTGGATCACTGCAACATTTGACTCTTTTCTTTTTCAGACATCAGGTATCATTGTCCTCCAGAATCCTTTAGTATACAGAGCAGTTCACAGACAACTCTGTGACTGCAAGGTGCCCAGACCATGTGTCAAAACAAGCGCAAATCATCACTCCTCCAACACTGACAGTCAGTATGAGGTGTTTGTACAATATTGTCTCACCTGTCCAAAGAATATTGTTCCTGAAACCCTGTTGTTTGTTCAGGTACTGCCTGTACTGCCACTCTACACAGAGAGAGAAGAGTCCTTCTCCTAGCAACCCTTCCAAACAAGCCATACATGTTCAGTGTGTTTCTAATTTTACTGTGATGAACTTTAGCATTTAACGTGCTAACCGAGACCTATAGAGTCTGAGATGTATCAGTTTTGCAGTTTCTCTGACCTCGGGGTGAATTTGCTGGGACATCCACTCCTGGGATGATCGTGGTATTTTGTTAACACACCCCTGAATGCCCCAGACCAGCAAACTGCTGAAACATCTGCTTTTTTAGAGGTGCTGATGATCAATTAATCAAGAGCAGTTGATTAGCAGCACCTGACTGATGCTTAATTCCTAATTTATTTTTCACATAACTGTACTTGTGGATGCTGGGACTCGATTCATTCATGATGTGGAGGTCATTTTCAGTGTCAGTGGAGGTACGCAGTCTTGCACAGCTCTTGTTAAGCAATAACTCCTACATCATGTTCAAATTAACCTACATATAAACACTCCTAGTGAAGCAATCTGCAGTGGGCTTTTTTTCTCTCTTTTTTTTGTTTTTACTTTGGCCCAGCTGTCGCTGTACTTTTTAAAAACTTTATCTCTGTAGAATAAACCCACTGTATAAACTCCCCAACCTATAAAACTTCCAGGTATTTTTTTCTCTTGTTTGCACGATCTGTTTGAGCTCTTGGTATCGTGCATGCTTGCGCTGCATGCTTTTACACTTGGTTGGACCATAAAAAGGATCACATTTTTCACCACCTCGCTTCATATGATGCAGTTACGTGCTTTACAAAATCAAAGGTCATCAATATTTGCCACTTACACTTATGCTTTTGTATGTTTCCTCTACTCAGCACCTTTGGTGTTTCCAGCTCATAGCTGCAATTGCACCATGGCTGAATCATTTTCTTTGTCGGACTCTATCCTCTCTCTCTCTCTTTCTCGTGTAGGAGCAACAGCAGGCATTTGGCGGGGTTATCTCAGTCCAACAGATGACTTTCATTAGCAATTGAGAACTCTGCCAAAATTCCCACACACCATGATCATCACCAGATTTTCAAACAAAACACAGATCTCTGTCCCTGTTAGATACAACATGTTGTACTTTCGTGGATGGGAAAGTGACCTCTCAAAACCTAACATTTAGAAATCCGTTCCTCGATCTATCTAAGTTTGATGTCCTTAGCCATTAAGCAAATACTCGTTCAGTTCCCAACAGTTCAATAAAACATTGTAGAAGCCAACTGACAGCTGAATAGATGTTGGCTTCTTGTGTCTGTTAGAAAAACAAAGCATTACAGTACTTTAAACAAAAGAGAGTCTTAGTGACGCAGCAGACGCTTGGGCTAGGAAGCATGGTCGTAACACCATCAGTTATGAAACAAACAGCATTCGGTATACAACAGTGTGAAATGAGAAACAACAGAATCGCACAGAATTAAACCGCACGTCTCGGGTCTCTTCCTATGATGTGCCTCCTCTTTGTGCATATAGTAGCTCATATGAGACTAATCAAGAGGTATAATGTAGTTTTTAGTGTATGTGGATGTCAACTGTTCTTTAAAAAAAAAAAACAACTAACATAATTCCCCCAGAAGTATGTTTTGCACCTCCAACATTTATCTTTTCCAAGATTGCCCTGATGGGACATACCAATTCTCTACATCCCAAATAAAAATATGGAGCTTTTAAACACAATATTTTTTCTGTAGCTGTGGTCACTACATCAGAGAAGGTGATTATACAGTCGTAAAATATTGCATTTTTGAGACTGAGAGACACGACGGACTGCATTATGCTCCATGATCAACCGTGCTTGCTGGCTTTTATAACTTGCTCTGTCAGGTAGCAGGAAACAGACAACCAAAAGTTAGTGAAACAGTATGCATGGCACTGGCTGACTTATAGTTTGTATAATTTCTTAAGACTTTCTGCACCTTTTCTTACGTTTTGCCTATATGTATGTATTATAGACAAGAGACAAATAAACGATATAGTAAAGACTTTCTTTTTTTGTATGCAGAAGTGCAAACCGGAGTGAAATTCCTTGTTTGTGCGCACAAAAGTCATTCTGATTCTGATTATTTATGGTTATACCTGTCTGAACAACTTTTCACATCAGTTTGTTTGAACCATCCAATCCAAGGAAACTTTGTTTTTAGTGAGAGGGTAACGACCCTACAGAGAATTTCTGTCACACTCACATGAACGAACTGTACAATAAATAAATAAACTTTTAGGACATGAAATCTTATTTTTTATTCTTTTTTATTAATTTAGGTTTTTTTAAAAGTTTTAAAAGTTTTTTTTATGAGATAAAATTATTCAGTGAATTCCTGCAGAATGTGAAAATATCTTGTAATGTTTGGTATGATGTGCGTGTCACTTTCCTTTTTAGCATTTGCTATTTTTCTGAGAATTGTATATATGTAAATTTACTGACTATTAAATATATATTTTTAGATGTATAAATTATTATTATATAATATATATATATATTTTAATACTGATAGGATTACATCCAGTTTTGTTGTAGATGTATATAATAATAATAATTATTATTATATACAAAATGCTGTAAAGTTTATTTGCACACACAAATATGCTTTGGAGGCTGAAACAGTCCAGAGGATCAAATATGTGAAAGCGAGGGCAGGCATCAGAGTCTGTGTTTTTCTAAAGGTTTACTCTGAGAGCTGGCACACAAGCGGGGATCTGAGCGGAGGAGAAGAGCACAAGGTAAGTCAAGTCTCCAGGGAAACACAAAAAGCATTAAACACCACATATAGATATTACTGGGGAACAGGAGGCCTGATTCACTGTAACCGATCGAAATGATCTGGCAAAGAGCAAGAAGATGTTTACAGCACATGAGTAATTCGATTTTAAAAACAGGTATTTTAGCCCCACCTTTAGATGTTTGGAGTTGACTCCCATCTATAGTTTCAGACAGATTATAATTTTTGTTACTGTGCAAAATCTGAGACTGAAGCTGAGCTCAAATTAAATAGGTACACAAATACACTGATCGAGATACGTTTAGGGGATGGGGGGATAGACACAGCCCTCCATATGAATAATAAGAGATACACGGATTACAAAAGCGATTAATTATGGCAGCAGTGGTTGGATGCCCTGTTGGCACACTGTCAGACAGAGATTTATTCATTTAAGCTTATATCACAGGCCTTCATCCATCATATGATTAAATGATGATGTTGTGCTTTTTTCTTTTTTGTCTTCTATTTTTCCTTTTTCCCTGCATACGTGTGCTGTTGGTTTGACATTTGTTGTGAAGTGTTTTGACCATAAATCAATTCATAAAGTGTCAATACAAAACCCAGCAATCATGTTTAGCATGTGTGGACCAAAAAGGAAATGGATCTTTAATCCCTAGATTGTTGACGCTACGCCATCGTCCACGAGTGTAACGACTCGCTGATTAGAATCGATGCGCTCGGCTTAACGTTGGAGAAAAAGCTGCATCGATTCAATCCGCTCGGATGAAACTAAAGCTGGGAGGGAATCAGAAGTAAAATATTGATGCAGGTTTCTCTATTTTCACTGCTACTTTACTCATTTAATCATTAACTACGTGCATGCGTGCCACCCTGACGAGGTGGTCAGATGCTGTGTGCAGCATCGCCACTTGATAACAGATAAATATCAGATAGTCTGTTTAGATTTTGGGGGGCTGTGCTGAACACTTTTTGCTTACAAATTTGCATTTGTTAAGATTCATGTTCAGTGCACAGAACTGTTGAGTCCAGCTCCAGCTGCATGTTGAATGTTAGGAAGAGAGAGAGTGAGAGAGAGACGGGCATCCTGGCCACAGTATCTGTTTAGTGCTGTAAGCATCATCCTATACACCAGCACCTTATTTCTCCTCCACCCCAACCCCTCTGCTTCCACAGAGTAATGTATAATTAGACACACATACGCAGCCACACAAACACACACACAGATATCTGTAATTACAGGAATACAGCTGATGTACAGAACATATTCGAATATGGCATGTCAGCCTTTTTTAGTTACCTCTGAAGGAAAAGAGTTCAAAAGGTTATGAGAGGAAAAGCAATGCAAATGTGTCGGGGGGTTTTCTACCACAGTGCTATATTTTAGAAGACCTCTTTGCCTTCACCGCATACTGTTCAGAATACATTTCTTTATGCAGAGACACCGACTCCCTGGGAATGAGAACATGCTCGGACATCCAAATACTGCTGTTCTGTCAGAGCCGCTGGTGTCTCACTGACACACACAAGGTCTCCTTCTTAGTTAGTGACACACACACAAGTTATGGCAACGGTGACACCAGACTTTCAATCTCAGCTCATCATGTTTAAAAGCCCATTGGCTTCACATTCAAATGCACTGTAAGCATAATTTCAATGGGAGGTTATCTTTTTAACCAAAGCCCTGTCACTTTTTAACATAACCAAATTAGTGCAAATTAAAAGTAAAAAAAAAAGAAAAGGAAATCAAAAGGAATCAAATCAGCAGAAGATGCAGAAGACAAAGCTTTTAAATTGGAGACAAACCTCTTGATTTACTCCACCGCCACCTCTCCGGCCTCCTGTTAGAGCCTGTAATGCTTTATCTCCGTGAGGTCTAAGTCATCATTATAACCCCATTATAACACTATGCTATCACAATATGTAATTTCTTTTTAATTGACTTCCTAGGGTCTTGGCAATCATTCTAACTGCCATGCATCAACACTTTTTATATTTTATCTAAAGACGGAGTTGGGGTGCGGAGCTAGAATTGAGGTTGTTACCGATGATGACTTAGATGAATAAGGTTAGTTATTCATGGCTGTAGCTCAGGTGGCTGAGCAGGTCAGCCACTAATCAGAAGGTCGGTGGTTCGATCCCAGGCTGCCTCCTGGCTGCATGCCAAATATCCTTGGGCAAGATACTAACCCCATGTTTGCCTACTGGTGGTGGTCAGAGGGCCCGGTGGCGCCTGTGTCCGGCAGCCTCGCCTCTGTCAGTGCGCCCCAGGGCAGCTGTGGCTACAATGTAGCTTGCTATCGCCAGTGTGTGAATGGGTGAATGACTGAATGTAGTGTGAAGCGCTTTGGGGTCCTTAAGGACTAGAAAAGCGCTATACAAATGCAGGCCATTTAAGGTTAAACACAGCTGTTATCTTTCTGTGTCCAAAAGCTCTGGCTGTTGAATTAAAGTACTAACATGAAAGGACACCTTGTTGATATATGACAACAGCTGTATTTGACACCCCGGTGACATGGACAGTATGTAACATGGATGTAGCTTCCAGGTCTGAAAAGTGAAGCCAAGTACTGTAAATGTGGATTCTGTTTATTGGTTCCAAAAAACACTTCATTTTGTTTACAGGTTTTTAAGAAAACCGCCTGGATTGCTTGCTCTGTGACCTCTTTTCAGGTTTCAGCTCATATTTAATAATCCATAATCATTTATTTGCAAATTATAGTCTGTCTAAAACAGGGGGATTATTTGGGTTATGCTATATATAATTCTCAACTTGTCAAACACAAGCTGTTAGCCAGTGAGCGTGCGGTTTCACAATCAGATCCGTCCCTCACTTGGCACATCTGTGGATACATTCAAATAGTCCGTTTTGCTTAGGAAAGTTCCTAACTGAGAGAACTGACCTGGAAGTATCTGCTTGGCCACAACATTAAGAACTGCTCAAATTTTCCAAATGCTGATATTCCTCTATTCCCCGCTTTAGCACTGGATACACTGGACAATCCATTATGGAAGGAGAGGAGACGATGCAGTCCAACAATTCGCAGTTCGTGAAAATGATCAAGAAAATTGACAAAGCGGTGCAGATCACGTAAACGTTGATTCCAAGTGTATTTTCCATTTCATCTCAAAACCTACTGATATATTTAGAATTTTAAGCCTATTAAATTCATGTCACACTGCTGTAGTGAAATCTGCTCTCTGTCCAGGTGTTGCCTTGCATGAATAACATAGATTTAGGCTATAAAAGCTCTCGAAATCAAGATTATGACTTATGTTGACCGAACAAAGGTTTGCTTGGACTTAGAAATCTTAAACATGGCTATCAAGCCATGATGTTACACTGGCAGGGTGTTTGACCAATACTCTGGCCGGATCATTTCAGTAATAACCAGCCTTGTGCCAAGACCAGAGGGACTTAGCCTACTAACTAAAAACAAAACAGAGTCAGCACACGTCTAAAGCATGTGTTTCTCTCTGAAAACTGCGTGGCAATTAAATGAGAGGCAGCTGAAGGAGAATCAGTGTGTTTTTGATTTAGAAATTGCTGTGGACTGTGTAAGGTCCTGAGGACTGAGTCTCAGGTGGTGAGCCGGATTTATTCATGAGAGAGCTGCATTATTACAAACTACAAACCTGAAGTCTGTGTGTAACGGACGACCTGTACAATGGTAAACATCATTTACCATCAGACCACGAGTCTGTGTGTGTGTTCATGGGAACACTGTTACTGCAGTCACATATTGTATATTATTGCATTAATATAACACAGTGGCACAGTCCCTTTTGTTCTTAATAAATTCAATACCGGAGAGAAGTGGAACCAGAAGTCGTTGCTCTGTTTCATCAGCCAGTTACTGAGGAGCAGAATAATGTAGGGCTTTTCTCTAAACATTCAGGGTCAGGAGTGACCCTACATGTTCCCTTTTCTTAAAAATTCCAGCCAATTGTTTGTATGACCTGCTTGAAACAACATGGTACGAACACGGTGGGCTGAAGTGTGGCTTCACCGCACATCTGAGATTCCCTGTTTTATTTCACACCTTTCCTTGATCTCATGATATTTTCATTTTTCCTTTCTCCGGGAAAAGTGGTTAGGAAAAGGAGCTAGGAGGTGATTTTTTGGGGACTATTTTAATGGATTTAGATTTTAAAATCCCAAAATGGGGATGGTAAAAATGGTTGAGGCTTCATAACAGGACTTTACAAACCTGTGGGTGACAGCTTTTCCTGCTGCTTTTATCAAACAAACAAGTTTCTTAAGAAATGCTTAAATATGATAGATGAACTAACATTTTAATCTCCATTTAAACACTAAAAGTTTTTTATTTTTGTCTCTTAAAACGTACAAACCTTTTTTCCGCAAATGGAAGAATCTATCGATCTGCCTGTAAAAGGACTCTATAGGATAATAACGTGCAATCAGCAGCCGCAGCCTTTTACTCTGAATTAATTTTCTTCTTTCTTTCTTGAGAAAGAAAAAAGCAAGGAATTCATATCCTTAAGAACCATTGTATTTTTTCCCCCAGATAGCCTCTCCAGATGCAACAAGTACCTTGCTCAACAAAGAAGCCTCGTGAAACCTTATTTCATGGTGCTTTGTGGCATCTGCTGCCTCACACATTGGAAGCGGGCTTGCTCCTGGAATACCTGATAGATAATAGACTGTACCCAACCATAATTACACTGACATTTCATGCAAATAGCATGAACCTCTGTAATTGCTTGTTGCAGTTAATTTTAATAATTAGGGTGAGGTTTTTATGAGCATGCTGTCGTTTTACATTATTGTGTTAAATTTATCTTCCCTGAGAATACCTGCTAATGCCGTTCAAGTGGCTGTTGCCAGTGCGTCCATCATTTTTCCTCTTTTCCTGATGCAAAATAAGGTCAAAGGTCTGAGATCTCAGCATGCAGAATTTAAGATGTGTTTTAATCTTTATTTTGTAAAGCACTTTGTCAACCTGTGTTGTGTTTAAATGTGCTTATAAATAAATTGATCGATTGATAGATGTATTTAAAAGACAAGGGGAAAAAAATCGTGATTTTGGCTTCATCTCTCATGTTTCTCGGTTATTTTTAAGCATCTCTGTATTTGTCTGCTTCTCTGTCTCTTTCTTTATCAACCAGTTTCCCTCCACCTCACACCTTCCTGTCCTCCCGTCTCTCCCCTCCACCTACAACAACTGCGGTTTCCAGGTGTTGTTCAATAATACTTCAATAAAGACTAATAAAGCAAAACAAGGACGAGAATGTTCCCGTGTCCGTGAGGTCAGTGCTTGAGTCAGAGCAAAAATCAATCTGTAGCAGCTTTAACTTGAGATACTCCAATGCTGTTGTACGACTGATGGCAGATTCATTAGGAGCATAGGTGCAGGCGATTAAGTCATAAAATGGTGAAATGCTGAAAATTTACAGTTAGATCAAGTCAGGAGGCTGAATTATCATCACTGTGACCTTGCCAGCAAAAAAAAAAAAAAAAAGTAACCACAGGTGAGATGATTAAGCTGAGGAACATAATCAATGGATTTCTTTGAGTACTGTAGAAAAGTTTGGACACGTTGAAATTGCACAAATTTTTTCAAGTTATAGATGCTTCAGTAGACATGAATGTTTTCAAAATTAACTTCTTTACTCCTTTTTAATACAATATTGTGCAACATAATATGACTGAGCCGGCTCAATTCAGACATTGTGTCGCCCAAGATCTAAAATAAGTTTTAATCTTCTGTCAGCTGCTCCCTTTAGGGGTCATGATGGTGAATCATCTGCCTCCTCACCCCGTCCCTGTCATCTTCCTCTCTCCCTGTGCATGTCCTCCTTCATTACATCCATGAATCTTCTCTCTGGTCTTTTCCTCCTGCCTGGCAGCTCCATAACCTTTGTTCAATACACCCACCCATCCTCTGTCCATATATTAAAAAGGATGTAAGATATATATGTAATTTTCTCCAGTGTGCACATATAGGGAACGTCAACATAGGATGTCACCATGTTGTCTTTTGGGAGCCAGAAGCGACCATTTGGATGAAAGTGTGGCATGCTAAGTTATCAGATTGCCAACTTGGTTAGTAAGCTGCATCCATAACCTGTGTAGGTGTGACACATAGACACAGATCGGGTATTGAGAGTGAAATAGGAGACTTATGAAATTCCAAAATGTCACTCATGAAGCTATTCTAACCTTTCTAAATCCTTTTCAGCAAAGACATTTTTGGCCGATTTTCCAATTTGATTTAGCTGACAGTTTGACTTTTGATCAGATATGGTCAGGATGAATAAATAAATACTGGACCCAAATAAAAATAGAGTAAAGAAATTTCATTAGTAAACAAAAGCCATGCCCTCCTTTTTATGTTTGTTAGTGCTATTAAGTTAACATGAATGAAACCAAAAGCCAGTAGTGCAACTCAACTACATTAATTTGCTAAAATGGTAACTCCTGAACTTATCACAAGGGAAGAACAAAGGGGGCAAAGTAAAATCTGAAATCCAAATCTTTAATCTAATGAGCCGGAGATCGTATGCAGGTGATCAGTCTCAGAGCAACCAGTGCAGACAAAAGGCAGGAAAAACGTAGAGATCTAACAGCAGAGATGAAGTGTGAAAACAGGGAATCAAATACACCTGGAATTCTGTACTAGAAGAAGAAAACATGTGGAAACAAGTAATAAAGGAAAAAGGGAGTGTAGTGGGAAGACCGACTGGATAATTATTGACAGGTGGTGCACAGAACGGGCGGGAAACCAAAGAAAAAGAACAGGAAAAATAAATGAAGTGCAAGAAAGTGAGAGATTTCCAAGTGGAAGTAACCTAATGAAAACCTAACACCGTGAAAGGTACTATATTCAAGTACAGATTTGGTGTACATCAGTATTTTAGATTTTTAGATTATCTTTAGATTTTCCCAGACACCAGAAGCATTGTCAAATACTTTCTAAATATTGATCCCACTACCGTTAACGACCTGTTTTTATGAAATATCTATGACAGAAATGTTAAAATTCATCAACAGCAATAATTTTAAAAAGATTATTGGTAAATGTAAACGTATTTGACGAACAGGCTGAATGAGTTGTAGTTATTCTTGGATTGGAGAAAGATTAATAAAATAATAATGCTCAAAAACATGGAAACTTTTCAGAGTAAAAATGTTATTTGTCTTCCTCTTATTCATGTAATTCCTGAAAATCCATATTGGTAATTACAGCTTGTTGCTTACTGAGCTTAAGTGTGTTTCCAGGTGACATCATCTAACGTGACTTTGGTTAATTAAGCCAAATGTTTTCCTCGCTGCTCAGGCCCTGCAGCTTTGGACTGTGCGTTCACATTTTTACTTTGTGCTGTAAAATCCCACATCTGGATATTAGGTGCTAACTACAGTCAGAGCCACCGGTAAAGATTTTTTTAATCATAAAATAATGCACTCAATTCCAAGAGTCAGTCAGTGCAAAGTGACCTGACTCATTCTGTTTTATAGGCGAAACTGCATTTATAAAAAGGACCCATAACTATGAGTGACATAAAGATTATATGACTTGTTAGGAGAGATTTCTGTTGTGCGGTTCAGGAAGAATGGTGGAGGGCAAGGAGGTTGAGAGACTGGAATGAAGAGGAAAAATGAGAAGAGGAGGTGTGAACCTCCGGTGTCAGCGGGGGGAAGTCTTTTATTTATATGGTCCTGTGCTGCTTGCCCAAATGTGTAATAATGGGCCATTCCCACAGTACATGCATTCAGGGGTGGGCTCACAGATCATCACTTCCACATGGCTGGACAATGAATTAGAAAGAGAGAGTGTGATATAGGTGGAAGGGGGGAAAGGCAAGGGCAAGTAAGTTAATGGATATGACTCTGTGGTCATATACATTAAAAATGACCAGTGGATCTGCACACCAACGTATTTTATATTACATATCTTACAGTTACAGTGAACTAAAGTGTTGATGTCTACAAAGAGGTTTCCTTTGACTTAGAATAATAAACTTTAATATGTAAAGTATTCTAATATTCAGTTGTTGCAGTTTCTTAATCTATCCTATCTAACCTATCCCACCTACCACAGGGCAAAAATAAACCCAGGACAGGTCGCCAATCTGACACAGGGGCAAATGAAGGAATGCCTTATTTAATTTGAAAACAAAACCAATTAAAGCCTCGGTCACACAGGCCTAAAGAGCAGTCATCAAGCCCCGCCGGCTTGCTGTAGCTAATTGAACTTGTTTGCAAAGAGGTATATGCTGCTGCACCAACAACCCCCTTGCATATGCAATGGTTGCTGGTGGTTTGCTGCAGTTACCTGAGGTTTGCAAAGAAGATACTCGTGCAAACACTTGTCCATGTCACATAATTGGCTTGCATACGAGATGTATAATACTGGAGCAAATTTAAACACCAATCACAGAGGAACACTCTTTCCAATGATCCAATCTAGGGTTATTCTCAGGAATCTGACTGGAAACTCAACCAGGGGATGGAAGGATGGATGCATTTTAAACATGGTGGAAACCAAAGTGCTAACTGAGGTTTCAAAGTACAAAGTCCAAAAGCACTGGGTGACTGAGTGGTTACATCCATATTTTGTATGGTCAACATTTCCCAGCACTGAATTTAACATAAGCTGTTTAATAAAACAAAATTGATCAAATCTATAATAAAATAATATTTAAAAGTGAAACCAACAAAAACAGATAACAGTGAAACACTTGAAGAAGGGCTCGAAAATTCCTACAAAATACATCAAACCATGTGACAATGTTAAACCAACCAGTGTGACTCAGTCAACAGCTAGCTTGTAAACAAACAGGAAAATTAAGCAGCTAATGAGCTGGCTATGCCCCTCAGGAGTTGGCATGGACCAAAACCAGAGAAAGAAGCAATAACAATAATAACACAATAGTAAATTGAGAATAACACAGCTTACTTTCTCACAGTTAAAAGTGTCCAAAACAGATGTCATATGGTTTGTCCCTCCACTATAAACTGAGAGGTTGAAAGGCTCTTAAACCTCTTTTATTAAAACAGGTAAAAACAACAACAACAACAACCTTGGTATAATCTTAGATGCAAAATTGAAATTCAACATCCAACTCAATGCTGTGGTCAAGACCAGCTTCCACCAGATCTGGAAAGGGTTATGCATCTGGGCTGGACTACTGTTGTCATAACCAATGGAGCAGACCGGACTCAAAACATGGGACTCAGGAGACCAGACTGAGTGAGTTTATTTACAGTGCATGTGAAAGGGAAACTATTTACAAAATCTTGGGGCAGGGAAAGTCCATTAGTAAGATCCAAACTCCAACCGCACATGGAACAGAAACAGAATCTCCTCCAGACTCTCTCTCAGAAATGTCGCGTCTCTCTAACATGGTTAGATAGTGAAGGACCTCTCCCAGCGTGAGAACAGACAGGTTGATCAGTAGATGACAAACAGGTGAGCTTGATGGCTTCAGATGCAAGAATTGAAGAGAGGAAACTCGAAGGGATCCCAACCCTACCAGGCAAGGTGTGGCACACAAACAAACACACACTCAAGCCAGTAGAGGGAAAGAGAGAAAGGCAGAGACACACAGGAGGACCACGATAGTTGTAATGTACTGTATACTTGAATTAGTCAATCATTTCTTGCTCATCTACAGTTACTATGAAGTGCTGCAGCCAGATTGCTGACTAGAACATGAAAGACAGACCACATTCCTCCAGTGTTAGCAGCCTTGCATTAGCTCCCAGTGCGTTACAGAACCCAGGATAGAGTGGCACTGTTTGTGTTTAAAGATTTAAAAGGTCTTGTACCTGCATGTGTGGTACATCCATCCATACACTCCTTCAAAATGATTCTGGGTCTGCTTCCCAGGCACTCGTGACCACCCTGTGGTCGAAGTTTATTTCAAATGGGGGTTGTGCCTTTGCAGTTGTTACATCAAGACTCTGGAATGATGTCCCAAGTGACCTCAGATGAACAAGGCAAGCTAAGCTAAAGACCTTTTGCTGAGCTTTGGAGGCAGCTGATCTCTGGAACTATGTAACCGAGGACGGCTTGTTGTGTCATCTTATATAAATAAATCAACACAGTGATGACACTAACATCCTGGTGTTTACCAGCTGTATTATTTTTACAGTCTTCACCACATTGGCTTTATATATTTGGCTGCTAATATTTGCCAATTAGTGCTAAAAACTATACAGAGCTGTAGTGTATGTATGTCAGGAGCCAAAGTCTGGGGTAAAGTTTGACTTGATGATTGCCACACAGAGGAAAAAACCTCCAATATAAATGTTTGATAGGTAAGTCACCAGGCAAATATTGTACTGCTGGTGTTGGAAAAATTAAGCAATTGCCATTCAGGAGAGTTTGTCATTTGCAACCATGAATATTTTTATCAATTTGTTTGACAGCAGTTGAGACTGGAGAGTTAAATCAGCATGAACCAGTGTTGTGGATCAACAATCTGCTAGCAAAACCTTCAACCATGAGCTCTATACCGGTGGAGCACCGGTTAAAAAAGAAAAATGAATACAGCCAATAAATTATATTCTGTTATTTATGCTTTACACTGATCCTATTTAAAAGCTGTCAGTAGTATGGTTTTATGACAACATACAATTCTTCTTTATATTACCAGGCTTGCTGGAATTCCCTCCCCAAACAACAGCTTATCATTAACCCCAGACTAATTTGGCAGTGTGTTAAGTAAACACATCGTGGTAAACTTTCCATGCAGTCAAATCGCACTGTTCAGAGAAACTTGTCCCCTGAACCATCGAGTTAATCTGTCCCGCAAATTGACTGAGCTCTACTGCGCAGAGAGACAAGGAGGACAAAAGCCAGAGAGAGAATTGTTCATGCTGAGAGTGACCAGGCAATTTCTCTCCATCCATGGTTACGCCTCAGTAGTGTACTTCACAGCCATAATGCACTGCAGGTCTGAAGACACACACCTCTTTGGACCATTATGCTACACTTCTTCACTGAGTCACGCACACGAGATGCTGAATGTTTCTTCTGGAGACACACACACACAGACTACATACATCACATACATCACATGGCCTTTCACGTTTCAAACTTGCCACCAGACACTCTGTCACCCTCCACGCTGTGTGTCCTGCTGAGACCTCTGTCAGCCGTGACTGACAGGATGACAGGGGGACGCTGTTATGATTCATGCCTGGGCTGGTGGCCTCACAGCTGGGTACCTCCAGCACTACACCTGGGTACCCCGGCTGCCAGCCACGCCAGCCAAACCAAGCACTGACGAGACAGAAAGACGTGCGTCACTCACATAGGGATGCTGAAATTCAAAAAGAGGTTATTCAAGTTGGAAGGATGTTGAATATGTATGTGGCAGACTTAAGTAGCTCTTTAGGTGAAACCTTTTAAAGGAGCACTCTGCAGGTGATGCTCCAGCGGCAACAAACCAAAGACAGAAAAAAGACACAACTGAAAAGTGTGAGGAAGGAAGGAAACCGGAAATATTTACTTTGTAAGTTTTAGTGGTTGGTAAAGGCAAACATTTACATTGTGTTTTAGTGTCTGTTTTGATTTGTCACATCGACTCACAAATGAACCACAATCTCTAAAGTCTCAGATTTTGGAAAATCTCCCTGAAAGGGCCCTTTGTGATGATGGATTTCTCATAGTAGCCCCTCCTGTAGCCACCAGTGCCAGTGATTCCAAGTTTGAAACAGGCAATTTTATTGTGCCCTGCTGATTCCATCTTTTTTTGGTGAATATGTGTGATCCAATTCTAGATTAGCCTCCAGCACAGCCTCTTGTATGTACTCCAAGAGGGTTGTGAGAAGTCACAAGCAATTTTGATAATACAGGCTGAATATTATAAACGCTAAAAATGTCATTTCACATTAAAAAACACCCTGGTTTCTTACTCAGGAACTACATATGTATATACAGAGGTCAGAGAATCTGCAGTTGTCTGAAAGGATGCGACTTTTTTGGAAAGTCTTTGAAGAAAAAATTTGTCAGTATCTTTGATTCTGGTTTTGATTCCTTCTCTTCTTATATCAGCGCTGATATGGCGGTGTTGTCTGAACGGCGCCACGCATCATCACTCTGTTATGACATTACCGGTGGGTACACTGGGGCCTTAAGACTTCAGTAACATACTCTTAGAGACTGGTTGATGACCTCCTGACAACCACTGGTTACTGAGGAAAAATGTGATGAGAGGCTGTCACTGAAACTGGTCGCAAAGAGGGTGCTGCACCAAAACAGCTCATCGTGATTGCTTTGGCCACTAGCAGACTGCTGTGGATACCTGTGGTTTGCATGATTACGACTTGTCTGCAGATATTGAGTAACTAACGTAAAACAAATCACCTTCAGATTAAAAGTTTGACGTTACACTGACACCAACATGTTTCAAAAGGTCAGTCTTTTACTGTCAATAGTCTCAGTTTGCCAGGAGGTCCTGACTGGTCTCCAGACCTGTATGGCTGAGACCACAATGAAAGCAGTTTAGATGGACATGATCTTTAGAACATTTTCGCTGCTTTACCTGCAGTCAGACAACATTTTCTATCCCAGTGAAATTAAAGTGTTATACTAGAGACAAAACACAGGAGTTGGTTAATGTTGTTGTGTGGTACCTGAACTAATGGTTTAAAAAAAGGTCTTTCGTTTTCAGCATCTTTGGTTTTCTGTTTTCTGAACAGGAACCATCACCGAACCATTAGTCTGAAAACTCACTGGTCTTGTAGCTCCATTCATCCCATTACAAGATGCTTTACAAAGTTGAAATATTTTAACTGATATAATAAGAGTTGCATGTCTCCTTTCCTTTGTACCATCATCCCTGAAATGTACACATGTAACTGACCAGCTGATCAAAATTAACAGGCCATTTTTGCACCACTAATTCTGCATCATGGCTATGACAGTCCTTTGTCTCCTTCACATCCTCCCAGTGGTTTTTAATGTGGAGCACAGGTGAAGTTACTCTATAGATACAAAATGCTTCTTTTTAATCTCATTAGTCTGTTTTATTAAATTTCTACATGTTGTCGGGTGGATTGGAAAAGACAAAAATCAATGCTCTAAATGATTGATTTAGCTCCCGAGTTTATTACCTATGTGTATTGGGTCAAAAATGCTCATAATCAGCACAAATATGAAAACACCCTGAGAGAAGAGCAGACCAAACAGAGCAAATTGCCAGATGACAGCTCACTCCTTCTGTATGTACACATAATCCATATATCGCCAGCAGCCAAGAAACCCACGGATGTGAGCTCATTAATTTTCGATGAGTAGAGACATGTTGGCAAATGTGGAACACGGTCACCTTGTTTACCGAGAAGAAAAGTTGGCACTGGCCTAAGTTTTCTGTGACTTCACCCATCAGCGGCTAATCACAGAGCAGCTGAACGTACAGTGAAGAGAGAGAAAGACGAGCCCTGACCCTCAGACAGACACCCGGACATGCGCCCAGGCCTCAGATGCTGCTAATCTAATCACCTCGTCCACATGGCAGCTCACCTCCGCTCACCTCATCTAGCACTAATATAAACACACACACGTGCACACACACTCTCTCTTTTTCTGGGACTTGTTGTGCCCCATCTGGGAGTGGAGCCACCCAGACACCTAGACACAGCTCACTGGAGCAGGGACCAAACCAGCACCTGCTGCCTGGCTGGGATAACCACAAACATACCGCTCTGTCTGAGAGCCTGTTTAGAATGACTCTGCTCCCTCATGAAGTGACCTTCCCATTTTGTTCCCTTCATGTGTCCTTCGTGTGTCCTGTTGGCATCCTCTGCACCATATCCCACATTTCCTGCCTGTTTCCTTCACTCGTGATTACTGTCCCCTATTAAATTTTTACTAGTGAAATACAAGTAGAATTATTGCTCCTATTCCTTCATTTTAGGGAATTTCTATTAGCCGGGGGGATTATATATCATAATAAATACTGGATTAAAACAGGATTGTGCAAATGGGATTCTTTTTAATAACATTTGCTTGTGTTGCACTGATTATGAGCATCTGTGGGTACAGCAAAGCGTATAATCTAGTTTCTGTCAGCATATTCTTACTGTGTTTATGTTTGTTTATGCTGATGGTTAAAACAGACCTATTTTTACCTCTCATATTTTTATTTATGGATTGTTCTGCAGCTTTGCATGCCTTGAACTGACCCTTGACCCACTCAGTCCATCCTCAGTCTGAAAAAAGCTGCTTTAGCTTCTCTTTGTTTAAAGCCACCCTTACCAGTTAACTTTCTTCCTATTGGCTGCTCCTTGTGAACCATAGGTTTGAACTGGCTTCCGTGCTCACAGTTATTTAGCAGTGTCAGAAAAGCTCTTAAATATTCAAGATCTCTCACTTTTGAGAGTTTCATAGAGGGCATTCTATGATATTCTAGAACGAACAGGACCTAAAGAGCTTGAGCTCAAAAATGTGAATGTGGCCCTCAGTCAGGCCTAAAGATTGGTCGGCCACATTTTGAAAGAGCTTTGCTCCAGAGAAGATGGTGCTGTTTCTGGACTATTATATGGGTTATTAATTTAGTGGTGGATCTTTAACCTCCATTAGACCTCAAGTTGACAGGAATCGATTATATTGTATACTGTACATAATGCACGAACTTTATTCTATGTATAGATGCAGGTTTTTGCAGATTTGTGACTCTGTGTCCCTTTTTACTTCTGAGAAACATCTATAAAATGCTCTTTTTATACCCAGTTGTTTTACTTGACTGTTGCCAGTAAACCTAATTAGCTGCAAAACATTCCTCCCGTTGTTTCCTTTTGGTACTGTTTACTTTTCCAGCCTTTTGTTGCCCTTGTCCCAACTTTTGAGACAAAATTAAAAACTTTGATGGCAGCAGCCATTAAATTTATGAGTTATGTTAATATTTGCACACAATTTTTATTTACATATTACACAGCATTTCTAATTTTTTGGGAATTTGATGAAATTATTAAATTAAAATAAGTAATTTTTTATGACAGAAAATAATGAAAGTCATAATATGTCCCCTTCACTAAATAAGTGGATTTCACCTAAACACGGTTGTAAAGGCTGTTTTGTTGCCATAAAAATAAAAACACATGTTACTAATAAGATTAATTAACAGCTAAATGAAATCCAGAAAGCAGTCCCTGCATTATTTACAGCTGTTCTTTTGCTGTGTGTTGAAATTTTTTCTGCCAAAAGTGAATGCTGTTTTCTCATCCTGTCCTAAACTAAAGTGAGGCTGCAAAAGTTTGATTTTTACCACAGTTTACGAACACTAACATTAGCAAGCTGCCAGTCAACTGATGGATCTCTCTTTGTGCTTCACTTCGATCCATCAGACAGTTTCAGGGTTATTAAGGCAGTAAAACTTTTGTTAAGTTAAAACATGCTTTCTTATTCCCAACCTTAATTTAAGTACTAGAACTGGAAAAAAAACAACAACATGTTTTTTCCCCTCAAGTTGGTAAGTGAGAAAGATGAATAGCATAATTTCTGGTTTTGGGATATTAGAAGCTAATAATATAATGATGATAAGTTTGTTGCCATTGTTCTTGTGGCTAAAAGGTCAGTTACGCTAGATTTAAAATTATAATTTGGTCAAACAAGAAGAGATCTATCCATCTATCATCCAGTTCCAGGTCAAATACCATCCACAGAAAGTGATTAGCAGTAACGAGGCAACTAGACACCACAAAAAGTCAACCACATTCTGTGATTCCAAGCAACATCGAGCAACATAACAGCTGATAACGTAAAGTGTGCGAATCTTGAGATAAACTTTTTGCAAAGACGAGTTAAGTTACTGAAGCGACCACCTGTGAGAGTAAAGATATTGCTGACTGAGATGTGACACAATTGCAAATATATTAGAGTAGTCACCTGGAGACAGGAATGTCTGCTAGCAACCAACCATCGGTGGCAAAGTGATACAAAGAATGCAAATCACTTCCTGTGTAGATGCTACAGTCTCTGCTACGGGGGACACAGAGGACCTCCTAAGCAAGCAGTAGTGTTGGGAAGGTTACTTTTAAAATGTATTCCACTGCAGATTACAGAATACATGCCCCAAAATGTATTTTGTAACATATTCCGTTATGTTACTCAATGAGAGTAACGTATTCTGAATACTTTGGATTACTTAATATATTATCATGCTTTTTACAACTACATGAATGTACTATTGCTGTGTGATTTATTACTTTTACTGAAGGTTACTCGCCATACCAATACCAACTAGATTTTTAAATCTTAATATAAAATGAGTAACAGTAGGGTGGACATTATGTAAGGCTGCACTTTTTGCAATGATCTCGAAAAGAAAACTATTCCGCGCGTATATAAAACAGGTCCGCGGCTACAAACCGTAAAGGCATAAAACCGTGGTAAAGGGACCTCTGGATAATATGTCAGGTACCGTGTCGGACTTGTAGCCAAAAACTAGCTTTACTTTGTTGTCTGGGTCAACTTTGCTTGCGAGAGACAGAGAGAGGCGTTGAAAGGCTGCTCCAACTGAACTTATTGTTTCGGAGGAAAACACGAACACAGTGTACAGTCGAGTCTTAATAGCTTACTTACAACTGGGCTTGTCAGGCACTCACTCTCAGCATCTCACAACTAACTGTGTAAACTCCTCACCCAGTCTTAAGGGATGATTCTAGGGTACATCTGCTGCTTGTATCCATGAGTTCTGCTGACATTTTTATCACGATAGACCACTAGGTGAGTTAGCAACTTAACAGATCTTGAACAAGTGCTGTGCAAGAAATGTAAGAAATGTAATGCAACTGCCGTAGCTGTTAATTATCAACATTAATTGACTCCTGCTGTTTTAATTAAGTACATTAAAAGAGAGCTCATGACTGCATGTCGCCTTGCAATATTATATCCAGCATGTTCATGTAGCAGCAAACATGAAAACTGCTATAAGGAAGTAATTATAGAATACTAAAACGCTGAATTTTCCAGGGAAAAATGAGTAAAACATTCTGAAAATTCGGTTGCACTTTGGAAAAAAATTTAATCTATCCGTGCAATTAAGATAACAGATGCAGACATGATGAAATGCATTGTGTACATGCCTTGTTGGATTGATGCTTTCTATTTTATTCTCTTCCACCTGAATCCCCAAATTCTTCTTATTCTCCAAAAAAATAAAGAGCTCCTTTCACTAAAGGAAAAGCAAATAATAGATGAAATAATAGACTGTATTTTCTTTCCCACTCGATGCTAGTCCATTGTGATTCGAGATAGCCATGGCATCCTTGGTTACCAAACTATGCGGATGCAGGTCCGGGATTTGAATTGGAGATGGGACCGAGGACCACGATGACACCACCATCTGGAGCCATCTCTCTGTTCAATTTTAGCTCATTACAGCCCCAAAGATTTTCCGGCCATCACAGTCAGTGGTCCAAGAAAAAGGCTGAAGAGGTCCTGCTGAGCACATGGCACACAGCTCCTCGGAGCACTGGGCTCTGACACGTACATCATTATATGCTGCAGGAAAAAAAATCCCGAAAGTATTAATAATGGAAATAATATGACAGATGAATACATAAATAGTAAAATCAGCAGTAGAGGTTACACATGGAATAAAAACATAAATAATACTGAACCATAGAAGATTCTATTAGAAATCATCTCAGAGAAGTTACATGCCCAGCCAGAGAAATGAGGGATCCTTCTCTTACAGGAAAGAGAAACAGGAAATCCCAGCACCTACTATGTGGTCGTCTTAACAGTAAAGTTATTAGTAGTAACGTATGAGCAGTTCTAATGTTGTTCCCAAATTTCAAAATACCACACAAATGTCAGTATCAAGTCATAGTTATCACTTGGGTTTTTTTTTCTTAACTACAGCTAACACTTTCAGGGTTTAGCTGATTGTCTTGGTTCATCCATCATTCCCCCCTCTCACTTGCTGGGACACTATACCACATGTATGGCTTTCCAAAGAATAGTGCGGCTTTAAGAGGTCTTTGGATGCATCCCTACTGAAAGCCAATAGATGACAAAAACAGCAGCTAAAAATACTTTTATTGGATTAAAAAAAAAGAATACACCAGTGAGAAAGACCATTAGCTTTCATTTATGCCTGTTCTTTCTTTACTTGATCAACTCCCCTACATCGTTTGTTGCAGTTTAGTTACTTTAAAATGGTGGTAGGATTACCGTTAGCCTGACAGGAATCCTTTTATTCTTATACCCTTCTAACAGTAAAACTTTAAGGCAAATATTATGTATGAGACATGTTTGAAAAGGAATATGTTTCAAAATCTAATGTCCAATGTGAGAAAATAATTACCATTAAAAGGTAACAAGAAGTTAAGGTGATTATACAGGGGACTAAAATTACAGAAAAAGCATAATATTTCAATGTAATCAAAACATTTTCAATACAAGCAGTATGAGGAGACATAAACATTTTACAAAACTACAACTCTTTATCACCTTGTGTGTTGTGTTTCTACCTTCACTTTCAAAGGACTCATTTCTGACTCAGTGAAGTAGGAGCTGTGACGTAAACTCGAGAAATGAAGCTTCATCATTACAAAGTCATCTTGAGCCTCAGGCGGGCGTTGGCACTCCTGCGGTGCTGCTGGATGTGCTCCAGTCAAATGAATTACAGGGCAGTGTTTTTCACATAGTCTAATGTCTGTCTGAATACATGCTTGCAGATGCAAAGTGCTGATTTAAGCTTAATGCTGATGTCAGATAAGCTCTAATAGGATCTCTAAACTGCTACCTTTGAACTTCCTCTTTCATAGAGACACATCTCAACCGAACTAGAATGAATGAAACCCTGAGGAGCTGCTGTCCATAAACTTTGTGGTGTTTTGATATTATTAAAATACCTTGCGTGTCATCCACCATGAGCCTCTTTACATTATTTTAAATATCAGAAGAGCATCAGTAGCGAACTTACAGCACCACCTGATAATGAAATCACAACAGACATGACTGCTACGTTGTACTTATTGTTTGGAAACCGGCAGGCTTCAGACAATGCTAATTTAGAAGTCCTTAAATAAGCATTTATGGCAAAAATCAGCTGTAGGAAAAATAAAAAGTGCATAGATGTACTTACAGATTATAGATATTTGAAACTAAAATAAAATGGGCCCTTTTGTCTAGAAGTAAGTAATTTTAGCCATTTAGCGCCAGCTGGTTCTTCTCATTGGGGACTATCACCTTCTTGGGGAATTGCAGCCAGCTTCTGTACTATATATATTTAATGGGAAGTTTGCAGGCTAAATGAACATGGGATATAGGGATGTCTCTCATGTTTAGTGTGTTAACAAGTTAAACTAATCTTGCTTAGGGTCCTGGCAATGGCACTGGGGGTGAAGTCAATACTTGCAGGTTGGCTGAATAAACTTGTGAGGAAGACTGGAGGTTTCTAGCAAAATTTCTAGCCTTCTTGGAAGCCTTACTTCCAAGGTGCATGGATCAGAGCTGTCTAGACGTCTGAAGAGTGACAAGCTTCAGCAACAACTGTGGTATAAAGGCCAACTTTATTGTTTGGCTTGTGGCCTTCATCAGGTTCATCATAAAACATATTATAGCCAAGATTTTAAATATTATATTTATCGAGTAAAAAGGAAATATGAAACTCACATTCATATAGATCAAACTCATTTCATATCATCGACCACATACAGCCCACTTTAATCTTAAGATGCAAACCAAAAAAAACGTCCTTTCTGTCAGTGTAAATACATGTTTAATGACACAGTTAATAGCAATTAATATAAGAAAAAGAAGTGCAATTTCAACAGTACAGTATGTCTTAGTTTTCCACATGATAAAGAAATTCTGCTGTAGTAAATGAAAGAAATCTGTCAGCATGAATAAATAAATGTGCACGATTACATTGCTCATTGCTCAGACTGTAATTAAAAAAGTACTGAATTGACAGAAAATGTCCTATTTGATTTGAGTTACTATTATTTTAAAAGACTTTTTAATTTTAAGAAATTTCTATAGTCAATAGTCTTTATCAGAGGGGAAAAGGGGTAAAATTCATGAAAATACAGTTAAAAGTCAAAAATCTGTGTCCTCTGTCACATATTCCAAAGTCATCCAGAGGGATAGATGGAGTCTTTGCCGGGCCAATTCTGGTCCCTGGGCCTTATGTTTGACACCCCTGATATAGATTTATCAGTGAGGCACCAGCAAATGATCAAGTGGTTTATAGCCAGTCTAGTCCCAGGCAATGGACTAGAAATACAAACCTAACTCAGGGTAGCTTCCTAATAAATCAACAAATATCATAATATATTAATATCTTATAGTCTTCCTTCGACTCTTCTTTAGTTAACTCAACAAGGACTTGAAACTTGGCAGGAGTGTTGCTGGGAATCTGGGGAAGTGCACTGCCACGAATGAGGTCATTTAGATGAGCAGTTGCATTAACTAGCACAAATTGGTAATAAAACCACACCTTAACACTTAATCTTAACTCTCACACTGGCCTTTTAATAGCAAACAAAAGACACCCAGCCAAAAACTTCTAGCTGACACTGTCTAAAACTCAAACTTGTTCTCACAAAGATAGATGTTTCCAATTTTTTATTTTATTATTTAATGCCTTTGGTTTCCTGTGACAAATGTTTTCAGTCACTCACTCGTGTAGTTTGGATGAGCAAGTCTTAAGAAACTGCAACCCACAATCTGCTCTGCTATGTTTTGAAGAGGCACAGTCACACACACGCATCCAACCAGTGTCTCCTTACAGCTGTCCTCTTTTCAAAGCACCAAATTAATAATTCCCCACATGTGAGGCATTTAGGGAACATCTGTAAATAATTGCTAGAACAACACTAGAGTCTCTCTCCAAACAGGCCCTGCAACACTCTAAACTAAATATGCAAAATGTTTGTTATTTCTGTTTACAAGGCATGAAAATCAAGTTTTGTCTCATCTGCGCTAAAAAGGCTGTAAGGTTCATTATTTCCGAGGATAGATGCAAAAAATAACAAAGGTCCTGAAAAAATAAAATAATGTCTGACTTCAAAATGATGAAGAGAGTGAAAGGGAAGGAATCCTGCATGTTGATGAAGGTGAGCAAAATCAAACAAAAAACACAATCAGATCTCATTTTTAGTCATCTGAAAATAAGTACCCATCAGAAAATTACTTAACAGACCATTCGGCGTTCCTTTTGTTGCCCTTAATTTTTCTTTTTCCTCTTCAGTAAAGTAGCAACATAAAGTAAACAAATCAGTGTCAGCATAATTAAAACAGAAATGGAAACTCAGAAATGAAAACAAAATAGGGGTAAACAGAAAATGCAGGACTTCAAGATGTTTTCGCAGATTGTAAGCAACAAGAAAGCCATCAGTACTATTTTTTACTTAACGTATTATTGTATAGTATTATTGATGAGCCACAGAGGATTATGAAAATGGCTCTGCAACTGTGTCCCCCCCCCTGGAAAATTATATTCATACCAATGTGGTTCATTTTCCATCCAAAGCAATCAGTCTGCTCCACTATCAGCCGAAACTCTAAATACATGTCAAACACAGAGCCTGATAAATGTTAGCAATAATATTTAAACAGCCATAAACACACATTAACTAAGCTAACAGGCTTATATCTGAGTGATAATAAAAAAGTTTTAATGTTTATCATTACTTTTAGTTATAGTTGCTAAACTAACTTTTCATTATGTATTTTTTGTTTTGCCCCATCTGCCTCCTGCATGCATTTTGCATACTGTATGACTTCACACTGTACTGTATGTGATCATGCATGGGCATCATCTGTGAAAGTATTAGAAACACTGACAAACAGTAAAGTACTGTCACAGTTTCCAATAATCAGTACCACTGATCGAGTTTGACATCATATCATTATTTTAGTGTTCTTACTATCATCTCAAACATTTTAGTCTTATAAATGTATTTAAATTTCTTTTTCAATGTTTGGTCCTTCTGACTGGAGCCTAGGACACCATCCACTGTGTTGCCAGCAGTGTTGGTCAAGTTACTTGAAAAAAGTAATCAGTAACTAATTACTGATTACTTCCCCAAAAAAGTAACCCCGTTACTTTACTGATTACTTATTTTCAAAAGTAATTAATTACTTAGTTACTTAGTTACTTTTTAAAAACACGATTTACAACCTGAATAGGTGATAAAGCGATAGATCTTTCAGCCCAATTCTACTTTTTCTACATAATCCATCATACAAAATGTAATCAAATGGAAAAGTCTCTTTTTAAAACTTGTTTTATTAGTTTTAATCTTTTAACTTTATGCATCAAGCAAAAATTTAATTATATGCAACATTCTCTGACTGGAAGAAATTTGTTTAATATTTAAACCTATTTTCTGCACATTCCAGCACATAAAATATATATTTTTTTGTGTTTACACTCAGTCTTTCAAATAGATGCAAGTAAAACACAGCAGACAAAAAAATAAAGTCAAAGACTAGCGGTCCTTTTGCTCTATTTTCACCTGTAAAGCAGGAGTTGGGTAGGCGGAGGTTTACCCTGGTGCAGGTGTGCCGCAGCGGTCAGTGGAAGAATCCGCGAGTTTCTCTGTGAATTTCCCATTACGTCATAGCGCACTCGGTGCTTGCTTGGAAGTTTAGGGGTTTTTTTCGCTGTAAAATGGACGTTAATGTTTTTGTCACTTTTTATGGAATCAAACTCAAAGTAAGGTCAGTACTTCCACGCTTTAAACGCTGCACGCTCATACTCTCTCCCGCACTCGATATATGACCCATTGTTGATCTGCACACAGCTGTTGTCACAAACGTTGCACTTGCTAACGTCATTGTCATGAGACATTCTCACAAAAAATCACGGTTTCAGTAACGCAGTAACGCAGCGTTCCTACGGGAAAGTAACGGTAATCTAATTACCGTTTTTGCAATAGTAATCCCTTACTTTACTCGTTACTTGAAAAAAGTAAACTGATCACAGGGCAGATATAGATCTACTGCTACTAATGAGATTTTGCAGAACGTGACCAATAACCATGTTATGTTAACTTGTGCTACTTATAAATACAATCACCATATTTCATCATCTGCACAGAAAGCATGCTAACACAAAGCTAGCCAAGAACCCAGAGTGATGATAAAGCTGAGTGTATGCTGACCTTAGTCCTGCAGCCAGAGCCTGAACTTCAACAGGTAAAAGAGGCAGTGACGAGTGGTCAGGCTTGAGCCTCCTGTCTACCTGTTTTCAAAACATTAACATGCTTTCTTTGGACTAGCTTTCAACTCTGTTTTGTTCGGAAGAGGATTAGGGCCACTTAGAAAAAAAAAAAGTGGGCACGTAGTTTTTTTTCTTCTTTTTCAGAATTCTGAGAAAAAAGTCAGAATTCTGACTTTAATTTTTTCTCAGAATTCTGAAAACGAAGAAAAAAAACGATGTGCCCACTTTTTTTTTTCTAAGTGGCCCTAATCCTCTTCCATAGTTTTGTGTTCATACCTAAAAACTACAAGATCATATGTATGCCCTCATTCTGATAGGATTTGTGTTGGCTTGTAAAATTGTAGCCTAAGGTTTATATTGTTAACATGTAATTATGTGTTAAATACATTTCAAGTCATTTTACAGAGTAACGAGAAAATAATGTAACAAATGACCTTCTCTAATGAGTAATTAAATATGTACAGTACTGCATTACTTTTAAGAAAAATAAAGAGTGTGTATTGCATTAATTGTTTTGCAAAACAACCTCAACATTGATAATCATGGTGATAATATAGGATCAAATGCATACGGTCATAGCCACACAGGCCTAGACACTGGTCGTTGTTAGGGAAAAAGAATTATTCCTCCACCCGTTGCATGTTTTGCCTGGAGGTTGAAGAAGTTGCTTTGAAAATGGTTGCTAATGTTCCAAGCACAATATGTATTCTCTTTACGTCCTTGTAATTGCTTTGGTCTGGCTTTGGTCTCCATCAAATTGCAGTGGTGGTAGTTTAAACAGAAGTGATGGACTTATCTACAAATATTAACCAGCTGCTCTCCGAGCTGTAGTGAAACTGAGAAGTTGTGCTTTTTACCCTGAAAACGAACTGTTGCCAAATTTGGTTTGTGTTGCACTTTTTCAAGTTTTACTACAATATGGTAGCAACTCCTGAGCAATATGCACATGAGGGCACAAGAGAAACCTCAATACTTTAATATATTTTCCTAACAATTTATGGCACTATTGGTGCCATGACTCTAGGTTGGATAGCCCTCAAGAGACCAAGCTGTTTCAGTGACTGAAATGACCAAGTGGGGTCATTCCAATATATTTTTAAGGAATACTTTTGTTAATTGATCTCTTTTGTTCCTGTGCTGTTTCCTGTCCTTTATTCTACGATGTTCAAATATCTTTATATGCAGAAAGGAGTTTAAAAGACAAATTGTCCAAATAACTTGCTTTATGAGAAGCAAATTTTTCTTTGTTTCACAGATACAAGTACATTTTATTATTTTAACAGCACAACACAGATGAACCAGTGACTCTGTAATACTTTGTTAAATCTACAAACATCATTTCTTGATTGGTGTGTGTTTGAAACTTTTTTTTATGCTTTGGCATTAAAAAAACAAAAAACAGGTGACATTGGGTTGAGGCTCCCTTTTTGTCTTTAAATCGTTTTTTCATCCATAAATGTGGAATCAAAAAGAGAGAAGCCCACTGTATGTTTTGTCTAATCTGCCACTGTATCCATCTCAATTTATTTTACTCAGTCTCATTTCAGAATAAATCGATACCGAGCACTCGGCCAGTCAGATGAATAAATATTACTTGTGCTACTGCCCACGATGAATTTAATGGCTTTCCTACTGACCTCTCCCAAATTGGATGCATGACTGGATGTGTAAATGTCAGCTGTAACATGTTTATGATACAGGAATACGTCAGATCTGTCAGCTGATTCAGCGTGATCAATCTTAATATAGCTATGTGTTCAATAAAAGTGAAATGCAGGCAAGCCACTGTGTCATATGTCACCTTTATGTTGGACAAGGGTTCATATGGCCTGAATTCACTTAATAGGGAGTGTTGCCTTTAAAGACTCATTGAATGCGTCGCAAAAGAACCAGTCGTTATTGAACAATACAGCTAATGGAACCTTAAGGGCCTGTTATTGATCAGTGAGCTGCCACTCTTTTAGACTAATGTGATCAATAATTCAGCCATACCCTGAAAAAAAATGTAATAGCGCCAGTGGTGTGGCACTTACTCCTCTGACTTCCTTTTGAGAGAAATGTGAGATGTACACCTTCCTACAAAACATTTCCATTTGTGAGACTGCAATGAAAGCTGCATGCTAGATGCTATTAATACCATGCATTCATGGGAGAGAGAGAGAGGGAGCACTTTTCTATGAAAGGCAGGCTGTTCGTGTCGGGGAGGAATCAGCAAGCCGCTTCGGCATGGTAAAATGGTTTTGATAATGGGATAGGGGGAATGCAGGTGAACTTTGGAGAATGGAGTGGAGAAAGTAAAAAGGGGAATATGAATAGAGCCTGGATGGGAAGGACAAAAAAGCTGGGGTGTGAATGGGTCAGGCAAAAAAAATAAAGCTGTTAAAAGCAGTTTCATCTGGTGACAAAGTGGAGCAAAGTGCAGGGGCAGGAGAAACTTGAGCTTTCTTAGGTTGGAGGTTCTGTGATGACAAGGTTTGATTATGTACACGGGCTATGCAGAAGAATAAATGGCCACTTGACATTGAAAATCTTATCCTTTTTTGTAAAGGGGGTCTGCAGAAAAGTATCACTTACTAAACAGGACTGGGTTGCTCTGTTTTATACTTCAGACTTGATTATTAAATTTAAATATTCCACATCCTGCAGTGTTAGCCAGCTTTCAGTCCTTGTGTTTGCTGGTGTGAGGCCCATCAAGCACCACAATCGCTCTTCCCTGCGCACTTTTCTAAGGTACCCTGTTGGCTTGTCTGGCTGCTACTGCTACTTCCACTTTCAACATCCAAGCACTCTGCGCCTGGTCCTTTTCTGTTTATACTCTAAAGCCTTTCCCTTAGTGATGCCCACAGTGATACTGACAACATCTACAGAAATATCCCATTTATCGGCTTAAGCCTGCTGGTATTTTTGTGTTTTGATGAACTGTTTTTCGGGATTTTGTTGAATGATGTCCTCCATTTAGATACAGCCTGCCCTTTAACCCAGGACGGCTAAAATAAGACGTGGAAAGAAGTGGAAACCAAGAGGATAAAAGGCCTGACACATAGATGAGACAAAGTGAAGCAAGACAGAGAAACACTGTGAAACACCAAGAATCAAAATTCAGCAAACTCTAAACAAGAACCCAGGGCCATGACAGATTCGACTGAATTTATTTAAAGATTTCATGACTAACTCGGGGATTTGTCTTGGAGGCAATACTGTGAGACAAGATGACAGTAAAAGAAGGAGGAAATACTTTTAACATGAGCAGCAGCAGGATAAAACCATGCTGTTTGCTGTTTGTCACTGTGCAGCTGGTCCATGAGAGTCATCTTCTGCCACTGTCAGCAACGCTGCCCTGTGACACAGATTTTTCCACCTAGTTATTATCCAAGATGTTCGGGTAAGGCTCTTCCACCTTTTTTTTTTTTTTGACTCAAGGTTTCCTCCCCACTTTTCTGCTTCTCATTATATTCTCCCTGATAGTTAGTGAAATGTGTATATGCTCACACATACAGGCTGATGGCTTTTTAAAATCAACCTTGAACTCATATTCAGTTGATCATGTGACTTTGCAGCGCTGTAAGTGGCATTTTTTAAATCATCTTTCTCTTATGGGTGTGGTTCTCGTCAAGGATTAAAATATTCCCATTAAAAAGGATGGATATGTATAAGATTTTATTGATGCCAATACTACAGCTGATTTTTGCTGTAAGGTCTTTATAGTTTCTGAATCCTGATCAGTTTCTTGTGTGGAAAACACAGGTTTTCAGTCTCAATTACCACAAAGGTTTGACTCAGGGATGCAAAAGCCAGACTGCCATGAGTTTTCTGATGGTACACTGTATTTTCCTTTAATTTGTCACCTGAAGGGTGCTGTTGGAGCTCACCTGGTTAAGGGAAAAGTGCTTATGCTACAATAAGAAAAATAGTGATTGGAGACCACGGCATTGCAAGCAACAGACTTGTGATCTTGTTGACTTTGAAATGGTTGCTTCAAAGACAGAGACCAGGACTGCAGCTATTCACAGAAAATCTGTTTTTATAATATGTTGATTAACTGTGATAAATCAATGAGAATAAGATATCTGTGATTCACATGAACGGCTGCCCTCTCCCCTCCCTGATGGACATTTATTCCTCCCGCTGCCTCACCAGAGCAGCAAACATTATCAAGGACAGCTCCCACCCTGGCTTCAACATGTTCAGCCTGCTTCCCTCAGGGAAGCGCTACAGGTGCATCAACACAAAAACCCACAGACTAAAAAACAGTTTCTTCCCCAAAGCGATAACCACCCTGAACTCACACATGCACAGATAACACAGCCCCCCCACTTCCCACTTCCTCTATGGACCACCACTGTGCAATACCAATTCTATGTGCAACAACTCAACTGTATATACATAACACTATTTATTACATATTACTTACGGCTTGTATATTGTACATTTTATATATATATATGTTTTTCCCTATGTTAATACTGTCCATATGTACATAGCGCTGCAGAACTGTACCCCCCCCAGCATGTTTACACTGAGTAGGAGATGCTCTGTATCTCATTGTACAACTGTATAGTGACAATAAAGGCATTCTATTCTATTCTATTCTAACTATATATATTCCGAGTCCTGGCAGAACCGCCTACATTTCAAACAAAAAGGTAGGAATTCCTTCATTAGTAATGACATTTCTACAAGATGGCAATTTAACTGAAAGGTGAATGTGACCAGAACACGACCAGTGGACAAGCAGTTAAGTCGAATCCCTTATTGCAAAGAGACACTTTGCAGACCAGTCGTACTCATCATCAGCGCAGACCAACCCAGACTGATTGCAATGTGTTGGCAATCCGTCTGCGTTTATAAATTCAATCATCTGCCTGAAAGTGATTGCACTCAGTCTGAGTCGGACCGTGGTTTTTTAGAGACAGGTTGCCTCCCACCATGACTCTTTGTGATCAAATCTGGTCACCCCTGGATGACCATTTGGTGGTGAAACTAAATTCAATCGATCGCCAAATACGCAAAAAAATTCACAGCAGTCACCATGCAACTGTTTTCTTCCAGACACAAAGACGTTGCCCTCTTATTTTTACTCTAGTGTGGCTGAGCCTTGATCTATTACTAAAGTGGTCTGGACTTCATCCACCCCAGGCCCTTTGCTGTGCATCATTCGCTTTTCTGTCCACACTTTCCCGTCTGCTCGAAATTGTCCCTGTCAAGGAATGGCAAAAAAAGAGAAGACCAGGAATATTCCCCTACAACCTTCCCTGACAGCCAGTGGTTGTCTAGATGGGGAAATGGGAGGTCACCGACCGGACTCTAGGCATGTGTGAAGCGGATCTGACTTGAGGTTGGCTTGAAATTTACAAGCAGAAATGTTAAAGTCTTGCCAGGTTGAGTTATAATATTGCTGGATAACTTTAAAATGAAAAGATTCGTATGCTGTTTGCCATTTTGACCATAAAGACTTCCACCTTAAAAATTGTCCTCATCTCAAGAAAAACTACTTATGACACACTGGAACTTTTATCTTCCTCAACTATTTCCAGGAAGATGAAGGATGAAGACGTTTTTTTCCAATATATTTTATACTTCTTGAATCAGATTACACATTTATATAGATAGTATAGTTTGATATTTTGTTTTTTCTTAGATTTCTTTTCTTCGATCGGCTACTTAATTTGTCTCCCTTTCTCTTTTTGCCTTTCCTAACAAAATTACACTGATAAGAGCACTCAAGGGGGTGCTTGTTCACACACAGATGAACATTCGGCCAAACCAGCAACCATTCAACACTTCATGTCCCCTTTTTTCAGAATAAGCAAGAAATTATAAAAAGCCTCTCAGACTCGTGCAGGTTTGATCAAGACTGCTTTTGACATTATCGGCCCCATGGGTGCTGTTACTATTCTCAGCTCCATATACCTCCTCTTCAAACTGCACGCCCCTGAAAAGAATTAGCAACCTGTAATAACAGAGTAGCAGGCTAAAAGCTACGGCTTGCTACGCAGCCTGAGCTCCACGCCATGGTTCAGCTGCCTTTAAACCTTCTAACAAACATCTGGGCTTTCTATAAAAGCGAGGAGGGCTGAGCACGTGCAGCGTACCTGACACCAGATACTCCCTGTGACACTGGGCTTTAGCACACCTAGAAACAGCCATTACCATCGACTGAGATATGCATGAACGCCCGGAGAGTTTATGAGGGAAATGCGCACAGTGTTTCCTCACACTTATGCCCCTGCTCTGAAACTAAATTACAATGCAAGCATGAGCAAAATCAAAAGCATACAAAGCCTCTGCCCTTTATCAGTTTGCTGTAACATGATGTTTGTATGCTGTAGGGATTCTGGGAGAGGCTGGCTTTACACTGAACTAGAGGTCTGGCAAAAAACAGGAACTTTCTCAAGGGTCAGAAGTGAATGGCTTGAGTGTTTTCCCTTGTGTTAAGTGGCGGATCAAAAAATATGATGACTGACATATTAGCTGGTGACAGGAACCATGTCGGGGCGCCAGTTTATGCTTCCAAGGCTGTCGATCCCCGCGCCCAGCTGAAACTGGGTTTATAGGACCCAGGGAGCTGAGCCGTTCCAACATGACACGCTAATGGCTTCAAGTGGTTAAACGGAGTGCACTGTGCCATTTCATTGCATGAGCACTATCTGCGAAATCTGACAAGTTGATTCCTCGGAGGAGAGATAAGAGGCAATTTGTTAACCCAGTAGGATTAACTACACCCCTGCTCTTGGCTTCAGAAGTGACAGACAGAATCCAGCTGTGAGTTTTAGTTTGGGAGTCTGCTGACACTGTGGAATTAGGAGAGGATACATCACAGATAATAATAATGAAGTTTTGTTTCGCCATAGCTTAATTCGGTTATTGTGTGTAGCTGTGGCTGCCAGACGTTTGCAGGTTGGATTCCATACCTCAGTTTGTGTGAACTAAATGCTGAACCCCAAATGTCCTTTGGGAATGTTTCTCCTGGCTGCAATTTCAGCCCGGCCTGTCTGCCGAAATCTGATTATGTAAACTTTGCAAGGCTCACAAGAGGAATCTACATAGAAACACATTAGATATGCTGTATGTCATATGACAACTGAAATGCTATGAAATCCCCCAAATAAATGAATAGGTGGAATTATCTCCAAGCAAAACTGTTTTTTTCTTCTTCTCTTGGAAATATGAGCGTTCCACTGTTTATGCTGAACAGTGATATACAGTGTCTATATAAGCAGCTGTCGGTATGTCTATAACATTTGTCATGAAAGCAAAGTGTTATAAATTATTATCCCTTTGACTTCATGTGTCTGATTAGTGTAAATCAAGAACAGAACATCTTTCTTTTCATTTTCTTTTCAAGTTCTGAATTTCCCTCTCCTCATTTATCGACGTACCGGTTCAGTTTCTGTGTTGGCACTGCCGAACCCTTCCCTACCGCCAATCTGCTCCACTATTTACCTTTTCTTCCTGTTCAAGGGCGTTTGCGGTTTCTGTTAACAGTGGGTAAGTTCTAGTATTGCCCCTCTGCACCCTTGATTTATGTGGTACGAGGGGTTTGGAGGATAAATATTAAAACATGGCCGCTCCATTGGCTGCCAGCAATAACAGGCTGACTGGTTTCCTGTGCAGGGTTAGATTGCCTTGCCTTGCAGGGGCTTTGGGGACAGCAAGGCCAGTGGAGGGGAATCCAAGGGAGGATAAAGTGGCAAATAAAGCGACAGAGAGAATAATCAGCGCAACGTAAGTCCACATGTGAGAGCAGTATTTGCTCTAAAACAAAGTAGCAACACAAACATGGCTTGCACTGATCATCTCAAGGGCACGACCGTGGGGTCAAGAACAGAGTGTCATCAGAGGACAATCAAGATTCTGCTGCCAAAACGGTGAAAGAGGGCATCCTGGTACTTTCAGAGAACATCCCATTGCTGACTGTCTTTGACAGTGTCCTTGAGCTGCACACTAAATCTAACATGTTCCTGGGATTCTGCAAAACAACCAACCACATGAGCTTAACACACACATGACTACCCAGTAAAGAAGTATCATCAGGATGGAGGCACAGTGTGGACTTCCCTTCCCAGAGGTCGTTTATTACTGCAATATAACTGTTAAACAAATCCAGGTGATATGAGCTGAGAGTCACTTATATTTTTGCTGTACTTTCGATTCTTGGTGACACTGTTGTTGCTGTTGTGGAGCACTGTGCTGTTGATGTATATCCGTGGATGTTATGTCTGACAGTTCCCACAGATGCAAGTTTCTGAAAGGACAGTAAAAGAAACTAACAGGGGAATGTATGTCACGCTTGTGGAAGCAGAATGGGCAATAAAGGAACTGTTTCTGTGGTTTGAAACATAGCTTTCCTTTCAACTTAAGCTACCAGACGACAGTAGAGCGATGCTGGCAACACACACAGAGTGCTAGCATTATCCCAGCATTACAAATTATCCACTGTGTCTCATGGAAATATGTTAAAACGCCACAGTTGTGTTAAAATTACAGCAGCACTGCTCTGGGTTTTACTCCTTCCCCATGTGCGTTTGTTCATCATATTAATTACTGTGTGAAGCCTCTGCGTCTGATTGGTGCCAGCACTCGTTCTTTGCCCTGACTTCATCTCCCTTGACTGCTTCTCCTTTGTCCCACCCTCCATCACAATTGTTTGGACCAGCGCCCAATCACATGCTTCGACTGCACCATAGCATTAATCTCTGCAGCTCGTTTAAGGGGTCACCAGCTTGTCATTCTGGTAGGTTTGGATTTGGGAATGGCTCTCATTGTTTCATTTCAACCATCTTTGCTTGATTCTGGCCAGTAGTTTATGGCCAGCTTGCATACTAGTTATGTAACCTCCTTTTTTTCTTTATTTTTTAATTGTTTTACTCTCTAGAGGATGGGCTAGGATTCAGAGTATCTTGTCGAACAGACTTTCTTCTTACCACAGTTACTTATACAGTTAATAAAAGATGAGGAAGCCAGGATTTAATTTTTAATTTATTTTATGGTAGAATGGTTAGAGTTAGGTTTTGATACTTCTGTTTCTCATATTTTCTTTGTGTGTGCATGCTTTTCTTTTTTTTAAATCAACAAGCATCCACCTGCCCTGAGCGCTTCAGATGAATTGTACTTCATTCACGTTTTACTGTGAAAACATTCAACACAGCAAAATATAACGGAAAAATCAGAAAGTTGCTGGAAAGAAGATAAGAGTGCCACATGGGCAGAAGGTCCTGTGAATTTGTGGCTTCATATTTTTATTTGACCACTCAATGCCCTCTGAGTGCCGCTCTTTATTTCAAGCATAACAGCTGCACATTACAGCTGTTAAACTTTAAACCTGATACATTTAAAACATTAAGCTAATCAGTGCATTAAGGCTTGACAATGTCCCATAGCCTAGTGACATGTGGAGAGATCAAAGTGAAATTTAATCTACTGGCTGGTAAACTTTTTCTGCAGCACCAACTGAGAGCATGCAGATTCCCATGACAGTGTGATGTATACAGTTTGTATACGTAAATGTAACTTTGTTGCACGCACATGCATGCGCTTCTTAGGCAGAGGAGCCGTATTAGAATTGCAGAGCATGCAGAGGATGTTGTTGAGTAATTTTAAACTGAAACTCAAAACATGACCAGTTCCACATCAGGTTGCGTGTTCAGAATAAGTTTCTGAGGTGATCTAAGCTGGGTCCCCTAACTCTTGAATCTCACTCAACACTCTTGTCATTAAAGCAACAACCTCAGGCTAGCCCCAACAGTTATCCTTTCCTAAACACAACCATGTAGTTGTGTGCTTAGTTAACCAACCCACAACTGTAAACAAAATGAAAACCTTACCTAACATTTATAATTAGCGGTCTAATAGGGTTTAATAGTGGTGTCTTTTTGAGAGAGTGCTGTGTTTGATTAGAGAAACCACCGTGCACTCCACCTCTCAGTGTGGACTTTGTTGGTCTTTTAAGCTCCTATTTGACTTTCCATTGGCACTGAATCCATGGTTGTGTTCACACTTCAATGTGTCACTTGTAACTGAACCAGCACTCTCCTAACCAGCACAGCTTCATGCTTTTGCAGCTATGCTATGTGGTAATGATGCTTGGTCCAAGTAGAAAAAGCAGAACAGCTATTTAATGGATTGCCATTAAATTTTGTGGAGACACTTGTGGTCCCCTTGGAATGAATCATATTGACTGTACTGATGCCATGACCTTTCCTCTGGCACCACCAGCTCCGGAGATTCCTTTGAGCCCTTTGAAGTCATCTTAGTTGGACACAGGCTATATTTTTAATAGGATTAAATTTGGAACTAAACAGTCTATTTTTTGACAGTTTTTTAAACTCTGGATGATTAATATCTTAACTCTCTGAGATTACTTTCCTAACCCCTTTCCACCTTTATGCAAATCAAAGTTTCTTAATATAAAGTCTTCTGAAATGCTTTTTTTTTTTTTTTTTTGAGAGAGGCATGGTTCACATCAGCAGATGCTTCTCATGAATAACAAACCTAAAGTGTTTTATATAAATCAAAGCAGCTGTAACACACACCTTGTTTCATTGATTGGACTCCAGGTTTGCTCACTCCTGACTGCAATTAGATTTGGTTGATATCATTTGCCTCGGGCTTCACCGAGATTTCCAGCCAACACTGTAAACAACTGAATGATGTATTCAATATACAGAAAATTCAATGATCTGTGTTTTATTACCAAAAAATGATTCGATTTCTTTATAATTGCAACATAGACTGTTGTTGTTATTGTTTTGAAAGGGTTGCTTTTTCTTTTTCTCTGTCCTCCTCACATCTTTCTGTTCTTTACTACCCTTGAACAGCATTAAGGTCACTGTGAATTTTACACACTGAAACTAAATGTAGAGACTTAAGAGGCAGCCAGACGTCTTTTTGGCTCTGGCTCTGGAGGACAAAAGTAATATTCCCCAAACTAACATATTCCTTTCAGCACACTGTTTGTGTTTTAACAGTCAGTCCTTCTAAAATGAAACGAATCCCTGATAATAAAACAAAGAGACCAAAAATGAAAGATCAAATTTTCCTTTTCCCTTCAGGGAATGTGATATTATGATGATCAGAATCACTTCAGCCACCAATAACTGTTTAAGAGTTTGCATTGGCCCGAAACCCGAAACCTAATAGGGCTTCACAGACTATAATAATGACACACAAGGCAGAAGGACAACAGGATCTCATGGTGCAAAATGATACATTTATGAACCACAGACTGTGGATATTAGTCTAAATATATACATTTTAACAGTATCTGTGTTTGTGTAGGGCGTTGTGTAGTGCATTTGCAGCTGCAGAGGAAACTGTGGGGCCTGATAGTGATTATTATAACATTTGTAAAATGAAGATGTTGTACTTACAGATACATAATCATTTTTTTCTGAGAGACCTCAAGCTAACATATTTATACAGAAACATATGTCAACCATATGCTGTATATAAGTGATGGATGTGAAGTGTTGAACTTGTAACAATGGACAAGAGTTGGCCTGACAACGGTCCAATGTAGCCCACTGGGTGGCTTTGCAAAGTATAAAAACTGCAGTAACATGCTGATGACAAGCACCAGCCTACTGCACAGGTGTGCAAATGTTGTAACATTAAATTTATTTTAGATGTAGAAATGTCATGATTTACTACATCTTATATACTCAAATCAGACCAGGAGATAAAGGTTAGGGATGTTTATTACATGTTTATTACAATCACACTGGGAACGCTTACTTTTCTTAGTAATGGTACATAGTAAGAATGTGACTGTGTGGCTGTGGAGAGTGGGGAGGCAGTCAGGTGAGTTTTTGTGGGAGCCAGTCTGTCTTTTGTAGAAGGAAATCCAACAACAGAATCCAAAATCTAAAGTCCAAAATTCAAGCGTATTCCAGGCAGGGAGGTCCAAAGCACACCAAAGGGAAACAAAAAAGGAAACGCGACATCAGTGTAGGTACATGATCAAACACAAATCTGAGCCCAAAATTACCAAAACGTAACTGTGAAGCTGGGCAGAAAACAAGTGGAAGACCTGGTTCTTCACGCAGCACCTGAAGAGAAAAAAGGGAACAGGTGCACAGCTGGAGGCTCAGCCTAAGGCTGATCACACAGAGAGAAAGGGAGAGAGTATTAAAAAAAGGCAGAGGACAGATATTGCGGACACCATAACCAAAAGCACCCTTCTCTCGATGGGTGCCTCGAGGCACACCAATGGACTTCTCAGAATGCACCTTGTGGAACTCCCTTAACTAGTGAAGCATCCAGGATTAAAGAGTGTGGAATGAAGTATTCCTTTGGACAGTATCCCTCCCTCCACAACATACTGGAGGTCCAAACCCTCCTCACAGGAAGGATGATGAGTCAAGTTGAAAGGGATCAGATGGAAGGCACAGAGTGCTAGAAGACACCAGATGCTGTTGTGGTCTGTGTGTCTTGTTGGGTCATTTTTGGGCTTTTGTGTTTAATGTTGTTTTCTGAGTTTTTAATATGCTTTTCAGTATTGTCCTCAAGCTCTACTTAATTAGTTAATATTTAGTGGAATTTCATTATTGTTTTTTTTTCTATAATTGTTCTGTGATTCATTGGTTTGTTTTAGAATTATTCTGGATTGCATCTGTGTAGGTTCTCAGTCATCCAGGTCATGGTAGTCTAAGGAGCTTGGAAAGAAAAGCATCTGGACTTCTTTAAGTTTCTTGAAGACGTTTTACCTCTCATCCGAGAAGGTTCTTCAGCTCTAAGAGCAACTGGTGGAGAGTCAGAGGTATTTAAGTCCTAGTGGGCATTCTCTCTTAAGATAGTCTTTGACCAACTTTTGATCATGTGCCGCATCACATGAGCCAAGGTGTGAAAAAGGGTGTGGGTCATTATCAGCCGGGATTTTGGGTGAAACCATTGTGAGACCTTGCCTCACCCTATCATGCGACTTACTGAGATCAACTGACCCAAGATGTGAGTGGGCGTTAAGGTGCCCAGGAAGGGTTCTCAAAACTGGATTGCAGGTGTCGTAGGCCACCCCCTCTGTTCAAAGATGGTTGCTAGCAGTGGACGTAGATGGCTTCTTTCACTCATCTTTCAAACCATCTGGCCTCTTAGTCCAAACTGTGAACATTAGCTTCCTCGAAAGAGTGACCTTTGTCCTTTAGATGCTGATGTACAGCTGAGTCTTGTCCTGTCGAGGTGGCTCTTCGATGCTGTGCCACGCGTTCATGGAGTGCCTGTTTGGTCTCTCCAATGTAGAGGTCTGAGCACGTCTCACTGCACTGCACAGCATACACTTTAGCATTTAATTGGTGTTTGGGAGTTTTGTCCTTTGGATGAGCCAGTTTTTGTCTGAGTGTGTGGCTGGATTTGTGCACTGAGATGTCATCCATGGAGAAGATTCTCCTGAGTTTCTTTTATAAACCTGCCACATAAGGGATGACAACAGAATGAAAAATGGAACATTTTGGTCCCTTAACCTACAACCGACAACCTTCATGACAGAGACTTCTATTTCTATGTAATTTTATCTGCACAGGTGATTGACAGTCTTCTAAATTTCAAAAGGTCCACTGTGGACCTGTACTAAACTACAGCCTTTTTAGGCTAGCCTAAAAAGGGGTTCCTTTAGCTGAAGAACACAGTGGGATTTAAAGCAACTATATAATCTAAGGAAGCCTCTAACGTTTGGTTGGCCAAACATTAGACGTTTCCCTCCAGATCAGAATCTGGAGGGAAACGTTAATTGTTGCTCACTTGTGTGTGCCTGACATGTTTGCAGAATAATAACTGCAGCTACATGGTGCTCCGGCCTACACTTAGTTGGCAGTTTATTAGTCACACTTTCAGCTAAAATTTATGTTATCTGATATGACAGGACTGTCTGCTAAACAAAATGCCCGCTTAATGTTTATATTGCTGAAGGGACAGTTGTCTGTCTTTGTCTGGAAAAAAAAACACTGAAATGTACGAGCTTGACCCTCTTTGAGCTGCTAAATGCTCCCTGGTTGCTAGCTAGTTTTCTATAAAGTCTCCAAAAGACTGGGATAGGAATGTTTTTTCTGGAGTATTCTTGCATTTCCGTTTGGCTCAACCCACTTATAACAGACTGCCAGGAAAAAGAAAAATCCTTTAGTGCAGATACGATGGAAAAGGACAGATGATGTGATATGTGATAAAACGGCAGCAGCTGCTCTGCATGACTGTGACAGGTGAAGCTGTGGCTGGATATGGTTACCACTTGGAGTACAGTTGCTGCTGTGGTTCAGTCTGTGGTGCTAGGAATCTGTCTAGCTGTAGTGTGTTTTGAACACTGACAAATGTGGTACCAGTAAACTAGTACAGTAAAATACGCTAGCAGTGAAAAGCCAGCACAGTGTCTCGGCGCACATACACAATGCTGCACAGTCAGTGTAACAGGCATAAAAAAAACTGTGTCAGCACCAGAATTATGACAACAAAAGCACAATAGCAGTGACAGCTATGTCATCCAGTGGCTGAAGTCATAATCACAGTGTGTCTCAATTAGCCTTGGCAGCCATCATTGAGAGCTGGTTATATTTATAAATGCAATATTGTAGACTGTCTTAGGGGGGAGGCTCAACACTCTGAAGCAAGTTCGGTATAACATAGCTTCACCATTTAGTTTAAGCTCCCACACGAAGGTGGTTATCAACTCATAAGTCAGCCCAAGATTTCTAATTCTAGCTAAGAGCTCATTCACATGAAAGATGTGGTTTTGGCAGCACATGACCAACTACAAAAAGAAACGTCTACTTGCAGCAGAGCAGCTTGTTTCACAAAGAAGATAAAAATATAATATTAGAAAATATGAAGAGGGTAGACACATAATGCAGACTGACAACATCACAGCTGCTGCACCTAAGAAAGTGTGTCTGTAATGTCAGTATGTCTGGAAAAGTGCTGTATAGAAAGTCTATTTGAAGCCAGGATAGAAAACTGGCAAAAATACTGACTTTTTTAGTCAATAAAATTATTAGTTTCACAACTCTATCATTAGGAAAAGAGGGATCTGACAGATTACAATTGTAAATTTCATTAAATCAGTATTTTTAGAGATGCAGGCGATGATTATTATTATCCCCACTGGTGTTAAACTATTGAACTGCAAAGAGACGAACAAATATAAATGGAACCAGGATGCTTGGGTGTTTTTAAAAAGATTTAGGTGCCCTGTTATGGGATCGTATACAAGGGCTTACAGAACATTTAAATAAGTTGATATAAAAGTTTTTTCAGGCAACAGAGAATCTCTAATTCTTATTAATACTCAAAGAACGACAAGGAAATGTAGACCCTACTGTCCAGTTCACTGCTGCCAGGGGTGCTTTTCAGGATACTTATTAAACAATTGATTAGTCAGAAGGCACCAGTTTGGTGGTATATGTGTTGTGTTATGCATTAACCTGAGCAGATTAGACATGACGCATAGTTACCATGGCTTTGTAACAGTTTTGCAATATAAAATTAAGTCAGGAAAAGAAAATTCTCATTGTTGGCTCTTTACTTGTTAACCATGTGTCTGCCATTTTGTTGTACGTGGGCTGAAGGATTAGAGCTTGACCTCTGAAAAGAACTGCTATAAAAGGCTATGCGTCCTCCAACTATGCCTGAGAAGCATAATTATAATAACCTGTTTTCCTTAAGCTGAACTGCGAGGCTGGTGTGTACAAGGATGTTTGTACCACAGAGACTGGTGTTGGAAACAAGGTGGGTATGTTGTACTCTGCTTCATACAAGCTATAGCCTGAGGATGCTCCCATGCATGGGCCATGCGAGCAACACTGAAACCAACTTAATGGAACCTGCACTCAGAGGCTCAAAAGAAACACGAGGATTATCAATAAGAAAAAGATGCTGACAGCCAGCAGGTGAAGGTTGTTCGTTACACGTGTGCTCAGATGTACACGCATGCACTCAACATCATTCCTGTAGCTAGAGGGAAGTGGGAAGTGCCAGCAACTCCAGCTCATTATCTGCATTTCTAAACACACAGTAAAAGATCTCTTTCAGTTCCACTGTAATGATGGTGCTCGTTAAATGAAGGTGACTGTATACCTGCCATGTTATTCTAATTCCTACACTGTGTCAAGTTACTTATAGTCTAATATGTTAATACCTTCTAAGCTTAAGGGTCAAATTTAGAGACTGATGCATCCAAACAAATGACAGCATGTTAGCTATAGCCCCAATAATCAAGAGCACATGCTGTCTGGGTTCTTTGATTGGGTTCTTTTGTCACTTTAAATGATCTAAGCATATTGTATGTTTTGGTTGTCTGTGTAAATATGTTGATCCATAGAATCCAGAGACTGTAATTCAGAGAGATGTAGCTTCCAAGTTAAACCCATCCATGGAGGGGGCCGCAAGCCAGTGTGCTATTACTGCCATTCCCAAGACCAGCTAAATGGGCAGGGATGCATCAGGAAGGGTGTTGAAAGAATACAAAAATGTCATTCTTCTCATTAAGAATGATTTCCAAACTGAAGCAGTCGAGACCTCGGAGACCTGGGTTAACAACCTGCTGGCCAAGTGCTTCTGGTGATGTTGGCCAACAGAGCGCTAGTGTGCTATCGCTGGCTGAAGAAAAAGGAAGCGGGAAGGGTGATTGTAGTTAGTGGATGTGAGGAGAGTGTCAGATAAGATAATGGTTAGATGACATAAGAGAGAGAGGAATTCTGGAATAAGCCAAATGAAGTGGTAGAGAGCGTAACGAGCAGCTGGAAAGGCGATTTCAGTGTACATGTCGGTAAAGGAAACAGTGGTGATGAGGTGGTGTTGGTATGGTATTAAGAAGAGAAATGTAGAAGGATAGATGGCAGTGGTAGAGAGAGGAGGATGGATGGAGGCAAACTGGTGAATGAGGAAGTGCAGAGGATCAGTAAGGCGGAAGAAAGGGTAGCCATGAAGAGAATAAAGAGTATAAAGGAAGTTGGTCCAGATGACAAACCTGTGGAAGTATGGAGAAGCCTAGGAGAAAGGGCAGTGGAGTCTAACCACATCGTTTCACATTCTTGAAAATTCAGAGGATACCTGAGGAATGGACGTAACAGGTTTCCAAGAACATGGGTGAAGTGCAGAGCTGTAGTAACTACAGGGGGACAAGGTTGATGAGCCATACCACAAAGCTATAGGAAAGAGTTGTTGAAGCTCAGCTAAGGAGAGAGTTGATGATCAGTGAGCAGCAGTGTGGCTTCATGCTGAGAGAGCACTACAAATGCAATGTTTTCTTTGAGAGTGTTGATGAAGAAATACAGAGAAGGTCAGAAGGAGTTTCACCCTGTGGCTCTACACAAAGCATATAATAGGGTGCCAAAAGAAGAACTGCAAGAGAAGGAGTGGCAGAGATGTGGTGCAGGACAGGAGTCTCTAAGCGCTACGATGACGTTGTGACATGTAATGAGAGCAGGGAGCAGGTGAAAAGAGCCTGGAGAGGTGGAGGTATGCACTATGGAGAACAATGAAAGTCAGAAGAAACACAGCATACAAGTGTGTGTGATGAGAAGGAGACAAGTGTAACAGTGAAGCTACGAGAGGTACTGGGAATGAAGATAGATGAGTTTAAATATCTGCGGTCAAGAAGAAGACAGTATAGACGGGGTGGAGATGTGTCAGATGTGATTTGTGACAGAAGAATAGTGATAAGAGTTAAAAGAAAGCTTTGCATGATGATAGTGAGAGCCCCTACGGTGTGTGGTTTGGAGACAGTGGCACTGGCAAAAAGGAAGCCCAGCTGAAGATCAGAAATCAGAGTATCAGAGGGACGACTCAGGTCGAGCTAGAGACAGTGTTGAGATGGTTTGGAAAAAAAAGTGTTAGGAGGCAGGAATAGAGTTTTATGGAGGCAGATGGTCAGCTGTGGCGATCTGAGAAGAAGAAGAAGAAGTTTCCAAAGTTATACCAACGTAGGGCAACTCACACGGTTGTATTCACACCTATTGAAAATAGCTCTTGGTTTCCTTCATCCAGGTCCTAAGTAAATACCTTTCTGATGAGTGTACCACACACAGAGGAATGTGCCATAAAAGTAGATAAAATGGGTTGGCAGCTATGCTGAGATTCCAAAGACATTTGAGTGGCACAAAAATGTCTCTCTTTTTACCTGGATAGGTCACCACCTGGGCTAGATAACCTGGTCTGGAGTAGGTTACGTTCAGAGTTTCGGTTTCAAATTGTATCGAACTGACACATTTTCACTGATTCTTCTATTTACAGCATGCTTGAAACAAGATAAAGTTCCTCAAAGCATGCTGTAAATTTAAGCTTACAGCATTTAAATATGTTTCATGTGTGAAGAGAGCTTTCTCTCTTTATGCAAAAAAGTTAAAACAGATCAGGTCTGGTCTGTCATCTTTGCACAGCCTTTAGACTGGTGGCTTTAATATTTCTGATTTATAGTAAAGGCAAATTAAATTTTCTGTCGCTGCCTTCTTTCCACTTGAAAACTGTTTGAAGTGAAACGATCGTGGACACCCTGTGACGACAGATGGATTTGCTGTCATGTTGCTTTGCCCACATTAAGTCCCAAAGCCTTTGTTCTAATACTGAAAGAATTCCTGAGCTCATGTGCTTTCCTGCTTTTCTTTGCTCGGGTATTTCCAGAATCACAGATGTAATCAGTCATATGATGTTTTACTTCTTTTAACGACCGCACTGACATTATTTTGCATAATGGTTGGAAACACTTGTAAAAAGGAAGAAAATGATTTTTATTGTTCTGCCAGTAGATGCAAAGCAATTTTAATCACACAGTGGTGGGTAAATGAATCCTCCCATCAGTCTCAGATGGAAATAATTTACTTGTTTGGCTGCGTCATGTCTTGTTTTCCATTTTTATTGTTTTGGATTGTTTTTAATTTTTTCTTTTTATGTTGTACAATTATCATTAGATTGCACCAAGTTAACCCTTTACCCTAGAGGGGTCTTTTTCAATCAGCTGGTTTTTAGCAACATGACAAAACAGGAGATATTAAAGAATAAATGATTAACTCAAAGATACATGCAAATGTTTATTTTCATTTAATGATGAGCTAGAATGCATTAATGTCTCACAGAGGAGTCTGTTATCTACTGCGCTGTCTCATAGATTGAGGCCTACTGAGCTTCAGTTGTTCAACTCAGTAACCCCCATTTATAACCACGTGCTTTGAGTTATTACAGCATAGTTGTACCCCGCAGTATCTCCAGTGTTTCAGAAGACACTGTTCAGTTTCCAGAAAACCAAACACTCTTACATCCTTCATCAATTTTCAGACGTCATGGAGTCTCTTCACTTGCTTGTGATTTTCTTTTGGCTTTCCAAGTTGGGAGTCTGCTCTGGAAAACTATTGTTCATTTAGCAGTAATGTAAAAGCAGCTGAGGCAAAGCTAATTTCTCATCATGAAAAGTCCGAGCTACATTTTCATTTGCTGGGCTGCTGTAATCAAGGCCCCAACATAAATACTGATATCGTAGTAAATCTATATGCTGCATGTCAGACTACTGTGTGTTAGGGTTTAACAAATGTGGGTCCAAATACAGGATACAAGTGCAGGTATGGTGAACAAAATTACACTTTAAGGGCATTTGGTGTAAAAGAAAGAACAAAAAAAGGAAAAGCTGAGCTACCTGCTGTGGCGACCCCCTCGTGAATAAGGGAGCAGCCAAAAGTAGCTCACTAAGCTGATTAAAACTTTCAGTTCAGTGGTACAATAAAAGCAGGAATCCAAGGAACAGAAGTGCGGCTGAAAAACATGACGATAACTCACAAAAGAGCAGACTGAAAGACAGCAAAAGGACTATACACACACACACACACACACACACACACACACACACACACATACACACACACACACACACACACCTCTCTCACTTGCTATCTACATAGATATAGATTGATCATATGAACTTACCCAAGACCTTTGTTAAAACTTCTCATCTGACCAGCAGACTGGAATTCAACTCCCATTTTTTTTCCACCCATTTATATATAAGGCAGAGACAGTTTGTACAATTCTAACGTAAATACTGATGATGATTTGAAGTAAAAATTTCTTATTTGGATTGATTATTTCATTAGGCCTGACTTTCATCTTCCAGTTGTCCAGTTCCCGCAGAGCTCAACAGCCCTTTTGGGAATCACCATGTTGGTGCAAAAATACTCTCTTATGCCTGTCAAATTGTATTAACTTTGGCATTTTTCATAGATGCCACTAAAGAAATGGGAATAAATGATATTTTTACACCTGTGTCTGCTATGTTAGCCATCTGTGTCATCATGTTTACCACTCTTTATCTTGTCTTCATCATGTTTTTTTTTTGTGACAGGCTGCTAGTGACAAGTGCCCAAGGCCAAAGATAGAATTTAAAATGAGTTCTTTGCTAAGCTGTGTGTTATGTACAGACACAACATTGGTTCATTCTTTGATTTGGGTGCTTTTTTATGTTTGAATCAGTCATAGGTCAGTGTTATGTGGCTTAACAAACAAATAACAATCTTCTGAAAAATGGTCAGGTACAACAACTGGAGTGAAAATGAGTGAAAAAGCAAAAATGTCCAAAGAAAATCTTAAAAAGAACTTTCAAAAGCCCGAAGAATGACTGCTCAAAAACACTCTCACTCCTTGACTGCAAAATGTAAAAAATGATGTACGGCTCAAGGCTTTTGAAGGTACTACAAATAAATATAAATTTAAAATAAAACAAAGCGTTGGGACATGTCACATATAATTGCACTGATGCTGTTTGAGGACCACAGAACATGTAATCTAATTCTACATATATGAGTGAAAACAGAGACACATGACAACTTACACCCAAAGCAAATCAGGAAGTAACCAAAAGACATAACAATGAAACATGAAGACACAGAAACACCATGAAGACTAACAGTAAACATGATGATGGCTGAACACAGCAGGCACAAGAGTAAAAATAACTAAAAATTGAATAACACAGCGATTATTAAATGTTAGAGTTAACTTTTTTTTATTTTAAAAAGAAATTTCATCCAGATGTGGTGCAACACAAACGATCAAGGGTTCACAAAAATCCCCTTTAAACTTCAGCCGCCCACATATCACCTCCACAATCTGAATCCCTAGAAGTTATGCTTTTTACTTTATCAGGTGCCAATATAAAACCACAAAAGTACTGCAAATGTAAGAAATGGATGATATATTAAAATGATGGTATTTTGGCAGAAATAACAATTCAATGTGAATAGATATGTTATTATTGTTCTTTTTAAGTAGTATATCAGGTTGCTTTAAACCAGTGAATGGAGCGATTGTCTTAGACAATAAATGGGCAAAAAAGATATAAAGTGCTGTGCATCGTTAAGGAGAAATTATATACAGTGTTTTAAGAATTATCAATTTGACCTGAGAGAAAACTAAGAAACTGCAACGAAAATAGGCACTCGCAATTTTACAATTCACCCTTGTGATTAATTTACCTGTTACAAGCTATTACAATGAGCCTTACATCACTAATCCCATATATTCAACTGCTGTTGCAGGCTCATTAATTAGAAAACAGCCTTTCCTATTATCTTTCTCATCCCCAAAACAGTTTGAAGATGATATGTGATGCACTCGCATTAAACACAATGAACATTGTTTGTCACAATATTTAATGATCTTACCACCTGCATCTGCAAAAATCATTAGCGGTGTTATTGGCCTGCCGTGCTGAGGTGTTACTGGGCTCGGACTAATATGAGCAGTGAGTATGCAAAACCATGTTCTCTATCAGTCTTTGAACAGTGTGTTGTCTCTCGTCACACCACCAACTGAGATGCGCAGCCACTGTCAGCATCAATTCCCAAGCTGATGAGATCTCTGTGTTTGTGTGTGTGCGTGTGGACATGCATATGTGTGTTTAAGTCTCTTGTTTATTAGGCTTTGATAGACAACTCAGTATGTTTGCCCACGTTGACATCGTCGTTGGCAGGCCCTGAGGTGATCGTATGATATTGTTTTAGTATTTGTGAACATTTGTAGTTTGACATCAGCCACCCACATCAGTCTCCTATTTAGTCTGTTTCTGTTTTGTCACTCATAGAGAACTAAATTTAAAGCAGGACTCTTATCCATAGTTATGAGGAACTCATTTAAAATCATCAAATAATGAACGATATATTTGATCTAACAAGATAACCATGTTCAACAATTCAATTCAATTCAACTTTATTTATACAGCGCCAAATCACAACAACAGTCGCCACAAGGCACTTTATATTGTAAGGTAGACAACATAATAATACATACAGAGAAAAACCCAACAATCATATGACCTCCTGTGAACAAGCACAAGTGGGAAGGAAAAACAGGAAGAAACCTCCGGCAAGATATCGTAGGAGATATCTTAAGGAGTCAAACACATTTTAATCCAAAGAAAAACACAATGAAAAATGTCCTACTACGACCACCAACTGTCCTCTGGCATTCTTTGGTGAACAGCAATTGATCAAGTTGCTGAAATCCAACTCTAAGACAGTTGTGTTTTAGTGATATTAAATGACAATCAAACCCCATTTTCCTCCACAAATGTCGTCATCTACAGCCAACCTTCCTCTGTGTTGGTCTGGCATACGTCACAACCTTTGAGTTGTCTCAACCAAACCAATTGCCTAAAGGACATTTGTGTTAGCTTTACTGCACAATAAGATTCATTACAACCTTTCCTGCAGCATGTGGTGCCCAACACCGAGGAAAAGACAGTTTATGGAGGCATTTCTTTTCATTTGTCTGTTTCATAGAGTGGCTCTGTTGTGCAGTACTTTACACATTTGCCTAAGAAGTGAAAGATCCCTGGTTTTATCCCAGGAAGCGATAATCTCAGGGGAGTTCCATCAGGAAGTGTATACGGTGTGTAAACTCTGCCAAATTGAACATTTGGGCTATCTGCTATGGCGACCCCTTGTAAATAAAGGCAGCAGCTGAAAATAGCTTTAAATGGAGTGATGAATGAATTATAATGAGACTGTTCTTGTGTACCAAGACATAGGACATTATACCAAAATGAAAAACATTGATGGGTAGATTTTATCAGTTTCTCCTCCTGCTTCATCCAGTCTCCATGCTAAGCTAAGGTAACCACCAGGATCCATAAAGGATTCATATTTACTGCAACACATGAGCAACACATCCATCTCAAAATAAAAATTGTAAACCTTAGAAACATGACGATGGTCAAAGCTGGCTAGCTAGCCATTAGCTATCGAGCTAATTATGGCTAACTGTTTCTTTGAATCTGACTGGCTGATAAATCAAGCTTGTGGAGCCGCATAGTCAGCACATGATATATGTTACTACAATGCATACCATTTTATTAAAAGAGCCATTAAAATTTCTGCTGACATACCATCCTCAATAGTTAGAAATAAAGCTTCCCCCAAGCCTGATGCATTTGATAGAACCATTCCTTTTTATTATGTGAAATAAAATCTCTTAATTTTCACACCAGCTATTAATTTGCACCCGCTGTAGGTCCTTTTTCCAAAAATGGATTATTTGTTTTTCTTTTTCTTTTTTACATTTCTATTTATGTGTTAATATTTATTGTTTTAATTGAAGTTTATGCTGTTTCACTAATAATGATTCTGTTTAATGGGAAATTTGTCTTAGAACTCAAGTGGGACAATAAAATTTTAAATTAACTGAGCTTTTACAAGCTAAATGTTTGGATTATAAACACTGATTGCTAACTGTGGCTATAAAATTAAAGTTGTGGAGTATAATCTGTAACACCTCCCTTTTTAAATGTACCAGAGTTAAAGTAGCCCATAAAGCAGCATGTAAAGTACAATTAAAACTGGAGGATCTGTGATGTGTCCTTCTTGTAAAAGTATAGTGTAGTTTCTTTTCATAATCACGTCTCTTATCCCGTCCTGCTTAAGACAAACTTACCAAGAACATTGTAATCAGCTCTGACTCTCATTCTCTCTCCCCACTGAACTTAATCTGCCATTTATTTGACCAAATCATAACAGAAACATTAATAAAATTCCAGGGAAAGGTTTATTTTTCAGAACTCTGTGCCCTCCTGCTTGCTTGTTTTTGGTAACACAAGCTTAGCATTTACATTCCTGGTTCTATTTGTATTTGAAAACCTCTGTTTGGCCTGATCTCCACCTTTGCAGATTCTGTAGTTACACCCACAAGTCTTGTGATGACATAATGTGGAAAAGTCCAAATGCTCTTGGGACTTTCAGAATAATCCAAGACACACAAGGAGCAGCATGATACTTCACCTATTCAATCCTGGCAGGAAAAATAATCACTCCTTTACTTTATAGTAAAAAGTATGTAATATGCAACGACTAAGCTCCCTTTCAATGTAGGTACTATGTTAAACTGAAGAGAGATTGATTCATGGATTAACTAAATATTGGATTTGGATTGGATTCTCACAAAAAAACCAAACAAACATTACTTTGGTTGTTGTCCATATTGCTTTTATTTTTTTTAAAAAGAAATGTTTACTTTTTCCAAACATCTTTAAAACTTGATTAGTTATTTTAAAAGCATACAAAAGCAAAAAGTATTTGCTTTAACTTGTCTGTCATAAGAACTCACAGTTGAACTTAAATGCAAGACACTGATTTCTGGATGTCAAACAATAAAAATATCTTGCTAATGAGAGATAATAACAAAAGAGCATTACACAAAGTTGGCAGGAAAGTCCAACAAGGGGAAAAACTAAATTCAGGTTATCAGTAAGACAGCGTTCCCCAACCTTTTCTGCGCCACGTACCGGTTTATGTCCGACAATATTTTCAAGGACCGGCCTTTAAGGTGTTGAGGATAAATACAACAAAATTAATCCAGTACCGCTATCAAAAAATAAGATTCATTCATAAACAGAGATGGGCAGTAACGCGTTACTGTAATCCGATTCCTTTTGTCGAGTAACGAATAAAGTAAGGGATTACAATTGCAAAAAAGGTAATTAGATTACTGTTGTTTTCCCGTAAGCACGCTGCGTTACTGCGTTACTACAACCGTGATTTTTTTGCGAGAATGTCTCATGACAATGACGTAAGCGAGTGCGACGTTCGTGGCAACAGCTGTGTGCAGATCAACAATGGATAATATAACGAGTGCGGAGAGTATGAGCGTGCAGCGTTTAAAGCGTGGAAGTACTGACCTTACTTTGAGTTTGATTCCATAAAAAGTGACAAAAACATTAGTGTCCGCTGCTCAACTTCTTTTTACAGCGAAAAAACCCCTAAACGTCCGAGCAAGCACCAAATACGCTGCCGCTGGAATGTGAAATTCTGCCGTATCCTTCCACTGACCGCTGCGGCACACCTGCACCAGGGTAAACCTCTGCCTGCCCTACTCCTGCTATACAGGTGAAAATAGAGCAACAGGACCACTGAGTCTTTGATTTTATTTATTTTCTGCTGTGTTTTACTTGCATCTATTTGAAAGAGTGAGTGTAAACACAAAAAACTATTTTATTTTATGTGCTGGAATGTGCAGAAAATAGGTTTAAATGTTCCAGTCAGAGAATGTTGCATATAATTTAATTTTTACTTGATGCATAAAGTTAAAAGATTAAAACTAATAAAACAAGTTTTAAAAAGAGACTTTTTCATTTGATTACGTTTTATATGATGGATTATGCAGAAAAAGTAGAATTGGGCTGAAAGATCTATTTATTTAGCTTTATTACCTATTTGGGGGATAAATCATGTTTTAAAAAGTAACTAAGTAACTAATTACTTTTGAAAATAAGTAATCAGTAAAGTACTAGGATTACTTTATTTCAGGAAGTAACTTGACCAACACTGTTCATAACACAGAAAAAGGCCCAGGAATCAGAGTTAACGATAAAAAATAACGATAAAACCCTGAAAACCATAAATTTCACACCCGAGCCTCAACTGCTCGCGGCCCGGTACCAAACGACTCGTGGACCGGTACCGGTCCATGGCCCGGGGGTTGGAGACCACTGCAGTAAGGCACAGGCTGGAAAACAGGTTAGCTACATGGCAGGGAAAAAAAGACAAACCGACAATTTACACAGTTGACTGAAGAAAAGGAAACAGTTGGGAGCTGTGCATAGGAGTAAAAGTACAGGAGAGAAATAATTAAAACCAATTACAAATATAAAAAAAAAACCCTCGAAACAAAGGAGGTAACAAGCAAAACATAGGAAGACAACAACATAGAAAAAGTATGAAAAATATGAAGACAAGAAGGAATATAAACATCAATAATGTCAGTAGACTGGCATCTTGTCCCTGCCTTTTGTCCAGTGACAGCTGGGACAGACTCTGGGCCCTCTGCTTCCCTGAACTGAATAAGCAGTTAAGAAAACAGAAATACAACACAAGAACACAGAACATGATAATACTAAAATAAATAAGGCTGTTGATGTTTTTGATTGATTTTCTATTAACCTCACTTTCACTGAGCCATTCTTTCTGCCACCGAGTATGAATTCAGATGGAAAAGTGAAGGCTTGATTGCACAGAAACAGAAAGAGTACAGCACTCTAATAATAATAAAGTATACTTTATTGATCCCCGTGGGGAAATTCCTCTCTGCATTTAACCCATTCACTCAGTGAAGCAGTGGGCAGCCATTGGGCACCCGGTGAGCAGTGTGTAGGGGCGGTACCTTGCTCAGGGTAGCCGTTCAGTGGATTCTGTAAATATCAACACTTCACTGAGTTCTTTTGATTCCTCAGAGGCATCTGATGGAAGACAAAACACTGCTCAATAGACTATTTAACACTTTATTACTTCAAGAAGGGAGACACGCTGCCGCGGATCTCAAAATGGCGGTGTGCCCCTAACAGTTTTATTACAGAAGCTTTCTCATTCTAGTCTAAACAACAGTGTCTCAGTAACTTTCCACTAGAGATGGTCCCCTCTTATCTACATTTTCCCAGGCAAGCGTGAGCGAGAGTCTGCAGCTTTCTACTCCCCAAGGACACATGGTCTAAGTCCTTTATTTTTCAGGGCTGTGTCCACTTAATATTACACTATATACCTTTATAACACTTATTATTAAAAAAGCATAGCATTATTGAGGCACTGCAGATTATTTCATCCCAACAATTCAAACCCCCAACCTTCCGATCATGCGGCCACTATTCTACCTACTGAGCTATCCCTGGCCCGTGTGCTACAGCTGAAGTGGTTGATGCTGGAACAATTAAAGTTACTGGGAAAACAACCTGGCAAGAAGTGAAAAAACTACCCTGATGCCAGACAAGGTATAAGTGAGGAGGATAAGAGACAGGAACTAAAGTATTAATTGTGGCCTTAGATTTGCCAGGCATGCAGAAACATATTTCTAAAATGTTCAAATTAGCTTTATGTGCAGAGTATTTAAAAAGTCTAAAACACTTAGCGAGTTAAAAGGTAATAATGCAGTCTGTTAATGTTGTGCTTAGAGCTTTTATTCTGATGCTCTACAGTGGCTCAACCTGTACACGCCAAAGACATCGAGGCATTCAAGTGTGAATTAAAAATAATCGTAGCACTAAAGGAGAACTCATTAGTATTTATCCCTTGGGGACTATCTGTCAACTCAAGTGAGTTTTATTTATATAGCTTAATATTCCAAATTTGCCTCAGGGGCATGTAGTACCGTCAGTTCACAGATTGCCGAGTAAGGTAGGAAAAGTGGATGAAGGTTTATGGGTTATATTTTCTGGTAATTAATATTTCGGTGGAATTTGCATGGAAATTTAGCTCGTGTCACATTTTTGTCTGCAACTGATCCAAGTTGTTGTCAAGATAATTAAGACCTAACTAAAGTGATGGACCAGTCTATGGAGTACGAACAGTGCTGTTGAGCGAGAACGTGCAGGCTCAAAGGTGGGGGTGGGAGGGTTAAAGGGTTAATGAAGGGAATAAATTAGTTAAAAAGAAGAAAAAGCAGTGTGTCGTCTTGTTTAAAGTCCTTGGCTTAGGCGTGGGGTCATATCCCTCCCCCTGGAGGCTCTTTGGCTCTAAAAAGAGCTGAGTGTTAGGGTTGGATAAACTCAAAGGGAGGAAAGACTCTTCAAATCAGTATGAGCCACAACTATGGGTTCAGTCACCAGGATATAAAATGTAACCAGTGTCCTCTCACGGAGCTAACGAGCACTAGGTTGTGACCTGTGACCCTTAATGTGGTAAAGGTCACTACGCTCATGTGAAATTAAGAGCTATTAACAGACAGGTCATTGCTAATGAGGACCCCTGTCTGGATGTCCGAGGAGCGCTCAGCCTGTGGAATGTGGACTCCTCGTGCGCTCAGGAAAAAGTTATCATAACAAACTCCTGCGAGGCATGATGAGGTGGCGTTGCAATACACATCACACTGCATTTTAGGAATTTAATTGTGCTCTGTGGGACTTACAGCGAATGCAGGTTTTGCTCATTACAAACAGCACTAGTTGCATGATAGTAATGCTGTAATGATGAGGAAAGAAAGACAACAAACATCTTTTTCCCTTCAAAGATGAAGCATAGCTTCTGTTTGCCGCAGGACGACAGAAGTCACTCCGATCTGTGATCTGATGAACTGTTCCCTTGATTTCAGAAATATTTTGTGTTGATTTTCAGCCTCCAGTGGTTCATTAGTTGTTCTTGTTTTTTTAAATATTTTCTCCAGTGTTTTTTTTTTATAGCACCAACAGTGGACCATGAATTTTAAGTCTTTGTGGTACACTTATCTCTGTGTACACGAGACAAAGTGTACACTTGGTCACTACTTTTTTGGTCAGATATTACTGTAGTCTATGAGTCTACAGTAATACTACTGCAATATCCAATGCTTGAGTAGATCCAAGTGAACAATCTGCACTAGGCACAAGGTCCATCACAAGTGAAAGAAATGAGGTCCTGCTGCTGTTGATTAGGTTGGTTCATAACTTATCGTAACTCTTCTCAAACCCCTCTAAATAAACAAAAACATTTCCCTTTTTATGAATGATTATTAAACAGCTTTCATGCCAGGTATGAACAGTGCTCCAAGGCCTAAGTAGCGAAACAAAATTATCACATGGCTAATTAGCATATCATTACATAATGCACATTACCAACCACTGTTATTTATACTATATATGAAATACTTGCTGTTTATACTTTCTCAAATTGTGCTCCCGTGTTAAATGGTTTAACAGAGTCTCTGCTTGGTTACTGTTAGCTCCCTACAGCTGGCTACAGTAATAATGGAATCCCTCCTTTTCTCAGTCATGGTTGTCACGTAATTCCCCTGATGTGTTTTTGTTACATAGTCTCACTGTTTTGTGCAGGGTGGCTGCAATTAACTTTAACAACATGTAGCTATGATCAACGCCTTGATGACTAATGTAATAAGAGCTTACCAAATGTGGCAGCAGCTCAGACAGCCCGTGTACGTGTCTCGGTTTCAGAACCATTACACCCCTACTCTTGGTGGAGCATCATGTTCCAGCCAGTGTGGGTGTTGTTTGGCCTATTTCAAGCCCACACTGACGTTTCCTTTTGGGTTCCTTTTTCTTTGAAAATGATTTATACGTGTCATATTGCATGTTCAGCTAATACAGTACTGTTCGAAAGACTCGAAAGAGCGATTTCTCATTTTTAAATGCTTTGCTAGAAAAATTAGAAATAGGTGCAGCGATTTATTGAAACATATGCAAACATATATGGAAATCCAGTATATAAAGCAGACTTTGTGCAATTTTAACAAGCTTGAAAGTCAATATTTGATATGACCATCCTTATTTTTCAACACATCCTGAACTCTCTGAGGCAAGCTTTCTTGTAGTTATTTTTTCTTTAGTCTTCAGGAATAGTTCTCCAGGCTTTTTCAAGGACATCCAAAGCTCTTCTTTGGATGTTGGCTGCATTTTCTTCTGTTCTCTGTCAAGATGATCCCACACTGCTTCAATAATATTGAGGTTCGGCCTCTGGGGACGTCATTCCATTACTGATAGGGCTTCATTCTGTGCTTTTTTGATCCATGTATGCTTTCACTTTATTGGCAGTATATTTGGGATCACTGTTATGCTATTAAAAACAAAAAACAAAAAAATCAAAAATCAAGCAATTGCCAGATACTTTCCAGTTGTTATTTCATGGTGGATCCTTCTACCACCTGCTGAAACGCAAACTCAAACCATGACAGAGCCTGAACTGTGTTTTGGCTCCAGACACTCACTGCTGTACCTCTATCCTGACCTCCTACTTATGTATCGACAATGATTTGAACCAAATATTTCACTTTTGGATTCATCACTCTATAAGATCTGTCAGCACTGATTTTCAGTCCAGTTCTTGTGTAATTTGACATACCTCAGCCTTGCTTCCCATCCTTAAGAATGACTTTTTGACAGCCACCCTCCCACTGAGACTATTTCTGATGAGGCTTCAGTGAACAGTAGATAATTCAACTGCAGGGCCAGATGGCTCTCTCGGGTCTGTATCAGGTCTTTGCTGGATGAACATCGACCTTAAATCTTTTGTCAAAGTTGGGAAAGGTCCACTTGTGGTCCGCCCACTTCATATCATTTATGCTCCAGGTAGCTGAAATTCATTCACATTTAACAGTCTCTGGTCAGTATACTGCGAAAAGACTTTTAGATTAGAAATACAAAGACATTATTGTAGAATATTTCTCATTTAGGATATATTTTTAGCACACACAAACATGCACACTCTGACAGTGTATTTTCTTCATTAACTTCTTCAGTGATTGGCAGAAGGGAGTTAAAGAAATGCCCTAACTTAAAACAGTTTTGCCTATTTAACTTGTGAGATATCATTATTACGTTTCCTTTTCTCTGAATCATTATTGTGCATCCGTGGCTAAATGCTCCCATATGTGCTGTTCCCAGACCTGGTGTGTCTGTGATTTAATTTTCTCCATGTAAATGTAGCTACTGTCTGTGCTGATACGGACTAATTGGATTCGGAGTATCTCATTGTGATTATTTGATTACAGTTCATTACCCTGTGAACTCACACCACCCTGAGCTGCAGATTTTCAAGCACCAGGAGGTGCTGCGGGTCATACAGGGGTCCATCACTTCCTGTGAGGTCTAAAGTAAGGCAATGATGATGTCTCTCCTTCACTTACTGGTTTGATTTGATAGAGAACACACAAGAATAAGATGATTATGGATTAAGACTGTGTTGTGTGTTGATCCTTTTATCAGAACAACTATGTGTTATAATACAGTATAATATTAGGGGAATATAGAAACTGTGGATTGTAGACAGTGGTGGTGATAAAGTTTAAGATGGAGGCTTGCATGGGGCTCTGAGTGACCAGGGTGAGGCAGAGATGTTAGAACTTGGTTGGATTAATACGAGTCCTAAAGGCAAAACTTTCCTTTTTGCTAAAGCATATAGTTAGGGCTGGACCAGGTGACCCTGAATCCTCCCTTAGTTATGCTGCAATAGACGTAGGCTGCCGGGGGATTCCCATGATGCATTGAGTTTTTCCTTTCCAGTCACCTTTCTCACTCACTATGTATTAATAGACCTCTCTGCATTGAATCATATCTGTTATTAACCTCTGTCTCTCTTCCGCAGCATGTCTTTTATCCTGTCTTCCTTCTCTCACCCCAACCGGTCGCAGCAGATGGCCGCCCCTCCCTGAGCCTGGTTCTGCCGGAGGTTTCTTCCTGTTAAAAGGGAGTTTTTCCTTCCCACTGTCGCCAAAGTGCTTGCTCATAGGGGGTCATATGATTGTTGGGTTTTTCTCTGTATCTATGAAGCGCCTTGAGGCGACTTTTGTTGTGATTTGGCGCTATATAAATAAAATTGAATTGAATTGAATTGAAGGCAGAATGACAGAAGAAGCACACAGAAGGCAGGCGACAGAATGATTGGACTAGAGTAACGATGTCAGCAGTGAGGCTGACAGTGTGGGAAAGAGGAACTGATGATCAGAATAGACTAGCAGACTTTCCTAACACCAAGAAAAGCCGGCAGATGAGTGATTACAGATCTTGTTTATTGAACTTTTCCTTCAAAGTGTGGTTCTGTGACCTCAGGAAACATTTTCCTTGTGACTTTATGGGATCATTCACCAGTTGCTGTCATGGTCTGTAGCTTTTGTGGACTTTAGTTTTAGCTTTTCGTTGATAATTTTGAGATTTAGTTTTCTATTTTAGGTTGAGTTTTACTAGTTTGAGTGATTATTCTTGGATTTAAAATTCTGTTATAATTGTGTTCATGTTCACTTGTATTCTTGTATATTTCCTTAACGTTTTGATGTCAAGACTTTGTTTCTGTGTTAGGTGTTTTCCTGTTTTTTCTATTTGTCCCTTGTCTCTTGGATTTAGGTTAACTTCCCCCCTCTTGTGTCAGTGGTCTTGATTGTCTTCAGCTGCATTTTGTCACCCTCCTGTGTTCCAAACCAAATTGCCCTCATGTGTACATATAATCCAGTCTTTACCTCAGTCTTTGTCACAGTGTCTGTTTGGTCCTTTGTGTGCCTTATGCTCCAGTTCCTAAGTTTGGACTTTGTTCTCTTTGGGCTTCTACGCTCAACCTAATTAAAGGTTAGTTTTTCCATTTACCTGTTTGACCACATACCTGGATATGGGTCCTCTTCCTTTTTTCCCCTGTCATATTTAGTAATACAAAGCTCAAATTATGATTATTATCGGAGTCAGGCAGATTTCATTAGTATACTCATTGGCTTGCCACTGGTGTATCCAAACCTTCATTTAGGTTGAATGCCCAAAAAGAAACTAACAGGAATTCAAATCTAAACATGCAAACTAGGAAGCACATGAGGACAGATACCCAGATGCTATGAGTAAGAATAAACGTGAACGACAGGACTATTTATACACACTGAGGTCTAATCGGGGAACAGGAAACGGGTTGGGAAGAAGCAACAGCTGCTATTAATTAGGACAACCACGGAGGAGGAATCAAAAATCCAAAAAACCCAGGCATATAAGACAACCGACTGTCCCAAAAAACAACAACAACAAAAAGAGGTAATAACATAAGAGCAAAACTACACACAGAGATGAAAAACTCACACAGAACATGATATAAAGCGATAGGAGGAAGGCTACAAAAGTAACCCAAGATGCAAAGAAAACCTTAAAGGACTAAGCTCAATTAGACAACTCCATTACATCTAACTAGAACTCCGATATAGCAGATATATCAGAACTTAATAATTACAGAAACTAAAATCTCAAATGACTAAGTAAACAACAAAACCACGTACCATGACACCTTCAAAGTGTAGACATTGGTGGTGATGGAGCAGGATAAGCACATGACTGATAGGATATTTTGGCTGAGATGCAGTTGGCGCTGAGGAGGCGACGATGGAGGAGGAGAAGGAACACATGACAGGAAGCCTGAACGGTAGAATGAAAATTTACAATAAATTCAATCAGCAGTCAAACTTTCCTGTATTTCCACTGTCAAGCCCTTCCAACATGTGGACCGATCTAAGTGGTACACTTTTTATACCTGTAATAACTTCACTTTGTGTTCATGCAAATTAAAGTAAATTAAAAATGTATGTTCATCCATAGACTAATCTTTGTATTTAATGAACTGCTATGAGAGTTAGTTGCCTAGTTACTGAAACCAGAACCACCATTGACAGAAAGTCAGAAAACAACAATAATGGCACTGTGATTTCTGAGAAAGGGCGTTTAAATATGAAAACATCAACAATGAACTCTTGGCAAGCTCAGTTGAGCTTTGATATGTCAGCAGCTGCAATGAGCCGGAAAGGTGACAAGTTCTCCAGGCCTAATTAAACACAGATGATTTAACAAGTAATGCTATGAAAATAGTTGCCTGTTTTTTCCCTCCAAAGAGTGTGGGATGTAGGCCTACCAGATTTCGGCTATGATGGTATGATTTTTATATGCCTCCCATGACTGACAATTCTTTTTTTCTTTTTTCTTTTTCTTTGCCTGTCCCATTTGGTTCTTTAGCCGTCAGAATTGTTGTCTGAAGACCAACAAGGAGACCCAATGGATTTACTTTGCCAGATGGATCATCACGGCCTTGCCGTATTTGTCCATTTGATCGACCTTTGTTGTTATTATTTATTTTATTTTATTTTCAGTTGTTACAGACGGGACAGACATGACTGAGGGATAGGAAAGGGAGAAAGAAAGATGAAGGAAAAGAAAAACAGAAGGGAAGAGGGACAGTGAGAAAGGGCACTTAAAAAGAGAAAGAAGAGAAAAAAAAATCTCCTGGATCACCTGTTGAGAGAAAAAGAAGAGAAAACAAGCAAAACAAACAGAGCAACATACTAAACACAACACCATCACGTTAATCTAGCTAAGTGTAAACAGCAGTAAATACTAAATATTGAATGATGTTGTGTAGCAAGCAGGACCGACAGCGCACAATGTGCTTGGAAATAGCAGCCAATAGAGGTGTAGTTTATGTCTATGAACAGTGAACACCCGTGTGCACACCTGTGTGGATCAGCGCGCTTGTATTCAAAAGGTTTCCCCATGTAATGGTCTGCTAGAGGATGTAGAGAGCCATAGCCCCGTCCCCCAGGGCATGAAGCAGGCATGGAGGAGATTCAGGCCCCAGAAATCCAGAGGCCCCAGATTGCAAGAGCCCAAGGAGGAGGCCACATCCGTGCCACCCTCCTGGGAAGAGCTGAGGAGAGCCCCAGATGAGGGGTCACCCAGTAGCCACGGAGCAGAAGCCAGAGGGGGCTGCAGTGGCGTGCCCGCCGGCTCTGCCGGCAGCCAGCTGTGCCAGAGTGAACCGAGCCGCAGGCCCAGAGGCCGGAGGCCCGAGGGCCCCCTTTGCCCCGGAAAAGGCCTGACCGAGCAACAGGCACCAGGCCCCGCCAAGTAGACACCGGGAGTGAGCTGGTACATACCTGAGCGCCCAGCCCCAGACACCAAGAACCACCAACGCACCGACCCCTGAGGGCATCAGTTACCGGCAGGGAGTGTATGACTGACAATTCTTAATAGCCTTTTTGGAGTTGATGTGGCTCCTAAACGGTTCCACTTTGCAATCATACCACTTACAGCTGAAGATGTTTCATGGACTGACTTGTTGCAACACTGGCATCCTATTAGAGTGCCACACTTTAATTTAGCAAGCTCTTTAGAGTAATCCATTCTTTCACAAATGTTGGTAAATGTAGACTTTATGGCTGCATGCTTGTTATTGTTATACACCTGTGGCAATGGGACTGAAAGCACCAAATTTCGAAGATTAAGAGGCACGACCCAATACTGTCCATATAGTGTAGTTAGCACTATATTTAATCACTATTATCTACTCCATTCACCACTGTCTTGCTTTTTTCTCATCTTCACTCCCAGTACTATGCCTCACTTTTTAAGTGGCTTTCCTTCTTGTAATTAGGTTTCCTTAAATCAGACGGGTCCCTCTTAGAGAGACTGGATCTCTCCTACTGTCACTGCAAACTGCATATCACTACTGCTGTAGTTTAAAGTTTGTCAGCCTTTGGGAATCCAAAGATGTTCCCTGCCCTGCCTGCATCTCTGAAAATATCTATGCTGTTACCTCCTTTGTAAATAGAGGTAGGTTTGTGTTTCTTCATGAAGTAGTTCTCCTGTTCTGGGTGATTTAGATACTTAAGATACTTTCTATATAAGTCTATATCAAATATGCAAATGCTGCTTATTGCAGTTTGTTAGATTAATGCTGGCTTGTTTTCAGTTCAGTTTTATATTAGGTTTCATTTACTTTCAATTGATTGTTTTTCTGTTTTTCTTGTCAAGCTATTGGGTCTAGATTTAAGAAGTTCATAACAGCTTACAACACTTGATTCACGATATACTTTACAATGGCTGTGCCTGTGTTTTGTAATTCCTGGGTGTGTACAGTGTGTTTGTACTTTAACTTGTTCTTTTTTTCTCTCATTTAAATGATTATATTCTTGTATGTGTATCTTTTTTAGTTTATAAAGCAAGTGTGTGTGTGTGTGTCTTAACTGTATGACCACTCAGGAAGCACATTTTTTGTACATCTGTACAATTACAACTAAAAGGCATTCTGTTTCATTCTGATATCAATATAGGGACCGAAGTCTCCTAAAACTTGACCAGTTGAGAAACTGAAACTAAAGAGCTGTTTCTGTAACTTTGTAAGTTCACGTCATTGTTTTTGGTCAGTTTTTATGTTTAGAAATTGAGCATTTTTTGTTGTGTCTGTTTTTGTGTCATTTTCTTCCTATAGTGTCCTTTTTGACTTTGAGCCACTTTATGAGACAATCTTGAAAATCTGTAGGAACATCACAGCTTTCCCACAGCTGTGAGTGTCACAGCGTTTATGTCTTTTTGGAGTGTTTGCCACATAAAGCGGTCCATCTCCACTCCCTGGGCGATGCTGACCTGTGTATCATCAGTGTATCTGCTGCTGTAGCATCCGACAGTTGCCACATAATGGATAGCCGGGGCGGTAGAGTAAACAGTCTGGGGCGTGAGCTGTGTGCAGTGGAGGTCAGGCATGTTGATTTATTGCCTCTGTGATAAATCGCCTGCTCTTTCGGGGAGGAGGTCACCATCAGGATCTTCCTGAGTGAGGAGCATCTGTAGATTCAGCTGTGGCCTCCGTGACCTGCAGGCGGGGCTGCTGATGCAGCCTGGAGCCTCAGTGTCAATCCAAGTCTCCTCCTACTCCATGTCACGCATCTCCTCCTCCACGTCTTTCTTTTCTTCCCTTCTTTGCCTCACATTTGCTTTCCTTTTGCCATTCATCTCATCTTTTTCATTCCTCTTGTCCCTCTTTTCTGCCTACACATTTTTGTCCTCTTCTGTTTATTTCTCGTCCTCTTTCTGTCTCAAATATCACAAAAGTTTTCTTGTCGATCTCCTTCTTCTTCTCCTCGTACAGTTTATTCTTCCCCCCCTGTGTCTTGTGGCTATTTGCCTCCTACTCTTTTCCCCCTTGTCATCTCTTGCCGCTCCTTCACCCATCTTCTTGTATCCTCTGTCAGCCGTCACAAGTGCTTTTCTCCTTCCTCCCCCACTTTCTCCGACTTAATCAGATGACACAAATTAATGTTCACGCAGATATCATTTAAGGGTCATACAAATGCCTATTTCAGGGGAGACTGAGGACACACAAGAAAGCAGCATATCTACCAAGCCCACCTCAAAATCAGCGGTGATTATCCCACGTATTTTCAGTTCAGCAGGGTATTTATTAGACTAAAATGTTAATGAGTCCAGCTGCGGCTCATTTGCATTTGCATGCGGTGCCCCTGTTGTAAATAACACCTGATGCCGAGATATTTAGACACGTGTTGCACATGTCTGGAAAGAAACGGAGCACAAAGTCAAGTGTCTGCTCCTATATCATTAACCAGGCTTCAAGTATGGAGCTGCTGTGAGCTGTTAAAAGCCAAAAAATAAGAAGAAGCCAAAAGAAATGATCATGGTGTGGGAAAAAATGATTGGCCTGCTTGTAGATGTGGTCTGACTATACACTATATAACCTTTCTTGTTTGAAAAAATACTAGTACGGCACACAAATGAAAACAGACTTTTTTCAACCCAAGGTAATTACACTCATCTGAGTATGATCATTGAAAGTGACTGCTTCTATTCTTTCATTGTTCACTTGCTCATAGCCCTGAGTGTTATGAAATGCTACTGAAGGGAAGAAGTCCGTGACATGCATTAAACTTTCAGCAAACATACATATTTCATTTGAGGAGATTTATTTGCCATTTTTTGCTTTAATCTCTGTTCTTTATCTACTTTTATGTAGGATGTTGCCATTTCTCTGTTTTCTGTGCATTGTTGTATGGTCTTTACCTCAAAATATATATCGCCTTGAGGCAACTGTTGCTGTGATTTGGCACCATATAAGCAGTGTTGGGGAGTAACGGAATACATGTACCGCCGTTACGTATTTAAAATACAAAATATGAGTAACTGTATTCCGTTACAGTTACCATTTAAAAAGGCGGTATTTAGAATACAGTTACTTTGTTGAAATAAATGGATTACACAGCGGTATTTTCCTGTTTCATGGAAAAGTACGAGCTATCACCGAGCAGAAACGGGAGCTGGGAGCATGTAAATATAATAATAACCACTGCAGCCAAGAAGTGTGCCTGACGAGCCCAGTTGTAAGTAAGCTATTAAGACTCAACTGTACACTGTTCGTGCTTTCCTCTGAAACAATAAGTTCCGTTGGAGCAGCCTTTCAACGCCTCTCTCTGTCTCTCGCTAGCAACCAGACAACAAAGTAAAACTAGTTTTCGGCTACGAGCCCGACACGGAACCCGACGTATTAGCCAGAGGTCCCTTTACTATGGTTCGGAGCCGCGGACCTTCAGTAATAGTAATAAATCACACAGCAATAGTACATTCATATAGTTGTAAAAAAGCCTGATAATATATTAAGTAATCCAAAGTATTCAGAATACGTTACTCTCATTGAGTAACGTATGTATTCTGTAATCTGTAGTGGAATACATTTTAAAAGTAACCTTCCCAACACTGCATACAAGTAAACCTGAACTGAATCGAACGTTCCTTGATAGTGTAATGTAATGGTCCAGCATGTACAAAGAGCTCGTTTTAATTTATATTTTGTGACTTATATGAGACCCAAACCAGGTAAAAAGGAAAACAAAAACACTTTGTAAACCTGATGCTCTGTTTGAACCCAGTCACCCAGCGACAAATTGAAACAACATTATCCGATCAGTGTTCCTCATCAGCATGGGGCAGGTGATCGCTGCGTGTCTGTCTCATTCTTCACTTCTCTCATTATCTCAAATTCCAGTAAACACACGTGGATGCAGTGATGGGAAGCATTCGCTTGGGAGATCTGTGTGTGCGATCGCAGTCTGGATTCGTACAGCATGTCTGACTGTGTTGGTATTTGCATGTGATGTTTTGATACAGAGATGGGCAGAAATCACCTTCTGCAGTGTGTGTGTGTGTGTGTGTGTGTGTCACCAGACCCTGTCATTCGATTACAGGTCACACTAATCTAATCATCCAGCTGTGAGCTCAGTGAGCAACCATTTATGAAAGGGGCTGTAGTGCTGGTGAACACAGACCTCAGTCTGTCACCATGTTACCTTTTGCTCAATGACAAGCTGTGTCTGGGCTTACTCTGATAGCCTGCAGCTATTTCCCAGACTGATTGCTGTGGGAGTGAGCAGCCTTTGCTTCAATTTAGACACCGCACCAGCTCTAGTTAGACATGGAAGTGTAAACAAGAGGTCACATCTGGCCTCCCAAACGCATGCAGGTCTGTGTGAAACCTGGAAGATGTCCAGGTGTGATGGAGGACAGAGGGACCACGGAGATAAATCTGTTATCAGTGTGACTTACAGGACTGGACAGGACAAGCAACTCAACTCTCCTCGCTGAAATCATATTGACAGGAAATACAGCTCCTTCAGATGAACTCTGAGACGTTTCGTCTGGTTTATCATTCTCGTGCCCGCTTTTGAGGGTTGGCAGCTGATACAGATTTTCTCAGGCTCAATCAGCTGAGCGGCTTGAGGTAAAGGAGATCAATACTTTTCATTTTTTACCACAGAGGCAATATCGACCGTCTGGAGCAGCCTCTTCAGTGGGCACAGAGAGGCTTTCTGCACCACGATAAGAGGCGTATTATTTTAATCATCCTCATCTCTCATCTGATCCCTCTTATCTGTCGCCCGTAAACAGGAAGATGGTGGAGGACATGGTGGCAATATAAAAAGCTTGACAGAATGCTTTGGAGTCACATAGGTGTTTTTTAAAAACGGGTTGATTCATGTGTGAATCAGCGACTTCTAATTTTTTTACACCCTTTTTTTTTAAATTAAAGTCAGTGCTAATAGAATGACATGCTATCAGGTTGCGAAAACAGGCAGGCTCATAGATGCAACCACCACCATAATGTGCCATTGCTATCACATCCAAACCTAGAAGTAAGCACAGTCAACTCATACAGATAACTGGAGTTTTAGCACTCACCATTGGTAGCAAAAGTGTTACAATACTTTTAAGGACAAAGTACATCAGAAATAATTTGTCACTGGAGAGAGGCAAAGAGAATTAATTAAGAGCAAGAACTACCATCAGACTGTTCTATTCAAAGGAAATGCAGAGTGTGATTAGCAATGAACAGATAAAGAAATTGGAACTAAGGCTATGAAATACTTACTGTCTATTTTGAGTATGACTAACAACGGTTATAAAAGTGACAGGCCAGCCAACAGCTTTCAGCCAGTTGAAGCATCGTGGACCTGTGAACCACGGAGTACCCCGTCTTTTGCCCTGTGACTACTGGGATAGGTTCCAGACCTTCCCGAATGGGATAAAAGCCAAATGGATGAATGGATCATACTTTATCAACATGCTGTAAATACATGGCTCACTGTTCCAGTTTGAGACAGCATATAGTGTATCTCTTGTACTACATGATGAAGTCCAGTAATACAAGTATTTGAATTTCCCAAGACAGCTCCATTGTCCCTTTATTTCGCTTCCACTCTTCCTCTGATGAGGCTTTGGTAAACAGTAGATGGATCAACCAAAGGCCCAGATGCATGTCTCAGCTCCTGTGTCAGGTCTACTGTTTTATGCCTGTCCAACTGTGTTATCTTTAACATTTATCACAGATTCAGGTAAAGAATTTGGAACAAATATACTTTGTATATTTGCACATCTGGAAGAGTAGATATAATCTTAAACTGAAGCTGAAGTGTTGTTTTAGTGCTGCTGCTACGTGGAACTAACGGACCCACCTGTTACATTAGGCGGCCTTCATAGTCAGGGGTTAAAGTACCAGCGTTCTGGTACCTTCAGTTAGTGAGCAATTAAATCTAATAGGTTTCATATTGATTTTGAATGAGTTATAGTGTTGCTTTCAGGGACGGCATGGAGATACTTGCTCAGTACCTAATCAATCCAACTTCCAATCTAACTTTATTTATATAACAGTTTAAAAACAACAAAGTCGACCAAAGTCCTTTCCAATAATAAAACAGAGATAGCAGTTAAAAACCACACATTAAGCAGACAAAGAAATAAATATAAATAACAATAAAATGAATACATAAATGAAAAAGAAGATAAAAATAAATCAGTATATATATTAAATATTAAACAAGAGTAAAATAGACAATAAGATATACAATGAATAAAATTAACAAAATAAAAAGATTAAGAGAAAAACAGCTGACTAAAACTGGCTACAAGCTGACTCTGGTACTACTCCTAAAAAGCCTTTGAAAAAAAGTGTCTTTGGTAAATGGCCTGCATTTGTATACTTTACTCAGTCCCTAAGAACCCCAAGGCGCTTTACAGTACATTCAGTCATTCACCCATTCACACACTGGCAATGGGAAGCTACATTGTAGCCACAGCTGCCCTGGGGCGCACAGAGGCGAGGCTGCCGGACACTGGCGCCACCGGGCCCTCTGACCACCACCAGTGGGCAAACATGGGGTTAGTATCTTGCCCAAGGCAACATTTCAAGTGTTGGGGCCAGCCTAATATGGAGGGGCAGTTTATTCCATAATCAGAATGTAAACGGACAGTCCCACCCTTAACAAGAAATCTTTTTGCTTTCATCCTTGCGATGTACTCATGGTGCAGATGTTAAGTTTTGATCACTGCTCTTTAACACTTAGCTCGAGCTACAGAAGATCAGTGAGCCTAAACAGAGTTTCTTTATAAATGGCAGTTAATTTTAAAGACAACTTTTCTAATGATAAAATAAATTTCAGGAAACACACAAACTGTTTCTGTGCAGTTTCCACAAAATCTGTCTGCAAGCTGCGTGTTGCTGTATTTCCACAGGAAGGGAAAAAATACATTAACGTGCAAAACTCAGAGACAGAGAAACATGTAAGAAAAACAGGACAAGAGAAGGCGATGAGAGATTATTTGAAACGGTCTGACAGCAGAGTTTACTACAGGCAGGCATTGGAGTGGAGTGGACATCGAATGTGCTACCTCTGCTTGACAATAGATCACGCTTGAGTAACATGAAAAAGTGATCCTGCCTTAGACCCTGCTCATCACACAATACTTGAAGCCTTGGTGAAATTTAAATGGGTAACATATATAAAAATTATTATATATAAATTATTCACCTACAGTGAATGAAATGAAATCATCTCTAAACATGTTTTATTTCTTCTGTAAAGTTCAATATGGGAATCTGTGGATGTGACCATGTTTTGAACCAGCCTCAAGTGGCAGCTAGAGGAACTGCAGTATAGCATTTCTTTACTGGCTTAATGTTTAAGCCCCAAAGGTTGCAGCTTAAACAGTACACATCAACCTACTACTTCTCCTCTGGCTGCTGTGGACCCAAGACTTGTTACCTCAGCTGCTACAGATTTACTGTTTACAGCTTTATTGCTTAGTGTTTTGATCCCCGGCACTTCCCTGAAGTGTCCTTGAGCAACACGCTTAATCCATAACTTGTTTATAACAGTAAATCTAGGGCCTTACATGGATGCCTCAGCACTGGTGTATGAGCGGCAGAATGCAAAAGCACATTGTAAAATCCTTTGGATAATGGCGCCAAATGATCCCATTTTACGGGTATTTAAGAGTGAAACTACGTGTTCTGCATCTGCAAGAATCCATTCTGCTGACATGCTGTTTAGCATGACTTTGAAGCCCACCTAGATGCCGAGGTGGTGCTGACACAGTGCTTTGACCTGCCTGCGGATGGGGGCGAGCGAAAAATCGTTTCTATTTTGGGACAAGTGAAAAATGGTTTCCATCTTAAGATCACCATTATCATGAGCTGCAATAACAGATAGCTGTGTAAACACTCAGAGGAGCCAGGAGACAATGTAATGGTCATATTATCATAAGAAAACAATGACTATTTATATTCACATGCATGCACACTCTATGATGAAGCTATAATATCGCAGAGAAAAAGAATCATGTGATCACGTACCATCATGCAGCCTTATGAAGAGGAGAACAGTTGGGTTCCATCACAGTTTTTCAGGAGGCAGAGAAACCAACAAACTGCTTATTGTAAATTTATTCATTGACCAAACTGGCATATGAAATGCAAACCATTTCCATAAAGTGGCAAAAAGAGGCAGATGCAATACAAAGCTAATGGCTGCACTAGTAAAGTTGTTGTTTCAGTGCACTAATAGACTCTTGAGGATAAACTGTTGTTCAGAAGTCGTAGAAAGAAAATGACGGAATTATTCTGACAAATTAAATCATGTGGACCCCTGCCTTTGTCCTCAAGTTTTGATAGTCTCCATTAATGCAATTCGAAATGATTACTTGTCTCACTTTATTGGATTTCTTTGTAAAAGTTGCAGCAGATCTTCATATAAGTCCTTCCAAATGGTCCATGTGACTGCAGAGAAACAGGGTGTGTGAAAATCCCACTTTTACAATGGAGGCTATTAAGTTTAGTTGACTGTAACTGTTTTGTGGTGGTCAGGGAAAAGTCATTGTCATGGTAGATGGGATACATTGGGTTCTTTTCTCTTTAACCCAGCTCACTTCAGTCCATTATGTTTTGTTTCATCGTGACAAGGTTACAATAACCAGGCACCTCAGTGCCGCCAAATGCTGATTACCTTGAACTATCGCTGCCAGCTCCCATTCAGCCTCCCTATGAATCACTTCTGCTACATCCATTGTGTGACACAAACCAGAGATAGTGAGGAATTTACTCTCTCTGTGCACCTCTGCTGTCAGGAATGTCAAAGTTTCGTTCTTCTGGGGCTGGAAAATATATTTTCAGATCGAAACCATTTATTATTAGAAGACACTTGATTTTTTTGAGCCCAAGAGATGCTGAAATATTTCTTAATGATCATCCAGTTCAATAAGCTCACCAAGATTGTAGTCAAGGGACTGAACCTTCTTAAAGACATGTGACCCATGCTTCCACTTTAAGCAGTCCCACACAGATTTACCCAATAATCCTTGCTGACAATTCACCAGCGAGAGCTTTCAGGATGGTAACGGAGATTAGCTAAACAAATACAGCACCTTTTGGAGGCCAAATCTTTCTTCAAGGAGACTGGTGAGGAAAAGGCCTCTGTGCAGGGTAATAAAGACAATGAATGGTGTGCGTGTGTGACGACAGGATGATCAGATAGCTACTGAGGACAGCCTGTGCCCTGGAAAATCACACATTTCATCTTTACAGCATTCAAGCGTCACTCACTGTTGAAGTGTCCTTGAGCAAAAGCTTTATACAAAAATCGAAGAACAAAAAACAGAAAAATAGTGACTTGCTTTTACAAGCCTCTGATCCTCTGGTGTCTACGACCTTTTTGAGAGTAATACAGGTAATAAGGTCTTTCTTTTGCTTTGTGTAAAAACAGGGAATTAAATAAAGGAGCCACAAGGTCTCCACCTGGAGATCAATAGGGTGCATTAAAGCACTGACGACTTATGACTTTTGAGAGTGGTGGATAACTAATACAGTTTCATCATTTTTGCAATTTAATAAATGAGATTATAAGATGATCTGAATGTTATTGTGGGTTTTCTCTTTTTTCCCCTCACTGCAACGTGCAGTGACATGAAAACCTCAAGGATGGACATCACATCAATTGTACCTTGTTGGAAAAAATAGTATCCATAGAGCAGTCCTTCAAGTACAAATCTCCATAAAACAGAAATATATGTAAACGAAAACTCTGTCAGTCCCAATTCATGTTCAGCTAAGCCATTGTGGAAGTGTCAAAAATCTGCATTCTGCAGTGGCAAAAGCAAGTTCCTGCATAAACAACCCCTCTTCTCACTTAAGACTCAATTAATACATTCCTGTTCAATTTACACTTTATTAGAAACACTGGTCCAGCTGCTCACCAACACACCTAATCAGCCAGACTGCTTCAAGCTGATGAGCAATAGTATCCTAAATAACCACCAGTGTTGGGGAGTAACGGAATACATGTACCGCCGTTACGTATTTAAAATACAAAATATGAGTAACTGTATTCCGTTACAGGTACCGTTTAAAAAGGTGGTATTTAGAATACAGTTATTTTGTTGAAATAAATGGATTACACGGCGGTACTTTCCTGTTTCATATTGTGGCGGGTCAGGACTGTTTGGGTTTTGTTTGACAGCTACGTTCTGTAGTTCCAGGCGGCAGCGTTGCGGTTGCCATGGTTACAGGGTGATGCTCTCGCTCTGCGTGTTTCCTGGGTGAGAGAGCGCCTTTTTGTTGTTGTTGTTGTTGTTGTTGTTGTGCTAAGCTAATAGGCAGAATGTAGCCTCATGGGCAGTGTAGTCCGTGCTGCAGGGAGAATGGACTGCCATACTCGTTATGTGTCTGTAAGCACGAGGAGGGAGAAAAAGGAGAGTGGAAAAGTACGAGTTGTCATCGAGCAAAAACAGGAGCTGGAAGCATGTAAATATAATAATAACCACTGCAGCCAAGGAGAGTGCCTGACGAGCCCAGTTGTAAGTAAGCTATTAAAACTCGACTGTACACTGTGTTCGTGTTTTCCTCCGAAACAATAAGTTCCGTTGGAGCAACCTTTGAACACCTCTCTCTGTCTCTCGCAAGCAGAGTTGACCCAGACAACAAAGTAAAGCTATTTTTCGGCTACGAGCCCCACACGGAACCGTATTAGTCAGAGGTCCCTTTACTATGGTTCGGAGCCGCGGACCTTCAGTAATAGTAATAAATCACACAGCAATAGTACATTCATGTAGTTGAAAAATGCATGATAATATGTTAAGTAATCCAAAGTATTCAGAATACGTTACTCTCATTGAGTAACGTAACGGAATACGTTACAGAATACATTTTGGGGCATGTATTCTGTAATCTGTAATGGAATACATTTTAAAAGTAACCTTCCCAACACTGATAACCACTCATTACAACCAAGGTATGACTTTGACCATAGCACGGTTGTTGGTACCAGAGACGCTACTCTACTGGGATTTTCTCCTCAAACATTTCTAGGCTTCACAGGGAATGGTCCAAAAAAGTAAATATCCATTGAGTTCTCTGGCAGAAAATCTCTTGATGCTGGAGTTTAGAGGAGAATGGCCAGACTGCTGTGAGCTGACAGGAATGCATCAGTAACCACTTGTTACAAACGAGGTATGCAGAAGAGCATCTCTGAATGCACAGTACATCAAGCCCTGAAACAAGCAGATTTGCAGCAGCAGAAGACCATACCTGGGGTCACACCTGTCTGCTAATATGAGAAAACTGTTATTTGTTTTCTTTAATTTGGCAAAAGTGACAAACAATCACACTATGCTCTCACTATCCTTCATGCAGTGTGAGAAACACAACCCAGTCCATATGTCCTTGGAGAGACTGTCTGAAAAATACAGGCTGTTATCCTTGTTTCCCTTACCTTACCTGATATGATGGCCACTCTTCACCTTCTAGGAAAGCATAAAAAATAGCTACAAACACAATTTGATTTTAACATGGTCAGACAGCAAACCTGAAGAATTTGTCCTGAGAGACTACACAACAGCTCTTATTCTAGCCTGAGAGTAATATGTAAAATTGTCACATTTTGAGAGGGGCTAAAATAAATCTGAAAGATATAAGCATGTTTTTGGCCCTCGGCTCTCACTGCTGCTAGTGAGAGCCAAGGGAAACAACACACACCTGTGCTTTCTTACCTGATATTGTTCGCTCCTCTTATCCTTATTTGTTTTAAGAATTACACTTACTTGTATCACATCTCTTTACGGTTGGTTGGTTTTTTTTTTTCTTAGGTTTTGAAAAGACAGGCGTTTCCTTTGAGAGTTTATCTATTTGCTTTGTGATTGCCTCCTTATATCTCCTCTCTGTCTCACTCAGAAAAATGTGTTTCATTTTTGTTGTGGAAATTGTTATAAGAAGCTCTGCCATCAGCTGCCTCAATGGTCTACTTGGATTCTTTCTTCACAGGTGTACAGAGAGCTGAACTGTGTAATTTTGTCTAAACAGAACAATTTAGTGTATGAAATAGTTTGGGGTATAATTTTGACTTAATGTGGGGACCTCCTGATGATTACTAGTGTACCAGCAGTGCCAGTCTATAGTAGTAAAGGCAATTTTAGCTGCAGATGTAGTTCTTGGTGCAAAAAATTACTTTATCTTTGGCATTAATCAGACAATGGTTACCATCTGTTATCTGTAAGAATTCTCAAAAAGACAATAGTTTTGTTCATTAATTAATTAACTTATTGAGCCCACAATCCTTGAAGTTGGCCTTTCTAGTCAGTATATTTCAGATAAGGTGCACAATCTACGCTTTAGGTCACACAGGCTGAAAGACTGGTCTGGTACCCTCAGGTTGCTTGGGAAAAATATGTATAATACTGATTTCTCTCCACGTTTCTATTAAACTTACCTCCAGCTAAGCTTCCTAGATTCATGCAATATCTGACTTTTTTGTTATATCTGTTGTCTTTGATGCTTACTCTAACTTGAGACCAGAAGAGTCCTTGTTGCTGCTCTTCCAGCCTTAAACCGGGGTATCCCCCCTTTAGGGGACGCCCAAAAACAGAGCAGATCTACAAAATTGCAAATTTTACATAAGCTAGTCAAAACTGGCAGTTGGCATTGTGCAGCTATGCTTCTTTAATTGTACTCCAACATCTTGTGCCAAGCTTAGATTTATTTTAGTTTGTACCTGTGATCTGTGAAGCAAGACACATAGAAAAGAAGCATCCAATTAATGGTCCTCTCCTCCAGGCATTTGGAGGCAAACACTAATGCGAACTCCCATTAACTCCCAACATGAATGACACTCACCATTGCCCAATGAAATTTCTGTAACCGGGTACTAAATTGTGATTTATTTATTTTTATGAGGAAACTGCTCTGAGGCATTGTGGGAGATGGAGTTATTCAGTTAATGTAGTTTAACAATGACAAACAAGACGTGTCTCGTTTTCGTGTTCAAAATTCATGTAACTGTATTTCAAACGTGGAGCGTAATGTTGGTCTTCTGTTGCTGCCGGTTCAGTGAATTTTGGTGCTGTCGGGTCAATGGAGGTGCTTTGTGTTTACGTCATTTTGTCGATTTCTTTTATATGCTCTTTTATTTGCTTGCTGTTTTAGCTGTGTTTGGTTTGTGTGAGGCTTTAGCTTTCATAAGAGACCTGGTGTAGAGGTCCATGAAACTGGATGCCCCCCCCCCACCCTGCCCCGGTACCGTGGGCGTTGGGGTTTAAGGGTTTTTTAACAAATAAATAAATAGATAATACTGGTCTCAGTAGACACAATGAAAAAAAAAATCACAAAGCAAACCTTTACAAATAGGCTCAGCTATAATTTACACACTAACAAAGGTTAGACACACATCCAGTAACTGGGCAATCGAGGGAAAAACAGATTTACACGTCAAATGTCAATAATAAATCTGTAGCTGGACACTCATAGCATCAAAAGTCTTTATCATAACACTTTCCAGCTAACAGCACTGGCTGTTATGAAAGGCACATTTACAGCATATCTTTGATGATCAAGAGCAAAACAAGCATCAGATTATCAATGAACACTTAATAACACTCTAACAGTCATTTATGCTGACAGCATGGTGACAGAGCATGAGGGGGGGGGGGATCTACGGCTAATACTCAGGATATATCCTCAAACTTTTCACCGTGCAATTATTATCCAAGAAATTCTGAATTTATTCACTAAATAGTGACATAGTTGATGCTTGCTTTTATATAGAAATGAAACCAGCTGGAAAACGGCTGAGTCAAAGCCCCTATTGCTAACAGATGAGTTCCAGAGGAGCTGCACTCATCAGCGCTGACTGACTCAGACTGATTGCATCACGTTGGCAGTAAATAATGTAAATAAATTAGACAAACCTTCACCAGCCTAGCTGACGGGGATTGTAGTATAAGGCAGACCGTGATTGTTTGGAGACGGGTTGACTCACATCAGGCGACCTTTGCAACTGCCTCGTGATCGAAAGTGGTTGCCTAGAGTTTAATGCTGTTGTATGCTCCACTTCTTAGTGACCAGCTGGTTGCTGCAACTATTTGTGGTTGGTCTTCAACTGCAAAAAAAAAAAAAAAATCAGTGCGATCATCACTGATGTTGCTGACCTGTTTTGTTGTAGCCCATCCGAGCATAGCACTTTCATGCTTTGTGGTTTGCTTTTATCAGATCATTGCGAGGCTCTCCAGGAAATAATACTGAACTGATACTAAATCAGTATCTGTCAGCAGATTTGTCATTGACATATATTGTGTAAATCTGTTTCTTATTAAAGTATTTCATAAAATTTGAATTCATCATAATAAAAAAAATACTGTAGCTATAAAAAAGTGGAAAATCAGTGTCCAGAAATCAGTGGATTCAAGGTTGTAAGTATTCCACACACTGCAGTGAGACTGTATTAGCTGTTATTCATATCTGTGCAGTGAATGCAATGCAGTAAATAAAACTTGTTAACCAAGCTAGACAAGGCTACCTGAAAACTTCTAAAGATGAAGCTTAAAAAACAGAGATCCATGATGGCTTCACTTCGATGGAGACACAAATTAATGACAAAGGCATCAAAATGTACAAAAGACGTATCACGCCACGCCTCCAGCATAATTCACTGCTTCATTGGCCCATATGTTCAATATGTTTTTAATCATATTCAACAAAAAAACACAAAAATAATTATATTGTATTACACTGCACTAGTTTACCTTGTAGACTCACTACATGATAGAAGTAGTTCCAAACATGCAGATATTTTGCAGCTCTCTCTCCTCAGAGTCCAACTGTGCCGCTCTGCTGGGCTGGCACAGATGCCTGTGATCCATCATTACCAGCCACAGCCAATGCGAAGTCACCTCATCCCCACACTATCGCTGCAGGCTGTCTGCTAATTAGGGGAAGCACAGAGTTGTGAAGTAGCTGCGGTGTAATAAAATAACATCTACAGTTCGAGTTATGCGCACGCTCCCAACGTGGAGCAGTGATATTTTAGCTCGCTGAGGGTATGTTTAAATATGCCGTTATATCAAAAGTTTTCCTCCAAAATTAGATAACTTCCACTGGAAGCAGCACAAAATTGAAATTAAATGGAAAAGTGTATTCCAGTAAATAGCTCAAGCTGGAAGTTAAGAGCTCAGTGACGCGTGCTTTTAAAAAGTCCATGCAGCATGAGTTAAAATTAGAAAAATCATGCTGATGAATGATTTATCATTGTGTATTTCTATTTTTTTCCCCAGGCTGTATTTTATTACAGTTATGTGTCACCACTTGTCAGAAACCAATTTAATTTTTCACAGCAAACAAATACCAGTAAATGTTGATGACTGCTTTCAGCTGATCTTTGAAGTGACATTGGGTGTATCGCCCACATAGCGGTGTAAAACCACATGTCCTACCAATTGCTGAAATGCTACCGGTGCTGCACCTGGCAGCTGCTTTCTGTTGGCTGTTTCACAGCTTCACGATGATTTGGTTGCTCGCAGGATGCCATGCACAGATTCTTGGTGCTGCGCCAAACTTTGAAAGCCAGAGATACACAAATGAGGAAGGGTATGGGCTGACGTGCCATATCTGGTGCTCCGTGGATTAAATTAAATCATGTTGCAATCCACATAAGGGCCTTTGTCAGGTCTAAATGTCGTAATCTAATAGAATCCTGGGAGGGAGATACAAGCTGTAAGTACTTGTTCTTTATTTAATGGTATTTAGCACTCAGGGGGTATATGGCTATGTTTCTTGTGAATCATCTCCACTAGTATGCTTTAAAAGAATGCAATGCGTTTGAGATGAACTGGCTGTTTTTTAATGTAAATTTTCAGCATTTTTAGCTTCAGTATCAGCTAAAAATGCTGTATCAGCTGATACTGAGTCATATCATCCTCAGTATCAGCCTGTTCTCACTCCTGGTTGAGGGCTGTATTGCATAAAATATGGCCAGAAGTATGCAGACAAATGAGCGTTACATCTTCCTATTTCCAATACTGCCATACTGTCTAAGCGTCAAGTGTCTTAAACTTACCTTAAACTTACCTGGATGTGCTTTGGCATTTGCGCTGATACACCAAAGTTAGTGAATAATGATGGGAGCCTTTCACTGTAATTCATGTAAAGCAGCTCTCGGTGTCATATTTAAAAGCATGTTTACAATGAATCCTGTGGAGTGGCATATGTTAAAAGTGAAAGCAATACTGTTGCAGCAGATGGCTTCCGCTCCCAGAGCCTGGTTCTGCCGGAGGTTTCTTCCTGTTAAAAGGGAGTTTTTCCTTCCCACTGTTGCCAAGTGCTTGCTCAAAGGGGGTCAGATGATTGTTTTCTCTAGTCTACCTTACAATATAAACCACCTTGAGGTGACTGCTGTTGTGATTTGGCTCTATATAAATAACTAGGGGTGGGTTTTTATAATCGATTTATCGATTAAAATCGATTCTGGCTTGGATAACGTAAAATCGATTCATTAAAATCCTGAATCGATTTTTTAATATAAATTTATTTTGCCCGAAATGCCAGAATCTCTGGTGAAATCTCACAAAATTTCAACAACCACCAAACAGCTAAGACAGTAAATGAGAGCAGGAACACGGATTCTGCACAAAGACTTAAACACACAGCGCGACCCGCGGATCAGAATCAGTTAGATGTCGCCTTTCTCACAATCGGGGCTGAAAGCCGACAGCTCGCTGATTCTGATCTGTCGGCGGGTCCGCGCTTTGTGTTCCCTTTATGCGCTGATTCTAAAGCTGTTAGTTTGATGTCTCTCCAAACAATATTGACCGAACCAGCAGCAAAAGAAGATCCAAACTATGCTTCACATAAACATCGTCATGTATTCACTCTGACTTTTACTGTTTTGCTTCAACCATGATGTACAGCTCTCTCTCTCTCTCTCTCTCTCCCCCCCTCTCTCTCTGTACTTGAAGAACAGTTTCCCGTCTAAAAATCAGTTTTTTGCATTATTCGCTTGCTTGTTATGCACAAGTCTACCGTTGTTTACAGCGCTGTCGGCCGACGTTTTTTTTTTCTCGTTTTATATACTTCTGAAAAGAAAACCTAATTTCTGCCGTTCAATACTGAACAAATGTAAACTTTTTAAAATTATGCAAAATGCAAAACGCTCAGCTGTGTCTCTAATAAAACCGCTGTAACTTCAGAGGCAATGTTCATGTGTTGATTAATGGTTTTCTTTTGTTTTTGATGTACTGCAGAATATTTTTATAAAATCCCAGACCAGGAAACTCGCCTTCATGTTTTTCTGTGTTTTATCTTCAGCTACTTTGACACAAAGGCATCTGCTGTGATGCTTACACCTTTGATAAAGTCTTGCGTGTGTCAGCTTCCTTTTTATAGATACAAAAACATGTAAATGTACTGATCTGAATTATAATATTTCTGACTGTCAAAATTTCCCAGATTCAAATCGAATTGAATCGAATCGAATCGAATCGAATCGAATCGAATTAAATCGAATCGTGGATCGAATAGATTCGGAACCTTGTGAATCGGAATTGAATCGATTCTAGAAATCAGTGACGATACCCAGCCCTATAAATAACATTAAATTGCACTGAACTGAAAACACAAAGTGAAGCACACAAAACAATATGATCCACGGGTCTCTTTGCTGCCACATTTCTGACATATTGCTCTGCTACATTTTAAAGTGCCAAATGTGAAATGAATCAGTCTTTAAAAGAAATGAACTGTTATCTCTCGCTGTTCACTGTTGCCATGGTTGGTGCATCACTCATGGAGACCAAAGGACAGTTTACATCTGGTGGCAGTGTTTTATGCATTGACTTTATGCTGATCGTATAGGATAAAATACATAGAACAGGGCTCAGTTAGCCAAAATACCTGTCTACGTCTGTTCTCACGGGCACAAAAACCATATAGTGTGAAAAAATAGATTGCCCTTTCCATGACTGTTTCATGTTTTCTTGTGAGACTGAGCTAATTTACATCATAAAAGCAGCCTCACATTAAATGTATACAAAAGCATGTGGTCACGGTTTCATTTTATTTGGTGGTTGAGATTTTTTCAAGACATTAAACAGATGGTCAGGACTAATGTGTAAAACATTTTCTAGATATGCATTTAAATGAAATATGCGCACACAAAAAAGGAAGAAAATAAAGACCAAAAAGCAAAACTTAAAAATGAACTATGTATTATCAGTAGACAGTTTTACAATAAGGCCCAAACAATTATCTGAAAAACCATCACTGTCAAAACAGAAAATATATTGGCCGTACATTTGATATGTAAAGTCTTAAAAAGTAAAGTCTTTGGGTTATTTTTAAATAAAAAATGTCCAGCTCCTAAAACAGGAAGGCTTGCTGACTTTCTTACTTGTCTTTCGCAATCAGAAGCTCATTATTGTTTTAAAGTATTAAAATAAGAGATCTCTATACAATGTGTTTAAAAACCAAATGATAAACTTTGAAGATAATCACTTTGATAAATCTGTGAACGATAATTAGCTGTAGCTCAGCTGTAAGTTTCCCCGTGGCTGGCCTGGTTATACTTGAACTATAACATAGCCCACATCAACGCTGCCACTCAGCAGCTGATTTTTTTACTATTAAGTGTTTTTTGCTGAACTATTCTGGAACTCTCTCCTGCAATTATTTGATGTTTCCATTTAAAATTTTGAGGGGCGCTTTGTCAGCCTGACTGCAGCACAAATCATTTATTTCCAAAATCTGTATTAAAGGCCACCAGCTTTATTGAAAAATGTCTGTTTCATTTTCACACAGACCTTCCCAGAGGGGGATCAGATAGCTGTCGGAAGCAGAGCCAGACAATGTAGTCCCTCCTACCCCCCACCCCCCTCTAGGACAATGACCCGCCACCGTATGTCCCTCCCACCCCCTCCTTTTTCATCCCGCAGACATATGAGCTCATGAGTTCCCTTGATCATTATCTTCAGATCAATTTTAGCGTGCATGAAGCAATTTTGTCTGATTCACCACTCCCCAATGTCCTGTTCATGATCAAGTGCCCACTTCAGCTACAGATACCTTAAACCAAAGGCTAATGAATTAAAGCTGACTGGACTAATTTTGAATCATTTTTCATTGGATGAACTGAAAGGTTGTAAGTGCACCGTGTATAATTAATCACATAAATTGCATAAATTAGCTCAGAGAGCTGTTTCTTATTTACATGTTCCACATATTTCATTGTACAAAATGTTTTGCTGTTTTTTTAAGAGGGGTCTTAGACCTGGCCACTTGGACAAAAAATACGGTCCAATGTATGTAAATATCTTTAGCTATTTTCCATTCTGTTATTATTCCTCTACCCAAATCTAATCCGGACTCCTGCAGCTTTAGAAATAAGCTAATTTCAGGCTGACAAAATGATGTTATGAGAATGGGAGTGACTGGATTGACTGAAAGGGCAATAAGGGACGATCAATGTGCAGATCCACGCTGGACTTTTAGCCCCACAGTATAGAATTCCCCGAGGCAGATTTATCTTCGATTTTCATGACATTTAGACACTCGTTTTAGTCTATGGAACAGTAACCCACAGCTGCGACTCTTCCCAGTTTATCCAGTTCAGCCCTGCTTTCCCACACAGGAACTGAATGATCAGTGCCGTGCTGAGAATCTCTGAGGGCCGAGGGCCTCAGAAAAAAAAAGAAGGAGAAACTCTCCTCCTGTGAAAGGGTGAAGGACTTCTTTCAGTTATTTTATTTTGATTCGCTGGAAGGGTTCTTCATCAGACTAAAGCTCCCTGGTCTGAAACGTAAAGCCGACCCACAAGTACATTCTTTCTAATGGTCAATAGGGTGTGACTGCTCCAGTTGTAGAAACTACAAGATCTGTGATCTCAGTAAACACTTGCCTGATGAGTTTACGACCTCAAACGCTAGTTTCAAGCCTATGAATTGAACATGATGTTCATTTTGTAAATTATGGTTCTCCTTAGCATCCAGAAAGATACCCTTAACAGGGTATGACTAAGACTGTACTGTATGATCATGTAGTTTCAGAGCCACCCTGCATTTCAGAGAGCTAAAATGATGGTGACAATAAAGACTCTGCTAACCAGAGGGAGATGTCACGGATGCCTTCTCTTCTATACAGTCTACGCCAGAAATGAAGCACTTCAGTCATTCTCGACTGCGTTTCAGAGCACTTTTGTTTATCACTGCTGCACTTTGTCCAATGACAAGGGTACTTGTGCAAAACAGCGAACTGGTCTTAAAGGCATTTTTGGCACACACAAATACTCCTTTGATGTGACATTAAGGCAACAATAGTGCCAGTTCATGAAGGCTATAAAGAAAGGGTGCTTTCATCACCTTCTGCCACTGGTATAAATGTACAAATCTGGTGAGAACCTCCCCCATCAGCATAGCAAGCATTCCAGTGTCAGCAGCCCTCAGTCTGAATGACTTTAAGCAAGGCGGGCTTCATGGGTCACAGGCATCACTTACCTACATGCAGGAAAACATCTCTGTGAAAACATGGATGGAGAGAAGTTTTTTTTTCCTCCATAAAAACATGTAAGAGATGTATGTGTGTGCATATGTATATTTCTGTGAATTTGCACCCTCTGGCTTTTGTGCACAAGTGTGAGTTTGTGTGTTTGTGTTTGCAGAGGTCATGTATACAGAAGAGTTCAATCAGGTACCACACACAGACCTACAAGTGCAGATTCTACGGGAATAACTCAGACCTCCCACGTCTTTCTGCGTCTGAGTCAACCTGTCATCATGCATCTTCCTCACACCCCACCACCCCCTCTCTCAACTCCTATTTCACCTTAATTTGTGTATTCTTCACCGCGGCCAAATCTTTTATTAGAGGCTATTCTTCTTCTGACCTTAACATCTAAAGCCTACGTGGAGCAGTGTAGCGAGGCCAGCTGGTAAGGCTCAGGCAGGAGTTTTCGACAGAGCGATGAAGAAGAAGAGGCCGAGGAATAAACTAGTCCCTCAAGGGAGATATAAACATTTACTTTTCCATAAGGGGATGGCCGTAGCGTTGCAAGCAGTTGGAAAAGAGGCACAGAGAAAAAAAAAAGGTGAAAGTAAAAGGAAGCAAGATAGATAGAAATGGAAGTGTGTGAGTCATCAGTGTCCCTTAAAGCAGTTTATTCAAACAACAGCAGCTGACCTGGGCACTTCTTTTCTAAGATCCTTTTAAAAACAAGCAGAGCAGATCATGTAAAAGTGACTGTAACCACCATCAGGTATTAAACTGCAGTGACCAGAATGCATTCTGTGTTTAATGAGAAGTTTTAACATTTAACCCTGACTTACCCCCAAAAATCTAAGCAGTATGCTTTGCTGCGTCTGTTATTTTTTTATTGGGCTAACTTATATTTTTTTTAAATCCACCTAACGTCACTTTGTATAGAGCAAAGAGCCACATAGTCTGCACTCCCAATGAGCTGTTGGTAACACCACATTTAAATGTATTTATAGATCAATAATTAGTGGCTGATTTGCAGGCCAGGCTGTAATTATTTGGACTGTTACACTCGTCTTTGTTCTTTAAGCTCCGCACTTCAGCATTCAATTTGACATTTAAAAAATGGACATTAATAAAGTCCTAAGTCTCATCTGCTTTCATGGGGATTTTGCACATGGAGAGGGGAAAACAGCATACAGGCGCTGTCCCACGCCTACGTCTTCCCATAACAGCGCAAACACAAGGTTGTAACCAACTGAATGAATCTTTCCTCATTTTAGGTCGACAAAGGTTAATTCAAAACTTTTCTTTGACTTTCCAGATGCGCCACGTTGCACAATGTAGCCAACTTTATGTAAATGAGGAGTGTGCTATTCGACACCCCCCTCGCTCAAAATGCAACGCGACACCACAAGAATGCATTGCATGACTGCTCACACAGGCTGTGAATTCTAAGTGTGGAAATGATGGCCCCTGTGGACATGTACCTTCACAGGAAAGAGGTTGCATGCAGCTCAGTTATTGCAATAACTATATAAAAAAGGACAGTAAGTGGTGATGTCAGGCAATAAAAGGTGATGGATAACATTCATTAGATAAGAAAGAAATGCCAGTGAACAAACCTCAGAATGTGCCTCTATGGTCCTTGGAGAATGCTCTTGTAAGGAGCTAACATCAGAGACTAAGGCTTGCAGTATTTCTGTGTGGATAGATTTGGACGGCATGAAAAGAAATGTCCTCTGCATTTTTTACCCACAAAGTAAGCTCATACATTTGATTCATATTTTACTTGCAAAAACTGAAAATCTATGCAGAGGTGGGTGGGAAACCAGGCACGGTTTGAAGTCTTTCATCATAACCATGTCTGCCTTTAGACCTGGTTGGATGAAACAAACGAGTCTAAAGCGGTTTGCTTTGAGTATTACTTGCATATATTTCCTCCCCAAGTGTTTCTTTTCCCACTCATATGGAAAACAATTTAATAAAACATTTAATCACTCTAACAAAAGTCTTAGAAAAGTTGATATGAACACAGATACTTTCATGTAATTTTGTTGTATGCGATTGGGATGCATCTGCTTTATGAATGGAGTCAAGCTCAGCTGCATATGTATTAGATCACTTGATCTCAGTGCCCTTTTATTTGGTTTTAGTTGTTCTTATAAGCTATTGTAGCCACTTCAGTTGACCATGCATCACTGATGACTTTGAATATTCATTTTCATCACTCTCTTTGGTACACACCGTAAAAACTATAAGAAAATAAAACAAAAAGTTTACAGCACACTTCCCTCTGTCTTTTTCAAAATCTCTCATGTTTGCGTGCGACAACAAAAAAATCCCAAATATGCTGAAAGGGGCCGGTGCCTCTATAATGCTTTTCTATTTCAACTGAGCAAGCGTTTTGTTTTTCAAAGCACTTTTTACAGACCTCATTCATATTTTACAGACCTCATTCCCTACTAGCGCTTTTTTCTATACTTAACCATCTTGCCTAGTATTTCCAAACACACTTGTACAGATGCATTTAGTCACTTAAGGTTCAGTAGCTTGAAGATACTTCAACATGCAGACTGGAGTGACCGGAGATCGATCCACTACTTTTCCATTTGGTAGACAACCTGCTCTACCTCTTAAAGCCGTGTTTCATAAAGTCACTCAAAATAGGTGTTACTGTCCAAATAAAGGCATATAGGCAACATCGCATGCAGTATAAACAAGTTAAGGAGACACAAATCCCTTTGGGGTTGTGTCAGGAAGGACATCTAGCATAAAAATCTGCCAAATAAGGAAGCAGCTGAAAGCAGTTTTACACAGAATGTAAACAAATAAAGGCTGCACCTGTGCACCTGGACCACATGCAAATTAAGGTTGTTTTGGGACTGTATGTGTTTCCTCTGCATCTGTTCTAGCTCTCACCACAATGTCGTGCTCTCGACTAAACTTCAGTCATATGACCAGTTACAATCTACATGAACCAAACGTTACATAAAGGCCACATTTTCCCTCTTCTTTTATACAGTTTTGATCATTTTCTAATAACTAAACTGTGTAAAATGTTTCTGGAACAGTTACGACTGCTTTTGCCTGCCTATAGGTGTCTCACATCTGCAAGCCACTTTGCAACCCACCTCTACCCAACTCCTCTTCTTCATGCTGTATAAAAGTATTCTATAAAAGTAAGTCTTTTATAGTATAAAAGACTGAAGTAGCTATGAAGCTGTGATGTCACCAATTGGTTTAAGAAGTCCTGTTCTGAAGTAGAGATGAGCATTCAAGCCATCGCCCTCTGCAACTGGATATGATGAAAGAGAAGGTGAGCTGACTATGAGACCACAGTTTCAAAAGATCAAGGTTACAGCTGTGCTGTCCCCATAGACTTCTATAGAAAGGGAAGTATTTTTGCAACCTCAGGTATCGCCCTTGGTGACTATATAAAGAATCCAGCTTTAAGGCACCTCTGCATTGGCTTTGGAAGCTACAGTACACCCCGTCTGTGGCCCTGTCCTGTGCTGAGGTGTCGCTGCTGCTCTCCTGGGTCACAGAACCGAATCAGGCTGCCAAATACAAAATTATAGGACAGAAGATAGGATTGAGCTTCTAAAGACTGTTGTTAATGTATAGCTTTTTCTTTTGTTTCATGTTTTTTCTCCACATCATATAAATATAAAGTGGGAGTATAAAGTCAAGATTTCACTTAAGATCTTTTTTAGCCGTGCATACACAAAGCCCGAATTAATCAACAAAACATAAATGACTCAAGCTGTTACAGCAGATATTTAACTTTTAGTAATAAATAAAAAGAAGCAATTTGTTCAGTTCTTTGGTTGCAAGATAGAAATATTGAAATGGATTTTTCTTTACAGAGCACAACGTGATTACAGTCTGTTTACCAGCTGCTAATGGAAGAGGACTGGGAGGCTGTAATGCCTGTGTCACTACATAAACACTCAGTGGCACTTTGATGGTGCTCCTTTATTGCAGATTGCATTCATAAACAACAGGGGAAAAAAAAAGCTGAACAATCTGCACCCTCGCTCTGCTTATGTGTGTGTGTGATTCAGAACTCCTGTGGAAAAACTGTGTGTGATATATACATCAAAATGAAATCTCATTCCTCTCTGTGTGTGACAGTCGAATCATAAGGCCATGAGAAACATTAGGATGCTGTGTGTTGTGCTGGCAGCCCCACTGACCCTAATTTATAATGACTCCATTGTCTTGGGGAACACAGACGTATATCAGGCATAAATGAAGTAGGACAGGCACTTTAGCTGGGGAGATGAGGTGATTATAGCTCATGGATTAGTCTGCCTGGGTGAGGTGGATCATCAGCCCCGGGGTGTGCGCACACACATACACACATGCATGCACATGCACAAAAGTAGAATACGCTCAAACACGCACACACACAAATCACTTGACCAGCCGGTTTGCGTATGCACACTGATGAGTTTGCAAGACGCACACAAGCACACTTGTGCACACACAATGACCTCACAAGAAAGCCAAACCAAACACAGCGTACAGTGGATTTACTGTAAACAAAGCCAACGGGAACATGAGCACAGCGTTGCCGAGTTCGGGTTCAGCTTGCTCCCAGCCTTCTTAGGATGTGTGGTGCACAGCAGGCGTGTGTCACGGTCGTTTCATGAGATTTTTTTCCCATGACTTTATGTATTTGCATGTGGTTCTTTGCCAGTTACAGGAACAGAGAGCTGTTTCATAATGGCAGTACAAGTGTAGTCAGACTTATTTCAGTAATCCAGGAAGTTTTGTTTGATTGAGGTGGTTTAAAAAGTTTGACCTTAGATATAATTAAAGAATATTCCTTAGAAAAACAAGTCATGGTCATGTATTTGTATAGCGCTTTTCTAGTCCCTAAGGATCCCAAAGCATCCAGTCATCCACACATTCACACACTGGTGATGGCAAGCTACATTGTAGCCACAGCCACCCTGGGGCGCACTGACAGAGGGGAGGCTGCCAGACAGTGGCACCACCGGGCCCTCTGACCACCACCAGTAGGCAACGGGTGAAGTGTCTTGCCTAAGGACACAACGACCGAGACTGTCCAAGCCGGGGCTCGAACCGGCAACCTTCCGATTACAAGGCGAACTCCCAACTCTTGAGCCACGATCGTCCTAATCCAGTCATGTCCTTGTCTGGATTAAGATTGTCCAGTGTTACAGCCAATCCAGGCTGGAACACTGTTTTCTCTGGAGTTACTCCTTGGAAAGCTCTTCTTTACTGCTGTGCTGTGAACATGAACCTTCTTTATACCAAAAACTTTGTGGTTGAAAATAAACCTGTTGCTGAAGTGCACTTCCTCCCATGTCCACTTGAGGCTCTCTTCAAAACTGAGTTAATTCCCACAGACTACCATGTTAAAATTACTTTACAGCAGAAATAAACATCATTACAGACTTTTACCCAAACAGTTTTGATCTCTTTATCTAATTTCCCATTTGCAATAGCTGGGGTTGCTGCACACTACTTAATAGGCTAATTCAGGTCACTAGCTTGACACTTCCACTGGTATTTGAAGCCTTTTTAATTATTTATCTGACACACTGTTTATAAGGTTGGGGACACCTGCAGTCAGCTGAGACTGAAGAAGTCACTTGGATGAGTGACGAAACGTTTCTCCCACAGAAAACGCTACATCCAGATCAACAGAATCAACCTTTTGGGATTTACTTACCTGGATGATTGAGTATGCATCAAGACATATTTATCTGACAGATAATACAGGTTAAGATCATCCAAGAAGTTTGGATTCCATTGTTTTGGTGAGTGAAATTCAAGTTAGTTGTAGGTAATGCAGCCATATGGGTTCAACTTGCTTACCAACTTAGCTATAACTAGACCATATCTTAGAGCTCTGAAACACAAAAATGATAAAAAGTCAACTGAAAAAGAGTTTTCACCGGACTCTCTGCAGTCCTATGAAGAACTAAGTCCAGCCTTACCGCTTCCATAGGAATTAAGAAGGTAAATAGCAGCCAGGTTCTGATAATCAAATGAACCTGATTAAGTGATCATCCGGAACCTGACAAAACTTCTTTAAAAGCAGGAGTTTTGGGGTGTTGCTGTTGTGGGGATGTGGTAACACAATGCATATATGGTTTTTCCAAATTCACCCTGCAATGTTCAGAGAAACTTCAGAAAACCTAAGCGGTGTTTCTACAAGCTCTTGAGTCATGGGCTGTACTTACTTAAGAGTCAAACTTTCTCTTTTACATGACTGTAGTAGCCCACAAAACAATAGAAGATCTAATGGCACCGACATCAATCTTTTCTGTAGTCTGTGGTTTATACTTACTGTTTGTAAGAACATACTGTGGAGGACCCAGGTGTCAGGTTTAGTGCAGAGCAGCATTTTCTTTCACGCTGGAAGATACTGATGACATGAGCTCTATAAGTGAAGATGTTCCCAAAGCTAGCGATGAGGATGAAATGGTTTATTTGCCATTTCTCAGAAAACTGATGAACGCCCACCCACCCAGCATCAAATGACAGAGACAGATACCAGCTAACATCTGAACATGCAACAGGCACGCTTGGAGAACACTGCACATAAAAGACTCAGTGGATAAAAACATATTGAAGCCATCTTTCTCTGAGGCAGCTGTGTGAACCACTTAACCACTCAGCTGCGGAGTCCCACTCAGAAAAACATTTGATTTGATTTACTGTATAAGGCATTTGATGTGATAATTCGATATGATATCTACCCTATGCCCTTTCACTTTCACATCATTTCAAGCTGCTCTCACCCCAAAGCTTGCCTCCTGGTAAAATAAGAAAAGAGTGGGGGTGGTGGGTATCTCATCATGTGGAGGGAAAAAAAGTATTTTCTTCTCATCCATTTAACTGTTGCTTTTATTGAAGCAATTTCACATTGTGCTCTGAGCAGTTTTTAAAAACTGAGCTAAACTTTGAAGGAGGCGAGATGGAGTTCAGCCGGCCTTTTTCAGCTGGAATAAATCAAGCTGTTAGTGAACAGAAGCCACAGTGTGAAGAGCGACTGTTTAGTGTCTTAGTGCAGTTTACAATCCTCTTGCTGAGCCCAGTGGCACTCAGACGAGCTTCCTCGGTGGTACTGTTGTTATAAGGAGGATTAGTTCAACCACCAGGCTGAGCTCTGTCTGCGTCTGCCTCGCTGCGGCAAGAAAATCTCACCTGATGACATTTATGTAGCCTAAACACCCCGAAACACACAATTTACTTTAATTAGTTAATATAATCTCGTCTCTCATGAGCACAGTGTTGCAATCTTCCTTAAAAAAAACTGACCCGCCGTGGATCCTTGTGATCTGTGGAGCTTTTCCTGTGACCACCACTACGTGGCGCACTGAGTCATAAACTCAAACCAGCACACACGGCAGGGTGCACATGCACAGCACTGGAAGCTATGAAACAAAGGTCTTATAATGCCTGTGTGTGGCCATGGAAAAAAATGAAAGAGAATAAAAAATAAACCCGGTTTCCATTTGTTCAGACAATAAAACATGTGGCTATTTAGAGCAGAATGGAAATGTTGTTATTTCTCTCCAAGAAAACAAGAGAAAACTCTGCCAGCAGAGCGCTTGAGATCGTTTTACAGGTTTGAGAATGGCAGCTTCCCAAGTGAAAACAGTGCATTCGGGGGAAAAAAGCAGAAAATGAAATTAAAAAGCTTGTTTTCAGGCCACCAGAAGAGCTCTTTATTGACATAATTATGTCAGTAAATCCATTAAACGACTGTTTGAAACGCAATCTGCACGCTGATGTCACATTTGAATAAAACTTTTCAAGTAGAAAATGAAACTTGGACACTGGGAGAATGGCTGCTTAGTGAAAATGAAGCTGAACCAGTGAAAGTGGCTGGTTGCGCAGCGATCTGAGGTCTGTCTGCGGGCCTGTGGGAAGCCCGCACACACCAGCCACCCCCATCAATACCTCCCCCAAACCCTCTCACCCCCTCGAGTAGGAGAAGAGGTGTTGTTTTTGAAAGCGAAACGTACGTCGTTCAAAAATCCAAAGCCGATGGGAGCGCGCGCACCCGTGAAACTGTACACTGCAAGAAATATCTGCAACAACAAACACCGCTGCAGCGGCTCGGCTCCAAAACCCCACCGTGAAGAACTTGATTATGACCCCCACCTCCCCAGTGCACGAGCTCGGGACAAATAATATGGTGAATTTGTGAGGTTGGATCATTTTTTCATTCAAAAAACGATCTCCTCGGGGGGAAATGGTTCATTTAAAAGTGGGAAAAAAGCAAAAAAATAGCCGATGAATCCAGGTTTTATTTGACTTATTTTTCTGGGAAAAGAGAATCAAGAAGACTGAACAGTCCGAGCTCTAGCCTCTCAACTGTCAAGATTTTTTTCCAGTGTTCCCCGGCTGGCCCAGTACCCAGTAGGAGAGAGAGAGAGAGAGAGAGAGAGAGAGAGAGAGGGGGGGGGGGGTAGAGGAGGAGAAGGGGGGGTTGGTCCGGGAGAGCATGGCAGCGGGAGCCACACAGCGCTGCTTTTACTTGCTTCGCACCGCTTCTGGCGCGCTCTCGGTTACGTGGCGGAGCGGCTCGTCGGGGGACATTTAACCTGAAGACCGCGCGCGTTTCCACGAGAGCTTTGTTATCTCGTGCTGTTGCTCTCGGTCGCTTGGATAGGAGAGATCGGACAGCTGCGGATTCAGCCGGAGCTCAAGCTGCTGCTTTGAGTGGTTGTCGCTGGATCCACGGGGAGCCAGAGGAGAGGTCCCGAGCTGGCGAGAGCGGCGACACGGGGACTGCGTGTCTGCGCTTTTTCTTTTTAAAACCTCTGCGCTACCAGGAACACTTTCCCGCTGCTTCTTTTATTCTAAAAGACACGCACACACACACATATATATAATTCTTCTGTACTGCGTAGATTGCGCAGGGCTGCCTCCTGTTTTGAACTGTTTCACTGCGAGTTGGAGAAACTGTTCGCTGCGCGGTGCGGAGTTGAGCCGTGGCTGAAACGGTGATTTTGTGGCGTCTCTTGACTTAAAGTAGATCCGATCGAGGAAATGATCTGACTGCTAAAACCCCAAGTTGCTGCTTTAAATGAAGAAGACGGCGTTTAAGCTCCAGGTACAGAAGAATAGAGCTCCATCTTTAAGGAAATAAAAGTGGACTGTCATTCACACAGGCACCACCAGCACACATCAGAGCTTTTAAACCTGATTCAAGAAGGACTTTCGGCCAATTTTCAGTTCATCGGAGTTCCACAGCAATTATGCCGCAGGTGGACATGATCCTCTTCCTCATCCTCATCATTGGGATGTGCGTGTACGGCCAGGACCCTGCTTCCAAGGTGGTGTCCGACCGTTACGCCGTCTTCTGGAACAGAACCAACCCCAAGTAAGTAATCCCGCTATCCCACAGGGACGCAGCGACACGGAGCGGGGAGAGGGGGCTCCCTGTGCCCCGCAGGAGCGCCCTGTGCGCTACCCCGTGTGCTGCCCCGTGTGCAGCAGTGCAAAAGGCTGATTGATCGGTTGAGGTGGTTACACTCTCAGCTCCATTTGTGGCATTACAGGTGCGCGCAACTGAAGGTAATGCACTTTAGGAAGCAAAGCAAAAAACCCAACGTTAAATACTGATAATTTAATGGCTCAGCTGTTATCACACCTGTTTGTATCCATGATGTAACGTTTGCCTTTGAAGTGCCACCATCTTTAAATCTTCAAACGCAAGCCTGGCAGATTGTTCGCTGCCTCACTCACCTTAATAATTGTTGTCCTTGTTGATGGATTGTTGCATTGATTGAAGATTAATTGCCCCTCATGTCTGAGTCTTCTTTGTAATGAACCGTTCACATTTAGCAGCATAAATCTCCCCGTGACAGCTCCTCAACAACAAGGTGTTTTTACACAGGCTGTCATTTACGTGCTGTTATCCATTAATGCTCACTGTTTGCTCCACATTATCAGGCTGGAAATTTGAATGCAGAAGTGTTACAAGTGCTGCTGGGAATGCGTTACTGTGCTGCTTTAAAAATAATGCTGAGCCGCTTGCAGTCTGCTGTCATCGATTAGAAATGACAGGATCGTTTTGGTGCCAAATGGAGACTCATCCTGTGAGGGATTGCTGATATTCCCTGTCAGCTTAGGGTTAATGTTATTGATCTATCGCACTATCGCTGATAAATTGTAATCTGATGTGTTTCTTGCTTCCTGTTTGAGAGGTTTCTCCCAGAAACTTTTGCTTGGATCCTGAGGTGACATTTCTCCTCCGAAACTTCCTCTTGCTTGTGCCCGGGCGCCTCCCTCCCTCAGTGACTCAGTGCTTCACTTTTCCACCTTCAGCACCGGAGCACATAGTGATATGATGAGTGTTTCTCACTTTGTTTCAGCTTGAATACTTTCTTTATTAGCAGGCTGCAGTTTCAGAATGAGTCAATAAATAAATATTATATCAACATTTGCTCAGGGGCCAGGAACTGGTTTCTGGGCTTCAACAGTCAAAACACACATCAAGAGCCTTTGTATGTCTTTGTAATGGTCACCCTGAGGGCAAGTGTGTGTTACGGAGGAGTTAAACTGACAGGATGTTAATGATAGAAATGCAAATGCTGCGGCGGTGACATCAAAGGAGGTGATGCAGTTCTTGTTCTGCTGCTAACAGAAAGATATCTGAGTCTGATAACAGCCTTCTGTCACACTTGCTGGCTGCAGGTCCTCTCCTCCCTCCATTTTTGGCATTGAAGCAGTTCCCAGTTCCCAAGTCTAGTTTCTTGGTTGCCATGCTTCCCCCCCACCCCCTTATCCAAGTGTCCCCTCCGCCTCGTCCGCCCTCCTCCTGGCCCATGCTGGGGCAGACAATAAGCGGGTACACAGGGGTATTTCAGCAGCGGCCAAGGCACAGCGTGGCGCTCAGTCTTGTGAGAGATCCACACATGCTGAGGTCACACACTTGGTAGTAACCAGGCAAGTTGCGGGTTAAGCAGCACAGAGGGGACCGTTGTCAGGGTCAAAACCAGGGCAGTACCGCTGGCTATGGGGCCCGATGATGGGCCCAGCACGGCACCCTGCCTGGGCTTTGTCTCGACAGAATAGGGACTAAATAAATGAGTAACTCTAAATGACTGTCTCCTTTTCTCATTCATGACTTTAATCTAAACCTGACCCTTGCTGTATAATGTAAAAGAGGGCCATGCTAAAAAGCCCAGGGGCCCCTGACCCGCAGCAGAACTTAAGAGTATTCCATACAAGCTGGCGGGTGCTGAATCCCCGCTGTTTAATGTAACCATACTCAGTGTTGGAGTCCTGGGAACCTGCTGCGGTACAGTCCCAACTTCCAGATGAGCTTTCTTACCCCCCTCTTCTCCTGTTTCTGCTGCATATTTGACCAAAGTGAGGAAAAATGGCATCCGGAGCAGCAGTCCATACTCAGCCATTCATGAAATGCCCTACAGGAGCTCTGGAATTGAAATGGGAAGTGAGTCGTGAAAAATGGAAATGCTGTGACATTTTCATGTTTTTTCCATTGTTTCAGAGGAGCTGGAAGGAGCCCTTTTTTGTAATTTCGATAAACGTTGTGTTCGTGTTTGCCTTGCTTTCATCTTGGGGAACAATCTTCCTGCGCTGATGCTCGGTGCTGATTAGGCTCAGATGAGCGGGACTTGGAGCGGCGGTGGAGGGATTTACAGCCCGCAGGATGGCTCAGCCTTGCCTGGAGTTTGAAAAGCTTTCACAGTCGGTGACAGCGAGTCGCTGTGCTTGTATAAGCTACTTAATGAAATTAAAGAGAACTCCAGTATCAGGGAGACTTGTTAAAAAGAAACAGCTCACACATAATTGATATAATGACTTATAGTTATTTTTTTAAATGTTAAATCCCTCAAAAAGAACTAAAAAGACTTCAGATTATTGTCAGCTGAATCTGTCTGGTGTAGAGGCTGGAGGAGACAGGAAAAATCTGTCCCATTAGTTTAAGGGGGTGTTAGCTGTGACGCACTTGGCTGCTATGCTGCTTTGGAAAGCAGCTAATTTGGATATAAACTTTAAAAAATGCTGGTGTTTTACATAAATCTGCAAAGAGTGTGTGTCTCCTCTTAGGTCAGATATTGTCTGTGTGGTGGCCGTGCCGTTTGAGAAGGTTAATAAGAACTGTGCACTTAATAAATTGTTCATAAAATATGAGTTTATTAAAGGAATTATGTGTATCGACAGATGTGTAGAAAGCAATTTTGCAGACAAACTTTTGTGTTCTCAGGTTGCAAAACATTTTTCTGCTATTCACATTTACAGGCCAACCCTGATGGAAGATTTAGTGAGATTTACAGATGCACTAATATTCATAATAACACACCTCAGGGCGTTTTAGGACCTTGTTTCTGCAAAGTAATCCATTACTATTAGTATATTAGTGCATTAAAGCCAGTAAAACAGGCATATTGTGTCCATTACGTTATCTTTTGGGCCAGTTGAAACTCTCCTATGGTCGTGACACATGATATCATGAGACTATCCGCTTCTCTCAGGGTGTAACGGACCATTCCTGCTGCTCCGTAGAGCGGCGTTTTAGCCAGCTAGCCAGCTGCGAGCATGAAGATCCATTTGAGTGAGTCCACATCGTCAAGTGATGCTGAGCCCCAGCCACTTAAATCTGCGTTGGGATTATTCTGGGGTTCCTTGGAAGATTTTCTCCTCTGTAAGAAGTCTCTGGCCCCAAAAAACACCGAGTACCTCTCATTTAGAAGGAGAGAAACATATGATCAAAAATAAAAAAAGTTTTTGAAATGTTGTTGGTGTATTTTCAGGTATTACGGTTAACTGCTGCTGCAATCTGCTTTAAAAAGTTGTACCAAATGTTTAAGAAATAACTTTAAATGTTTAGTTGAGCAGATCTTGGAGTGCCAACAAATATTTGTTAATGTCAAAGTAATAAAGCATTAATAACTTATCTATTACTATTAATTTAACGTCTATCCTGCCTTATAAAGTGTTTTCCTGTAAAGGTTTTAATGCTCATAACAGTATGGAGACCACCTTTAGTAATAACTATATGAAGTATGATGTGAAAACTAGCAATAAATCCAGTTGTGGCTTACAGGCCCTCAATAAATTTTATGAGATTATATTATTAAATGTTCACCTAGTGTGATCCATCCTCATAAATGTAACATATGAAGCGTTTATTAAAAAAGTAACAGCAGGGTAAAAACAGCCCAGTCAAGGCAAGAAACCTGGAAAACAAAAACTGCAGCTTTTCCTTGTGGAAACACTCATGTAAGAAAAATGAGCCACAGATGTTCCTTGTCAGCTTAGCCGGCTGTGTCAGTAACCAAATGATGGAATAAAGTGAACGAGTTGGGTATTTAGTGCTGCTCTGACAAGGAGCTATTAGCGAATTCCCCGCTCACCAGCTATTTAGCTGCTTCATTAAAGCCCACCCGGGTCCATATGGCCTGCATGCAGGCATTGCCTTCGCCCAAGGTGTTTATTTGTTGCTGATAGGTGGGATCAACTGAGAATCAGGGCTGAGTTCCGACCCTAATCTCCCAAGCTGTTTGTGTCTCCGATGCCATGGAAACTGATACCCCTCGTCATCAAAGAACCTCATTGGGTGGGACTAACGACCTGACAGCTGGGCAGAGAGGGATTCCAGCATTCAGGGGGAGCACTGTCACCCCAGGGGTTTCCTTTAATCCTTGATAATGCTCATCCAAAGCTTTCCACAGAAGATGCAACATATTTCTCCATAAGATAGTCAAAGAATCTTTTCAGTGGCCTATTTTCATGTTTAAGTGTTCACTTAAAAGACCTCTCTGATGATTGGCCGTTTGCAGTGAAACCCTCCGCGTGCACAGTTCTCCTCATGGCAGAATGACCTCCGATATTTGTTTTTCCTACACCGCTCTCTTTTTAATCTCCACTTAAAGAAACAATACTCCATTTTTCACTTGGTGGCGAGTTGATGTTGTGATAGTTTCCCAGTGGCATTGTGAGTTGCCCCATTTGCATTGTTCCCAGTGTTTACCCTCGCTTTCCCCTCTCAGCCTTTTCCCGGCTCCCTGCTGCTTGGTTCCGCTTGGATTAAAAACGGACACAAAAAGGCAACCATGTCCAAATATTGACTGGGTCTCAGGACCGTAGTCCTCTCCCAGCGCTGGCACAGAACGCCTGAAAGGCCGCTATTGTTCCACTTGTACTCAGCAGCCCACAGCCGGCTTTTTAGCTATGCAGAGACAGAGAGGAGGAGGAGGAGACGGGAGAGGGAGAGGTGGAAGTGAAGAGTGTGCGTGTGCTATCTAAGGTGGGGCAGGGGGTTTCTACGGAGAAACTTACATATAAGAGGCCAGAGGCTACAGCAGGGGAACAGTGTCCAGGCCGCGGCATCCCAGGGTGGGGTCAGAATCAGTGTTTCCACCCTGAGGAAGTATCAGTCTCAAAAGGCATCAAAGAGAGCAGAGCAAATGTGATTTCCTGCACCGGGGGCTTCAGAAACTGTCAATAAACTGAGCACGAGAGGCATCTTATCTGAGGTTTACCTTCCATTTTATTACAGAGTGCAGAAGCATTAAGCCTGCTCGCAGCACTTCAGTCTCTCAGTGCATGAAATGAAAGAGCGTCAAATCTCAGATAAGAAATCTCCCATATTCAACTTCTCATATGTCCGTTTCCTACCACTCTGTGTACTTTAATCAGTAGTACCTTACAGAATGTACTTCAGGAAGGCTGAACCTTCGGGTCAATTAAACCGGGAGCTTTATAGTCTCAGTTTTCTGCAAAGAGGGGGAAAGCTTTCCTGCGGAGACCCGTCAATCTACATGCCGTCTGTGACTGCCTGGAGAGTGAAGCTGCCTCAATCCTCCCTTTATGCTCTGACTAAAGACTCCCTCATGGTACTGCGTTGGTGCTATGCGGAGCTTTGCATATATACATCTACCTGTTATAGTAGTCTGCTGCCACTTGGGGGCTGTTTCATAAATATGTGGAATGCCTGGAAATATAGACAACTGCAAAAAGGTTTATGGTTTAAGCCAATCTTTCAGCCTGAGCGTGGTCACTGCTAATGGGTGACTAGCTGTTGGCCTTTTGTAGGAACGACCACAAATGTGTCTCCATCGCTTCTGTTGTTGGTTCAACTCCCACAATTCTTACACACTGTCATCAGTGTGGGACCATAAATCAGCCTTAATAAGGGCACGGCCCCAGGCTGCCAGGGAGTGACTGACAGGAAGCAGTGACTAAAGCTTGTGTAGTGGGTTTACTGGTTTACAGCAGTATCTCTTTTGAGGTCCAGCACAGTGAATGCACTGTAGATACAGCAACATATCGATGCATCTCATTTTCCTTCGCCATTTTTGTTTTTCATTGCCAGATTTTCCATCTTTTTTGATTCTAAATAGTTTTAGTTTCGTATTCGTGAGAGAGAAAAAAAAAACAGCTGACAGTGCAGCACCACGACACCAAACAGATTGCAAGAGAAATCAGCTCACTTTAAGAATTTTCAGGAATCAATGCTGGAGAAAAATCACACTTAGTGGAAAAAATTATCTGTTGACCAAAATTTGAATACAACCTCATTTCAGCAAAGCAGGGGAAAAGGCTGATAGTAGTCTAGATGACTGTGTGTTAAATTACTGCAGTTCTCCAAAAATTTTAAGTAAAATTACTCCAAGAGTCAGAAAAATCTAAAGTAGTGCAAAAAAAAAAATCCTAAGAAGTATAATTTCATGGTACACGATTAGATGGTTTTATGGGATAAACATTGATATATTGAAAGAATAATAAGCTATGCATAATTCAGCAATGATTAAAATCAATCATTAAATCTCCAATAAAGCACCTCAGGAAACCTGAAAATGTCTTTGCATGTAAAATAATAATGAAAAATCTCCTTTACATCATCAAAAGACTTTTTAAAGAATAATGCCACCTCTTGGATTTAAAGAAGTGAAAAAAAAGTCAGCCAATGAGGTATTAATTTAATTCGAGATACTTGTGAACGTGTGGTAAGAATTTTCTAACGCTTAGTATTTACAAAAAATACCAAAATGAAAAACATCTGCCGAACACAATAAATTCAACTTGTTTTCAGTACAAATCAATGTTTCAAGTGTTTCGAAAGAAAGAAGAAAAAAGCAACTCAAGAGCATTAAAAGTGTATTTTCACAAAAGTTTAAAAGAAAAATGGCCTTATAGTTTTATAGTACAGTGTGAGTTACTTTTACTACAAATTCTCTCAAATCATTCTTTCTTGAAAAAGATCAAAATGGTTCAATTAAAATCATAGAGGAAAGAAAAACTACCCAGTTCTTGAATTTTATAAAGCGAAAAAATCTGCCCTTGCAGCATAACAAAAAATTCACACACATGTAAAATGTATGTGAATGTCGATATTATGCTTGTTAATTTGCATGAATGAAGAAAAAAGTCAGTTTGTTGCACTTTTAGGTTTCTTGAAATAGACTAAAAAGGCGGTGCCAGAGTCTAGAGTGGCTCTTGACATATAGAAAAATGTGCTTACTGTACATTTGAAAATGTATACTTTGCATCAACATGCATCAGTTTTGTGAGGAATTCAGTAAAAGTGAGTGCAAGTTGAAAAAAGACAGAAAATGGTAAATATCATCTTTCGGTTTAGGAAAAGTGGAAAGTAGAAAAACGCTTATGCAACAAAACTTGTGTCAAGTTTTAGAAAAAGAAACCCGAATAATGCAAAATGCCATTAAAAGTTTTTTGATCTAGTGAAAGTAAAGAATGAGCCGTTGTCCTGTCAATCATGCAAATCTGCTCAGAATCTAGACCAAGAAAAGGCAGATTACAGGACCAGACTCTAGAAAGGATCAATAAATCATGTCTAGATCGGTACAATTAGATTTTTGTAGCTGATTTTTAAGAGTTGTGATTAAAGATGAACCAGAAAGAATGTAAAATGTGAAAAATACCAATTTGTTTTAGGGAACCGGTTGTAATATATATATATATATATATATATATATATATATATTTTTTTTTTTTTTTTTTTCAGATTTTTTCCCTTTGTGTTTAAGAAATAAAACTTTAACTGTGACTTAGCAGATCCTCGATAAGATCCATAAGACTTCAGATCAGATACTGTGAGAGTTTGGCTTCTTGCGTTTGATATGCGTGACAGTCACTGTGTTAGTGGGAGACTCTTCAGGCCTGATCTCACACCGTCTCACTCCACTGCACAGAGCTTCACTTTTCTGCCGTTTTAATCTTAGCGGGCCTTTTTTGTGTGTATGTGTGTGTGTGTGCTCTTTAAATGTGAGTGGTGAAATGGCATCCCCTGTGTCTTTGTAGGCACCGGTGAGGGTATTAGCAAAGAGGCTCTAAGGGGCTTAAGAGGTCAGCCTCCCCTTTGTGTGGAGACACAAAACACTTCCTGTGAGACCCTTCACCCCTCTCTGTTCTTCCCTCAGAAAGCCAGGCCCTGCCTGACCATTCACATTAATCAGTCTTAACTCCTAATGACTGCAGTAAAGCTTCAAAAAAGTGCCTCCAAAAAAGTCCTAAGAGCCACTAAGCTGCTAACAGACTGGGCACGGCTGCCGCTGTTTGCAGGGCATCACTTAATATCAAAGATGGCAGGGTGGTTGCTCAGCCATCCTGGCGTCCCTTTCCGGACTCCAAAAACTGTCGAGACGTGCGTGCCGATTGTTTCTTAAATTGTGTCCCTCCGTTCACACTAAAATCATCAGTTTTGGAGGAAAATGTGTGGGTACTGTGTGAATTATTGAGCCAGATTACCTCATGCAAACCCAGTGCCAGTCAACTTTAATCCATTTTTCTTGATTGTAATGCGTTTTTTGGCCTCACTCTATGTTGTTTCTTACCAGAAAGTAAGAAGAAGAAAAGTGCTGGAAACAAAAGTTCAAATGAAGTTGCTTAACTGGGACTTTTCAGGAGTTACGACCGATAAAATGACTTGACAACAGTGATAAGTTTTTGCTTTAATGAAGTTAAAGGTGTATTTTACTAAGTAAATGAATCAGGTGGAAAAGTTTTCTTTGACATGTTTGGATTATTTAAAAGTGAATAGTCTCCTTGAGCTTTTTTTTTTTTTTAGACTGATGAGGATAAAGGTTTGATTTTTTTCTGACTCAGCAAAGAAAAAGGTTTTGCTGTCTCCTCTGGTTTAAGACAAATGGATGTAATGAGAAAATTGGCACTTCGGTGGATTCAAATCATACACAATTACATCTGAAACCTAAACTGGCTTCAGATATATGCTTGATGAAAAGCAAATGTGATCATTTTGACAGCAGGGGCCAAACCTCCAAGTCAGTGTTTCTGGAACTAAATTTGGGTCAGTGCGGCTTTTGGAGGGAGGCCTGAAACAAAAAGTATGCGTACCTCCTCAATGGGACGATATTTCCTGATTTTAAACGGCTGCTGACTTTGGGTTTTCTGTGTATCTTGGAAGAAATTAGACAAAGCTGATGTGTGAGCGTGTTACTGTTCCAGTCAGTTTGTTGAATCATGTGTGATTCACAGAGCGATGAAGCTCTCAGAGCTTCACGTACCATAGGCATATTTTTTTTGTTGGTTTTAGCCACAAAGACAAACCAAAATATCCCTGATGAACCAAAAGCTTTTGTGGGAGACTCTGCTGCTGCCTAATTGCTTTTGTTTCTCGGGTTCAAATGTCTCGTGTAATCGTTTTGGTATGGGGGTTTATCTGATGCTGGTTAAGAGCTGTGATTTTTTTCATACCACAACAGAGAAGGCTTTTTAGCTGTTTAGCCATTTTCAGACTCCTGCGGTGAAAAATATTGACTGTTATTTATCTGCATGTGTTATTTAGTGAACTTGGTGTGGCTTTGCGGGACCTTTCGTGGGGCTCGCCGGCCTGTTGAAACTCAAAAGTGTTTCCTCCTGTTGGATTTCAGCAGACTTGGTGCTTTGGGACCCATGAAATATTAAAAAAGCTGTTTGTGATCTCACGATAGAGTCTGGACAAACCTTCACACGCAAACCAGGAGAAATCCAGGTCAGGACCGCCATGACTTTAGCACAAGGGTCGACACGATGTTGGCCTTTTTAAAAAAAATTATTATTTCTCACAAATCCTTTCCTGGCCTCTGTTGCTTTGGTGATGAATGACTGTGATTAAATTGTTTTTGGTATTTTATCATTGTACAGCTCGAACTTCAGGGCCATTAATTGAAATCTCAGACTGCCAAGATCTGTACACTTTCCATAGACGTGGCTGACTGACTTCCCCTCCTCTTCGCCTTTTTCTCTGCGGTGTGTGGCGGAGCGGTGCAGCACAGGCAGCCATTTTCCAAATTCGACTCCATTTTGTTTCAGGGAAAAAAAAAAGTAGGTTACGAATCCTGGGCTATCACACGAGCAGTTTCTGATGTTTTCTCATTCCACACTACTGATCCTGGCGTATTTTACGCCTCCTACCGAGTCCTTAAAGTCAGGTTTTCTTCAATCGAGCGCAAAGAATCTTTTAAAATATTCCTTGTTTTTTTTTCCCCGAGAATCTTTTAAACGATTCCTTTTTTCAAGAATATTTTAAAAGTTTCGTTCTGACGTCTGGTGAAAATGAGATTTTTTTCTGCGTTGCCAAAATTAATTTTCACTTCTCTGAAGATAATTCAGGTTTTTTGGACTCTGTTATGGAGGGAAATTATTTGACAAATAGAATTTTTGTATTACTGGAGATAAAAGTGTTTATTGTACGTCTGGAGCTTAAACTTTAAAAGAAAATAGATAAAGGCTAAAAGCAGCACAGTAACTAACAAAATTAGCCTGAAACACTAAACGAGACAACTGCAACTTTTCCCGCCCTTAAAAAGAGTAAAAAAGACTCGACATGTGCACTGAAATGAAACCAGATTAAACAAATCTTGGAAAATGACGTGGCTTCTAGTGTAGTTTTGATTTCTTGAGGCTTTTTCAAGCACTCCAGCCTCAAATGAATCAAAATTCAAGTCCAGTTAGAAAGAAGCTAGTTCAACAATGAGGGCAGGAAAAGTTTAGCATCTCAAAATTCTGCTTTTTCACCTTGTTGTTCATGCTGCTTCTGATTGACCCACTAACACAATGCTGAGCGTACACGCTGCGTTTGATTTTTGCACGAACCCTTCGGTGTGCGCCGCCACAGCTGCCCTTACATGAGCTGGTACCTTGGCTCATATCACTGGTCGCAGCAATGGCAGCAGCACGGTGGGAACACGCGGGCAGACGCTGCGAGCGCTCGCGCTGATGATCCCCTTTTATGTCTTGGCTCCATCAAGGCTCTGAGTTATTCTAGTGCATAATTGATGGAGGAGTTAGAATAGCAGAAGTAATGCGATGAGAGGGTGCAGCCAAGCGGAGCGAGGGATCGCGTGCGTGGGGCTGCAAACATTGCAGGGGACGAGAGGAGGGCATCTGGCGTAACAGGTCCCAGCGCTGAGTCGACACAGCCTATGTCACCGTCTCAGCCAATCGCTGCTCTCCTCTTCCCTGCCAATGAGACGTCTCCGCCGGAGCGGAGTACTACGTTCTCATGAATCACACAAGAAGCTGTTATCAGCTGTTATTACCCCTCTTATGCACTGGTTTTAATCTTCAACTTGACGATGTTTAGCTAAGATAAATTTAGTGGTAGTTCTACTCTGATTGGTTTGGAATGCTGTAAATAACTTTGGGGTATTTTTGGCCCCAGAAGGCTTTCTTTGTCCCCGTAGTGCATTTCCTTAGGTCGACTGCGGGATCAGCAGGGACAGGGTGGATATCACACCTAGACGAGCACCTACAAAGAAAAACTAATGGCCCAACAAGCCCGCATTGTCTGTTTAACAAAAGGGACAAGGTCACAGATAACCTGCCACATCCGACATCAAAGACTCTGAGGAAAGGCTTAAAGAACAGGCGAGGAGACGGCTAAAGTTTCACTGCGGTTTAACGTCAAATAGTTATTAGACCAACAGGAAAGTAAAGGGATAAATAAACTGAATATTAAAAACACTCACAAAAAGTTTTCTTTAATTTCTTGGAGAAAGAAATTACGTTCAGACTTAAATAAAAGCTACAAATATTCAATTTACAAAGGTAGTCATGAGTTAATACTTGATTTAATCCAGCACATAAATCACTCTAATTTTACCCTTGCATACATGAAAATGTAGCTGTTTTTGATGAGGGTTTTTTAAAGTTTCAGGGAATTGGAATGATGGAATGAACAGATTAAGTCAAGAAAATTCCCCAACGTTAAAAATACTTAAACATTAATCACTGCTTTTGCTGAAAAATTATTGCTTTAAAAAGAAAATATAGGATTAGAGTGAACTAAGTGGAAAATATGTTGATTATTGCAGTTTAATAAGCACAGCCAAACCACTGATTTTCTATAAAACCTTTCATGGAACTAGTTTCTCTTACTCAGACCATATGATTCCTACATATACTGAGTTTGTTGTGTTTGAATTAGTCTCTTATGCAGTGTTTTAAAGTGCGAAATCGCTCACAGCTAATGGGAATTTATTGCAGCTTCACAGGCATAGAAAGTGTTTTTTTTAATTATCCAGCAGGCAGCGTAATAAAAACAGTAAGTTGTGCAGAGTTTTTGCGTGTGGCTCTGCAGACAGTAGCCGGTGGCTGAAGTCGGCTCTGAAACACAGACCTGTCCAGCGGAGCACTTAGAGGCCACTGGACCGGGAGTGTGCCTATTAAGATCATAAAATCTCGCTCATAAAGATGTTTTATTTGTTTCCTGAATGTGCCGGCTGCTTAGGTTTCCATCAGAAGTCTTTATGGCTCAGTACTCATATTTCTGTCTCTGGACGGAGGTGACTATTAAGTTTTAGTGCACTTCTGTAAGTTTCAAAAGCCTGGTCACCAAAAGTTCACTAATTATTTTTTCTTTGCATCAACGTACTTTAAAAAAGCAAAAAAAATGCAACTCGATGTTGTGGAATAAAAATCACAGAAGGGTGTCATTTTTTTGCTTTTTTTATGTCAGGGGTTATATATTTGTTACAGGGAAGAGAAGTTAAAAAAATATTTTTCGTTAAATGTATAGTTTAGGAGCTGAATCAGCAACTTTAAGTAAATTAATAACTGTACTTGCATCTACAATAAATATGATCATATGTCTTCATATGTCTTTTACATAGTCAAACAAAAAACAGTTATACATTTGTAACTAAAATATGTAAAAAAGTACATTTTATATCAACATACATGTATTTTTATTAAAAATAATTGAAGTTCATATTTTTCTCTGCAACTCAATTCATAGTTCATATGTATACATATATATTTATTATACAAGGTGTGTCAAAATAAGTTTTAAAGATATTATTTTTAGCACACATAAATAGCATTTCAAAACAGTCTTGAGCATTGATATGTAAGTTTGTAGTTTACTAGTTGTCTTAGACTTTTACTGTGACATATGACAGTATGGTGCTGTACACTTGATTTAAATAATAAAAATCGAAAGAAATTAAATGTAATGTTAAAGTCAAAGATTTTAATAATTTAGGAACATTTTTTATATCATGAAAAAATGTTAAAACAAAAATGTAGCCAATGTAAGCCTCCATTTATGTTTTAAATTTTCATTCAAATGTGGATTTTTTTTTATCTTTCAATAAAGCATTCAGATGTTTAAATCTTATGACTGCTTAGCCTAAATTATGGGGGTAAAAAAATTTCTTTGATCATTTTTCAAAGGCGAACTGGATTTGGAATGAACCTCGCCTTAATGCCGCCACATCTCGTTGGCGCCGGTTTCCCCTTCTGTCGCTTTACCTCAATTTCACTTATTTTGAACCTCTCTGATTATTGGCTCTAATAAAAGGAAAGAATTGATTGAAGAAGAAGAGGATGGGGGAAAAAATGGACTTGATGTATGGGTGTCGAAGTCCTGTGACTGCTTCTTTGGGTCACATGGTCTTTCCAGAAGTAGTGCTGGTGAGGTCTAGACACGCGATACACAGGGGGGTTAGAGAAACACGCCGGCTAAGACGTCACACACATTTACCATCCACCAATCCACTCCTGTATGGAGGCAGGCCCATTCTAAATTTTGCCCAGCAACCCAGCAGTGTAGTGGGAGATGTGGTGCTGTGGTGCAGCACGACTCTTTGACACACTTCTTGACTTTTCCAATTAGTAGCTATTATTTAGCGATTATTTAAAATCACTGCAAATAAAATTTTGATTCTGTGTGGGCTGAAAGTTTGCGTCAACTTTGTTATAAGGATGTTAATTGTTATTTCGGGTTAAATCAAATCAACTTGCGAGGCCAAAGCCTCAGCTGAGAAGTCTTTTTTAACAATCTGGCGATATTGCGTCCATGTCGTTAAAAACCTTCAAAATGTTCAAAATTAGGTTAAAACCCTGCACACTACAGTGAAAATGGGTAAAATGCAAATTTGATCCAAGCAGCCCCCCCCCACCACCTTCCCTGATACCCCCACCACTGCACCCATAAGGAAAAAAAAAACTGGGTGTGTTCTTGTAGAAAGTCACCAATCAGGATTAAATCATAACCCCTCAGCAGCCAATGAGCCATGGACCAGCTGTGCTTTCATTGGCCCGCAGAGCACTGATAACCAGAACTGTGCCAGATACACCAGGGTAGAAATAACCCAGAATTACTGTAGCCTGAAGGGAGCAAAGCTCTTAATGCAGCATGTTGAATCCATGCTGCAGAAGCCTGCTGCTTTCTGGGAGATGTAAACTGTATGGTTACTATGTGCTGTGGCACACATACACACTGTTGCAGTGCCCATGACGTGATAGAAATGTTAGATGGTTACATGGAGCTGAGTTTGCTTTTTTTGCTTCCACACCTCCTTACTTACTCTGATTTTTATTTCTCACTTTGCTTTTTAATGAGAATCCAAAATGAATGACGACAAAACCGAATTTGCAAAATACTAACGTGCAGCTGCAATATGACTTTATTAGAGAAACTGCCTTTCTATAGGTCAGGGTTAAATCAGTGCATGTGAGGACCCTGTTTTAGAAACACAAACTCTAATAATGAAAATGTATGCTGTCTCCCAGCTTTGCTGTCCAAATGTTAAAATATGTCAGAAGTCACAGAACTTTGATGGAAAAAAAGTTAGACAAAAAATTGAAAATTCACTTAAGAAAAAAAGTAAATATATATATATATAATAGAAAATGTTTGTCTCTGTTAGCTAGCTTTTGCTCAAAAGTAGCTGGAACAGCTTTCTAAGTCTTGTATTGTGTTTGTCATAATCCCAAAATGTCTTTTTGGTTTGCCAAAAGTATTTATTATAATTGAAAAAGTTGTTAAGTCCTTACAAAACAGGTGCTGTATCCCTGTAGAATTTGCATGTATAATAATTTGAAGAAGAATTTGCATGTATAATATGAAAACCTTGTTTAGTGAAATACTGAAATGCATGTGAATCTGTGCATGCGTGAAACTAACACATTTTTGACCAAAAAATGTGTTTAGCATCATTTTAGAATTTGTAAAAATCCTAGGCTTTGTAGAGCTTTAGTTTTTATTTACACTCCAAAATATATTTAATTTAATTTGCCATTTATACAAGCTCACAGTAAAGCAGCAGAAAGCTGTTGTAAAGCAATATCAATAAAATTTGGGCCTCATTCCCAATTTTTTTTTCTTTTTTTGTAGGAACTCTTCTAAGCTAGCATGTCGTAAACCAAGCAAGCGTACATCATAAAACTATATGAGGATTAACAGCAAAGCCGCGCTAAAAAAACAAAAACAAGACAGCAGTTCAGATTTTTAGTACATTTAGGACTTTCGTATTGGCTAACCCTGCTGTCCAGATGTTAGTCGACCAGCTGTTGCTGCTCTGCTATCAGAAATGAGAAGGGCAATTAAACCTTCTCAGACTTGACAGCTTTGTTCTACCGTGTAAAAAAAGAAAGAATCCACTTTTACCCCTGGCTGCTCTGCTAACTCCTCAGCTCTCGGCCAGGATTGAGCTAAAGTCCCTTCCTCCATGTGTGCAGCACACACCCAGTGGACATTTGTTAAAGCTTGAGGTTATTTAAAAAATATTTTCCTCAGCTTTTTTTTTCCTCTTTGCTTTTTGCATATTTCAGTACAGTATCAACTTGCTGAAAACACAAATGTTTTAAGCCTTAGTCCAAATCTGGAGCAGTTTTGTGACCAGATCCTCGGAGCAAATTGCTTTGGTTGTGATCCTGTAAGAAGAAGTTCAGGTGCTGCACAGATGAAAGTCAGCGCATTGGGGACTTTAATTTGGCGGTGTGCTCTGTGGCTGCAGACACACATTTAATCTGCTGTGGAAAATGAGTGTGCAGACTTTGGGGAGACTTTTACACACGCTCAAAGGCCATGCATGTCTGCACACAGAGGAAAACACACACACACACGGATGCAGACTTGTGTGCAGGGTGTCATATGTTTATCCTGTAAGTCAGCTGTTTGATCATAATTTGTGATTAATCAGCCATGAGAGCTTTTGAATTAAGAGCAGCTTTTCATGTCAGAGTAACTGCAGCCTAATCCGTCTGGCCTTGCCCAAATGCTTTCTAGTTTAGCGAGCAGATGACACAGAGCAGGGTGCTCGTGCTCGTACGTACGGAGTCTCTTATAGCTAGAGTGGCAGGGATTGACTTCTGCCTCACTGATTAAATGTGTGTTTTGGGGGATACTTTCCATTTCGGGAGAGTCTGCTTTCACATTTAGACACTTTCATTTATATACAGTCAAGCAGGTGAGGAACCCGAGGAGCCTCTCTTTCTGGAAAGCAGAAACTGAAGGAAAATTACTCTGAATTAAAAAAAAACAAAGTGCAACGAGATGGATGTCAAAGTAGAATTACTCCACAAAAATAAGATTTCTTGTACCAGTCTTTCAGGGAAACTTGTCAGAAAACACTACATGTTCAAGTAGCATCACTTCATTGTTTCCAAAACATTTATACCTTTAAAAACTTCACATCTTCCTTTTCATTCCGCAGGAATAACATGGAGTAAATAGACTAGCATGTGGCTGATAGCGCTAATAATTTGTCTCTCTCGATTTTTTTCCAGCTTAGTTCGCGATTTGGAAGATAATTTAGCTCCTTTATTTTTTAATCGTGTAATGAATGGACTAAAGTAATAAAATATTTGTTACGCATGGACTGTTTGTACACTAATGTCTGGTTCTACGCTATTATAGTCGAATACGATATAAATGCTGATTCTTTTAGGAAATTTAAATTACCATTTACGATACAATACGGCATTTGTTTCGATGAAAGTTCGTTAAAAGAGGATCGTTTAGAGGTGTTGTAATGATTTTTGTGGATGTGTAATATGGCCGACTAAAGTCTTATGATTTAGCTAATAAATGTGCGAGTATTACCAAGACCCTTGTACTGCTCAATCATGTAATGCCACAGTATTTGCTACGATGGTTAATACAGCAGCATTCCTGTAACTGTAGGGGAACGGTGACAATGCTCATCTTTCCATGCCCATGAAAGATCAGACTGAATTCGTGGTATGAGGTAAGGACATTCACTTATCTTTCACACAGACATTACTATAGGATTACTATAGAAACACTCAAATGGCAATATAATGGTAACCAAACAGCTGGCAGTATTATACTGTAAAGCTTGCTTGCTATACAGCACAGCGGGTTGTGCTAAAAAACTGTTATTCTATTTTGCGGTAAGTATACACTAAAATAACAGTTAAAAGCATCTGGACTTCTGCAGAAATTTAATTTCTTAAAGTTCTTTTTTGGGGGAAACTGATCCTAATTTCCAAGATGATTCAGTTTGAAGCTAGGCTTTGATTCCAGACTGTGAAGTCTTTAATCCAAAGATTTGCAGACTCCCCTCCCATCTGGTAGAGTCAAGTCACAGCTCGGTTAGACCCAGACATTTGCTCAAAGCATAATGTGGACAAAGGGTGGACAGCGGCTCAGGCTAGTGCAGCTCTGATTTTCCTGTCATTTCTGCCACACGCTGCAGGATCAGCTGCAAAAATATCAGATCCTGCCATAAGGAACACTTGGCACATATGTATTAAGAAACAATTTCCCCCTAATCGCATGGGTTATATTGCCATTAAAATGCATCAAACTCACCCTGCATGGCATGCCCCGGGCACACTGTTCCCTCCCCACAAATGTTTCTCCTACTGCCCTTTTGTTCCGCTCCAGAATGGAGTTGACGCGTGTGAAACCGAACGTGATACCAGGGGCCCGAGAGTTCATTATTCCCTGCTGTTCTCACGGGGCGAGTGAAAAATCACTCCTTTGTGCCAAGGAAGAAAGAGCCTTCCTCTGACCTCATGGTTGCGCAGTGTAATGTGAAAAGGCCCAGAGGTTTGTGTGGTGTAGCCACACCCACTCTGTTGTGGAGCTGCCTTGGAATCCGACCGGGGTCCCTCGTCTCTGAGAGTGAGAGCTACGGAAAAAAACCCTGCCTTTTGTAAACAAATGTTTGGATCCCACATCATATACCACACTAATTGGACTTTGGCTGCTCACAGCATCTTTTTTGGGGGGGAGATGGGGGGGGGTTCATTTTCTGCCTTCTCCGTACACTGACCACTTCAGACCACAGCCACTCTCCAATTAGGCTCTCTCTTTTAACAGACATCTTTTTTCCTTTTCACTTTCTCTGTGCTGCAGTGCTGTGCAGTACCAGATTAGTTGGAATTATAGGTTTCTTGATGTCTCCTCAGTTAGGGGCTCTCCTCTCCTGTCCTCGTCACATCTCTCAGAAAGTCGACCAGCTTCAAACACAGTCCCCTCTTCATCAAAGTGGCTGCAGAAAGTTTCTTAAGTGCAGATCCTGTACGGTGGTGGATCTGAAGAGGCGTTCTCAAAGCTACAATCTGAATGCTACCAGATGACATAATGACCCACAGGAGCCTGCTGCCTTTCAGGTGTTACTTAAAGCTGTGTGTGGTATGTTTATCTCTGTGTGTGTGTATCTGAATGCCATAAGCATACACAAATACAAAAACTTCTTTTTTGGGGGAACACCTTGAAATGCTTGTTTTGTTAAAGTAAAAAAAAAATAACTACACTTAGTGGCCACTTTTTTAAGTACACTTTGTTAATGGTGGGTTGGACCCTGTTTTTTCCTTCAGAGCTGCCTTCACTCTCTGTGGTGCAGTTTCAGTGCAATGATGGAAACATTCCTCAGAGATTTTGGTCCATATTCATAACAACAGCATCACACCAAGCTGTGACTCTCATTTCACTGTATCCTAAAGGTGGATGACTGTGGAGGCCATTTTAGTAGAGTAAAGTTTTAGATGATTTGAGCTTTGGGACAGTACGTTACTCTGCTGCAGTCATCACACTGTAGTTGCAAAGGGATGGACGTGGTCAGCAACAATACTCAGGCCGTGGTATTTAAACGATGCTCGCTTGTTCCATGGTTGGTTTATGGTTTCCTGTTTCTAGCAGACAGAATTTGGACTCGGTGTGGTCTTCTGCTGCTATAGCTCATCTGCTTTGAGGTTTGACATATTGTGCAATCAGAGATGCTCTTCTGCATACCTTGGTTGTTACAAATTTTTATTTGAGTTACTGTTCCCCATCCCCTGAAAATTCCAGAGTTCATTGTGTGGGAAATTACCAGGAGATCCAGAGTTTCTGAAATAACCAGACCAGCCTGTCTGGCACCAACAACAACGCCCTGGTCAAAGTCACTGAATTAATTTTTCTTCCTGATTCTGATGCTCAGGTTGAACTTTAGCAGGTCATATCGACCCTGTCTGGATGCCAGAATGCACTGAGTTATTGTGATTTTCCAATACATTTGGGTTAACAAGCAGTATACCTAACAGGTGTGTCGGACAAAGTGGCTAGAGAGTGTATTTCCTGAAGAGAATCCCACCGTATTTCTTTTTTCTGGTTAGGCAATCTGCCATCATTTCTTGAAAAACAAAAATTTCCATGTGTTTTATTCAAAAACACACTTCAGAATAAATTTGATAAAGTTAATGGGTAAAATTGGAATCATTTAGTTTTAATGAGCCCAAAAACTGTAAAATTCTCAACGAGCAACCAAAGATTATTACATTTCTCAGAGAAAAATGACCATTAGACATCAATAACAGTAAGAAATGTCTCCTAATACTTTCGACTCTAGACGAGAAATGGTCTCATTTTTAGAATATCTTGAAAAAACAATGTAATCAGTTTTTACGGTTTGATAAACCAAATTATTAAACTGTAAACAAATATGAGGGAGCTTTTTGGACGCTAATGTTGGCTTATTCAAGATTTTGAAAACACTTATTTTATGGAAATTTCCTGAAGCTACAATACTTTTTTCCTAGACAACTTTTGCAAAACAATAACAGATTAAAAAATTACCTTAAATTATTTACGATTTTGCCACAGCTGCTAAAATTTTTTGCTTTACTCCATGATTTTTTTCCCTTTAAAATTCCTGCTGATGCCAAATACTTAAATGCAAAATCCTTCACTGCAATCTGCAGCTCCTTAACGCATTCAATGTTTAGTTTTTACGAAACGTTTTAAAGTTTTAAGGCGTAATAATGCACCAAAGATGGTAATGTTTCTGCAGCAGCTGCTAAAAGCTTTGGCAGATCCTGCCCGGATCTGAGGCTGTAATGGAGTTTTCATAGAAAATCCCACTAACTGTGTGATATACGATCGCCAGCTTTAATCACTCATAATTATGACACGACTCAACCAAACCAGCGCTCACATAAGGTTGATTTTGGAAGCAGTTCCAACGTTCCATGCAGCACCTCCATCTTTCCGTCGTCTCCCACCTCCCCCATATAGCACTGCCTTCTTAGCCAGGAATGTGGAAACGGCGCATTTCTACAGAGCTAAACCTTCATGGGAAAAACGTTGCTTCTTCAGTGGAGGAAGAACTGTTAATGGATTAAGGCGCTGCTGTTTCCCACCCGGGGGGCCAAGCCGCGATCGTACCGCGGTTTATTCAAGCTACATGTCCCCCCTGCATGTGCACGCAGGCTAATAGGCATGGCTAGCGTAGCGCAGCTTTAGACCCTGGTCCTCCGCCATGAACTTGGCTTTCCTGCCCCTCTTCACCCCATTCATGTCAGCAGGCCCTGGCATTCTTGTTGGGCTTTTTTTAAATGTGTGCACTTTGGGCGGCGATGAAAGGAGTTGGGAGAACACGGGATCTTAAATCACTTAATGAGGGGAGACAGGCAACGCTTTTGTCCAGCTTGTTCTGGAGCTACGTCCAGCCAAAGGCCTCTAACGGGCTCTGACACCTCGCTCTGCTGCAGACCTAAGTGTGTGTGTGTGTGTTGGTACATTGCCAACATTGCTTCAGCCAGCTTGGCTTCTGCGTCCTTACAAATTTTTGCTCTTCATCTCAGCATTCATTCGCATTTCCTCACCAGTCTCGCATGTTTATTTGGTCTATTTCGTGTCTTTGGGCAGCGGGAAGCATATTTGAGTGTGCGGTGAGGGTTAAGTGGGAGTTAGAAAGAACCCTCATCATGGGTTAGGCACGGTGTGGAGGACAGGGTCGCTCCCTGTGGGTGTTTGGCCTTGGCCTACACTTAGCATGTGCCGACTGCGACAGAGCATGGAGGAAAAAGCCAGAGAATGAAATAAACAAGTGGCAGCAGAGTCTGACGTGCTCATGTTTGGTCATTATCATAGCCTTGAATTAACCAACGCAAGCCTCTGTTGATCCGATGAGCTAAACACACAAATATGTTAATGGTGGGTGTTTAAAACTGTTAAACACTTTAATGAGCCCCAAAAGTGGATAAGCTTGTTTCCAAGTTCATTTTCTCAGATACTGAAAGTCATGCAACCCTCACTTTGTGTTTTACAGGGTACATCAAGAAGAAGAATCCAATTTCAAAAGGCAATTTTTTTTTAAAGTGGTGGACATAGAAGCGTGGAGTAAATTTAAAATACATGGCTGAATACAAAGAGTGTGTGACCCTCCAGATTCACGGCATGTGTCCAAACTCATCCCGTCCTTTTTGTGAGCATGTTTGGATTCACTGCAGCCACTGCTGTTTTTGTGGTACCTACTGGTAACCATGTGAAACTCATGAATCCCCTCTTTCTAACACTACGTGTTTCGATCATTACCGGTGAACAGCTGCGGAATTAAAACACTTTGAAATCGTATGATTATTTTTGAGATGCCCTGTATTTTAGCAGCTTAAGCTCAAATTCAGAATCTGAGTAGTAGCCGTTTGAGCAGTACTATTAGCCATAAGGTGATTTTCCTTTTACAAATAACCACAAAAGAAAGAATAATTTTTGTGTTTTTGTCCTTGCAATCATCTTGTCGTGTCTGCCTCCTTGGGCACCAGCTGCTCTTAATAAACTAATTGATAATTATTTTTTTTATGTCAATAAAATAGTATATGAAAATTGGCCATCGGACATGTACAAAGGGACAGCTCTACTAAAACGTCCAAAATAGCGCGCTATTCTCCAAATAGCACTTACATGACATTCACACACACACACACACACACACACACACACACACACACACACACACACACACACACACAAAGAGTTCCCATCTCTTATGCACAATCCTGTCTCTGCATTCTCTTTGCAAGTACAGATGCCAAAACCCAGTTTGCACTGGTGCAATGCGGAAGTCTTGTATACAATATTAGGATAGTATGTACTCACATACTGCTGCTTGTTAGGTATTAGAAAGTCAGCTGAAATTGGCACATTAGCACCAATGCCAAGCTTTGAGATTTTAGGTCCTCGTATCCACCAGCACTGAATTCACACCGTGTTGCCAGAATGTATATTAAAATTTTGAAAATAAGTTCTTGAAAGATTATTGCGACATGGGAGCATGGGAATGTGTAACTAATCAAATAACTCGATTACTAAAGGAGCCGAGCCTCAGATGCAAGAATTCTCAGGTAGTTAACCTCACTCCGTGTTGCCTGTCGTTACACCATTTGGATGCAAGATTTGGTAAGATATTTGCTGGGGCTTGCCGAGGAGTTAAAAACTCTGCAGAGGCTCCTTTTAATTAGCAGTTGCATAAAGGTCTGGAGAAATAGTACCCTTAGTCTATGCAGCTGTGTAGTGTCACGATGCTCTTGGTTGAAACACAATCAAGAGCATTGTGGCAATGAATATCCATGGCTCATTAAGATCACATTTTATATCGTGACTACTGCTTCTGTCTATATATATGCATTTTATGAATGCCTTGGCCATCAACTTTTGTCCCTCAAATGACCCTACATGTGTGGGTTGTCTTGAACCGTTTTATTATTATTATTTTTATTTGGCAGCCAGATTTCAAATCAGACTTAATTACAAGATTGCTCATGTGTTTCCCCCCTGACTTAATTGCTCATATTTATTATTTTCAGAGAATTATAAACCTGTCGTAATTCCCAGGGTGACAAATACTGTGATTTTTTTTTTTTTATTGTGCCTGGCATCTTACATATACACACAGGAAAGTCTTTGACATTGGTGCCTAAATTAAACCAGGTAGCTCTGGTGCCTAAGCCTAAGCAAACAGTGAGCAAAAACAAGGCAAAGCCATCACGTTTATGTAGTCTTTATAGCTTCAAACAGGTTATTTTCTTTTGGGAGTCCAACAATGCCCGGCACAAATGCCCAGAAAAGTCCGCATCCTTGTTTTTTTTTGTTTTTATTTTATATACCCTTTTTTAAAATAGTTTTTTGCCCTGGTGGTCACATTAGAAGCAGTAATGGTGACCACTGAACATCAAAGTTATGGATGTCTCCTCCTTTATTTAGATAGTGGCTTGTTAGCTGCCCAGTGGTGTTACCAAGATGGTTGGATTTGCTTCTAGAGCCACTATTATTGGAGATGATCTGAGATGCCACTTTCTTTGATAAAAAGTCGTATTTGATAACCAGCTGGAGTTGCTTGATAATAGGACTATGAACTTGTCTCTGCTTCAGTGGCACCACAATCATAATTAGGATCAGTATTTCTGGGCAGTCGTGGGTCAGTTTTTAAGTCCAGCCCTCCACCAGCTGACATCACTGACCATGAAACATCCCCCACCCCTCATTTACCTCCGTCTTCAAATCAAGGGCCAGCTCTCTCTCACTTCCTCGACACCCACTGCTCCACACTCCTCCAGCCGTGAGATGAGCTGCTCTCTCTCTGCTGTCTCCGCCACTGCTAGTTAAGTCTATTCACCTCACTCAGTCCATTTTCACTCGTGCACCGCTCTTAACACTCTCCCACATTCTTCACCCTGTACTCCTTCCTCCCCCATTTTCCTCTGACATTTCTACCCAAGGTGCGTGTTAGCGCTGGGATGGCTGTGTGGATTTGACACTCGTACTCCCTTCTCTGGCTCTCTCTCTCTCTCTCTCTCACTAATTCATTCTCTCTCACTGTCTGCCGTCATCTCCCTCTCCTCCCTCTTTCGCACATGCTGCACGCACGTATTTCACACATGCTCATGCACACACTGACTGCCTGGCAGTTACAGGACACCTTTCAGTGTTTCTCTCTTGTTCTCGATGTGTAAATGAGTTTTTGTGAATTCCTCTTCATTAGACTCAGCGCTTTTTTAAGGCCGCTTTGGGTGCCCTGGTACCAAACTCGCCTGGGATGACCCATTAGCATATCAGTTGCAAACAGCCACCGCAGAGCTGCTGTGCATGTGTGTATTCACATGTGAGTGATTGCATGTCTCCAGAAAGTCAAGATTTATATGTCGTCCTCAATTTAGCTTCTCTACAGCCGATTCTTGGCTGTTAGACCTCACTGTTGTTTTCAGCTGGCTCAAGTCCGGTTCTTTTCACACTCCTCCAAAACAAAAGAATGGCTTGAAGTTCCCATGGTAAATCACATTTACATTTTAGGCCTCAGGCAGCATTACAACAGACATCATGAGACTGGCTGTTTTAGACTCACATGGGCACTGCATTAAAAACCCATAATGGGCTAAATTCCTTTGCCACAGGTGCTGGTGAGATTTAAAACTAAAAAGAAAGTAAATTTAAAGGCTTGTATCACATGAGTATAATTTACAGCAGTTTATATTGCGGCGAGGCATGATGTTACAACCCTGCAACGCGTAGAAATTTCCTCAGGCTTCTATTTGTTTGAGAGCGTATGTGAATTAGAGGTCAAGATGTAGGAGTGCAATATGATGGTCTCCGACATAAAACTTAGAGGTGTAAATCAACTTCTTACGGAAACAAAAGGAGTCCTGCATTCTTCTGCACCAGATCCAGAAAAATACATTTAAATAACAACAAAAAAATATATATGCCAAAAAAAGCCAGGACCTCTAAATTTGATTTCAGGAATCAGTGCTGTAGATGTCATGATCATGTTTTTTTTTACAGATGATGCTGCTGTATTTTTTAGCATGTAAATAACACAAGCGATAAGAGGTTTAAAAACAGCAGGTTACATGTCTTTCAAACACCATTAAGGCATATGCTTCCATTTGCTCTCTTAGATGACGTTTATTCTTATATTGTGACAGTCCAAAGCCAAACTAGGCACAAGGGTTGGAAATTGGCAATAGCTGTAAATCTGTTCAGCACATCAGTTTCATCTTCTGTATTGAAACGAAGTTAAACTGCATCATTTGTTTAAAATAATAATTGAAGCATTTCTGTTGGTTGACAGACAGAGTGAAGGGCACAGTATTCTTATTGGTGAAAAGTAACCATTTTAATATGATATCAGTTGTTTAAAGTTATAGCATGTTATGTTGGGGACCTCACGCCTATAGAGCCCTGACCCACACACCCCTGAGTGTCCCAGGACCCCGCTTTGAAAACCACTGACCAAATAGGCATGGTGTCATTTCATTCCAGTTATGTCCCACTGTAAAGCACATTTAATACACTGTGAATGCACCATGAAGCTGACTTATAGTATTAGCCCTTATTTTTACTTTTTGTCCTTTATGATGAAACTTTTACCCCTATTATTATAGGGTGGAAACTGTAATTGATAAACCTGTAGCCATTGCTAATGTGGTTTTCTAAACTCAGATTGTTTATTTCAAAAAAATTTCACAAATTAAGACTTTTTTTATTTAATAATTTTAATGATCTGCAATTTTGGAACAACATTGATTTTTTGTTAGCATTAAAAAACAGCCGGTGCTATAGTGTTTAAATGAAATGCTCTTTAAACAAGTGAAGCTGAAGGCATGAAGGATCCTGAACCCGGTTTCAGGAGCCCCGGCAGCGCTTTTGGACTTTTCCGGATGTTTACTAGACTAAATGACAAGTTTATGCAAAAAAAAAAGAAAAGAAAAAAAAGAAGCACCAGCTAAACTGCAGTCCACCCAAGTAGTGGCTCGGGAACAAATCCCAATTTCCAGAGACTATTCGTGCCAAGCAGCCTTCTGCCAGTGCTGCCACATCTGTGCCTACTCAAAAGTTTTCTCGCTACATTCCTCGTCCTAGAAATATGTAGATATGTTTTCAATCAGAGGATCCCGGAGGGCTTTGGGCTTTAAGACAATGTGATTGTTATTTGATCATTTTTTTCCACATTTTTCAATACAGAATTTTTCTCAGCCTTTTAAATTAAACTTTTTATTTTAGTTATGTGATTATTTATGTAAACACACCTTTATCATTTTTGGCACTAGACTGCTGTCAGCCAACATCAAAAAGTGCAGAGTGTGAATTTTTGTCCTGCTCATATAAATATGGATTTGTGCTTGTGCGAGCAGACTACAAACAGACATTGTGTACCTTGCTTTGGAACCTCTTTGCAAGGCATTTGAATGGGCGGCTTGATAGGCCATGAGACCATGAGAAACACCCGACATGAAAGCCGTCGTCTGCACACCAAGGAAATTCTGCTGACACCTAATCACAAAAAGAGAGGAGTGAAAAAAAATCAGCCGGAGCCCACAGCAATCTCCATGGGTTATCTTGAGGGAGCGTAACCTTTGTGACATTGATAGGATTGTACACAAAAGAAGGCGCTGCGCTTGTGCATGCACCAACACACACAACTGCACCAGCCTTCTTTCACTGGGTTTTTTAGGGGTGTGGGTTTGCTGGGCTCTGAAGCTGCAGCAGAAGTGATGGATGTCAGGTTGCCCTCTGTCGCTGTTTTACTCGACTCGCCTTAATGGACCTTTTACAAACTCAAGTGAAATTGATGGGAAAACTACTTCAAAAAAATGAATCAGGGCTCTTTTCTCTTTTCTCAGGTTTGCAACCGCAGAGCGCCTTATCAACACCTAATATTTTACATGCAGTAAAACCTCCCGTAAAAATCTGTTTCTCTTTACCCCATATAGCTGGTCAGAGCTTAAGGAGCTGGAAGTCAGACTCAGGCTGGAAGGCACCCAGTGAAACCAGTCACTCCTCTCCTCTCACAATTATTTCTCAGTCTTTTTCTTTCTCATCATTTGAGAGAATGTTCTCATGTCAGGCCAAACATGTGATTCCCTTTAAGCTCTGCCCTTAAGCAGCTGACATTTTCTCTCAAGACAGACAGTGGAGACAGAGAGAGGCGCGACTATTTATTATATTTACTTGTCTATGGAAAGCGGCTATTTCTAGTGGAGGTGTAAGGCCGACTTGATGAGGTGTTTAAAACGGCGGGATAACACCCATACCAGGGTGCTATGACAGCCTCCCTGTACCCCTGATGGACTGCATTAATGGTTTTTATGTCAAGTAAATAGTTTGGAATAGTCAAAAAATGGCCACACCAAAGGACCAACTGCTACGAATCTGATGCAATTAATTATTTTGATACTGAAACACAATCCAAGGTTGACACCCTTAATGTGGCTGGCCAAAATCCCAACAAACTCCACATAAAAGCAAAATTGTCTGCTCGGTCTGGCCTAATCCTACAGACATTTGACTTTAGGATAGGAAACCATATGTCTGGGAACTTATCGGCTATCATCTGGTGATTTATCCTCCAGGAAGACTGATTAATATTCTCTGGTGTAGCCAGCAGATATCTAGGCCAGGACTTCCTGTTCTTTCCATCATATACAAATCATGACAGGAATTGAATCATTGGCAGACATGAGATTTTTTTTGAGATTGAACCTCCCTCCATCGCTCTTTTCCTCGTAATGTGAACAAAGCATACAAAAATCTATGGAAACCCATCATTTGCAAAAATCTTGGCTGTTGTCTACATCTAATGCAGATTGTCGTCATCCCTTACTATTCCAAAATTGGCGATCAGGATGACCAAATCACATTACCTGTCTAATAATTCATTGGTTTAAATGGCAAAAGGTCCCTGTAGGACCATAGCAATGTGTTTCCCATTTACACCAATAGCAACAAAGCAACTATTGGTAGCAATATGGAGTGTTGTACTCTGCCCAGGACTCAGGCTATATATAAACTGTTAAAATGGTGGATTCTCCTGTTAAAAAACGTTTAAAATAATGAGGACCGTGGGAACCAAAAGCTCTTCAGGCTTCAGACTGCTCTAACCACTTGATGTAAGAGAGTTTTTTCTACTCTTGGATCTATGTGATGTCAAAGAGACTGGATATCTCTAATATGGTCATCTCAAGCACACGGCTCAGCCTCTGTGGACAGCCAGTGCAAAGAAAGTTGACTTAAAGGGAGAAAAGCTAAAACATCTTGTTTAGACAGGGGAACTGAAGGGCTGCATGAAGGCCCAGTGTAAGATATAAGGACATTTTTGAACTTTAAATCAAATACTACTCTACTGCTACTCCATTATATTAGGAGCTACTCAAGTATAGAAACAATAGGTCCCAATTAAGGTGTTTTAATGCTCAATATAACATCCTGTTGGAAAATTATTCACATCACGTGTGAATATTAGTAATAGTCACAAGTTGTTGTATAATTCCAGCCAGGCTGTATATAGCCATTCATAGCAGTGCTCTCTGTTGTTAATATAAAAGTGCAAGAAATAGATATGCATTGAAATCCATCTTTATGAAATGTGCTTCATCTTAATAATGCCATTTCACTGGACCTTTAATTAGTTTCTCTTGACGAGTTTTTTGTGCAGAAGCAGTGACTGTGAAAACAAGCATAGAGGAAGAAAAATAGAAGATGGTGGTAGGGGAGACAAAGGGGGAGGGGTGGACACAGGTAAAGCACCACCTGAGGAGAGCAGAGCAGATTGAATGCACTCAGATCTTTAGCTTTTCTGAGACTCTCTCAGCAGAGTCCAGGGTCCCGCCATGTGCACCGAATCACGACCTAATCTCACGTCTGCCGCCTCTTCACCCATGCTGCTCGGCCTCTCGATGCGCATGTGTTTGATGGCTCTCGACTCTGAAGTGCGTTTGTTGATATGTTGATATCGTTTCTGCCCGAGTCAACACCTGCGGCGAGTAATGGCGACATAACAAGTCCGATCTGATCAGAGGTACATGCATGTTTGCACACGTGTGTTTAATGATCTTGTGTGTGATCAGCCTCTGGCTCAGAGATAAGAAGGCAAACAGCCCACAGGAAGTCACTCCGCACACCCAGCCGGAGACAGACTCCTGTTCAGATTGTCAGATTCTCGGCGTGAATGCATCGTGTTTGGACCATGGGCGGTTTTGTTGATGTCATATTTCTTTGTATGACCATTAGTCAATCTGCACAGATGCTGCTGTTAATGTGAAACACGTTCAGATAGAACGACGAGCACAAATTTGTTACTTTTAGCCGAGATTTGTGTCGCCCAGTTTGTAGAGAATTTATTCTTTTCTTCTGCACTGTCTTCACGATATCTGGCTCCTATTGGGGATTGAAGACATCTACCGGCACTTTTGTTCACACTGTATTTTGTGCTGATTTTTCATGTGGTTGTGTAGTGTAAATTTTGTGGCATGTCCCTGCAGTAGTGCAGCTGTGTTAAAAGCTTGCTGGCATGTACGTTTCCTCTTACCCGTGAATCCAAAGAAGTTCTTCGCAGCAAGGCGTCAGAACGGGATGTGGATGAGTTAAATGAGGCACACGGGTTTTTTTTGTTTGTTTTAGAACTCTTTTACCTTTTCACACCAGCTGGGATAATTTGCTTGACTAGGGAGAAATTATTGGACTCATCCCAGCCTATGTGGCGATACCTTCTATAAACCAGGATGAGCATGTTGGGGCGAAACAGAAGAAGAAATCAGCTATTTTAGGGGTCACCATCTGATCATCTGAGGCCACTGCTTAGTTTCATTATGAATAAAAATAGGTCCAGAAATTTCAAAAGGAGGGATTTACATGAACTAGCATGCACATGAAGCTCCACTGACTACCAGTACAGAACAGAGAAGCTCCGATTACAACGTGCACAGAGAGTGTGACTTCATTCGCAGCTAAGGAGGCCATTAATCCATTAAGTGTTCACTAAACAAATAGTTGTTTGTTGCTAATGTTCACAATCTCATGTATATATAACCTTTAAATCTGAAGAGCTACATTAGTAAGAACTGCAGTGACAGCAGGAAATGATTGATGGTAGCATGATGTTGAGATCAAATGACAAGGCATTAAGAGGAAAACCAACATCAGTGCATTATTGGTTCCACTTTGCTCGTGTTATTTTGTGCCTCGATGTCAGCAGAGGTCAGTCGGTCTTGACCCGCTGAACCTCTGTTCTTCATGAGTCCACAAAAACTTTGGGTGTCACTCAAACGATGGCCTCCCCCCCGCCTCCACCCATCCCTCAGCCATTGTCTAAATGTCATCTGGCAAACAAAACGCCTGTTCATACAGAGCCGGAACAAAACACAGCATCCTCCGTTCACACTGCAACTGTCAAACACTCCCAGCAAACGCTGCCACCTCCTGAAAAACACGCCTGTCTCGTCTCGTTCTCTTTTTTTTTTTTTAATTATCGGGGGCAGAGAACTTCTCACCCCAGATCAAAGGGGGTATCACAGCAAACATGGCAGAGATCCCAATCCTGAAATCCATCCTGTGTGTGTGTGCGTGAAAGAGAGAGTGTGTATGATTTGTGCATGGAGGCCATGAAAAAGCCCATTGTGGTTGCGCCAGTGTGCCTAATTAGTGTGTACATAACTATGTCAGTCGTTCTGTGATCTCCTCTTGTTCGGCTGTTGTGTGGGGCTCTATTGTGAGCCGAGTGGGAACACCGAGGGAAATGTAGATCTCTGTGTGTCCCCTATAGTAGTGTGTGTGTTATCAGAGACACACATCAGCGTTCCCGTCTGTCTGGTTGCGGTCTCGTCTTTGCCTCACCCGGCGAGCTCAGCGTCTTGGATGCAGCTTGATTTACAGCTGCGAGGCCCCGCGGCTCCAGGATCGGGTGGCGCTGCTGTCCTGTGTGCCAGCCGGGGCCTCGAGGAGTCAAGTTCAGCCTGCCTGTTTACTTTATGCACTTTAATAACTAACTTTATGCCCTTATCAACGGGTCTGAGGCCACTGTCTCTTTTTATCGTGCAGCTCCAGGGTCTGGTTTCCCCAATGTACCCGAAGGTCTCGCCTGACTTTTATTTGAGAACATGCATGAGTTGCTCAGATAACGCTTGCATTTAGGTTTTTTCATCAAAGCTAGTTAAAAGATAGTATCCTCTAAGTCAGTGGCGATAAGTAAACAGGTTTGATGAGTTTTAAAGTTTTAAACTTGACACTGGGAATTAAAAATCACTTTAGCTGGAAATTCTCAGGAGGGCTTTGCTGACTTGTAGTACAGCCTCAAACAGATGCTGAACTTTTATCTTCAGCAAGAATAAGTGCAAAATCTTTGCGTTGTTCAAGTCAGGGGTTCAATACTAATAATATTCATTTTTATTTTCACCTTCTTTTTTGGCTAAATACACTCCCCAAGTGTACGAAATGCAAAATAAAAAAAACAACAACACCTGAAAAGAGGAGAAGAATTCAAGCCTTTGATATGAAATTGTATAAAAATGCATTCCCATCACCCAGGGATGCCAGGTTACAAAACAGAAGAGACATTTTTGTTCGATAGTTTCCCTTGAAAACAAAGCTCGGCGAGTTCAAACTGTTGGAAGATTAACTTTGACTTAATCTAATGTTTTCTGTTCCCCCCTGCCCTGTTTGCGCAGATGAAAGAGCTGACTGAATGGGCTTTGTACTGGATGAGGGATAAGACTATTGTCTGGACTTAGCTATTGTCACAGTGCCCAAGGATTTTCAGTTTACCTTGTCGGTGTTTGAGCTGCCAGGTTTTACACCATGGAGACAAACTGTCTGACTTAGTGGAGTTTCTTTCATGCATTTCTTTTCATTTCTCAAAGTTTATTTGCAAATAAGATATCCTGTTGGGATGAAGATCATTTGATATTCCCCTGATAAAAAAGGCTCCAAATTACAACCGTGTCACTTTGCCACATGAAGTGTTGTTTTAGTGATAAACCATGTGTCTCCAAGTTTGGTATTTTTGAAAGATGACATCCTCAAAAGGAAAAGGGAGAAAAAAAAGCCTTCAAACGGCCCATTCTGGTGATGCATGAGACGGCACCGCAGGAGCTAGATAGATGGGAGGAGGAGTTAACACCCCTATCTTGTTTTTGTGCTGATATCAGTAATCAGTATAATTCTGCAGTTGTGACTTGATAAAAATCTCGTTGTCGAGCAAAACTTTTCAGGAGGATAAAGCGTGCATTTGATCTCCTGTAAACACTTTAAGATGGATTCACCGTGTTGAAGCTCCATGCCGCCTGTCTCCACTAGAAAAAAAGAAATAATAAAATACAGGAGTATGTGTGGTGGTGTACTGGAAGACAAAGCAACATGAAGATAACACTGAGGTGTGTTATCATTCTTTGATGTTCTGGTATAGCTCTTTGAGTGTGTGTGAGTACGTCCTGCTTTATCAGCACACAGAGATGTGAGGGGGCCTGACCTTATCGCTGCGTCCCTTCAACCTCCTACATCCCATCCTCCCTTTCTGCTCTTGAGATCGTCAATACAGACACGCGCACACACCCAAACAAAGCAGATCAGAGGAAATGCTCTAAAACAGTTCAATACATCCATCAGTGACACTCTTTGATGGGAGAGGATGGCCGCCAGTGTGTAGTGACGCATCCCGGCAGCTGATATCGATGAATCTCTGGATGTCGATGTTGTGGACCGAGTGGGAAGGCCCCATCATTGACCTGTGGTCACTTAGAGAGGAGAGCCTGTGGTGGTAATGGATTTTTAAGCCATGCTTACCTGTGCTGTGCTACAAATGGTGTGAGAGTTAGCTTGCTTTGCTGTTTACTGAGCGTGTGTGTAAATGCAGCGATTGAACGCTGCCAGAAAGCAAGTGATTTACAGCTCAATACTGCGCCTGAACGCACCCTGTGCGGAAACATGCAACACTGAAGCTGCTGCCCTGCTAACATCCGCCTCATGCTGCTCCTGTACAGGCGACGTGAAGGCTGTCTTTATTTCCTGTCTTATCTCTAGGAAACCCTGCATTCACCTTGCTTGAACAATGTTAGAGTCAATAATCTCAATAATGCTAAACTTATAGAAAACAGGAACTTGTGGTTTCTTGTGTGCAACGGAAAATTATAGCAACTAAACAGCTTACTACATCTTATGCATTGCTCAAAGCTGCATTCTATTATGGAAACATTTTAGTCAGCACACATACAGGCAATGGAAATTTTCTAAAGCTGAAAATAAATCTTCTAATCGTCTGCACAATGACAACCATATTAGGACACATAGAAACAATAAAAGCATGTGACTTTGCTCAAATGACAATCTTAAAATAATCAACTCTAACATGTTTGTTTCTAAAAATCTTCGTCGTCTAGATAATTTACATTAGTTTGACTTGGAACACCAACTTTATTGTCTTTTTTTTCTCCTCATATTACATCTTTAAATATTTAAAACTCTTACATTTATTATTGAAATTTTGTACCCCTAAAAATTATCTATCTATCTATCTATCTATCTATCTATCTATCTATCTATCTATCTATGCATGATATAAATAAATACACACACATACATAGAGAGAGAAAAATATTGTAACATTTACTGGCACATCACCTTTTAGGTGTTTTTTTCCTCAGTTGTTCCACCCCCATGACTAATATAATGATACTTTAGATCATTTGTTTTACCATATGCATGACTTAATCATCATTAGATAATGAAAATGAAAAAAGGAAAAAAAAGAAGAAGTAGCTTTTCACCACTATTAGCACACTTGAACTTTTAATAATTACAGCACTGCGTGGCTAATTAGCATGAGCAACTTGAGCGCATAGCTAATTATCTTAACATATATCTGTTACCAAATGTTTTTCTCAATTTCTAATTCTCAGTCTATATTTTCACACAGTCTACAGCAACACAAAACCTGCTATTAAATTGGTCAAACTGAAGCTCAGTCGAACTATATTTCTCTCAAAGCTACGTTAACAAACCACTAGTGTCCCTGCTAGTTTTAAAATATCACATTATTGCTTCTATTAGTAAAGAAATGAGACCAAGTGTAAAGCATAATGGCAACAAGGGTTATTGCGACATGAACAGCCAAGACTGTAGCCTCGCTGTCTACATTATACATTTAAAATAGTGATTTAAGTGTGTGTATAATATTTGAGAAATTTTAAAATCAATCACTGTTTAGTTAAAAGTCTGCTTTTTGAGCAAATAAAAAATCCGTGTTCTCAAGTGCACAGCAAACATCTTCTATGTTAATAAAGTTTAAAAGCAAACTGCTGCCTGATTATATTAAATACATCAGAGCACATGTTGTTCGTGCTGCTTTCTCCTCTGAACTCCACGTTTTTTTAATCGATCACATCGGCTTCTCTTGTCATCACTGTGCTGGGATGTGTTGTTCGTGACCTTCGGGCTTACGTCTTTGGTATGAATCTCTATGCCATTTATTTGACGATTTTTGAGGTCTAGTTTCCCAGGGCTCGGTGAAGTCTGCTCGACTGTTTGATTTAAGGCTGTTATTTTCACCGATCATTTCTCCACCGGAGGAGAAGGCCTTAATTTATGTCCTGTTTTTTGCAGCGCGACTATGCGGTCGCAGGCCTCATCTGTTTTAAAGCACGGAGGGGAAGTCATTCTGTAACCTCCACGCACGTGTGACTCGTTAGCTAACATGGCTATTAGCCACAGTTAATTCCTTTCTCCTTCGTTGCTGAAGGCCTTCCGAGAGACACATAAATATCCTGAGTGGAAAAATTTAAAAGTGAGGACACGTGACTCCGATCGCTTCCTGGCCACCAGCTGCCCATCTAAGCACTTTTCGGTTACGACAAAGACCTTCGCATACTTCATAACCACTGACACCGTGTTACAGTGGAGAAAAGGGACGTTCCCGGGTGTCACTTGGTCCTGATCAGAGTGAGATTTACGGTGACCTGACCCAGGAAACGCCAGCACGGGGTGGCTGGAATTATCCCAGGTTGACTCCTTTAGGGAGTGACTGCTAGAGGTCAGGGTGAGAGATCTAGATTTATATAGCCTGAGCTACATGCTGTACAGGCTCTTTCTCCATTTAGCTAATGGGCCTGCTGTCATAATAACCATCCTTTCAGGGGGGAAGAGTTATGGCCTCATTGTCTTCCTGCTAAAGTTGTTTGTGCGTTTTCTTCTTGGAAAGCTGTGAGAGCCTAAGGTTGGCCGCTTATGTAAGGAGGGTTGCTGGAGCTGCAAAAGCTACATTAGTGTCCTGAACGCTAAAAACATTGGGCCCATATTATAGTCCCACTATCACCCCAAGTTTTCACGTGTTCAGTAGCATCGTGAATGTGATTTCTTAAAGCAATCTGTCCAAAAAAAGAAAGAAAAACTGAAGCATATTCATACCTTATGGTACTGTAAGAGGGTGGGTTGAACCCACTTTAGCATCCTGTCATTTTTTACATGAAAAAATAAAAATTAAACAACAGTTGTGTTAGTATTCAAAAGAAGAAACGCAATGATTTTGTCAGCGTTCAACAACTGCAGCTCCTGCAAAATTTACACAGAATGCCAATACCTAAAGGGCGACACACACCAGCCGTGTCACGCAGCATCGTGTCATTTAATGCCGTTGGCGTGCACACCAAATGTGCCGTGCAGACCGAAGAAATAGTCAAGCATATGCCAAACGTGATAAAACTGCTGTTTTTCTACATCATTGCCTTATGTTTGGGTGACATTGTCACATGTCAGCCCACGGTCACGCCCAATGGTGAGTGGGCTTACAGAGAACACCATGACGCTCTGGTGTTGTGAGTCATGTCCTCACATTGAACATAGCGTGTTACCCTTAAGTCATGGAATAAATCCTAAATACCCGTAACGCATCTGATTACGTTTGCAGGTGACGAGAAACAAAATGCAGAAACAAAATTATTCAGAGTTTTGTTGTTCTTCTCGAGAGTCTGAGTGGGTCGCTGTGTCAGCTCATCATCATTTTTAACCTCAATTTAAACATAGTTGCAGTACATAGCTAATAACCGTTGCCACGGTTTTATCTGTTGAAATGTATTATTGGACAGTAGCTGAAAGTAAAGTTTCAATCACGAATTTCATTGCAAATTAGAACATTAATAATACACTCTAATAAATGGCTGTGAAAATATCAGAATCAGAATCAGAATCAGTTAATACATTAACTTACCGTTCTTAGTGACAGTATGGGCTCAGTATTATAGCTGTTTGAGGAAAATTTATTAATAGCAAACTACTCTACGTATTTATGTTGTAATAAAGTAGGCAGACACTTTCAGGTGCTCCATTTGTGCCCAAGGTGGTTACCACAGTGGTCGGATCCACATATTCTGGGGGGCCCTTCCTGTTGCAACGCTAACATTTATCCAGGCTTGCGACCGGAACTGGGGAAACAGAGCTTTCTAGCCTCTGAGGGTGGGCTTCTGTTTCCTTTCAGTTGTGATCTGCACATCAGACAATACGCTATTATTTATTTGTCAGAGGAGTCAGATGAGTTTAATCTCACTGTGATGTTCAAGCTCACCCATAACTCATCCGAGTGACTCATGATGGGTTCGAGTTGTGCCGTCTCACTGAGCAGTGAACAGCAAACTTAAGATAAATTAAAAGCCAGTGGATTCAAACCTGGGGCCTTCTCGTGAGGCAACTATGATACAAGCAGGTTTGTTTGGTGATTGTAAATTGACCGTAGGTGTGAGCATGAGCGTGAACGGTCGTCTGTCTTTGTTAGCCTTGTGGCAGACTGGAACAGTCCAGGGCGTACCCTGACTCTCGTCCTATGACAGCTGTGCTAGGTGCCAGATTTCTTGTTGTGGGTGGTTGTTAAAATATTAAATATGACGTTGTGGTGCAGAGAGTTGATGAATTGCAACAAAAGCTGATATCTTGTTGAGATCATACAGTTTGAGCCTCTGTTAGGCAGGAACTTTCTACTGCAGTCTACTTTCTACTTTTACATTAATAAGCTCAACTCGAGGAACATTAAAATAATGGCAGCCAACAGCTGACAGTGTTATAATTATTACATTATATCCTGCACAGCACAGTGCCATAAACAGTACTGTACTGTAACTGACCAGGAAAATGTGTTTTGAAGTCACGCAAATGCAAGTGACAACACATCTAAAATGAAGATATTTTAAACTGGAAAAACTTGCAGGCTGACTCTACATATGGTGCATTTGAAGCAGCATAAACAACGTTATGGCGTTTTACAGCAGAACAAACAGCTAACCAGGAAATCAGAGGAGTAGTTAAATAACATTGCAGTCAAGCAAAGGCAAACACACACAGAGCAAATGGACTATGAAACAACAAATTCCTCTTTGTTTTATACAGTGACACAGGTTAGCACGAGACACATCTGTGCCACATTCCTCTCCCATTCTCAGAAACGCGCTGTAGCCTCCAGCTAACCCCAGCTACTACGGATTAGCAATGCCACGCTGGCTAACAGCACAATACAAAGTGTTGAGTGGAGCTAACAGGCTGTTCTGCGGCTGTATGCGGAGCAGGTGTGTTGGAAAAACTTTAAACACGTATTCATGCACAGTGACATTTATCATAGTCTTATCACAAACCCGCACAAAAAAGCACATACTGGCCAGATGGGTGGTTATAGATCGGCACGGGCCATGTGCCAGCAAGCGGCATGGTCATTAGAGGGGAAAGGGTGTGCAGAAAGAAGCCAGTGAGATTGCGAGGGAAGCCTGAACCTCCTGGGAGCTATTCCTCTCTCTGCCTCTGTGTATCACATTAGGAGGAACATAAAACTTTATATTGTCTTAGATGAGATTTTAACTTTGTTTTAGACTGGGTCTTGCCCCAGAATTAATGTCGGCCTCTGGACCAGCACTGAGCTGATGCACTACTAAAAATCCCTACTGAGACCAATGCTAATTACATTGTGTGACATCTCAGGTGCAGCCTGCAAAACGCTGAGGGAAGCTGGAGCAAATACATTTTTTTTTCTCCCTTTTCTGCCAGCAGCCATTTCATCTGTGAGAGTAATGTGTTTTTAGTATTGGGAATTTTATTCTGTGGGACAGATCATCCAAATCTGTCAGGAAAAATGAGCTGGATTCAAATGACTGGTCAGATTTGTGGCCTTTTTAATATATTCTTTGTATTATTGCGGTTTATATGTCAGCATCAGTTTCCGCTAGTCGAATCCCAATCCTCTTATCAAATCTAATTAGGTTTAGTTTTTATACTTTGGAAGAAACTAAAGCTATAAATAACTTGAACTTCTTGGTGTGTTATCAGCTTTTGTTGGTTAAGGAGGCAGAAACACTACAATTTTTCTGCGGTAGCCTAATAAATGGCCATAATCTGTAAACTGAATCAGGTCCAGGCTAACTAGTGTTATTTTTCACAAAGCTTGCTCCAAAGTATTTGGAGTCCAGAGGCAGAACTAATTACTGGCTTAAAATATTTATATGATACGCATGAAAGTTTAACAAGAGATTATCCTGCAATTAATGTGACATAATGGTCTACGTTGTTCCTCAAGTGAAAAGTCAGCACTCTGTTAGGCTTGCTACCCTGCTAACCTTGATGAGTTCATGTTAAAGACTTAAATAAAAGGTTTTATTGAGATACTTATTAGCTTCAGAGCTGATACAATCCAAGAACCAAGGCCACATCTGCCATTTCAGTACTCTTAGATAAGTTGGGGAAAAGGACTTGGGAGTTGGAGTTGTTTATGAGGAATTGCAAAACCGATTGGGCCAGATTCTTCCATATTCCAGTCCTAGTAACAGATGACAGTGTAAATTTATTGCTTCAATTTATTTTTTTTACGCGTGTGTGCACGCTTCTGTGTGTATGTGGCGTATTTATTTAGGTAGTAAATCCCCGGCAGGCAGGACTGAGCCTGGCAGTGTAGCTGTGTGTCAGGACTTACTCATCGGTGTTTGGGGAAGGGATTACGGGGGATGAGAGACCTACATTCACACAAAACAGGACGAAGGGAACAACACGGCGAGAGCGAAGGAGTCCATTTACTAACAGCAGACAAGTTCTCCGCCTGTCTCTTCTTCTCTTTTGTTCTCCTGCGCCATTTAGCGAGCGCTTTCATCCAAAGTGCCTCACCGTACCATGCGTGCATGCATTTTTAGCACTGGTGGCTCCACTGGGAATGCAGCACCAGCCCCTCCTCACCTCCGCTACCCTGGCGGCGGCGGTGCCATGCTCTGCCAGTTGAGCTATGCGGGACCACACACATGCACGTCTTTCCTCCTCGTTAGTCCTTGCTTCTGTAAATTATTAGAATAATGTCCTGCTATTTGCGACAGCTGCTTCAGTCACAGCTGAAACACATCTACTGTGGTGGGCACGCTGTTGGATGAAAAACACATGCAGATACAGTTTTTGCAAGAGTTTTACTGGAAGTGGTCAAAGCTCATTGTTTGCAATGTTTCATAAATGTGCTTGGATAGCATTGTTATTGTTATAGAACATGGTTATAATTGATACACAAATTAGTATGTAATCTGGCAGATGTTGCTTATAGTCCTGAACCTAAAATGAATCATCAGTCAGGCCAGGTCTATACAGAATAATACCATCTTTCAGCTCATTGTTTTGGTTTTCCTGAAAGTAACCCACAGAGCAATTTGGTGTTGATAAGACATCTAAAAGCACAGCTCACTGGTTCAAAGTGGTTTGGTGTGTGTTAAATTTGACTCTAAGGTGGATATTTTGCTGCTATGTTTTCAACAAAAAAAGTGCAAATATAAATGTTCCAAGCAGGAGTCTTAATCAGTTCACTAACAATAGTAACTTACCAAGATAATTTACTGTATGACAGAAACACAACAGTTTTATATTGGCGACTGTTAGGCAGCGTGACGATCCAGAGCTACAACATCTATTCTATAAATCTAGTCTGGTGGTCGCCAGAAAAACTACAAAAAACTAATTAGCTAGCTACTAGTTAGCAACTTAGACTTTACTGGAAGTTTTGGGATGACCAAAAATGAGGCTAACAGGAGAGTGAAAATTGGACTGAATAGAAACACACTCCAAATTAAGTCTAATCTTGCTCTGTCTATACCAGAGGTGGGCAATTAACTTTCCCAAGGGGCCTGTTGTGGAGGGCTGTGCCAATAAGCTGAACTCTAGTCTGCACGATATCACTGTGGCCCTCCACAACGGTCCCAGTTTCTCATCTTGGTAAAATGAATGGCCCTGGTCTACGCTCTAAACTATTTGCTAACAGGTTGATGTGCACTTCTGTTGATATCATCAAGTTTAAAAGATTGGTGGCATGCTTGCTACTTGCTTCAACCAACCAACAGTATATGTCTAATAACTATTTCCAGAAATCAAGAAATTATGCAAGAAATTAGACACTAAATAACAAGTGTGAAGTCAATAGCATGCTTTCCTCCTCCACTCTCGTTTTTTCTTCGTCCTCTGCTGTATCAGTCTGTCGTTGGTCCTCTACAGCTCACCCAGACCTGTCAGCCCTAAATCAGGGGAACAGATGAGAAACAAATGGGTTTTGTCTTGCACACATGAGGGCGGGAGATACGCTTATCAGTGCTTTAGTGGTGGGCTTTACCCAATGCACCACCACTGCCCCGAGCCACAGCTGCCCCTTTAACTTTCTCCATTCCTTCTCTTCCTCTACCTGTCATTTTATCTGAAGAATGTGGGAATGTTGTAAGGCTGGGGATAGAGGGAAAGGGAAAGAGGGATAAAGAGAGGGGAAAGATAAAGGGGGGAAAACATGGTGTTTTTGGGTGTTGACAGGTCTCTTCTCTACACCGACACCTTTTCCTGAGCCGAGGCGGATTAGAGCCTCATTGGAGGCCAGTAGATCTCCTCCTCCATGACTCTCATTTTCCCAGGCACCCTTCAACCCATTACCAGTCCCCCTCTTCTTCTGCCTTAAACCAGCCACTAGTCCTTATTCTCAGAGGTGGAGTGGGACTTAACTTGTTCCTGGCATTCTGGCAAATTTCACCCGAATGGAAAGTGAAGCTGGCACTTCTCGGATTAAACTAAAGATGGTTCAGATGGTTCCCCCCGCCCGACTACACCATTTTCTTATGCGACAACAAGATTGTTTTAAATTAGAGGCCAAGAGGTTCCTTGCAAGCTGCCATATGTTTAATTTATACTTCTGAGTTCAATTTTCATAGCTCCTACAACATATACTAGTGGCTGACACCATTTGCAGAATTTATAAGTGTCTGTGAAGGTTCTCAGTCATCCAGGTCATCGTAGTCAAAGGAGCTTGCAAAGAAAAGCGTCTGGACTTCTTTAAGTTACTTGAAGACGTTTCACCTCTCATCCGAGAAGCTTCTTCAGTTCTAAGGTCAAATGGTGGAGAGTCCATTCTCAGGCGATTAGAGGATCATCAGGGGGTCCTTTTGTCCCTCTGTGGGGGGATACTCCCACTAGGGACACTATATCTGGGACTCTCCACCATTTGACCTTAGAACTGAAGAAGCTTCTCGGATGAGAGTTGAAACGTCTTCAAGTAACTTAAAGAAGTCCAGAAGAATTTATAAGTGTTGCTGTGCAATTTCAGCAACACAAGATTTATCTGCGCCAAGGTTTCTCTCACGAGTTCAAAAGACGGCAGCACTGACTGACCCAGCTGAGTTGTGTCGGGCTGTGTTAAAGCAAGGAAAAATATTCTATAATATACACATGTTGCAAGATTTGTAAACTCTTTAGGTTTACAAACGCACCTTGGAAGCACATGAAGTTGTGCCACTTGTGCCTACTTAGTCTGAAGGTCGCTGCGGTCAGTACATGTGCTGAAGAGAGAGGACTGTGGAAGCAAACACTGGCGCTCTTTGCTCGGGATCCACTTGGGACCATTTAAAAACTCATCGACTGTAATATCATCCTATTGTGCAGCGTTTACTGTCAACACCATCCACTTAAAGCAGCCACAGATGCGCATATCGTCCATCGCTGGCACCGAATCTGTGACATGTCATTTGTGGACCGGTGCCGCTGACCGCCAGGCCACCCCGATGCTCTCATCCATTTACGGTGAGGCTCTGAGTGCTTCAGTCATGACAAGGGGGCCCAGAGGCAGAGCTGGCAGAGCCCATGAGTGTTTGTGAGTGTTGGTTAGTGAGTGATTGAACGCAGCTCCCTGTGATGTGTGTGTCAGAGGCACAAGAAAAAAAAAAAGAAATTGTGTCAAACATTTGGGCATGCGTGTGTTGAATGATTCTGCTGATAGATGCTTCATTTGCAGCTTGCAAGCTTTCATTGTGTGCGTGCAGATGCAAATGTGTGTGGATGTCTGTGCGCACCTTTGTAGGCATACATAGATGAACTTCATTGCGGTGTTAATAAGAAGCAGATACGCCTGGAGGGGTGTGGGTATTTGTGTTTGTGTGCGCGCGCGTGTGTGTTGTGTGCATATGAGTATGAGCTCTCATCTCCGGTGTCAGATCAGTGGTGCAAAGAGAGGAAACGCAGAGGTGAATATTTATTCCAAATGGGGGAAATTCCTCTTTATGAAGACAAACAGAGGATGAAACAACGCCGGAAAAGAATTTCAGAATTAAAGAGCTGTCGAAAATTCATTAGCAGTTATTAAGATGTACTAGTTTCCTCTGTTTTAATCATCTGTGCTGTGATCTTCTATCTTATTTGCATTAAATTTCGGGACAATTAAATGCATGCAAACGGCTTGACAAGGGAGCATTTTTATGATCACCAAGAATCAATTCATTACAGAGAAACATTAAACGCAGAAGAATTTGTTTTAATGACGCCGCCACGGGGACCTTATGACAACAGTTTATTCCAAAACATATGGCAAAACATAAATAGGATCTCATGTGGGCACAGAAAAACTCAATGTGCAGAGTATACATTTACATTTGCATATAAATATTCACTTCTCTCTAACTGTGTGTGTGTTTTTTACTTATTAAAAGACAAGAATTGACAGGTGTTATGCACATTAACCACAAAAAGTCAATTATGTCTACTCCCTTGCTTATTATCTTGTGTAATTTTTCCTCCTGCCCTCCCCTTCCTGTTCCTTCTTCTGACTGATATGAAGCCAAGTGAGTACAGCTGGTTTGTGACCCTTCAGTGGGCAGTGGGGTCTCTGGCTCCTCCTTGAATCCCCCAAACCCTACTCTGATTCTTGTCTGCTTGTAGCCGGGGAAACCATACGAGCGCGAGGATAGCACTTTAGCACGAAGGCGAAACACTCCAGTACAGGTGCCAGAATTCTGACTTTGGTCTCAGGAGGAAGTTTGATATTGAGGTGTGTGATGTGACTTTGATACCACAGTGATACCAGTGGTTTCTTTTAAGTGTTATACCAATACCCAAGAAACTTTAGCCGCTTTCCATACTTTCCATTTGAATCCAGTGCTGAAATGTCAATGGTCAAAAAGCAAACTATTTATGCTTTTATAAGCTTTTTAGCCTTTATTGAGAAAGGCCGGTTAACTCGAAAGCTGGGAAAAGGCACTCAGAAAATATCCTGGGGCAGATTCAAACCCGGGGCTCTGCAACAGCTCTGCATTGTGGGTCACCTGTTCGATCCAATGAGCTAATTTGGCAATCATGTCACTTTTTTTCCTGTCAGCCAGAACAACTTTAAAAATAGTGTCATTCAAATAAGTATAGTTGTGTCATTTTTAACTCAAACCAAGTTGTTTTTAATAATAATGAATTATTCTTATTCTAATGAAGTGTAAAAATGTGTAACACCTCAAACTGGGGTCTCTGATATGAGTTACACTTTAGTTACACAAGTGTAAAATCAGAATTTTGATGAGATGGGACTAAAATAAACAAAACTCTGCTCAGGTACGAGGCAACAAGAGCTGGAAATTAGTACTCAGGAATGTGAAAAAATGCGAAAACTTGCATCCAGAATGTGTCACGAATAATCAAATCATATTAGAGGTCATAACTTCCATGGGTCTGTGCTCTGTATTTGGTTTAAGATGTAAAAAAAATCTTTTAATTTTCCCTTTTTACTTTCTTTTAAGTATGCCATGCATATATATATGTTTTGTTTATTTTTAGTTTCATTAGCAGTCCAAGTTCTGTTTGCGAAGCACATTTGAGCTCGCTTTGGTTGCCTGAAGTGCAATACAGTGGATGCAGTCCCTGTTTTCCTGTTACATCAGCAGAACGGGAAAACAGGGACTGTGTTTACCAATCTCAAAAATCATGTGATTCGTCTTTATAAACAGTAGCTGTCACACAGGTAAGGAAATCTTAACTTTAATCTACTGGCTACACTGGAACCCTGATAAATCGTCTGTTGACCCTAAGGCCAAAGTCCACAAACTAGGGTTCACTGTATGTGAGCTGTTACTGTGGCTATATTTCTATATAAATTGGACGGTTAATGTAAGGTTGAGTCCACCCAGTTGAAAACAACATAAATGTGACCAGAAACACATGATTTAAAATGTCACCAAGCAATAAATAGAAAGGTGGATCCCACATTGTGTGAACTGTTGATTTTCTTATATAAGAAGATTAGCCTAATGGTTCCCAGGTTATTCAGTGTAAACTGACTTGTAACATGCCTGTCCAGCTGTATTGATCTGAACTGTACTTGTACTAAGATTTTGTTAGGTAGCCCGATAGCAGAAAGATGATACCCCCCTTTCTCGCCTTCAGCGCTCTGACTGGTGTACCGTTTCATCTGCTAGTGGAAGCAGCTGCCAAGTAGCATGGCATCAAACCTATTTGAGACTGAAGAAGATTGAATATGCTTGCTGCTGCCAGCAGTTCAGGGTAGATAAGATATTTCCTTTTCATATAAGTGAACTGCTGTAAATGCGTGAAAAAGAATAAATCTCTTTTGTTCTACTTCCAATTAAGGGCTTATCTGAAGTCCATTGCTGTTTTCTCTTACACGCCGTTTAGCTAAGAAGCTCTCATTAGTGATGGCCTCACTCCAAGTGATAACAACTCGTGCTGAATCAGTTTGTTTTGTTCAAAAAAAATGGCAATGAGGATTGGATGGGCCAAAACAAAATGAAGGACAAAAAAAATATCCAAACATCGCCCCTCCTTTTTAAATAAAATAATTTATCAAGAAAAAAAAGAGAAGAGCCCGAGATCCAGGTCTGATAGGCGAAAAAGGTCAGAAAGGCCGTTTACATTCTCCTCATGTGCAGTCTGTCTGAAACCTGCTTCACATCTGCTGCTGAGATGAAAAGAGCAACGCTGTTCCTCCCAATTAAGACCCCCTAACACACACATCACCACCACCGCTGTGTCCGTCTGTCTGACTCGAGCTTTGTCCACCCAGATGTCACCGTGTGTCTGTCTGTAGTGTTGTTAAACAGCGTGAGTACATTTTTATTACTGCTGTGAAGAACAAGACATACTACACTCCAGTCAAACCCTGAATGTGGGATTTATGACAACTATCACAACTCTATTGTTATTGTGAAGACATTTTAAAATGATAAAGCATAGTCTTTTTAAATTTGGGGGGTTTAAAAGTGTACTTAACAGTAATTATCAGTAGTAATACCAGTGTCACCAGTGTAGGCCCCTACACTTTTAAGACACACAGCTTTATTATTAGACATTTTTAAATGTCAGTTGTATCTGTTACTTGCTCAAAGATCCAGCAAGTTGCAGTGATTTAAATGTACAGTTTTTAGCATTCTCAACGATGATATAAGTGCAGCAGATTAGCTGACAACAAACAATCCTAAGGCATGATTTTTCACTCGGCTCTGAGCTGAACAGAAGTCGTTTTCCCTCCGAGAAGTTGTGCTGTTTCTTGGAAACAAAGCTCCTGAATCTCGAGGCTGGAGCGGCCGCCAGCCTCCATCTGCGTCCCTGCAGCTCCGGCTCTTGTCACTTGACACCATCTGCATGCTAACAGGCCCGTGAGAGCCTCTTCAGGCCGGCCGGGCACACTCTGCAGGGCCCTGCGCTGTCCGGTGACAAGTGTGGTGGGACGAGAGCCAGGAGGCACACAGGAATGCAGCAGGCACCGTGGGTGTGTGCGTGTTTCTCTCTCCCTCTCCCTCTCTCTTGCTCGTTGAAGGCAATTCTTATTGTTTCCTTAGTTTGTTTGCCTCTGGCTAACCTGCGTCACTTCCAGAATCTCAACCAGCTTGCCTTTCACTTTGTTTTCATGTCACACCAGCTGCCTTGCTGCCTGTTTGTCCTTAAATATCTTAATTATTATTTCTCAAGGATGGAATTCATTTATGTGATAGTTCTTTTAAATTCAAGAGCCATCCTTGCCCCATGTCATGCCCAAACCCTGAAAAAATTCAACTGAAACTAGCTGCTTTGAGAAGGTTTAACGTAAAAAGCTCATAAAGGAAAAACAGAGAGAGATGAAAGAGGATTGGGGCCACTAAAAAAATAAATAAATAAAAAGATTTGTGGGTTTGTGCTTTTTTTTTTTTTTTTTTTTCAAAATTATGAGAGAAAACTCATAATTCTGGCTTTTTGCCTCAAAGGTCAGAGAAAAAGAAAAGTCTGATTTTTAAAGAAAAAGACAGAATTCTGAAGAGTTTTTCTCAGAACTAAGATAAATAATAAATTTGGAGGACAAATATTGAAACGAAATAAATTATATTGGGTGATTTTACGTGTAAATTAATGCAAAAGATTCATTATTGAAATTGTACCTTGCACGCGAATGAAATGAAATAGGAAACATGGTCAGTCTTATTTTTTATTTTTATTTTTTTTAATCTTTTGAATAAAAATTAACATTTTTTAACATATCCAAAACATAACCCATGTCTGGTTTTGGATTAACTTACTTAACCAGATCCTAAAGTCTGCCAGGATCAAGCAGAAAAGTCTTTCTATTGTTATCTGGGAGCGATAATTTCCAAAGGAGGAGGTAATGTGGTTGATCAGCAGACCTATAATTTTAATAGGGATCTGCTAAACAATGAGAAACATGCAAGACTAATGAATCTGTTGCTTATCACACAGCTAGACTGTCGTGTTTTATCAATAAGATGGATTTTTTTGCATGTGCCTGCCATCACTCCTGACTTGAGCTCAGTCGTTTTGAGGGATTATGGGGATTTGAGTCTTTAGATGCATGTGAGAGCAGTTGACCTGCGTGTGACGGCTGCAGCCTCGGCTGCACAGCTATACTACACTTCCCTCCGAGTGTTTGACACCTGGAAAGGTCACATGTGCATAGATACAACCACAAACACAGGCATTTGATAAACACGCGGTTCCTCAAATGTGCTTCCTTCGACCTCGGCTCACACACAAAAACACACCCACCCAAACACACAGAGCACTCAGTGAAGCCACCTGTGTGAACAGTGCTCAGGTTGGAGTAGTTTGCATTACCAGAATGATTATCGCTCAGGCTGTCAGAGCAGCATAAAGGCTTTGTTGAGGTGGATTAGCTGCCTGTAGGGCAGGGCTCGAGTTTCTCCCTGGGTTAGGCTCAGCAAGCGCCTAATGACAGAAGGAAGGTGTACTCTGTGACCTGTAGGTGTTAAACCGAGACCTCTTCTCGGCTGCGATGACCTGGCCCTGCGATGGGACAGGTTGAATGTGCGAGATGACATCTCCACTGCAGCCACAAAGCCAGCGAACTTTGCCAGCATTAGCAACACTCAAGTTAATCTGAATGCAGCGGTGGCTAGACTGAATTGTTCCTTTGTCTTACAAAAACAGTAGTTGATATCCATGCAAGAAAAAAAAAAGGAGGTCATTTGAACTAAATAAATGGGCCGATCCTGCTCAGTTGATTGCTCAGCTAATTAATCATTAGGCTCTTTGGTCAACCAAAAAATCTTTAGACAATTAGTCATCTTAAAGGTCTTTTTTTAAAAGAGGAAAGACCTATTAGTCTGTCGTTACTGGAAAAAATATGGGAGAGATTAATCTTTGGATTAAGGAACAATGAAATCGTTTTAAGTTTTTTTTTTTCTAATTTCCTGTTAAGAAAAATTGTAATGAATTCTTCTAAAAAGATTAATTTAGTGCTAATTACAGGAAAACTGAGGCAATTTTCAGGTGCTGCATGTGAAAATAATAAATACAACTTAATTGCTACAAGTCATCATACAGCAGGTCAGCAGAACCTGGAAAAATTACCCTACATGCAATTTAGCAAGTTCCAGTAAGTCTCTGAACTTTACCTCCGCTTTTGCTCAGTTTGTCAGCTAACAGTGTTTGACTTTATAATGTTATGCGCCTAAGAATCTGCTGCCAACGGTGTCTTTTAAAGTGTAACTGTAAAGTGTAAAGTGTAACCTCAAAAACTACAAGTCCACCAAATGCCTGATTATGAGTGTAACAGGAGAATGCAGGAGTGCAGGGACGGATAATTGAAGTGACGGTGTGTTTAGGAATATGTGTCACATACATGACATATAAGAGAAATATTTCAGAGAGTGGGATAAACAGGGTTAATAGCTACTCACAGCTAGTATTTTACCCTGGGGCCCTCACACAGTTGAAACAACCAGACTTCCTGTCATGTAGTTTTCATCAGCATGCCCTATAAATAGTGTAAAAATAAAGGAAAATAATTGATTTGAGAAATTGTTTCACTGATGGCGTTCAGGATGTTTAAAAGTTAAGTCTTTGTTGAAAAATGGCTTCAGCAGCATATTTATCTCTGCACTGAGTTATGTTCTTCGCTTTGATAATATTTAATTGAATCCAAACACCACTGTGTTGAATAACATTAAAAAATGTCCAAATGTTTGTGTCTCTGTGATTACAGTGGCGCTGGGTTAGCTGCTGAAAGGCTCCCTGTCCATGTAATTGGCTGTTGTTCGGAGGGTAAACACTATCTGAGGAGTGTTGAGCCCGTGAAGTGTTCTCGGTGTGCGTTTGTGTGTGTGTCTGCGTTAACGTGGTGAGTGCTGAGAGCAGTGTGTGCACAGTACTCTGTGTGTGCTGACTGATGCTGGGTCCAATTCATTTTAAACTCTGGCCTTCTGTCTGATTCACGCACAGAGATTTGCTGATTTTTGGTGACACTTATCTTGTGTCACACCAGCATCACTGACTCTGAGATAAGCCCACATTTATTTAATAACCTCGAAAAGCAAAAAGATATTCTAGATTTCTAAGGATTATCACTGACTTTCAGTCAGGCTCTGCTGTCTTTAGAGTATTTTAGTTTTAAATTTAAAGATTAGCATAGTTAAAATTAAATTAACATTTTTTTACGTGTCATTTGAATGTTTCACCCCTGTCTCAGAAATGGCCAGGTTGTAATGTAGGCAATATTCTATATATAGGTTTGATGCTGCCTTTAAATGGATGTTCCATGTTGTTCCCTTCTTAAAAACAGTAACACATGTATATGTATAGCAAAGTGGGCCTGCCATTTTTAAACTGATAGATCAGTGTCTAAGTTAAAATCTTTAATGTTTTTATACATATCCACAGCCATGGTATTGTAGGTAGTCTGCAATGCATAGCCATAAGTTGTTAACAGAAATTAGCATGCTAACATGCTAAAAGAGACAGAAAACAAAGCATCATGCTATCTGTGTTTGCATGTTAAATTACACAGAGTACAACTGAGCTAAAACAGGAGTGATGTGCTGTTTTTTCTTTGTACCAGCTACAAATTGAGCAGTTGTGTTTTCAACCATATGTATTGTACAGCTGAGAGGTGATAAAAGTGTGGACTTTTTCTAAAGCTGACAGAGATGAAATTGGCTACAATTTAGCGATTGTTCTCAGTTGGTCAAAGCTGCCCTTTATTTGATTGCTAATTTGATTGCTAAAAGTCAAGGAACTATCTATCTGTAATGCTAGTTAATAGTGTTGCAACAATACTCCTATCGATATTGAACCGTTTGATACAGTGCTTTCGGTTCGGTACGCATATGTATCGAAAATATAAAATTTTTAATTTATTTTATCAACTTTTCTTCTGACGATGCTGTCTGTGTTGAGCGCTCAGTGGATCTGCGTTCGACTACTCCGCCTAGGCTGCACTGTCGAGTTCAGATCCACTGAGCGCAGCGCAAGCTAGCAAGACAGAAGCTAAGCTCGTTGCAACATGGCAACTGCCTCAACGCTACCCGAAATTGAACCTCCCCCACCCTCATTCAGATCTGGCGTTTGGAACTATCTTGGTTTTCATGTGAAGTATGACCCTGAAGGCAAGCGCGTCATGGACAAAAGTAAAACAGTATGTCGGATGTGCCACGCAATGCTCAATTGGTGGGAACTAGTGCGTTAGCGCAGTTAGCTTGTTAACGTGTTGACGCCGAATTTTGTGTATCGTTGCACCCCTACTAGTTAAGTAGCTAACAGAAGCAGATTTTACCATCAGATGTTGATGTTAATTAGCCATTGTGGCATGATATATTGGTATTTCCACTTGTTAAAATATTGTATGCACTAGAATTTTCCAGTAGCTGTACAGTTTCATGCTTAGGGTTAGGTTACACACTGTGTAAGGAAGTATGTACAAAATACAGTCTACTGCTTGATGAAAGTGTCTGAATTTAGACACCCTGCTTTTTATAACTAGAACTTCTTCAGAGTTTCATGAAGACAAACATGCTGACATGGAGCAGTTGTTGAATTTATCTGACATATTAGCTATGTTGGTGTTGTATAGCACATACATGTGTTTGGAGGGCTACAAACTACAACCAGCTTATCCGAGCATCATTGGCAGAGCATAACAAGCATAACATTTTTAAAATGCATTGTGTTATTATAACTATACAAAACAAATGTTAGGGGAATCTAACATAAATATTGGTCAATATATCAGATTTTTAAATCATCAAATATCAGTATTGGTATCAGTCTTAACAATCCTGTATTGATCGGGCTCCACTTTAAAGTGTTTCTTTTGAAATTATATACGCTCTATAAGTGAATCATGCATTACCACAGGTCAGCAGCAGTACTAGATCATGATGTGATTTTAATGAAACAGGATACCAGTTTATTGAGTTGCTGCCCCTCCCTGGTCAAATAACAGCAGCATTGATTAAGCTGTAAAACTCTTCTCCGAGCTCTGGTAATTGGTGGAGAGATCAAACCTGTGGCTGTTTTGACAACCGGATGGTTTCTCCCACCGCTAATCATCCCTACTCCTCTGGCTTCAAACCCTGAAGGACAGGAAGGATGTACATTAAGGGCTGAAGTACTCAAAGTCGTAAAAAGTAATGACAGTGTCTGCTGGTACTGGCGAGCAGCTGCAGTCCAACCGTGTGCCTACAGTCCATTATTTGAAGACAACGTGTGAGTGGTCGTATCTTTTTACAATGTTCCTAATGGTTATGGATGAAAACGATGGCACACATGATGACGGCGCTCTTTCCACAAGGCGATAATGGCGGTCACATGCCATTTAGGACAGGAGAGAGCGGGTTGCTAATGGCAGTGAAAGGGCAGGGAGAGGGAGGAAGAGGCAGAAGGTTCGGGGCTGTATTAAAATGATCAGAGATGGCAGCCCTGAGAGGGAGTGAAAGAAGAAGAAAGGGATGCTAGTGTAAAATGAGCACAGAGGAAGGGTTAAGATGGCAAGTCTAGCCCTGCTCTGCTCTCTCCGTCTCCCCAGGGGGTATATGAGAGATGAGAATGCCTATCATTCAGTGAAGGGGAGTATATTTATCCAACCCTCCACCCAAGACTCCCATTGAATGTGTTTGAGCTCTTTTCCTCTTTTAAATCTTTCATTTTCAATTTTCTTTCTTCATTTTTCGTCTCCTCTTTCTTTCTGCTTATACATCTCCCATTGTCTCCTTGTCTGTGAAACTGCTGCTCTCCTATGCCACGAAGCACAGAATTGATGATTTTTCAACTATAATTAAATCAATAGCACAATATCAAAATATATTAATGTACAGTAAGCTATATTCAGTACCGTTCCGTTTTATTTATTGCGTGCCAGTTCACAGTACCAGTCATCGCAAGGCTTGTTAAATTTCAGGTAAAGCCAACAATTCAGTAGTCCTTTTTGAGCAAGCAGTTGGAGAAAGTGGGCAAAAGTATAGAAAATTTACATTCAAAATGTCAAAAATGTTATGCAAAGCAATTTTCATTAAAAGAAAACTTTATTGACCACTAGGGGCAGCAAACTGAGCTGTGCTGGAAATGGACGAGCGGGAGATTAACTGTTTTTTGAAGTGCAACCAAGCATCATTTGTTATGGCAAAATGTTTGAACACAGAAGATTAAAGAAGACAGTTAGCAGCAGCTATCCTCGGTCTCTTTTATTCCTGGGAGCATCTGTCTTCCGTATCAGTATTTACACCCTCGGATCATTGTCTTTGAATTCCTTGCATGAGTGCTGACCTGATAATGACTCAGTCTTCATGTGAATACGTATATTCGAGTGCACCCATTTAGCAATGGATATTTGGCCCAGATCAGCAGTTTTTTATAGGTCACATTTGGCCTTGACTGAGAGTGAGCCTGACTGCCTCAGCTCAGTCACAACTTTGCCCCATAGAAGCTAAATATCAGGTGTGCTGTGGCATTTTAAGCCACATCTGGTCCGCAAATGACCCATTTCAAGCTAAGATTGTGATTTTTAGTTCACATTTAGCTCACAGACCATTTACCAGTATCATAACTTAGCTATAAGTTAGACGAGAACAGGTCCAAATGTGTCCCCTGCCTGAGAGGTGTTTGTTCTGTGTTGCCTTAACTGGTCACTGATGCTTTGCTATTAGTAGCACTTGGCTGGGGAACCTAGCTAAGCTGACAAGAATCAAACCTACTCGGACAAGTGTTTCTCAGACTACAGTACGTCTACAAGCACAGCACCAAGTCTCTATCAATTATTAAACAAGGCTATAGAAGCTTTATTGAAATGCTGTTCAGCCAACATTTACATTTAGCCCAGACATAAAAGAACCATCACGATGATAAAGGAATCATCCTGCAACTCAAAAAGCTCACTTGAACCATTGTTTCCTTATCCTTGTTTTTGTTTAGTTTTCTTGACTCAACAAATCATCTCTTCCTCTCCATTTTTGGTCTCCAATCACACATTTCAGTTCAGCCTGAGCCAAATCTTGATATTTCTTTTCTTTTTCTTCTTCTTATTTTCCGACTCACAAACAAGCGTAGGCAGTGACGGTGTCGCGAGCAACTGTCAGAGTGAGACAGAGAAGAGAGTCTGAACAGCAGGCTAGTATCTTCTCTCCAATAACAATTACATCAAGTGGTGTGTTAAATGAGGTGGCCCACGGTTCAGGGGCTAGGGCTAATCACTGCAGTCTGCTCCCTAAAATACAGTGATAATGACGGGTGGATGGGAGGATTTAGTTGCTGCCAAATGCCTAATTTAACCCAGGCGCATACTGTACGTGGAGAGAAAGGCACCATGAATGAAAAGAAAAAGGACATTTCTGACAAAAAAAAAGGAGACACACATCTGTCTTACGTCTCCTTCCCTTTGGCGAGGTGTGGAGGTTAAAAAGTCATCTCCTTGTGTTCTCAGATGGAAGCCGGCCCGCGGTGAGGTGATCTATCAACGGCAGCTCTATCTCTCCTTTACGGCCCTCTCTCCATCATCACATAGCCGCAGTAAATCCTTCCTCAATCTGACGTGCAGCTGCTGACATGTGGTTCCTATCTAGCCATTTCACCGCTGGCCCGGATTCAGCCGAAGTGGCGCTCACCGTCACCGCCATCATCTATTGCTGATCCGGGGTCAGTTGTAAAGTTCAGAGAGCAGGCCGGAGAAAGACTGGATGTCAGGTGTTGCGAAACATTTGACGAGGACGTGTTTGTGGACCACGTTTCTTGGGATGTGATGAGGATGTGAGTTTATTGAAACCTTTGAAAGGGCGTGTCTGTGTATGTGAGGGGGCTTGGCTTTGTTTAATGCTGGTCAGCTGTTGGATAGCAGCTGGTGATATTTTTTTTGGCCAGTCCACCGTATTGGACAGGTCGGCTTCGTCCTGAGCCAGATTTCTGCTGCTCAGAATAATATGAGCCGGGTCTGCAGAAGTCACGTACGTGTGGGCGGATTTCACGTTTTTCTCTTAAATTTTGTATCCAGGGAGAATTTACCACTTTCAACAGTACGATATATAACTGTTGGCTTTACTTTGGACCGTTTCCACATTAACGACACTGAGTTAACAAAAAGACTTCATTTCTCTTACCTTCAGTGGTTTTTAGTTAACATTTTGCTTGCATTTTTCCAGAATTTGAGATACTGATGCCATATTTGTAGTACAACTATTCTCAATAGTACTGGGCTTCCCAGGAACCATTTCCCAATAATCCAGAGCTGCTTGAGTATATATTACTAGATTGTACTTTCTGTCACAAAACTCCCCATGCCGCTGCTTTTTGATTTATTTAAAACTTAAATGTTCATCACTTTTGTGGCCACAAACACTTGGAAAAAAAATCAAGGCCTTAATTCTTCTTGACGTTATTCTTGTTAGTCACAAATCCATCTTCCTAAACTTTTGCCTCCTGCTGCCTCTGTGTGCATCAGCATCAGCAGGTATGTATTCACGTGAAATTCTGGAGCACCTCTCACCTTCATTTATGCTTCTTAGCAGCAGGAAACCGCTTTATATGCATTGAAATTTGCCCATTGGAGGTCCAAGATGGGCCATTACCTCACCGAGTGTACGACTCTCACTGCGCCGAATATGTGAAAGAGGAACATGGCCTCCACCGGCGCTGACACTGGAATGCTGCGGTGGGTGTGAATATGAAATACAGACTCTTAGGGAGGAGCGTGCGAAACTGAACCCAGGACTTCTAAAGGCGGCGCGTGTGAATCCGAGCCGAGGCTCTCTTAAGGCGGTATGCGCAGATCTGAGATAGTCTCCGGTTTGAGAGCTGATGGACGAGACTCTGACAGACATTCTGTGTCATGGGGATGAGGCGGAGGGGGCCTTTCAGGGGCAGATTGAGCGGACCAGGTGGTACAGTTTGGCGTTGGCATGCAGAGCACTCAGGGGATCCTTCTATGTTTAGCCTTTACATGATATTACATGTGCTGTTTTTTCTCGACCTGCTGTTGGGTGTAAAGTGGAGTGAGCCCAGCCTCCTAAGTGGTTCTCCCATCGACGTCCTTACAATGAACACATCAAACTTTACAAGTCTTTAGAACTTTAGTAATCGCCCTGCACCAATTGGAACCTTACATTATAAAAGAAGATATAGAAAAACTTCATTAATTAGATTTAATTTAAATCTGATTTAACTAGTTTAGAATTTCTGCTTTTATTTTTCAAAGCTAAAATCAATGTAAATGAAGTTTGCGGATCATTTTGGAGGACTTCAGATCAACTAATTACATTATTTACAGACATCCCAGTATGCATCATTTCAGTTAGTTTCAATAAAATATATATATTCACTGTTTTCTGGATTAATATTAGGGCGATGCTTTGTAAAGTTCATTCGTACCTGTGTTTTTAGATTTCAAATATGTTTAACAGTTTTAGTGGGATAATCTTTTCCCACGTTTCTTCAGTTTTGCAATAGCAATCACAAGACTACATCATGGATGGATGGATAGATGGATGACTGGTGAAATGATGTGACTCAGTTATTTTCTTCTGTATTTCCAGGAAACTCTGAACAACAATTACTCCCTACTTTTTTCTTAAAATCTTCAACACAATGAGTGGCAACTTAATAACTGTAGTAACACATTCTCAATTTGCCTTGTAATTAGTATCAAATTGCATGGGACTTTTGAAGTCTCCTAGTAATTTTCATCAGCAGCAGCAGGATGTTTCCAGACTTCTGCCAAAAGAAAACAAAACCTCTATGCGGGGAAAAAACTGCTGGCTAATTTTTGTGAAATTAATTGGGAAAGATTCCTGGAAATCATAAGGGGAATACAGGAGCCATGAAATAAACTGTTCCCAGGTTTTTTAGCTGATTTCACCAGAAAAATCTTGAGGGACCACCATGACATGAGAGTCACAGTAATCATGATAATCACAAAAAATTATAGAGGCAAAAGAACAGAGAAAACTGTGAGCAGTGCCTTTCCAAAGAAAAGCTTCTCAGCATGAATGGACAACAAGGATTTTGAGGAATGGGAACCAGTGGTGTTTCGAGCCTGTAAAATCCATTGAGACTGTGAATGTTAAATTGGGCCAAACAAACTCAGAAAGACACACATTCACACACAGACCTCCTAGTTTGTATAAAAGACCTGTGGGAGTTTTAAATCAGGGATGTGCTCGTTCCCAGTCCCCTCCTTTGCGTCCTTTTGGTTTTTCTCACATTATTTTGGCTTCTTCTTTCACTAGTTAATCCTTCACTCTGCTGCTTCCATTTTATCCTCTCTCACTCTCTTGTCTTTAAGCTTCACATACAACCCTCCATCTCCACCCCTCCACCTCCAGAACCTTGAACACAACAATTTTTCCAAGCCTGAGTTTTTAGCATTTCACCATCTCCCCACAGAACGCCTATTACTCAGCCAAGTCAGCTCCACCGCACTTTGATGTGTGTGAGACCTTACTGGTGGATAAGTGCTGGTGTTGCTGTGTGTGTTTGCATGCAGTCGTAGTGGGGTGTGTGTGCGTGTGTGTGAATGCATTGCAGGCTTGTCATGGGCGGGTGATTGAGTCCAGACGTTGTGGGCTCCTCTCGTCACCGTTGTCCCTCCCCTCCGACACCACCACCAACCAGTCCTGGTTGTGGGTTCAGAGTGTTTTGGGCCCAGGGCGGCCTGGAGGGGCAGGGCCATGGCTCCCTGGGGTGCAGTAAAGTGATAGGGCTGCACAGGGGGTTAGGATCGCCCCTGGGGAGCGAGGTCGGAGGTCAGAGTCTTGGCCTCGCAGTGGGGATCAGGGCCATGTTAGTTAAACATGCTTCAGGTGGGGCCTTCCTGTAGAAATCACTGCTGCTTAGGCTAGCTCGCATCTGGCTTTCTGTCTGGTTTGTGCGTGCACGTGCACTAGTTTTGCTTGTTTGTATCGCTGCTTTACTCCTTTGTGTTACTTTTTATGGCTAAACTTTCTTTTTTAATGTCCTACTTATATTAAAGAGAGTAGAAACAGGGATATTAGCATTGATATCCAACTAACAAGCCTAAATAAATACATACTAAGTATTTTTGCATACTACGTCTGGTGCTTGGACTCACCATACATTTGTGCTACATGAAATTATTAAGACAAATATGGTAAAGACAGAAATATTTGCCTCATTCCGCTGGAAAGATGGAGCAAGGAATGTTTTTTTCTCCTGACTTCATGTGCTGACTGATGCTCCAATTCTACTTTAAGTTTTTGAAAATCTAGCCGCACGAGGCATGACGTTCGTCAACAGCTCATGTGAACGAGTGCACGAATGGACCACGCAGTTTGTGGTTTTCCATTTGTGTTTGGCACTTTTTCTGCACTAACCTTAAGGTCCAGAATGGAATAAGAAAAATAAAACACGAAGGTTTTTCAGAAAATACAACAATCATGATTTCAGCCTTTTCTTCCAAGAGTGTTATAGAGACAGGAAATGACTTTAACTGGTGGCCATAGATGTGAATTCTTTCATTTTAAAAAGAAAATGAGTCTTTTTGTAAAGTATAATGTTGCATTTTCTGAAATTTTGTTGTATTTTTTTTGTTTTGTGGTTATGATGTGGACCTCAGAGTAGAACGATATGTAGGAATGCTAAAGAGCCAGCTAAGGCTGAATTGAGTAAACGTTTTGGCTGACGTGTCTCCTCCTAATGTTCATTTAGCAGTCTGGCTCCTTGTTGAACATATTAAACTTGCAAAGTATTACATTAAAGCATAGTTGTGTAATAGCGCCAAACCTGTTACGCAGCTATGCATACAGAGCTCAGAGTGTATGTCAGCAGTTGCTGGTTGTTGGCCTGATGGTAGCTGTTGGTGAGGCAAGAAAATAAAAAACGTGAAAAAACATTACTGCACCACAAAGAGGGAATTTTTTTTTTCTTAAGGATTATAAAAATACTTAATGACACAGCAGTGGCATCAAACATCTCTACATGCTATTCTAATATAATGTGGCCTCTTTAAAATAACTACTTTGGCTTTATTTTACTCAATTCTAACTTTAAAAAGCTTTTTGTTTAATTGAATCTAGTTCCTATGTAATTTAATTTTGTTAAGTTCATAACACATATAACAAATTACCAATATAATCAAAAGTTTAAATAAATAATAGGGCTGGTTTAATGTGGATATTTGTTGATCATTTAAAGCAGGGCAAAAAAAGAAAGAAACAAACATAAAGAAATGAACTTTATTGATTCAGTAAAGTCAGCCCATTAAGTGGAAGACAATGAAATGCCTGCAGAACACAAAGATGGCGGGGAGAGAGCGGGACTCCTGTCTATAGCAGCAAAAAACAGAATAAATGAAGCATGAAGCATGTCATGGGGAATTGAGTTTTTTAAGAGACTTTTTAAACTTCACCTTCCATCCCTCAGCAGCTTCTAAGATGGACGACAGCGAGGTCAGGCCGTCACCTGGGCTCAGACACTGACCAAACACTGGTTCTCAAGCTGAATAATGGGCTGTCACTAACCCCTGACCTCAGCTCAGAGTCTAAGGTGTCAGATCGATATCAGCCGAGCACGGTGAGCGTCTCATCTGACGGGAGGCGTCCTGGGATGTTCAGCCACTGAACCCTGCACGAGCGCACACACTCACTCCGTGTGCTCGGGATCGTGCTCGCCACCAGAATCACGTGCACACGCGTGCCCATATCTGCAGCGCCTCGCAGATTGTTCCTCCATCCACTTGGGCAGGTGCTGATGGGACATATGCTAGCCGGGTTATTTTAACCAAACCTGCTGTGGGCCTCCTGGAGTCATGTGACATTAGAAGTACTTGTGTGTCTGCGCTCATGTTTAGTGCTTGTTTGCCTTCTTGCACACACTCTCAGGTATGTTTGTTAAAAGCGGCGATTCCATGGCTGGAGCGCTGTGTTGCTGTAAACTGCGGTCATGGAAACCTGAACAAGCATCTTTAGCACAGAGGGGGTTTATGAGTCGCTCTGTCGGCCCCTTGGGGTTTTACACTGACTGAATGATGGAGCCCTGCTGTGTGTGCGTCTGTGTGCTGACTCACACTCACCCCATGCTTCCATTGCTGCTTTGACCTCCTTGACACCAGAATAGCGCTGTCAGTAATTAACCTGCCTCATTCATGTAAGACAGGAGGAGAATCGCTTGTCTCACTCAGTTTGTGCACAGTCAGAAATACTCATCTGAAAGGGTCGGGTCACTCAGAGTCGCTCGGCAGCAGTCTGACCAGCAACGACTTGTTTTAAAAGTGGAATAATTCGCGATCAGCTTATTATCAGCTGATCGCTCCACACGAACATCAATCAGAGTTTTATATTTCATTTCAGGAGACCCATGTAGGACTCAGACTGTAAAAGTACTCAAAAAGTTATGTTTTTAAACTTCTATATTGAGCAGCAAATTAGCTGCACACATTAGAAATCTGCCCACGAGCTAGAATTGCATTCAACATATATATAGTGAGTAATTATCTTAGTATAAATTATTACTTGGATATTAAGAGACATTCCGGTAATTTGCACTTGAGATGTAAGCAGGGATGCTGGAAGCAGGAGGGCTGAGGGGCCACTGGGGTTCCCGCTTCATTAGGTCAAGTAAGCAAACACAATATTAGGTCTTATGTTTAACATCAGAAGTTTGATTTTTTTTTTCTCCCTAAATCGAATAAAGAGGACATTGCATTGTTGGCCACAGTGACTACAGTGAGTTCTCTTTGACGCGTTTGAGCCTTTTTAAATTGTTGTGAAGAGACGACTTTAAATTAAAGGCGCGTTTCAGGCCCCGCTTCATTTTGCTGTTCTGTTCTTCTGGAGGAATTTTGTAAAGTCAGAGAAAATAACCCTGATTATATCACACTGAGGTCATCGGGGTAACGCGAATTTCAGGCTGTTGAGTGTTGAGTTTGTAATAAGTGGGCATTTACCAGGAAAACAAGGCCTCTAATGGAAAAATGCTGCATTAGTCGCATTATGTGAAATGTAGCCTGTCTCGTGCTTGGGTCCAGCTTTTCCATTTTCCAAGGAATGTTAAATTGAACATAAAGTTCTTTCCAAGAAATTAAAGATGTGAAAAATAAGGCTTTATTTAAAGTGTGCGTGTTTAGCAAACTTAACATTGCAAAACATCTTGGAAACACTATTTTGAGAGTTCAGCATCACCTTTAGTAATTAGTTTGTTCTCAAAGTTTGCGCTGGTACATGAAGTGCTCAGAAACAGGAGCTTTGTGGTAAGTTTGGTTAGAGTACGTGAAGCTTTACGTAGATCCTTGTCTGTCTGTCGGAGCTCCTGCAGCTGCGTTGAAGGACGAGTTAGCAGTTGACACAGTCAAGACCGCCAGGAACCAACGACGAACTGTCCGCTCTCGTTCCTCCCATCTCATCCAGCCTCTGTTCTCCCTTTCTGAACTATCTGAGGTGCCTTCCCACAAGCAGCAATGTGTTTTCAATCAGAGGCCAATTATTCACCTCCACTGGTTTTGTTCCCAGCAGAAAAAAAAGAAGCAGAAAACAGGGAACTGTCTATACTTTACAGGCTCCATTTTTCCCATCTCTCTGCTGTCAGCACCCAGCCGGCCTGAGCCCTCTGGCAGACACATTATGTGTTTAAATGCAGTCTGTGCCTATGTGAGTGTGTTTGTGAGTCTATGGACAGATGTGTGTGTATATAATTAGCCACCTAAGTAATGGTGGCTTTAACTTTCCAGAGGCGGAAAGCTGTGAATGATTGGACAGGTGGAGGGAGGGCGATCAAGACCTCCCAACCCTGAGGGCAACGGGGTGGACAGACCCCATCTGGTGACATCACATTACATGATCAGGACCTTATCGGGCCCATTAAGGGCTCCCCCTTGAGGGTGCGACTGGGAACTACAGACTCTGTGGAAAAGTAAGAAGCAGCGTGAGGTCTGCACTCTGCGGTTGTTGCATTTGCATCTTTCAAGTGTTTGTGTGACAGGAGCTTCATGTGTTTCTGTGGGCTCAAAGCATCGCTTCTTTTCTCTTTTTGTGGAATAACCCTGGGAAGCTGCCCCTCGTGTGACCCACCATGTTCATTAGGAAAACAACAGGGTGGCTTTATCCTGTTCTCCTCCTTCCACTTGTCTTCTACTGTTTTCTTTTTCCCGATCAGGTCTTACGTTTATCAGTCTTCCATTTGATTTTCTCCTCCTCCACTCTTCTGTTTTACCCTCTTTTCTTTGATAACTACTTCGGTTTATTTTCCCGTCTTTCATTTTGCTCCCGCTTCCTTTCTTTTGTTTAACCTCACTTCCTCCACTCCCTGTCTTTGCCCCCTCTACTCCCTCGTCCTCACTCCTGTTTCCCGTTTTGTTTCTCCAAGAACTTTCCAGTTTGTTTTGTTATCTCTGAATTTCCTACAGGGCAGTGTTGTAACTTCTGTGCAGTCAAGGTTGTGGCTACATTAAGAAATCTTCACGAGGTTGTGAACTTTTTGATGGGTGGTTTTAGTTCTTGTAGGTTTACTTTTACAAAGTGTTTACTGTCATTTTTTTCAGTTTTAAAGAAAACATTTTTTCAGACCCAAAAAAATTAAACTATGTCAGAGAGATATGTTCTGAGGAAGGTAAAGGAGACGTGTGCAGACTAGGGATGCACTGATATATCAGCCCATTAGCTGACTTATATTGGCCTTTTGAGACATAGGATGATGTTTTCTGATGTAAGTGGCTGATAATTGTGGACATTTAGCCAGGATGAAGTCAAACAGAGTGATGAAAAACTGAAAAACTTTTAACTGAAGATTTCTTTATTTCACTGCACAAACAGAAGAATAAAAAAGAATAAAAACAAAAGTAAAACATCAGTAAGTGCATCAGTCATAGGTTAAATTATTTTAAACACAAATACCAACCCAGATTTTCACAATCGGTGCTTCCTGAGTGCAGACAGGTTTTTTTTTCCCTTTTATTCGTGGCAATAAAATAAAAAGTAAATACATATAGGTCTCACTCTCTGCCAGAACATAATTCCTGGCAGCAAAGAGAGGGCCTGAAACATCATTTAAAACCCTCATGTTGGGAAATAAAACAGTAATGCTTTATTTATGGTCCTGCTGTTTCTCAAGACTTTCCTCCAACGTTTCCTGGAACAAAAAAAAAAAAGAAAAAAAAAAGCTTTGTAATATGGGAGAAAAGCGAAAGCAAACAACGTTCTTCTAGAGATTCGTGAGCGCCGTTGTTTGTCACAGAGAAAGAAATCAAACCTTTAATGCAATAGATATGAAAAAATCTGAATAGTGCAAAGGCACCTTTTCTTGTTTTCTTTCCTCTTTTCACACCCTTCCTCCACCTCCCGCTCTCTCTCTCTGTGTTGTGGTTTCTCTCTAATCTGGCTCGACCATTCCCTACCTGTGCCAGGCCACGGAGTAACACAAACACACCAGATGGGGATAGAGAAAGCAAACAAAGTGGGAGAGCTGACTGAAAAGAGGGATTATCCATAGATGTGTGCTTTGTTAAGAGCTCCGGTTACTGATTCATTGATTAAACCCCTCTAACTGGGCATGAGTAATTCAGCCAATCGGGGATCATTAATCCCTAAGACAAATGGACTAAGGTGCTTTTGTTTTGTTAATGGCTCATTATGACACATTTATAACTAATACTGAACTGTTGAACCATGATTTTTTTATACTGCTAAGGTCTAATCGTTCTTTCTGCCTCCTGCTATCAAACCCCAAAGCCTTGTTCAGCCTTCGACACCTCCCGCTGCTCAGAGCAACAGCAAAAGGAAAAACATAACTGTTGAAATTGCCTCGATCAGCCCTCTGAAGGCTTAATGACTCACTAAATAGCCTATAACAACAAAGCCATTTAGAAAAACAGATGAATAAATCTTTTTTGATGAAAATGAAGAAACCCTATTGCTGGTGACTGAGAAAGCAGTTGAGGCTTTTTAGCTGGGTAAAAGAAAAAGAAAAGTTTCTTTCACACGCTTCAGTCCAGCCCAGAATGGGGGTCCTTCTAGTCTTAAGTTAGATGAAGTAGAGATCAGAGCAGAGATCAGCAGGAGACAGACTTTGGTTAAAAGAAGAAACCCGAAGGCAGCGAGGGCTGTAATCTCATTTATTCCACTACATCGCGGGTCTGGCGGTGCGTTTATGGCTCTGCGTCTTATCAATATTTCACTTGTGCCACTCAAAAACGTCCGTACAGCCTCCATCTGGCAAACATCTGGCGCTCTCGCTTCTCTCACCCCGCATTTTATCGTCTTTCACAGTAAACACCTACAGTCCATATGCAGCCCGCTTTTCGCAGCACATGTTTGGCTCTGCTCGGAGCTAGAATCCAATCCTGTGTTTCACAGTCTGACCGTAAACGTGCAGCAGAGAGAAGCGCATCCAAGACATGAGTAAGAAACCGGTCATTCAAACTACATTTACAGGCTGGCAGGGGTGCACGCTGTTTCAGGGGGCACCCTCTCTCTGCTTAGAGAACATTTTTTGGCAAAAAGAAATATGTCAAGATTAAATCGTGAATGGTTTCACCAACAGCTGTTGATCGATCATGGGCTGTGAATAAAAGCCAAAACTGAGAGAGATAAAGGTGCCGCATCAAATCCTCTCCCCGACCCAGGTGTCTGAGGAATGTTTTGACATCCCACCCTCCCTAATCCCTATTCCATGCAATATCTTTCTAGTTTATTTATTGCAAACTTTCCAGATCATTTGAGAAGCACCCTATAATAAATTGCCTGTATTGATCTTTTATGGCTGGAAGCTCTGGGCAGGATTCAGACAGCCTTTCTAGCGAGCGGCATGTGAACTCCAGCATAGTTTTACACCCAGCATTTAAAGTGCAGCATTGTCTCGAGGGTGGCTCTTCTCTGCCGTTGTAGCTGCCCTGATGACTAAAGCACATTTTCTTATTGTCACATTGTTTGGCTCACATAGTGTCACACAGTGCTGTCGGACTGTGATTTACAGCCCAAGTGTTGTGTCACTGTAACACTGTGGTTTGTTGCAGAAATTTCAACTGAATTTCTTGCAGGAAAAAGTTTAGCAAGAAAGCCATGTGAGTAGCTTCTTACACAATCTAAATGTAAAAATTTATCACCGTGTGCCAGATTTATGTTCAACTGGATTATTGAAGTGAAAAAGAACCTTTCTTGATTGATTATTGAAGAGAAATCAAGACATTTTCTGGACTACATACACTCATGGGACACTTCATTAGTTACACCTTGCTAGTACTGTGTTGGACCCCTTTTTGCCTTAAGTTTTCATGGCACAGCTTCAACAAGGTGCTGGAAAGATTCCTCAGGGGTTCTGCTCCTAACTCACATGACAGCGTCACACGGTGGCTGCAGATTTGTCAGCTGCACATCCATAATGAGAATCTCCTGTTCCACCACATCCCACAGGTGCTGTATTGGACTGAGATTTGGTGACTGTGGAGGCCATTTGAGGACAGTGAACTCAATGTTGTGTTCAGCAAACTGGTTTGAGATGATATGAGCTTTGTCACGTGGCACCTTATCCTGCTGGATGCAGCCATCAGAAGTAATAGTTGTGCTTCCACTCCAATAAAGAGGAGATGATGTATGCAGTGTTTAAACTTTCAAATTTCAAGAGAAACTTATTCTTGCATAAAGTCTTACAGTTTATATCCAAGAACAGTTTCACTTGGATAAAGTAGCTCCGGTTTATTCTAAATACTGTTTAAAAATCTTTAAAAAAAAGAGTGGAATCTAACATCCCGAGTGAACTTGTTGTTTTGATTCCCCTGCACTTAAGCACTGAAGAAGTGAAGTGAAAGCAAATCAGTCACTGGAGACTAATTTTACCACGCTTGCTGATGCTTGAAGTAAACTCTGTCCCCTCTTCAGACATGATCCGGATGTATCTGGAAACAAATACTCAAGCCCGAGTAGGGTCACTGTCACTTTCACAAACTTTCTCCTCTTTTCTTTCACAAAGGAATTAGTTAGAAACTCTTTTTAATCCTGACTAATCTTAGCTGTTACTCTGGGGTTGTGTTTGATTGACAGCCTCTGACACTTACAGGGGCACAGCTATAGTTTACAGCTTTGTAAAGACACAGGACAAAGCAGTCTATCCCACTGTGCTTCTGGCTGAGGACATGATACTGTGGAGCCGGCTGACCCCTGGTAGTCATAATATCAGCAAGCGAGTCTGAAACTAAGGCGCGGGGAGGCCATGCTGAGACTGCCAAAGCGCTCAGCTGGTGCTCGAGGGGGGAAAAAAACTGGGAGAGAAAACAGGGCTTTGGTTTCACATTTGACCAGACTATAATTAGAGAGAGAAAAAGATTAGAATATGGCCAACGGTGCCACAAGACACCCACACACCCCGCTATCATGCATACACACACATCCACTCATTTGTGGCCCTCGCAAACCCAGTGGGCTGGCCACTAATCCTGCAGCACATTTACAATCTGTAACGACAACCTGATATCCCCGGCAGGCCACGGCGAGCACACACGTCCCTTTATGCTGCTCATGTACGTGTCAGTAGCAACAGCTGCATCTAAAACCCTCCTTGTCTGTCTCACCTGGCCGCAGATCAGCTGATTGGTTTTCCCATTCCCTCGGTGAGGAGCAGAGACGGGCATAATATGTGATCTGTGGCCAGTGAGGGCCTGTGAAAAGTCAGGATAGAAAACCCCCTACGGTGCTCTGGCGAGTTCACCCATATCGGATCATCAGCCTGCCGCATACTCCAGCACGGTCTCTGGCCCCATCTCCCCTGACGGTCCTCGCTGTGTCAATGAACAGAGGTGGAGTATTGAAGACATCCGCAGTATGTCAGTGATACTGAACCGCGGGCCATTAGCAGCTATAGAGACACATCCAGCCGGCTGTCCAAGCCTAATCTGTCTCTGCTAAAAGCCTCAGAAATGCAACCTTATATGGCACCTATGGGAATATATGTTTCCAATCGCTCTCCTCAGGAATGAATACCTGGCATATCTCGCTATTACACTTTTTCCCCACTACTTGTGTCCACTCGGTGTACAGTAAACACAAGGGGTTGTTTCAAGGTGAGGCTTGAGAACAGGCCTCGTTTTCTCAGACTCACAGATTCCACAAGGGGCTCCTACATCATGCTGTCATATTGGAGCTAATGAAAATCGTATTCTACACAGGGATCCTCTTAGCGCTGCAAAAGGCACATGCTAACCAGGGGGATTAGTCCTGTAATGCTAGGGGACTTTAATTTCAGCTCCAGCATAAGTCATTGCTGCTGAGTACTAACATTGATATATGGCTTAGGAGTGACTAGCATGTGTCAGGAGAGCTTTCTGCTCAGGCGGGTGCCTTGCGGAGGAACTCAGTTGAATCTCACAAGATGCTGGGGATGATTAAGGCTGACATGATGAGATCATGTAAACAAAACCAGAGCCTGCGTGCATCTTTTTGACGGTCCAGCCTGAGCACTTTTTCTTCAGCTGTGGCCTTGTTGAGTTGCCCAACTTTTCACCACTTGTCATCAGGTATTGCTGTATTCACAACTCTTTAGGGAAACGCATCATCGGTGAACATGATGGGTAGAGACTCCCCAAACAAATCAATAAATAACTTCCTGCACACTTAAACAGCTGCTCCTGGTGTACCCTTTAGCAAAGCACTGCTTCAGGGGATCTGAATGTTAAATGTGAAGAACAGCACAAACCAGGCAGCTGCAGAGAGCATGCATGCTCAGTGTATCTTCATTAGGCAAATACATGATTTGAAAGGTCAAGACCAGTAGTCACACTTTGTATGATGTTGCCAGGGGAATCATCTCTTCATGTAAATGTGCAGAACAATCATTACAGCCAATAATAAACCAAGTATGGTGGCATTATTGCTGCAACATAAAACCTGCCCTCACTCTTGATTATAAAGACAAATATTCAAAAAAGTCTTGCTTTTTATTTCAGTCATGTATGCCAAATGTGGTTCAGGATTTCACACTAAAATATTCCTCTGATAACATTTGCACAGTTGGCTTTTTTTCTTTATTATGGAATCAGGGACTTAACCTTGAAGGTTTGGGCCTGGTAAAAATCCCAGTGGGGTTTATAAATATTGTTGCAGGTGAAAAAATAAAACTGACGCTTTACCTGCCTGAATAAAGGGTCCCACATTAAACCACAGACAGTAGTTACAGTAATGTCACCAACTGATTAGTAAAATCCTATTATGAAGAAGCGAGATTTTTTTCACTATAGTCATCTTTGTGTTTTGAAACATGTCAAGGGAGTGTTGGATCTGATTGTGAAACCGCTGCTTACTGAGTAATGACTTTTCAACCACAAGTCGATAGCCAGTGTGCATATCGTGGATTGTCCTTCTTTCTCGCTCTTAGAATGACCAAAATGTACAGAATGGACTTTATTCATGACCCAAAATGAGTGACTGAGCCCATTAACTCATCAGGAAAGTGTTGAGAGGTTGAGGCTGAGGGTCTTTTTCCCATGGATTTCTATAGGACAGGAAGCCTTGTTTCCCCCCCACCACCACCCACCAGCTGTATTGCCCCAAGGTGCCCATTAACAAGAATGCAGGTTTCAAAGCCCTTTCGTACTGGCTTCGCTTTTCAGACCCTGCAGCTATGTCTGTCTTTTAACACTCATAAGTATACTCATGGCAGTTATGTTTCTTCTGTTCCTTCCAGATTTTACCGGGGTGACTACCACATCGACGTCTGCATCAATGACTACCTTGACATCTACTGTCCGCACTACGTCGGCCCAGTTGCTGATGATCGAGCAGAGCGCTACGTCCTCTACATGGTGAACTACGACGGCTACAGCTCATGCGACCACAACTCCAAGGGCTTCAAGCGTTGGGAGTGCAACAGGCCTCTGTCGCCAAACGGACCGCTCAAGTTCTCAGAGAAATTCCAGCTCTTTACGCCCTTCTCCTTAGGCTTTGAGTTCCGCCCTGGCAGAGAGTATTATTATATCTGTGAGTATCTGCCTTTTGGATATTGCTAGCATTGCAGTTAGAATTAAATGCTTGATCCGATTTCTTTTTTTTTTCTCATTTTTTATGCATCAAATTAGTCCACATTATAGAAATTCAAAGCTCTTTATTTCAGTAATTTTCTACAAACCAAGAAGTTATTATTTTGGTATTGCTGCTAACTCAGTGGTACAGGTATACTATGTGCACACGTCACCACAATAAGAAGCTCCAAGTATGAAACACATCTGTAGACCAGTATGAAAGTTATCTTGGAATTTCGCAAAAAAGACATCAGTGTTCAAATATTGTTTTGCAAGTCCTTGGAACCAGGGCCAAACCAAAACACAAGCCAGAGGGAACAAAGTATCTCTACTGTTGAGGTCTCGCTCGAGGTGCCGTTTGTTGCTGACTGGCTGAGCTCAGTTTTCTCCTCCTCGTGAGAAGACTCGGGGAAAACAAGCTGCTGGGAAGTCATGTTTTCATAAGTGAAGTCAGTGCCCTGCAGGGCCAGAAGACATGGACTAAATGAGACACAGAGCGCTCGATGGTAGATTTGAGGTATTTAGCTGACACTTGTGGTCGGGAAAGACCCTCACTGGTACTGACATTAATAAGGAGTGGAAGAGTCAGTGGAAAGACTGCTTTGGCATCACAACAAAGATAATAAGATAATAGAGAATATGTAGAAAGCTTATTTCCCATACTTCCCCCACAGTGCTAGTGCAGCTTGGCAGCCTTGCCTCCAGACTGAGGTCACTGATTTAACCCGTCAAACAATAATTTCCACTTTTATTGTAAGAAAATATTTCGGAAACTTTAACGACACAGCCAGATCAAAGGTGACACCAGAGATTTTCGAAGGTACTAACTTTGAACATTCCTTTCCTTCCATGGATGTTTCCCCGTGCTAGCATCTGGGATCTTAATATCATCAAGACTGCCGTCCTGCGAGTTCTACCGGATCTCTTTCTGTATTTTCATTGCAGTATTTTGTATTGTGATATATTACCCGTCACTGGATGTTTCTGTTGGATCTCTATGTCAATTGGCTAGTCTGTTTGACTCCATTCTCTTTATTGTTTAGGGAGATTGCGTTGTATTGATAGTGCTACCAAAGAATTGTTGATGTTGTTGCAGTTCCTCAGATGTGGATAAGAAAAGTTTATAGATTGCTTAATTCTGCTTCATTTGTTGAGTTGGCACTGAACTGACAGAAGCCAAGGTTTTCTGCAGATTGATGATGATTGATCATCGAAAGAGAGAGAAGAAAGGCAGAGAGACAGTCCATATGCCCGAAACTGCACAAAGCCATATGGACTTTATCTTGCTGACTCAGATTCATGACTCATCAATCAGATACTTGTTTCTTTTCTTTTTCCTCTGAGAACACAGGGTCTGACCACAGGATTAAATGACAAATGACAGACACCTCCAGGAGAATACCAATGCCCTACAGGCAGAACATCTCATGTGTCTGTAGTCAGGGAAAATGCTGGTTGCAGAGGTACTTCTGCAACATGGAAACATGTAAATCTCAGATCGTGTATAATGAATTGCAGCTGTATGTTTATTTTGTGTCCATCTCTTTAAATATTTCATTATTTGAAATCTGGTGGGTGGATGGATGGACTGTCAAGTTTAGTGATGATGAATGGCAAGTCTCAGATGATGTGGAAAGAATCAATGTCAGGAGATATTTGCGTGTGAATACACAGAAGCGTTAGGCAAGCAACAAGATTTTTGGTACTGGAAGTTCTCTGGTTGTGTTTAATAGTCCACCTTTATTTCCATCACATTTGAGCAGGCTTTGGCTCGGCGATGCATAGAGCTAAGGAAAAAAATACAGGCCATCACTTGACAATGATTTAGCTTTTCATCATTTTAATTTATATGTATTCATATATATTAACCAGTGAGACTGAAAGGGAAGCTTTGGCCTGGAAGACCCTTGGCTGTGCTGGAAGCTTCAAAATACCATTGCCTCCAAAGTGAGCTTTTAACTCTTTCCTGCATAAAGACAAAATTTAACAATGCTCTCTGTACCCTTAATGACGAGTTTTGACACCTCAGTAAAAGCTTGGTCTGATGGCCATTAGAATAGGTTACAGGTTTTCCAAGGGTAGCTGCATAGGAAGAGCTCACCTTCACTAAGACCCGATGTAAGCCCAGTCATTTTCTTCTATAATCAGGCCCAAAATATGACAGAAACCACTCAGTTCCGAAAAGAGCTTCAAAGGTTACTCCTAGTAGGTTTTAAAGGGTGTAAAAGTTCAAGTAAAACCAGACAGAGTTATCGGCAGGCCAATAGATCTGTAAATAGCTCATATTGGTTGATACTATCAATATCAGCATATTTATAAGTGCTAGTAAATGAAAATGTAAAAAGTAAAACAGAGGCGGGAGAAACACCCTCCAGCCACGTTATAAATGTTGACATCACATAGTTTGTCCACCAGAGGGCACCTTGCAACATCCCTTTTTGCTCGAATTTGCACAATCGGTTGTTGCGTTTGTGATGTGGAACATGTTACAGAATTGGGCAAATCCAAGTAAGATACAATACATTATACAATTTTTAAAATATATTTGTTTTATCACAGATACACAAAACATAAACAGACTTCCCTACCATAAACATTAATAACACTGTGTAGTTATTTAAATCTGCAAATATCAGTATCGGTTGTAAGAATTCTGTATTGGTTAGACCATACAGAAGCACCAACCTGTTTCTACCTGCTGTAAACATCCACCAGCATTTTTGTAGAGCATTTTTTAACCACCTAGAATATGTTTTTCTAATAATCATTCTCTTTTTTTGAAGCAGTTGTGGCTCAGGTGGTAGAGCGGGTCACCTATAGGTTGAAAGGTCGGTGGATTAATCCCTGACACTTCCAGTCTATGTTTTGCAGGATCCTTGGGCGAGATACTGAACCTTGAGTGCATCAACCGGAGTGTGCGTGTGAATGTTAGACAGGGCACCTTAGCATAAAGGAAGCACTGGATGAATGTGTGCAAGTGGGTAAATATGAATTGTTGCTCTTATTTTGGTCTCCACCAAGCATGGTTACTTACCTCTCCCTTTAACATCTAAATGCTTAGAGACCAGTAATATTTCCCGTTGAGTGCTGGGGAAGTAGGGTGCAGTCTGTTTAATAAAGTGTTTTTCTCTGTAACTAAATGTTTGTGCAACTATTGATGGACAAAAGTATTTTTGTGTTTGTATTTACCACAAAAAAAAGAAAAATATTAGCGGAAAGGAGATAAAATGCTACTGATAATGTAATCCTTGTTTTTTTTTTGTATCCACATAATTCACATAACACAGTTATCTAACTCACTTAATATATATAAGTGTAGATTACTATGATTTTTTTTAAGTTTCTATACAGTGTAATGGTTAACATTAGCTTGACTTTAACCAGCACACCAACAAAACTTTAAGCACGGTAGACAAATATCTTTTTTTTGGTATGTCTACAGACATGTACATTTGACGTTTTTTAAGCGATCGTTTGTGTTTATTAGGTTTCAAATGAGCTGTGAAATCCTGAAATTTATACCGATGACAAAAAAAATATTTCTGTTTATACAAGAAACCCATATTTTTCCAGATGGATCCGGGTTTTCTTCTCCAGATTCCGAAATCCTGGCTGTGTTACATTAAACACTGTTTTATCAGCTGCTGATGTCAGTGTCATATTGCATGTTGACATTATCCTGCACCGGCAAAGCCTAACAATAGTTGATAGTTAATACCGGTGTTATAAATGTGGTTTGAGAAGCTGTTGTGTGGGCATGTAAATGACATATTGAGAGGAGTGTTCATGCCTGCTCGTCTCAGTGAAGACAGATACTCCTTTGTCCTCCTCTGCAGTGATTGTCACTCGCCTTAGGCTTGGCAAAGGGGGGGGTGGGTGCATGTCAAATGGATGACACCTGCAGCTGCATGTGGACCAACCCTTCAGGCAGACAGACAGACAGACTCTTAGGGGAAAGCCAACCTGGTGTGAGATCAGTACTACGGCTAGTCCTAGAAGGTCAAAGGTCACCAGTATGATGACGAGGTTTTTGCTGCAAGTTTCTCCTGGCCTCAGAGGGCGGCATGTTTTTCTAATAGAGCCACAGTGGAGCAAGGGAAGCCTGATCCTAATCTCAGGGGATAGAAATCCAATTTTCAGAGGAGACAGTTGAGAGTCTGGCCCTCCCCGCGTGAGAGAGATGACTGTCTCCCTGTAAAGCCCTCCTGCTTCAAACGCCCGAGTCCCGCTCCGTACAGCCAGCGCAGATCTACATTGATAATGACGTGAACCTCGGCAGCACAGGACCCCAACAGTTCTCCTTTAACTCCTCGCTGCTAATGCAAAAACAAAAGGCTTTGTTCCCCAAGATAAACCACAAGAAAAACATCTCTTCCCAGAGTATTTATTTCAGGATTTGTTTAATTCACCTCAGAGTCACACTGAAGCCCAGCCTTACACGGCATCCCAGTCTGTTTAGAGATATGGAATATGTGCTGCAGGTTTGGACTATGCGATTGCATTGATTCAGTCCACACAGTACATGACTGAATGTGCAAAGCGTGTCTAAGCGCGTGACGGGGAGGTTTACCGTTGTCTCGTCGTCAGATGACCTGACTATAGCTGGGGTCTAGAGTTGCAGGCAGAGCTGGAGTTACAGTCATGGGGAAGCACGGCTGTGTTGCTTGAGGAAAGAAAACCCAGACTGTGACCTCAGTGGTAGACACAAGAGAAAGGAGCAGAGACGGTCGGGTAATTGCATGTGTGTGGTGGAATCTGTGAAGCGATGGTGGCAAGGCAGGAGAGGAGGAGGGTGAGAGAATGCGATGAGAGAGTAACATTGTGACCTAATGCCAGGGAGTAAGAAATACAAGAAAAGAAAAGATTCTTCCACAGTTTTGCAACTGTACATTAGAAAAAAAGAGATCAAAGGAATAACAAGTTATCTAAAGGACACAAAAAAACAATGCATAACAGGATCTACTGATATATGACACCACAGAGTGCATTTTGAGGCGTACACCATGGTCACCTGCCAAAGGTAAATAAGAGCAGCTTTGTTTTATCCCTCCGGAGGCTATTCTTTTTTTTCCCTTCCACTTCCTTTTTGTGTATGTCCACTGCTGATTGTCTGACTGATCTGGCTGGTGCTCACATGGAAAGTAGGAAACTTTCACTTTCAACTGAATAGTTTTAATAGCAAAGAGTAGCAATGAGGTTTACAAATTTTAAATTGATGAGAAATTATTTCCAAGCCTGTCTCAACCCAGGGTGTCAGTTACTGTAGTTCTATCACATACCTCTGCTGTCACAGAGGGTTTTCTTTGGCTGTGCATTAAGGCACAGCCTGCAGCAATACTGGATGCTGAGAGATAACAGTCCTCCTCTAAAAGCTACAAAGTCCACAAGGTTGAAGGATGACAGTGTGTCAGTAAGGAAACCACTTGTAAACTTTGTGTTTTGCATTTTTCACCTTTTTTGCTTTTGTTCATGGGTAGGTTTAGGTACTAAATCCCATTTTTTAGGTTCAGTGAGTGTCTGTGTAGGCTTGTCTGAAGCAGGAATTATACTTTCCGCGTCTGCGAGTCTGTTAGGTTCTGCTCGGGTTCCAGTGATGTAAATTTTGTCATCTGACAGTACCCATGCCTGCCTGTTTTTTCATCCACACAACCACACAATCGGAGGTAAAGGAGATATAACAGGAATGATTACTCGGGTCTTCAGCTGTCCATGTCCATGTCCATGAAGTATAATCTGGGCTAAGGCATCACTAACAGACCAGTTCTGTTGTTTAGCTTGAGTTTCATGAACATTGTGTAGTCCACACTTGGTTGGTTAGATATTGCTGTAGATTGCTTCCTGCTGCTTGCTCAAATTGGTCTCAAAGAGGTACCGAAAATCCTCTTGGGATTTGCTTCGGTTAATATCAGATTGCGACGGTTGCCTGTGGTTTGCATAGAAGACGCCAACTCGTCTGCAAAAACTCGCAAACCAACAAACCAACTATTCAGTAAGTGGTACAAACTGTAAAAAATGTGATACAAACCAGAAACGGAGACTGTTTGGCTTCGCAGTAAAAGGCACGCCTCTTAAAATGTGTTTAAGAGAAGGCACAGTTTTTACTTTGCCACACACTGTTTGCAACTGATTACATAGCGACAAGTGGGAGCTTCCTGTAAGCTTGCCAATATTTTCCACTAGTGACTGGAGGTTGAGAGTGGGTCACTGAGCAGTCTCTAGGTCTGTGTTACTAAGGCCCAACTATTGCCTAAGCCTGTTGCATCACAATCACCAGAGAACACCTTATACTTACCTTTGACATCTTTTAAAAAAGGGGCATGGGTGGGAGGATGGGCTGAAATTTACAGGTTTTTGATGAAAGTTATAAAAACTGCTTGTTTTGTCACAGGATGACGGCAATGTCTGCAGATCAAGTGAGTTTAAATTGTGTTTCAGTACTTTAATAAGTCATTGGCAGTACAGTATACGTATAACTTTTAGGTTTTCATTTCAACTTTTTTCAAATGTTTTGTAAAAAAAAAGAAGTAATAATTTAATGGAAAAATAATCAAGAAGTTATTTTAAAGGCTAAAATGATTCTTATCTTAGTTGCAGCTCGAATCCGATAAGATTAAAAGAATGTCTCGGATGGAAAGTTGGGACAATTGTTTTTGTCTGTGTCCTTCCAGATGTTCCGTGCAAGTATGCAGAAATAAACTTTTTATAGCCATTGAGCAAAGTTAGAGCGAGATAACAAAAGCCAAGGAAAGCTAGACATAAGGAGCATGAGCGACATAAAGAGTCAGTCTGGCCAGTCGAGTTCAGTTCACTCAAGTTCTGTTCCAGCCACCGTTGGGCTGTGAGGTAAGTTACTCGATACCCGCGGACACAGACAGAAGCAGCGTGATTGACAACGTTTCTGTCATTCATTTCCTCCCTCTGCTGCTTCACTTCCAATATTTCTCTCATGGTAAAGTTTAAAGATGATTTTTATCTCCTCTCACAGCCGCGCAGCATCTGATAAAATGCCTTTTTGAAATATGACGCCCCGAGTCATCTGCAACTGGAAATACCGACATGGTTTACGTTTATCAGGAATTTACCGCTGGGCTAGAATCTATCACATGGAGGGTCTGCGTGACGGGGTAGCCAAGTGTCCGTGGACAAATTGTGGAGACCTCTTTGCACAGATGTACATACAGAAACCACAACATACATACATGCGCACATGCATGCTTATCAAGACATTTAGGATGTGTGTGTGTTTGTACGGTCAGATCAAGAGCAGTTTGAGACACTTGACAGGCAGCAGGAAATGGCAGAGGTCGCTGTATCAAGACACGTGAGGCAAAGCTAAAGAAAGAGAGGAAAAAATATTGTGGGACTAAGATAAGAAGGCAAGAAAAAGAAGAGCAAAATATATTATTGAGAAAAGTGCAAACCATTCGTCACAGCTGGAGACACCCTCAGCGCTCTATTAGCTGCTCGGACCATGGCACTACTTGAAAACTAATTAGTTTTGTTAGCTCGGGAAAACAATCACAGCAAACATGCCCAACCCCAGAAACACACGCAGGCACGCACACAAATTCTAATCTTTGCCTTTCACAATCAGGAACCAGAGGAAATGAGATTTCGAAGGTGAGCATAACAGTGTGCCACACATCTGCAGAAATGACTGCCCCTGGCCAAATTAGACTTGGAAATACGAGGGTGACATTGACATAAAATATAGAGCAGAAATGCTTTTACATCAGGATGAGAGGGAAGTTCAGACACCGAGATAAAGCTCTTCAGACCGAATTTAAAGGGAGATAAGAGTGGAATACCTCTGATGGAGAAACAATCGACCTTGTCAGATTGTTCGTTTCTACTGCTCCGCTGATGTTTATGAATGAAGGTAGATTTAGAGAGCTAAGAGGCCGCAAAGTGTATGCGAATAGATAACGTCGAGTGGATTTGGACCAGAAAAGCAATCTTGTAATGTAGCTATGCAATTTTTTTTTTTTTTACCTTTCTGCTGTGTAGAGAGCTCTCTGTGCCTCCACTGGTCATGGCTGTGGAGCATGTCATAGAAATGGTCTGGCTTTTTTAGGTAATACAACAGGAATACTGCAAACACCACGGTTACCTGTTAATAATTTTCCCTACAATAGGGTTCATTATCAGATAATTAGGCAGTTTGATCAACTTCATCTGGGACTTGGGTGATTCGGAATTATTGAAGAATGCAAATGCAGAAGGTCCGACTACAAATAAAGTATCTCGCTGATATGACTAGGCTGAAAATATCAAAGCTTCAAAACTGGTAAAACGTCCTTTTTTAAAGCCAAACTCCTTGAATATTAAACACAAACAGCAATACAAGAAGTAACCAGTTTTTTTAAAAGGGTGATCACAGTTATGACCAGACATTCGATGTCAGCTAAATACAGTTCGATACTAAGAGCAAAGTAAACAGTTTCCATCACATCACACATCCATCTTTACCCATCTCATTGGTTTAAAGAACTCCAGTCCCTATAATTTTGCAATAGGATGGTTAGATTTGGTTCCACAGATTCAGGTAACAACGAACTCTTTTCCCGCAGTGCAGTTGCTTTGTTGGTGCAGAACCTTTTTAGCTTTGAGAACCCATTATTGTGCAGCATTACAAGCTTAAGTTGTATGTCTTTGTGTGCTGCATCTGCCAATCCTGGTAGTCCTTTCCATTGCCACTAATGTCAGTAGGTATAAATTTGGACCCAGCAGTTTTTGCGTTGCAATGCTGGTGCTGGATTTGCAAGTGCCACAGTCTTTTATCTATGGTGGACGTTTTTTGAGCCATTTCTAAATTGGGCAATGATACTTTGGTGGAAGAGGGATGCAAGAGGTATGATTGCTTCTAAAAGCTCCCATTTACCATCGTTAGATCCCTTTTAGAATCATTATTAAAAATATGCATGTCATGCTTGGCCAGTTTCCACAAAGGCTTTAGCTAAAGACACCACCAAAACATTTTAAAGCATGCTATAGTCAAGCTGGAATTGTCTACTGTTAAATGCAATTACTTAATTTGGATGTGTGGCCTGATATAGGTGTCTGTCTGTGTAGCACATTGGTTGTACAGAAACAATAATTATGGAGATTGTAACCATTATAGAGGCTAGGGAGACGACAGTGACGAAACTGCACATAGGTCATGTGCAGATTGGTTGCTAAACAGAAAGGGGAATGCACAAAGATAAACCATCAAAGACGTGGATGAGAAGCACAAACAATGGCTGGAGATTTTTTATTTTTAATGCTTGGTTTCACAGCACTACAAAGCTCTTTGTGTTTTGACTTTTATCTGCTATGCAGCAGGTGGCGAGTTAAAGACTCAACAACAGCGCAAACGTGAACAAGTATAGCCCACATTGCCAGTTCTTTCAAATAGTTTTGACTCTGCCCCCAACTTCCAGACACATGTCTGCAAACTGCAAAGCTCTCTTTAGCACCGGCACATCTGAGTGGCTGGTGTTTGGGTTGCGTGTTAGAATGAAGCCTTATAGGGTGCAGCGCTGATACTCGTGCTCTCCAAAGCTGTTTTATTACAAAGTATAAAGGTATCTTTTGTCAAATTAAGAAGTTTAAGTGTGGTAATAATAGTGATATTTTAACTGACATTTTAATTCAGAATGACATTTCCCCTGATCACGCAGCAGTAGATTAGATCAAGGAAGGTATTTCGATATCTGGAACTGAAGCTGGCATGTTTGAAGTGCCTTTGTTTCTTAACTCCGTGTGATGTGTCCACAGCCTCCATCTCTGACGACAGAGGAAGAAGGAGCTGCCTTCGACTCAAAGTCTTCGTCAGGCCTCAGAGTGAGTCCCAGATTGTTGTGTCTGCTCTGCCTGGTTTTCCATTCTTTATGTGTGCCAGCGTGTGATCGGACTGCGTGCGTGTGACGTTCAACTCGTCTAATCTTCACATCTCCTCTCTCCTCTTTGTTTCTCTTAGACAATTGTGTGAAAAACTCTGGGACCGTGGAAGAAGGAGTCAATTTTGATGATAATAGTCACAACTCCCTAGAACCTGGAGGTTGGTGGGAATATACTGTACAGTTCATGATGTTTGTCAGTGTGTGATGGTGACAGAATCATGTGGGATAGATAAAGATTATTCTGAACACGTGGTGATGGACAGATTAACCATCGAGTCAGAGGTTTGGATGACGTTAGTCAATAAAATGATCGACAAAAATATAGTTGATAGACTGGCATTCAGGTAATCGTGATATACCGAGATTTGGATTTGCATCACTATTTCCCAGTGTGTCACTTAAATACAAAGCTGGAGGATGAAGTAGGTTAGCTATGATTAGCAGAAAAAAAATGGCGGCTCCTTTTAATTCAGTTAAATGTAAGTGTCGTGTCTTGACTAGGTGTCGTGACTTCCTGGAGTCTTTGGTAGCTGCAGTATCAGGTGATATAGATATGAAAGAAAAAAACTTGGACATAGGGCAAATGGACAGATTTTTTAGATGGAGCTTTGAATAGAGTTAAGGTATTAGGTGCAAGGCGTAACTCTAAAATTGCACCCATAACAAGGAACTAGCAAAATCTGATGTTTTTAGCCATCTTCTATGACAGGACATTGTTTTAGCACCCAGCATTTCCAATAAGGCAATAAAAAGCTTAGTTAGCTGTGTGTTAGCAGGCTAGTTAGTTAAGGCATTTGTAAATATTACAACATTACTCACTGCATACAGGTTAAATATTGTCAAAATTTGCTTTAAGCTTAATTTAATCTTTTAGTGCCGCTTGTCTTATGCCTGGGATCCACTTTTGTCACATGCAAGGCTCGTTGTTTTGTTCATCAGTTTAGAAAAGCTCAGTTCTTTGTTCTTCAACGTGTTTCTAGTGCATCCCACCAAACTGCAGCTTTTAGGCATTTATCAGTTGACTTTTGATAGCAGTTAGACGTGACAAGGAGGCCTCTGAACTAAAAAAAAAAGGCAGTCGAAAGCCATGACTTTTTCCTTCTCTGTTGCTGGTGGGACTTTATTGGGCTCCATCTCTATATAAAACATTTGTAAAGCTCTTTCTGAATCATTTGTTGCCTTTTAAGATATTTCTGTCACAAAAGGGAAAACCGTGGTTGGAGACCATGGCCAAAATTATTGCCACCATTAGCAATGAACTCGCAATCTCATTGACTTTAAAAGACAGACTCAATCTGCTACCAATTTGTGAATTGAATTGGGTCAAGTTACAGGCAATCTGTAGGAGATTAAAATTAGCAGTAGTCGCAATTTGTTGTCTGCAAACACAGCAATTTGTATTAACCAGAAAACTATATTCAGTCCAACCAGAACCTCATAGATATAAAACAGAAATTCAGAAAATTCTTCATAAATAGAAATGTAACATCTGCAGGACGGCAATTTAACCACACACGGCTGGTCTGCTAACGATTCATTAGTGGGTCAAATACACCTTCCAACCAGTCGCTGCAGGCCCCCCTCCCTGAGCCCGGTTCTACTGGAGGGCTCTTCCTGTTAAAAGGGAGTTTTTCCTTCCCACTGTCACCAAGCACTTGCTTAAAGGGGCTTGTTTGATTGTTGATGTTTTATGTGCTATTGTAGGGTCTCTGCCTTACAATATAAAGTGCTTTGAGGTGGCTGGGCCATATATAAATAAAACTGTATTAACCTCCTAGGACCTGGCGTCCACATATGTGGACATCCCATTTTGGGTTATTTAGACCAAAATACTCAATTTTGCTCTACAAGGGCCTGATATCCACTTACGAGGACATTATACTGCTACTGTTCTATCGAAATTTTAAATGAATATCGTCATATGTGGCTCTCATTTTTCTTAGAAACAAAAATCAGGTAAAAAAAAAATCTGGTAATTCTTTGTTTTTACATTCATTGGTTCCCAATATGCCCAAATATCAAAGAGAAATGAAAAATGCATGCCGTGGAAGAGTGCAGGTCTTAGGAGGTTAAAATACACAATCAAAATTTTGCATGAGGGAGCCTTCTACTCAAAATCATCACACAATTTCAGCTTTCCCTGTTAACTGTGCATTTTCATCTGTTTGCTCTTAGATGGCGTCAGTCACGAGTCACCAGAGCCAGCAAGAAGGGATGTGAACTCCGCTGGACGGTGCCAGACTTCAGTTCTCCTGCTCAGCTCCACCCTCATCCTCCTGGCTGTCATCTTGTCTTTATAGCGGCGAGATGTAGAAATCAGGGATGGACTGTCCTAACTGGAGCACAGGCCGCTCTACCCTGCAACCTCTCCCCTCAAGGAGCACTTTTAAAAGAAAAAATGAAATAAATAAAAAAAATTAAAACAAATCACTGACAATCTCTCGTTACAAAGAGAGAGGAAGGGACTTCGGTGCTGAAGCCTTTGATGTTTTTTGACTTTGTAAAATGCCAACTAGTTTGATTTTTGACTTTCTGGCGAGTGCCGATGGTCGTGGCGCCCCAAGGTGAAAGCGTCTTTTACCTGTTCGCCTCGCTACCATTTAAAGTATGCAGATATTACACCTTTTTTTTTTTTTGCATTTAAAACAAGCACAGAAACATGCTTTTAAACATATAAACACACAGGACACAATGTCTACACAATCAGTACACTTTTTAACGCGAATGGCAAAGAAGCACAGCAGGACCCCTCTGAAGTTTACAGATGAACTCTGTTTTTTGTTTTGTTTTTTACATTACATAACCTCCAACATGTAACATGATTAAATCTCACTTCAACGTGGAAGAAGATCCTGGAGCGGCACATCGGCAAAAAGGAAAACAAAGAAAGATGCTATTTGTTGGAGACTGTTGGTACAGGCGTGGAGGTACGGGGCAGGCCTTTGATGGATTAACCTCTCTCTCAGGTTAAAAAGGATGCATTGTCTCAGACTGTGGAGGACCCTTTATGAGAGATTTAAAAAAAAAAAAAGAAAAAGTTAAAGAAGCACTCATCTTTTAGTGTTTGGATAGGAGGCAATTTTAATGGTTGATTAATGTATGTGTTTGTTTTATTTTTTAATAATTCACATAACTCAATTGTAGCAGCCAACACGGGTGTACAGTAAAATATTTGAATGGCGCGTAGACAACGATACGGTCTTTTGCCTGGCGAAATGTATTTTCCTATTTATTGTGAAGTCCTTGTGCTTTTTTCTGTTCTGGTTTAGTCTGTAAGTACAGTAGAAAGGCAATAAAAAACAAACACCCTTACCCATTAAGTTAGTTTATATTACCGACAGTTTATTTGATACCATTAAACAAAAAAAAAAAAAAACAACAACACAGTTTTACGTATCTGTTTGGACTGCTCGCTGATGATGGTTTTTAATTGTTTTTAACAAAGTCCGGGAAGAAGAGGAAAAAAAAAAGTCTGATGTGCTATCAGGGTGTAGAAATCGTAGAATATTTGTGTTTGAAATGTCATTAAATGAATGTCACAAATGTAGTTTTACTGTTACACTATTGTTTTTGTGAATCACTGTCATAACACAAACTATTGTAAATAGAAGGCAAAGTTCCTACAAAGTTCAGGGATGTGTCCATGCCTAACATGAGGTCCGTTTTTTCTTTGTTTCTAAATCAGGGAGAATTCTCTTCCCTAAAATAAAGTAGAAATTTTATGTGGCGAAAAAAGTTTCAGTGAGATGGTGGGCGAATTACAAAGCAGGTGGAAGAAGTGTGCGTAGGATGGTCGGGACTGTGATTCATTTACCCTCTTTGATGTCGTGTAAAGTGGCGTCTGTACAGAAAATACACCGGGGGCACCCTCGTACCAGTTATTTCTGGAATGAAAAAATCGACCACCAGGGGAGATGGAATAAACACGAGGTGGTGTCCTGTTCTCTTGGGGCAAACTGAAACTGACCTGAGAGAAGGGGGGGAAAGAGACGAAGAGGGTGAGATGTGAAGCACTGTAGTGCCCCTGCTGAGATCAATAATGCTCTTCTATTTTCTCCTCATGTGGCAGGAACATGTGGTAAACGGATCCTACCGTCACATTCACTCAGCGCCAAATAACACAGCCTTGCTAATGTCACTGCTAAAGAACAACACCTGTACTGCCTGCTTGCTGGAAGCACGGGAGTGTTAGGGCCACTTTGGGTTAAAATAAACCAAGTTAGGGAAAGAAACTGAAGTTTTGGTAAGAAAAGATAGTAATTACATATTTTTTAGGTTCAAAGATGCATATAAAAGAGATGCAAATATTTTATTTGATTGGCTCCTGTGCTAAATATACATGTAGATCAGGGGTGGGCCCCTGGCCCATTCTGGCCCGTGGCAAAGGAAACTAAATGGAAGGCCTGCATAGGTTAAGTGTATTTTTATATCAATAATTTCTATTGATAAAGACCCCCCACATACACACACACACTCACACTATAACATACAATAATAGACAAAATATAAATGACAGAAAAGTTCCTGTTTTCCACAAACTACTTTAAAATTTTCATTTTTTGTCCAGTCCACAGTAAAAGAAAAAAAAAGACATTTTCTATTAACAAAAACTTTTTCAATAATTTTACACATATAATGTAGTTTCACTGGTTCCCCCCACTTGAGTTGCCCTGGCTTAGAGATAGACTGTCGAGATTTATCTTGAATATAATGGAACTCAACTATGTTATCCTTGTTATCCTCAAAAGGCGCCAAAAATATACATTTAAAAAACTTGGCAAAAATTCTTTGCAAACCTTCTTTTGAGCAGGAACTATTTTTTCAAATTACAACAGCCAGTTAAAGAAGGCATGCAGTTAGCTAACATCAGATTCATCTGAGGCAGGCATGCCATGTCACGAGCACGTAATAAGACGTCACTTGCTTGCTAGGTGGTGTTCGTAGAAAGAAAATACTTCTTGCATAAAGTTTTTATTAAATAACCAGAAAGAGATACCTCTGGAGGTTTTCAAACATATACTTTTGGGACTTTTGTTTTAGTTCTGTTATAAATATGTGTATCACTAATATGTTGAAAAAGTTGGGCGACTGGGGTAATGATTTCAGTCTACAAGGATAAGTAGTGTAAGTACTTAAATCTGGCCCTAACACTCCATCATAGTGCAGGACACCTGTGGCATAGAAGAAAAACAACAGTGTGTAACTTGTTGCATAGTTTATAAGTTGCTCCCTTAAATACCGAAGACAAGACCAAAAAAAATTAATAGCTTTGAGTTTTCAAATTGATCCTCTGTGCCTGGCAGATACAAGGACCACTCTTTCAGAATGGCTGGTAAACTCAAGCTGATGTTTAAAACTGGTGGAGTGTCCCTTTAAATTATAACTTATTTAATTTATAATTACTTCCTCAAATTTTCAATATAGTGCATTGGGGTTTTTTTTTCATTTAATTCTGTGAAATTATCACCTCTCCTCAGGGACACAACGGGAAGAAGATGGGGGATTTTTCTGAAAAAGCATAAATTTGTTACTTTACATAACATTTGCACTAAATAATCTCAAATTAGGCTATTTGCCCCCTTTACCATCGGCATGCTTCACTTTCTAAACAAAAACTTTATTTAATGGGGACCTATTGTGCTCAATTTTAACTTTCTTGTGATTGGCTCCCGCTTACAACCAAGTTTGAAACCTGGGGCTTCTGTGCTAAGACGACCATATTAGGGTTATCCACCCTCTATGATATCATACAGAACCAAAAGAGGAAAAACTCGTCTGAAACAGTGTTTAGAGCAATCTGAAGCCTGAGCTTTGGCCTCATGTGGATTACTTGTACATACTTATGTCATTATTTGAATCTTTAGCCATGCTTAACGTGAGCACCCAACATTGTAATAGTTTATATGCATGACAGAAATGAAGAAAAAGCATATTAGGTCTTATTAAAAACTAAGCTAAGAACTTGAGACAGACAAGAATAGAGTATAAAAGCATTATTTTCAGGAGAATCAGGAAATTAATAGTTTGAGGTGAAAGGTTATTAATATAGCGGCACAACAAGTACGCTGCGCATCTGAATTAGTTAACAGATTTCTTTTCTGTCATTTTCTTCAAGAGCTTAGTAAGATTTAAATAACATTTTCCTCCTTGGTCACAGCTTGGCCACTCGCCTCTCCATGAACATCAGTCCTGTTTTTTAAGCCTGGCCAACATTAAAAGTCCACTATCATTGAAATTATCGCCTCCTGCCACACCATGTTGAGAAACCCCCCCGAAACAATCTGTTTGTTTTGTGGATACTGTGTATCCAACAGTTAGCGTGTTATAACACACAGTGTTAGATACTCCTTTTTTCTCGTCCCACACCTCTTTTAAAGGGCGATTTACCTGACATATTAACGTTCTTTGGGAAGAAAAATGTTTGATACAAAAAAATGCAAACTTTCATTTTATATGTCTTTTATATGAAGCAAGAAAAACAAACAAGTATCATCATTGCACCCACTATCTGTAAAATATGTTTGTGCAAATGTGGCACATATCGAACATGCAGTACGGTTACAATCATGACTCAAATGGCCTGACAAGAGTACAAATGGATGTCCAAGAGCTCGAAAAATTTGTGTTTCCTTTTGTTTTCTTAAACCACTCTTGATTTTTTTTTTTTTTTTAAATTGTTGCATCCAAAGTGTCTTTAAAGGTCCAGGATGTTCTTTATTTCCGTTTGCTTATCTACACCTCCAGCTGTTTCTGACATGTAACAACAATAATCAGTGTAAAAGCTCAATGTGTTAGTGGCAGAAGAAGACAGTCCCACTCAAATGCTGATGTTTCGTGTGTTTTTGAGCAAACTGTGCTGCGAGGAGGGCGGGTAACATGCTCTAACCTGATTTTGTTATAATGTAGCTTCAAGCTAACACCACTGTTTCTGTTTGCAGCATCTGTTTCCCATCCTCTGTATCTGAAATACAGATGTGTGCTTTTTTTCTTCTGTTGGTCCATCTAGCAGTGGGAAGCTTTTTGTTAGCCACAACTGTGTTTTCCCCTCCCCCAAGTAGACGTGGATGTGCCACCAAACTGCACATTTCTTTAAAACATTGTAGTAACTGTACCTTGTGCCTATACAAGTCCCATCCTCTCCTGTACTCATCTAAACTATTCTAATGTCTGTTTCCTGCTCAGTCCTTCACTAGATTTTTCTACAAAACTACAAAAAAAGGCAATTTCTTTGTAAATACACGTGTTGGAGCAGCTATGACTAACTAAAACAAAAAAGATTTAATAAATATTTCTTTGTCGTTGTAATTATCGTGTCTGATTTGTTTTATTAATCGTTATGGAAATGAGTGACAGCTTGTGAAACAGAAAGAACATCAAAAAGGCGTGAAAGCTTCGTCGCGGCAGCGCGAGCAAGCACTGGATGTTTGTCTTGGTTGTCGCTCGGTGCATAATCACACAGGCCGAGTCCGGGGGAAGTGGATGAACAGCTGTTTCTCCATAATCTGGAGGTAATTCAGTCTGAAAAAGCACAAAACAGAAACAGCTTCAATTAATCTTGCAGGGAATGTGCAGCGCTTTGGGGAGCTCTGCCAAGAAAACTCCGTCTCACACGCTCTTTTGCTCCTCGCTCCGCTCTGCCTCTCCTGTTGTCTGACTTAATTTCTCAATTTCTGTCCTTCTTACCCTCTTTTTGTACCTGTGGTGAGTTTGCAACCTTTAACTGGCTCATTTCATATAATCTAGATCAAGGTTTTTTCCAAATTTAAATAACCTGGAGAGACAATGTAGGCAAGGTGTCTGAAATAAATCTTAACATTTATTTCATGGGAAATGCGTAAATATACCTAAAGGACAGAGTATCTTGATTACCAACATAGATTGCATATAAAAGATGGCTGTGGCTTCTGTGATGTCAGCCACTTGTTCGTAAATCCTGTTATGAAGTGTTTTCACCTTCACTTGGTGTTTTGAAACCAGATGTGAAGAGCGAGGGGCGGCTCGGACTGTGATTGGGTTGTTAGCCCAAGAGCATACCCTGGACAATCCTTCAAACTCTAATAATGACCAGAATTTATAAAACATCGTGTTTTATTCAGTATGGCCTGAAGCTAGAGATTTAACCAATAAACTCATCATGAAAGCATTTGTTGAAGTCACCCTAGACGGAGTATTTCCTAGACTTGGGTAAAAGTTAGGCCTAGGGTTGAGGTTGTCACCAATGATGACTCAGATCTTAATTATTAGTTATTATTAGTCTCTGTCTTCCTCCCCTCACCCCCAACTGGTTGCGGCCGCCCCTCCCTGAACCTGGTTCTGCCAGAGGTTTCTTCCTGTTAAAAGGGAGTTTTTCCTTCCTACTGTTGTCAAGTGCTTGCTCAAAGGGGGTTGGTTTGATTGTTGGGGTTTCATTATTGTAGGGTTTTACCTTTACAATATAAAGCACCTTGAGGCAACTGCTGTTGTGATTCGGTGCTATATAAATATAATTGAATTGAATCTTAGAGCAGAAACTTGTACAACCTTCTTTAACCTTAAGTGGGCCAGACCAGTGAAACTCCCTTTGCTATCAATGTAAATGCATTTCACTACACATTTAATCTGTGAGGTCTTAATACGAGTGCAATTTCAACAGTACGTCTCAGTTTTTCTACATGACAAATGTGTAAAACTACAGATAAAAATTCTGGTAGCTCAGTGGCTAGACAAATGTTTTAGTAGGTATTTCTACAGTACGCAGTGAAAAACAAGAATTTTTCTGTCTTCAGATTGTTCTACTACTATCCATTACATTACTTTGGAAAAGGTGAAGGACTCTATTTTCCTAGGTTTTACAGCTTTTCCAATTGATAGACCTCCTCCACTGCAATTCATACTACACCAAAGCCTTTCAGTGGGTCAGATTGGAGTCTTTGCCAGGCTGATTCTGGCACCCAGGCCTAATGTTTAACACTGCTTCACATGGACAAGGAGCAGTTTAAGGAAGTGCAAGACTAAATTTCTAAAGATAAGAAGTTCTGAGAGACATTTATAATGCAGAAGAGGCAGCGGTGTGCAGTTAGTCAAGGTAAAAACTATCTGAAAGTTGCCTATAAAATATATGTGTGTATATATATATATATATATATATATATATATATATATAAAATTGTTAAGATAGTGCATTCACCTTTGACAGCGTGACAGTTTGCAATTAACCATCTAATATAAAAAGCCACACACAACCATCACCGGGCAGAGGCAAATGACCACAAGCAGGTATATATTTTTAATGTGCACATTTAATGAGACAGATCATCATAAGCACTTCCCAGTGAGTCTAAAATGGCAGAAAAACTAACAAAGATATTCACTCTGACATTTCACATCTTTTGAATGTTTTTGGCTGGTGCACCTGCACTTCAGACATTACGTGTTTGACCTTTTTGAGATCTTACCTCCTGTTGTTTTGGCAACTCATCGAACCACTGATTGGCAGACCTCTTCAGATTTGCAGATTTTTGCTGCTCATTGTTATTCAAACGATGATCCACACCTTTACAGACAGGCTGAGACTGGCATTGCTTTGGCCATGATCACTTTGCAGTATTTTGGCTGTCTCCTGTGGCCTTCGCATTTCCTTACTGACAAACGCCAGATTGTGGGAATGTCTCGAACTGGACTTCCCACTGATATCCAGACTCTTGTTATCTTTGTTTTGGGTCTGAGTGAAATATATCTGTGAGACACTCACCCTTCCTGTTCTGTCTGCTGTGTGCTTATGAACTGCGATTATAAGTAAGCCGTTATGAATACGGTGTCAGGACATAAACATGCCATCAGGAGTAACCATTCTAGGATTCTGCTTATATTCTAACTCTTATTGTATGATTACAGAGGATAAATCCAAGAACATGTTCACAGTGACGGGATTACCTACAGACAGACTCACTTTATCTGCTCTGCTGTTCCATAGATCAACTTAAGCTGCTAATTATTGTGAGGGATGATTTCTTTACAACGCACTGTATTTCCAATGCACCACCCCCCCATTTTTTTTGTAATTAACAGCCTTGTTTTAGCATTTCAGTGCTGAGCATGAGCTCACAGATGATCATCTGTGTGTAATCCTGGATTAAGCCACCTGAGAGAGTCAGGGAGGATGGGAAGAGGATGGTTGAATGGGAAGCCCATTTCTTTAAACCAGTAAAGGCCTAGAAGCTGTTTTCTGTCAGCTTCTCTATCTGCAGCGCACCTCACACATCAGATGCCTTAGCAGGAGGTGGAAGGAATGTCACTTTCATTAACTCAGCTGTGATGATACCTGCTACCTTGAGACAATATCAGCCTCAGGAAGTGGAGTCTGCTAGTTTTTATTTAGTCTTCAAGCACTGGAGATAAAGTGGAGACTGAAATAGCAGCTGCAGTGGGAGCTCTCGTTTTCCGGATAGTCCAAAACTATTTGGACAATGCTCCTTAATATTTGTGGTTCACATAATGTTTTAGACAGTGCTTTACATGATTTGTGTTTTATCCTTTCCTGTTCCAGCGCCACAATGCTCAATGCCTTGCCTTCCTTATACTTGTTGATACCTTTTAAAACAATCAAACTCTGGCTGTACTCTGTTACTCAGGCTCTCTTGTGCTGTGTGCATTTGGTGTTGCAGGAGATCCTATGTGGAAATGTGGGACATTTTACTGTCCTCCAGAAAGCAGATTAAGTATAAACTTTCAATTTGTTAGCCCTGGAATAAGAGAAACTCTGGGTTTTCTTTCCCAGAAAGAGAGTTAACTTAAGCTCAGTGTCAGATGTGAGGAAGCCTCACTGCTCACTGGTAGATTTGATTTTGAGGCAGTGAAACTCCCTTTGCTATCAATGTAAATGCTGAACCAGCTGATTCATTCATTCATGTAGTTGCTGTCAAAGCAAATGCCAAAGTGCAATAATTTGCAGTAGTTCATGTTTTTAAAAAAAATACTGGTTTGTTGTTATGTTTGACATGAGCCTGTCTGTCACTAATGTGAAATCTACACATGTGTTATCTTTCTGACTAACTCTGTGGACAGTAAAGCAGCTGTCAGGCTGTCAGCGAGTTCCCCTGCAGTGAAACTTTTAGTGTGTGGTGGCAATCGCTGTTAAAATAAAAATAAATCTATAAGCTTTAGACGCATAACACACCAATCAATGATCAATCATTTGTTAGGCTGTCACACGATGTGGTCATACTGATGGAAGAATGCGTCATCTTAGCTGGTGTCTTAGGGATGATTTGAATATTTCTGTGGGAATTAGGCTGAAATGATTTTAAGATTCTAAAACAGGACAAGATGTTGTTTAAAATGAGTTTTTAAAGGCTGCAGAGAGTCTGATTGTATAGTAACTGGATTTCATGTTGAAACATCAACACATTTAGTCATTAAAACATACATCAAACACCAAATTGAAAGGTGTAATCTATGAAAATTTAAAAACTAAACCTCAACATGGTTTCCTCTGAAAAAATCACCTAAACATATGCATGAAAACAGCCTGGACACAAGTTTGCTTGTGGACCTGTGAGATTAATCAGCAAACTTGTGTTCAGGCTGTTTTCCTGTATATTTTCATCTCCTCTTTCCATCATCTGCATTTTGTCCCCATCATGTTACAGTTCAATAATTAGATTTAAAAATCAAATGTAAAATTTGGTAGGATTCCAGCTTCATCTAATAATGAAAATGAAAGTCGGGTAAATGATTGAGTGGATCACGCTGATTAAAATGACTCTTTTCTCCTTCCTCCTCCTTCCACATTCATATTCATCAAGCCATCCGCATCCATTTTTGTCTCCTTGGCTGGTTCAGGGTCGCGATGGGGCTGGAGCCTGTCCCAGCTGTCACACAGGTGGGGTGAACCCTCTAATGGTCGCCAGCCTGTTGCAGGGCGAACACAGAGACACAACTATTTACACTCCCATTCACACCTGATTGCATATCTTTGGACTTTGGGAGGGAACTTGCCCAGACAAGGAAGGGCCCGAGCTGGGCAAGTTCATTAAAACCCAGGACCCCCATCTCAGAATTGATGCGACTGAGAGTTCAATAAGGAGAAATCATTAAAGAATAGAATAACTGAACGTAATTGATTTAAAATAGAGAATTCTATTAAGCTATTTGGCATTAAGACGCCCTGATGCCCCATCATAGCATAACTGAATCCCACAGGTGACAGGAATTAAGAAAGGACACTGTGGAGTCTAAACACTTGTGGTGGTGAAGATGACGAAGCACGTGAACAGGGAAAGGCAGAAGAGGAGTGTCAGGCAAGAAAATGATTGAACTAGAGCAGTTATGTCAGCATTGAGTTAGATAGCATGGGAAAGTGGACGCCAAGAGTAGACCAGCAACCGAACACCCAGGAAAGCAAATGAGTGATTACAGAGCTTCCTTACAGAACTTATTTACAAGCTTTACTTTGTTGGAGCTACTCTTAGAAACAGCATTCTGAAAAACTTTTTGAATGTTACCATTGCAGGGAAACATCCGGACAGGTCGTCTGAATCTGTTATTACAACTTACAGTTGTGTTGTAAAGGGAAGCGACCACTAGTGCTCAATGTGTCAGCTCCTTAAGAGGACGCACAGCTGGAAACACAGTAAGCTGAGCTTTGTAACATTTTTAACTTGGGAAGCAAAGGATTGTTCGGGTCAAAATACATGCTTTTACTATCCTCCTTAACTATTGTGTTGTACTCAGAGAATTTGTGCCATCAGCCATATTTTTTTAAATCAAAATATGTTCCTAATATTGCATCACAGCCATGTATTAGCATTTCCTTTTCCTTAAAAGTCTGTTACATTTGGGCCACATCTGGATGGAAACCCACCTACACTGGCAGACTATTTGAGACTATTGGACCTTTCCTGTGGATGTCCTGATGCCTGTCAGGTTTTCAAAGTTAAACAGCAGCCTTATCCCAAATTCAACACATCTGTGAGTGCAACATCAGCCTCCACACACGCACAATCATCCTGCTGACTGGGAAGTAAAAGGACAGGACAACCCCTCCCTGCCAAGCAACGTTAAAGAGTTCCAGGTCCGACTTCAGGCACGAAACTGTCATTACACATATGTAAACATTGATTGTTGGTGCTGTTAAGTGGATCAGTGACATCTGCCTTGTGTCTCAACAGACTCATGGTAAGAATTTATGATTTAATCTAACAGTATCCATCTCATAAGGCAAAACATTTACATAGTCTGATCCGGGTATTACATTGGAGGGGAGGAAAAAAAAGACAGCTGATGGATGTGTATATTTGGGATATGGTTATGTCCTCTAGAATAAAATAAATAAGGGCTTAAGGGATACACATTGACTGGCACTGAGGTTAAAATGTGATGCAAGGCTGGCCTGAAATATTTCAAAATCTAACATACTTAAGAGACGAGAAGGTTATGAGTTTGACACCTAATTCACGACCCTTCATTTCCCTGATTAATTTTCCTTTCGTCTTGGTCTTGAGAACGTCTCGTGAGACTCGTGTTAATTTGATCTCACGGGAGGGCCCCCCCTATAATATCTCCACTTTAATTCTCAACGCTTCCTTTTAAAACTTTTATTCCTGTCCTCTCCAATTTAGCTGAAGGCTCGAGCAGATGGAATGGGGCGACGGGCCACGGTAAATGAATCCTTTTAGGGGAGTGAGACGTTAATATCAGCAGCCAAACAATCGCAACCCCTCTTCAGAATCTGTGACCTTCAACCGCGTGGCAGTACAGCCGCAAACCCCGAGGACAAACTCATTTCAGAAATCATCATGGAAAATCATGTTGGCCGTGTGCGTGGACAGCCGGGGACAGGCTGTATTACTGAACTCCCCCGTCTTCCCATAATAGAGACCACACAATGGCACGCCGGCCAATTCTCTGCCCCGCTGTTAAAATGAAGCCCTATTCAGTTTTATGTAGGCCATCTGTAAGTCTACTCAAACCTAAAAATAAAGACTGAGTGGAATAGAACATATTCATTGCGCTGTAGCCTGCTCCGAGATGAATGGGATCTCTGAAAGAGGGAGCGGTGAAAACACAGAGCATAACACAGTGATTGACTCAAGGCCACTGAAACTGGCTAAATCTATTATTCAGACACATACATGACTGCAGGGCATTAAAGGAAAAAGAAAAAAAAGGAATCAATAATTGCAAAATTGCCTCTTGTAGCGGTGCAGCACAGTATGGAAAATTGCGATTGATGATTAGTTATTCCTCTCTACATTAAAGCCCCCAAATCCTATTTGGTCTGCCATGTATCTCTGTGTCGTGTTTTGTGTGTTAGAAAAAATAGCCGTTGCATTAAATCAGTGCGCCACAGCCATGTGGTTCTGCACAAAGGCCAGCAGGATGTTCTGCTGCATTGGCTGTTTTTATATTTTTTTTGAGAAGCAAATGATGTGGTGGTTTTTGCAGGTCGCTCCCAAAAAATGTACAGTACAGCACTTTGCCAAAGGTTAGGAAAAGCAGCTGTTTATTTATAGACAGTGTAAAAGTGAAGCCAGTGGTGGATCTAGAAATTTTTCCATCGCAGGGCAATGGGGGGGCAAAGCACGGACAGGAGGTCTCGGCAGGGCTGTACAGCAGAGGGGGCAGTGGCCCCACCCTTACCCCCCTGTAGATCCGGCCCTGGTTGAAGAAAATGTTGAAGTGCATCAAAACTGCAATGGACAGGAGGAGGCATTTGGCTACAAAAAACCATCCAGTTGTTAGAAATCTATGAAAAAACAGTTCTCTTCTCCCTTGATCTACAGCATCAGTAAACAGCGTCCTGATGAGATTAAAGTGTCAGTTGTTAGTTTCAAATCTTACTGAATAAAAAAAATGAAGTTCATTTTTTAAAATTATTAAATTTAAAAAATATATATTTTGAAATTATAAGCTATATTAGAGTCAAAGAGAACAATAAAGCATGGTAGGCTACTCTATACTCTACATGAAAAATGTAGGTGTTTGGATAAGAAATAGCATTAACAGTAGCAGTGTTGATGTAGTATACAGCAAGTGTTTTGAAACACCTGAAGCCTCTGTGCAATCTTCAGCAGCATGTTACAGTAACTGTTACACAACAACAACATGAAGCTGAAACACATGGGACAACAGAGGCTGCAGGCAGTCCACAGGCAGGTGTTGTCCCAGCCCGGGGCCTCGGGAGGCCACCTGGCTCTCAGGAACACACACACACACACACACACACACACACACACACACACACACCCACACACACACACACACACACACTACATGACTTCAGAGGACATTGCTTTGATTTACATTTCTTTGCTGGTAACATACTGTCAACTTAACCAGTACTTGTCTAAATATAATCCTAACTTTAGCTCACATCTTCAGCTTGACGATTCACCTTAAAGAGGCTTCCTTTTTGTCCACAAAAAGCGGCTTTGTAAACAGATCTAGGTCCCCACAACATGAGGAATACCTAGACAACGCACACACACACACGCACGCACACACGGTTACTGTATGCAGAAACACGCAATTCCCAACAATGTCACTACATGGGATCCCAGGAGCCATCTCACAGACAAGGCACACGTACAACACGCACACAAACAGCTAGTCGCAGCAGAGACGACCCCCCGCCCAAGTATAATTGGTGAAAAGTGGTACAGCGTAACTGGAACAGTCACAGGAGCTGTGTGAGTAAATCTGGAGCAGGTGGTTGCGAGTTCATGTGCATTACATTTCTTGTTACGCGCTGAATTTGAATTAAAACATGAGAATGATGAACTGGCAGAAACACGGTTTGGTTGGCTCGCTCGTAGTTCAGTATTCATGAGCAGTTTATCAAATCATCAATCAGGAGCCTTCTTTATACACTTTACTGGATTTGTGAAGTGTTATTATTGACACTTATGAACTTGAGGACTAAATAACAATTAAAAAGGTCACAAAAATACAGAACAAGTATGAAACTGAAGCAGAAGTATTTAACCCAGTCATCTGGAGCAGGATACCATGGAGTATAATCTGACAGCAATGACTACACTATAACAGGTAACAGAATGTTTACTCTGGTAAACACACAACTTAAAAGTACCCCCCAAAAGGAACATTTAGACCTTTTAGGTGACTTTTGATTATATTTTTAATTGCATAATATTTTATTTCATCGTGTTTGAACTTTATCAGCCTCTATATAATTTACTACTGGTAGCTAATTGTGGTGCTATTAAAAAAAAAATCTTTGGACTTCTTAATTGACACTTTTTTCCTTTTCTTTCAGTTTGTGATTCCAAAACTGAGGGAAGCAAATCTAAAGTCCTTTTCTCCACTTCTCAAGTGAGGCAAATTGCACCACTTTGATGTTGTCTTAAGTGCCTTGCTGAATAACTTGAGGCACAAACAGTGGTTTTATGCTAATTTTGAATTAATGGAGTGTCTACATCCATTTGTGGCTAAATAAAGGACTGGAAATGACACCTTGTGACTTTTAATCCTGCTTCTGAACCAAGATCTTATTTCTCACAATTACATTGAGAGTCCTAATTAAAGCCCTACACAGCTTTCCATAAGCATCCCAAGTCAATACAGAAGTAAAATCTGCAGTTCCTCTAGTGGCCACTTGAGGCCAGCTCCAATAGAAAGCTGATCCAAAGAGATATTTCCTCCTTCATAAATATTGCAAGGGATAAACATTTTTCTCAGCATGGCTGCTGTAGCTGATTGGTATCATTTGGCCTGCCAAGCCAACCTAAACTAATCCCCCCCCATTTTTGTGTTGTTGGTGCATTCTTAATAGAAATAATACAAATAATGTGGCTTGCTGTGTGGCATTGATCAGCCAAGAAAAAAAATGGTCACTTTGTGTACTCACTAGGAGTACTCTAGTCCACTGAGCAGATGAGAGACATATCTCCAGTGTGCCCTCCGTCTATTCCAGGACCAGCTCCCACTCTGCCAGGGCTGGGTAAGGTGCTTGTTTAAGAGCACCTGGTGGCCCAGCAATAATCCACAGAACCTAGCCAGGCTCAACACAAACAAGCCATCTTGTGAGTCCAGTGCGACGTGGACTGGGTTGTGGTTAAAGGTAGAGGCTATGCAATCTAATCTCTGGCTGTTTAAAACTAAATTTACAGCCATGAAACATCACTTCTGTGGTAGCTTTAAAACTTCATGTTAAAGAGCACATTTAGGGCTTGTAAAGATAAGGCTATCAGATCCCAACAACATAAATGTGGGGCAAAGCTTTGGTTCCAGAAAACCAAGATGTGGAAATGTGGACTGTGTAGTCTGGAGTGTTTACTCTGTCAAAGACTAAAAACCTGTCCATGTGGGTTTTTTTTTTTCTTTGTCTGTGCCTTCCATGCTTTAGGAACATTCCTATAAGGGAATGCACAAACACACTTGTTCCAAAAGCATCCAGCCTCAAATTCTGCAGATGTTACAGCTAATGTGAACAGTGACCAGAGTGGGTTGATGATGGTTTGAAGTATCAACCTTTAACAAATGCAGCCTTAATGTAAACTGCTGGAAGCTGTTTAAAAATTTAGCGATTGCTGGCGAGGGGTCTGTAAATGTCAGGGATAAGGAGAAAAGGACCAAAGCACTGAACTGCTGAAACAGTGTCCTGTCTAGCAGTCAGTTTTCATTGATTTTTAAGAACAAATTAAACATGTTAACATCCACATTAAGGGGAAAAAAAAAAATCTAGTTGTGTCTTAACCACAAAGTTAGTTCTTTTAGTCTGACAGCGTGTAATTAGCTTCACTGCTGCTGTCTGATCTGTGAGAATCAATGGTTTGATAATTAAGGGGTCACGCTTAATGCCAATTTAATAAAAGGGCACAAACTCTAATCAGCTGATCAGCTCAAGTGGTGTAAGCATGTATTTAAAAGCTCAACTGTCCCATCCTGTTGCTGCTGCTAAACAAGCAATTACATCACCTCAGCTCCATTCCCCCCCCCCCAGCACTTGTGCTTGTTCTGTCTCCAACTCCGTCCTCAATGTACTAACGTTTGTTTGACTTTTAAGTTCATTTATTGTCCCTCTAAGAAAAAGAGAAAACGTCTCTCAGACGTTAAACAATTCAACTGATCCTCAGGGGCAGGAGGAAAAGTTGGAAAAAGTCAACATGATGGGAGCGAGGAGGGGGGTTACTCGGGGTTAAAAGGGCTTTCCTCCAATTTACAGTGTTTTTATGGTTGGATGGCAGGTTTCCTCCCAGTAGTGCTCAACATCCGGCAGCCCACAATACACCATGAAGCAAATTCAAACGTCACTTTTCATAGAAGTAAAGTGTAAATAAAATCTCTGCACACATGCAGTGTGTGCGTGCGTGTGTGTGTGTGGTCACATGAGGTGATATGCATTTATCGGGGAAATCAAGGAAGTCTCTGGCTTACAGAGCAGGAAACACAGCTCCTTATAAAAGCCACACCTGCAGCGACAGGACCGCAATCACGGCAGCTGATCGCAGGTGTGTCCACTCAAATCATTTAAAGCACTGTGTCGTAAAGGAGGTGGACACACACGGAGTCGGGGGAGGGGGGGTATTTTTACAGCAAGGTTGTGGTTTAAGAACATGCAAAAGCAAATTGTGTTTCTACAGCTTGTTTTAAATCTGTGTTGTTCAGGCAAGAAATACACTTTAAAAATTATTTCTTAAGCAAAACAGTACTTGAGTACTTGTATAGTATCTTCCCTGAAAATGTCTCATTCTACAGTTTGTCTCGCTCTTTAAAAAAGTGGAAAATATTAATATGCGTGTCTTTATTCCTTCTGGGGCTTGTTGATAAATTTAGGGCTGCAGACTTCTGGGTTCAGCTTGGAGTGACAGTTATCCCCTCAGCATGGGGTGGTGGGGCCAGTCTGTGGGCGCTCTCCCACATTCAAAAAAAGAAAAATGAAGGAAATTCTGGATATTTTTCTTTTTTTAAACATATGCACAGAACGTCATGGATAAACCAAGAAAAACCCCTAGATTAGTTGGACTGAAAACCAAGAATGCATCAAGAACAGGATCGGGACAGCTGGCTTGAGCATAGCTGTTAAGAGAGCTTTGCCAGCATAACTGCTACTGGAACCGTATCTGTTTACTCAGGAGACATAAGTACTATTGACCTCTGTTTCATAATTGTCTGTTAATTGCTGCATTAGTTTTTTTGTGGACTACTTTATGCTCCAGCAGAGCCTGGTAAATTAGATGGTGACACAGCTAAGAGTGTGGGACTCTGCAGCTTCTTCTTTTTTCTGTTAAAGGAAGATGTTGCTACTGGCCAGCTATTTATTTCAAAGGGTCTGAATAAAAAATAAATAAATAAATAAATATATATATATATATATATTAGTGTGTGTGTTTTTAAATTCGAACTTGGTGATCTCTGACAAGGCAAGTAAAGTGGTTTTCCTTTTGGGACACATGCCTGTAATCAGGGGTTAAAGTGAAATCTGGCAGGTGAGAGAACTCAAGTTGTGTAGCAGGACAGCACGAGGAAATAACTCACGTAGAAATAAGCCACATAATTTCTATTGTGAGCTCTCTTAGTGAACAGGTGATTGGCTGTGTTCCAGCCAACTACAGTGTAAAAACCTCATTACACAAACCATTATGGCTCCTTTCCAGCCCCTAGCTATGATAAAGGTGGAATTTGGCAAGTGACGAACACAGTCAGCTTCAATTCAAACTGATAAAAGCAAATCCTGTTACTCAGCAGCTATGCTTAAAAGCATCTGAACACTGAAGTTTCATTATTCTTTATTTTATTTTCTGTATTTTACTTTGAAGCGTTATTTAAATGAACTTTTAAAAAGTAATCTGGACATTAAAAATGTATGAACAGAAAATGATGTGAAATTATTGCAGATTTTTTGCACAAATAAGCTTGTAAAAGCTTTTCCCCTGTAAGTTATACGTCTGCCACTATCACTGCAGCTACAAAATTCTCCATTGAGAATTGAGTGATGTGTCTCTCCTCTATTTCTGCTTCTGTTATAATCGTTGCAGGGTAGGGTTTGAATCCTCCCTCCAACCTGTTCCCCTTAAGTTGTGGGTGGAGTTGTTGGGCTGGCTCTGCAAGAGAGCAGTCTTCCTGCTCGCGCTATCTTTTCCACACCTTTTTCAACCTGAGTAATAAAGAGTCTAGTGTTTAAAGGCTGGATGGTATAACTATTCTCTACCAGTTTGTCCTTGTAATTATGGTAACATTATGGCCCCTCCTTGTTAACTGCTAGTAAGACAACCTGCCAAGAACCTCCAGCCAAATCCTCCTGCTTCAGTCTTTCACCTGTTACCAGATCTCCACCTGCCAGTTTAGTAGCCCTCCAGAACCCCTAAGTAAGCTAGTGGAAATGCCTCATCAATATTCTCTTCTACTCACCCTTGCAGTTGCTAATACTCTCTCTCTCTCCTCTGGTAGTTTTTGGGTCACCCCCTGTGAAATATCCAGCCTCCCCAGTCATTCACCAGTTGTTTGGGAATGCCCGTCCTTCAATACACCTTTTTACACTGCTGATCGTTAGAGTCTGCTTTAATGAAAAACATGATTGATGTGACCCAGGACGTATACTAGCAGTGACTGAGGATATCATGGTTTGTCCTGCACCATCGTAAATCATATCATCACACTGCAAACTACCCATTTTAGACTAAGTCCACACTAGCCTGGATAGATTTGAAAAAACAAAAAAAGATTCGTCTGAAAACGCTCCGTGTCCCCACTAGCGTTTTCACTCGTTATCACAGAGTTGTGCGTCCACATTGAAACGGTCGAAAACGCTTACGTTCCAGCATTGCGCATGCGTGAAGCGCAAGAAGATTCAGCCTGCCTCATTTCTGTCTGCCGTTTATTTACTTTCCGGCTCGTTGAAACGTCGCGGCAAAATGTCAAGGAAAAGCAGAATTTTTTAAATGAGACGAACAATGAGCTGAAGTTGTTGCTGCGAGTAACACAAAAGTACAAAGTTGCAAAAGCGAGTGAGAATTAAATAATTTGAAGAAAAGCTATCTGGAGCATGTACAGACTGATATTAATCTTTAATTGCGCTGTCAAAATTCAGAGCAAACAAAACAACTGCTGTATAATTCCCTCCTATCTTTGTTTAATTGGTCACATGACTAAAATGCATCATCGTTTTAGAAAGTCTCCGTTTTCACTGTCCACACTGTGACACAAACGCAGCGTCTTCAAATGTATACGTTTTCGAGAGCGTTTTCAAATTTCATTTTTCCTTGGGAAAACACCATCTCAGTGTGGACTGGAGGCCAAAACGGAGAGAAAACGATGCGTGCATTCGTGTGGACGTAGACTTAGATTTCATTTACAATTTAGTATAAACTTTAAGAGCCTGCACTCAGAGGTATTTGAAATTGTCTGCCATTCCAAAATAAATAAATAAGTAAGTTACTCATTTTGTGCTCTGCTCTCTTCTGTGGTGCTAGCTTGATGCTGCAGTACTGCAAACACAATTTTATTGACATTTGAGCCATATAAAATGAACCCGCTTCAGTGTATTTTGTACTAAACTCTCTATTAGATTTAATTACTTATTAACCAAAGGTGCTGGAGCACCATTCTGGTTCATTCCAGTCCGCTTTAACACCTTCCTGTAAATGGCCTTTACAATAGTCGGTGCCTGCTGCTCTGTAAAACACACTGCTTACCTTACCTGGGTGTGACGGCAGCAGACATTCTTGCTTTTCATTTTGACACCTGTATTTTTTTTTTTTTTTCAGGATTTTTGACTGTAGTGAAAGGTGTCAGCTGTATAATGTTGCTGCTAGGGTGTCAAGATGAGTATTAGCTGATCTTTTTCCTACTTATTTTTGCTGTGTCGCACAGCCTAAGGGCCACTCTGGGAAATGAGAATCACACCAACACTCAGACACATGTAGTTTAATACCATGTTGTTTCGTCAAATGTGTCACATACAGCAGTTTCAATTTAATCCACATAAAGCCCACTACCACTCATAAAAAAAAAAAAAATTATTAGCCTTTAAGAAAAATTGTGTATTTTGATTGCAGCTCTACAAGAAACAGACAAATAATGATACACAAGGCTTAATATAACACCCACTGAGGAATTTAATAAAACAATATTACAAATTTACAATGCTGTAAAAGCAACATGTAAAAAAATGTTTGGGTCTTCTTCAATTTAATTGCTGTGTAAGAAGTTTCAACAAAAGATCTTTGCTGGTGTAGTTCACCTGTAGCATGACCAGTCAACTGCCATCATATGGGCTGTGTGAAACTGAAACTCGCCTTCAAAGATCCATCACTCACATTTGGCTTGAGGAAACCTGCTGTGACCAAGGACAAAACAAAGACAGTGCTATTTTTACAGTCAAAACACACTAAGGAGTGATGGAGACCACCTGGGTAGCAAGAAACAGCTGAAAACAATCAAGACAACAAGCAAGGGGGAAGTCAAATGAAACACAGCCAAAGAAGACAACCAGCTATCAAAATAAAACAGGAAATCACAGACTAAGATACTTAATTTTGACAAAGAAAAACACATAGGGGAAGGGTTAGCGAAATAACAGACTCTTAGATCTTGACACTCTCTTTATACTTTGTAAATACTTAGGTAGCTTGCTTGCAAGTGCCGTGGATGTGCACCTGTGTGTTTAGTCTGAGTTATGTACACAGCGTGAGCATTATTGTGCAGACAATAGTTGCAATTCAAACTTTATTGAAAACCTAAAGTGTTACACAATGTTTTCTTTTTTTGAAGGGTCAAATTTAGCCAGTGGACCTCAATTTTGACACACAATGTAGTTTAACAGCAACCTCAGTTTTGTATTTTTCACCAAAAATATTGAGGATTGTCAACCACTTTGGATGTGTGAAAATCATGGTGATGATATAGGATCAAGTAAATAAGGCCCCATCCACACAGGCTTAGAGATGGACCTGTGAACATCTGTCAACGATTGGTTGTGTGTGTGTGTGTGTGTGGGGGGGGGGGGCATTCCCCTTCGAGTTACAAGTGATCGCTGCAGAGGTGTAGTGAAACTGTGAGAAGTGTGACACAAATGGGAAATGGGGATTGTTTACCTTCAAAGTAAAAGTTGTGCTTTTTGAAACATGTTGGCTTGACTTGACTTGTATTCTACTTTTCACTTTTGTCACCGCTCAGCTAGCTTAGCAACTATTTGCAAACAAACATGAAAACAACCCTGGCAATTTGCTAGAAACCAAAACAATTGCCAGGAGATTGTAAAGGTTCTGCACCAACAGAGTGGCAGCCAGCACCCTCCAGGAACCACAGTGGTAGTATCACGTCCAGTATGAAGGCCAAATCTCAAGCAATGCGTGCATGACGTCACAAGAGAAACCTCAGTATGGTCAAAGTCATGTTGCCAAAACTTTCGTGATGGTTTAAATGTTTAGTATGTATTATGTGAATATGTTTAAACCATTAGGTAAAGGAAAGCAGTTTTCTGGTGAGCTGTCTCCCTCTCTTTCTGGGTTGGCAGCAGGAACACTGTCTGTGTTGACACCAAGCACAGCAGTTTGGCGAGCTAGCGGTCAGATCGGCACCATGTAACACTCTGAAAAAGACATTCAGCCAGAAAATGCTGGTGTTTTTCCATCTCTTACCCAGCTCTTGTAAATTCTTCTACAAAACACACGTTCTTGAATCCAGAAGTTCTTCCTGTTTTTTATGTTTAACAATCCATTTTACTGCGTTACATTGTTGCAGCTGTGTTCTTTCAGGGGTTTGTTGCAGGGAAATTCCTGTGCAGACACATACCACCACCATTCATAGCTGCACTGCTGGTTTATAGTGTGATGAGCTGTTTAGGAGCACAGCAGCCTGGTCAGAACTTCTGTTAAATGGAAAAAAAAAACCAAAAACAAAACAGATGATGTACCTCAGTGCAAATAAAGATGTTGGTATTCCCAATAATTCAATTATTGCAATTAAAGAGAGGACTTATTACTTATTACTACACTGACAGCTACTGCAATTTTTTAAAGGTAGACTGGGCTTACTAGAGAGTGCATTGAAGTACAGATTAGCTTAGATGCCTGCATGATTTCATTATCATTACTCAGTTGTCTTTTCATTTCAATCATAAAAAACAGAATAGGATCTTTCAAGTGTATATAGTGTCAAAGACCTCATGATGGTTTCTGAAACCATATTTAACTCTAGATGCAGCTTTTCTGAATTGTGTCCAGCAGCATTTTGACTGATGCCTTTATTAATGTTGCTTGTAAGCCAAAAGGTACCTTTTTATATGGAAACCTATAAGTTAAAATACTAAAGGTACACCACAGAGTATTGAACCTGTAGAGTTTTACAGGCAGTCTGTTAAACTTGACTCTAATTACATTGGGTAATTACTGTCAAATAACAGACTAATAAAAAACTAGGATTTCACTTTAACTGAAACACAAACCTTTTTGGATGTTGTATGCATCATAACAAGCCATGATAATCCGTTAAAATGCTCCAGTGGCGCACATACAGTATGAATGAGGCCTACAAGATGCTTATAGGCTACAGTTAACTGTGTTGGGGCATATGTGAATCAACATGACCATGCTGCAACTCAGTTATTCAGTTATCCAGGTGGATGAGTTATAACCCCACACACCGAGTGGTCATGAGCAGAGAAACTACCTATAAAAGCCAAATGCGCTTTTTTAATTTGCAAAGGGTCAATGATTCAACTTTAAAGCTAGTCCTCGAATGGCCACTGGTGGAACTGCAGTTTGTGCCACTTCTATTTTGGCATCATTTGTCAACTCTGGAGGTTGCCCATGGGTCTAGGAACAGTTCTTGGATTGGGATAAAATAAAAAAAAAAATATATGTATGGCCCTTCTTAACAGTAACCCTGTGTGTTGAAAAATGATGAGTTTGGAGTTGCAGCCCCTGGCACTCCTGCATAACCCAGTTTGCCAGGGCAGAGATGCCAGAAGGTGAATTAGCCACGCCAGCAACAGGATAAGTCCTAAAGACTTTAGTAAATGTATTTACTTTCATCTTGCGCCATCATGAGGTCATCATTTCAATTTGGCTGCAATGTCCCCATAGATGGAGGGTACTGAAGGAGAAATATGATGACTGGATTACTCTGCTTGTGCGTTTGAGATGTGTTTTTAATTTCAAAATGAAAACAAATGGAAATGGAGAGAAGGAAAAATGGAAAAAAGTCTTAACAAAACCTCACAGGCTATTAATGTAATGTCCCTGAGTCATCACTATGAAGATGCAGAAGAATTTTTAATAAATGCCATATGTATACAGATTTATATGTGATATCTTGTGGTCATTCGTTATCCCTTGGGTTCAGTGTGTCCTGCAGATTAATAGATAACTCCAGCTAATGGGAGCAAAATGAATAATCTGCCTGACAGGAGAGTTTATTAAAAAAAGTTAATTAGAAAGCAGCCACCCTGTGGAAGGTCTGAGCATTCTCAGAAATTATGACCTTATACACAAAAACCTTAAACAGATGAAAGATGGGGAGGGGGGGTTAGCAAGCAACCTCACAATGCCCCACAGACAGGAGCACATGGAGCACATGCTCAGCCGGTGTTTAGTCTCCGACATTCCTCGCTTTCGTGAGCCGCAGTTTGAATTCCCTCCTCCACTTCTGTTTGACATTCCTTCCTTTCATGCCCCTTTTCTTTGTTAATTGCCCTGAATGTTTTTATTGCATGGCTAATTAGCATAGCTTTACAGTGAGGTGACACCTGGTTCTGTTTCCCATGCCACAGTACAGTGTCGCTAACCAGCCCGGGGACAGGGAGTCTAACAGTTGTGTGGTGGCTTGCAGACGCCCGCTCACATAGTTTGATGGATGAGTAACTGCGGCCCATTTGTAATGCAGTGCCATTAACAGGCACCAGTCCCGGGGCTGAACAGTTCAGACTGCTGATTATCACCAATGAGAAACAAAGCTGCACTTAAACTTTTTGTGAACTCTGGTTTGGGCATTTCTATCACTCGTATCATTTCTGTAATTATGGAACAGTTTATCTTAACTGTCCTGTATTAAGAGGAGCATTTTAGTAATATTTGTTTATGCTAGCTTTCCTCAAGACCCTACGCACATTTGTTTGGTTGAAACAGTACATTTAAAAGTACTCAGGTTTTTTTTTTTCAGGCTGATGCTCGGAAGTAGTGCTAATGATGATTTAAGTGGTGTCCATGAACATTTACAAGAAATGTAAAACAACAGCTGGCCTTATTCTAAATACATCTTGACAAAAAAGAAAGAAAGCAATCGACCAAACCCACGTCCTGAAAGATCAGCTGATACAGATAACTGTACAAACTTGTCTGACAGTTTCTGATATGTGCAAAAGTCTACCTAGATAAATATTATACCTGGTTATTTTTTAAAAATTGTTGTATAATATTTTGTCAGTCTTTGTTTTGAATGCATTTTTCAGTACATCATTTAAGTGCTTAAAAAGAGATTCTCAAAAAGCAGTACATGTTCAACCCTGCCATCAGTGCCACCATGCTGTACCTGACTCATGTGTCCGATTGTTCTTCTGACTGCACAGAGGTACCGCGATCAGGTGCTCCAACCCGTACTTATGCCATTCTTGTGGCAGCACCCCACCATGTGGTTGTTGCAGCATGACAATATCCACCCACACAATATCAGAGCAGTGCAGCCTTTCTGGATCAGGAGTACATACAGAAACCTCCCTAGCATTCAGTCCTTATAGGTATCTTTCTACAATCCTCCTCAGTCACACAACATCCATGAATCTTCTCTGTGGTCCTCCTCTTTTCCTCCTGCCTGGCAGCTCCAAATCAGATATTTGGGTATTGTAGGTCCTTCTCACCAAAGCTAGTGCCAGGGCTCTCCTTTAAGTGCACTGTGCTTATACACTGCATTTAAAGATGAATATCTGCTTAGGGTCTGAAAGTAATGCCAATGCAGAAGTGTTATTTCACTGAGTGAATGGTATTCCTAGGAAAAAGACCCCAAATCTCACTTGATCTGTGACCTTACTGAACCTGTTTCCTGATGAGTTTGTTACAATCACTACTTTCAAGTGTTACTATATATATATATATATATATATATATATATATATATATATATATATATATATATATATATATATATATACACAGCATGATGGTTTTTTTTTTTATTATGCTTCCATTAGGGCAGCATGCTTACTTTTGACTGAAGACACAACTATATTAGCACGCAATGTCACTCAGTGTTCTGTCACTCATCAAGTGTAGTTTGAAAACACAAAGATGGCAGCAGCCCAACCATTTTCAGCCCGAGGCTTCAAAACTGGATTTCACTGGATTTCCATTTGGTGATGTCACAATGACTACACCAATCTTTCATATACAGTCTATGTTTGCGATTCCCAGCAGTGTCACAGCACCAGGAAAATTCCAGTGCTTACATATCCACAAATGCGTCAAAATTCCCTTTGAGTGTTTCCTTTTGAAAATGTGTTATTTAATTTTTTTTTTTTGTTGTTACCTCAGAATTTTTGAACCCTTGTAACTAAAATATACTTAAGGGCTGAAAAATAAGCTCTCTCAATTTTTACTGATAGAATCACATCTGGAAGATGAGCCTGGTACCAAAATAGTAGTAAAAAAAAAAAAAAAAAAAAGACTTTTCATATGCTGCAACCTGTTTCAGCCACTCAGCTACTTTTGGAAGTTTAGCCAAAATACTTTTTCTAAGTTTCCTCCAGTGAGTTACCAGGAAGAAAAAAAGGATAAAACATGCTGAGATTTCTGTTTAAAATCATGAGTTTTGGAGTTGGTCTAAAATTGATTTGGTTGCAGTTTTTAAAGAACTCAAATGTGTTCAACAGCTCTGAAAAGTTCATGTGGTTAAATTATGGGGGCTCAATAATGCACAAAGGGAGAAAAAAACAACACCAAAACAAAAATAAATAAAATAAAAAATAGGATTTTTATATACAGACAGCCATTCACACTCACAAGCGCAATTTAGATTCACCAATTAACCCCATTAACTGCATTTTTTTGGACTGTGGGGGGAAGCAGGTGTACCTGGAGAGAACCCACGCAGACACAGGAAGAGAGGCCTGAAAAAAAATATGATAATTTCCCCCAAGTCCAAAGTTAAGTGGCACAGAGGAAAATATTCATCAGACAGTGAAAAAAATGTTACATTTTCCAGCGTTGGTACTTGGTCCTGTGTGACATATACATTACCACTGTCCTATCTACACATTAGCCAACAATAACCATTTAAAGAAAGTGCAGTGACTGTAGCATAGTAAAAGATCTGGTTGCTTATTTTCTTTATTTTATCATACTTCAGGCATGAAATCTGTAAGATGGACAGGCTGATTGTGCCATCCTTTCCTTCTTATCCTTACAGCAGCATCCATTTACAGTAGCACAATCTTTTGTGGCAACTGTAACTGAGTCAGGGGTGGGAATTCAAGGAGGTCTCACAGATGTAAAAATAGCAACTTTAAAAATAACTTACTTACAACCCCCCCCAAATAAAATTATTATATTATTATAAAAACAGCATGGGCTAGGCAAGCTAAAACTATAAAAAAGGCAAATTAACAAGAATCAGTGGTAATAGATCCTTCTTATTTCCTTCTAGCCTTTCTGACTCATGCCAAGGCAATATGTATTACTATTAGATGATTTTTTCAGCTGTTCATCCAATGCAAGACGTGGTTCTGATTGGATATTACTGTCACTGGTCACGGTCATGTGACCTATCACACGTGATTTAAGATGATGCCGTCCTGTGATTCACTGTCTGAACAGCATGTATGCTTGAAACATCATATACTATAAGCTGCAGTAAATAAGGAAAATGGAGTTTTGCAGTGTGTGAACCATTAAATCTTTTCTGTGTTTAAGTGTTTTTCAGGTCTGCACCAGCCCCACATGGCAGTGAGGATGTGCATATATATATATAAATTAATGAATATTATATACATACATACACGTACACGTATACATATATATATACACATACACGTATACATATATATATACACGTACACGTGTATATATATATATATATATATATATATATATATATATATATATATATTCATTTATTTATTTCCCCCTGTTTTATCAGTGGGAATATTTATAGTTTAAAAGCAAACACGACTGTGAGGCTTGCCACCTGTTGGGAATGGACTGAATCTTAAAGGCTAAGTGTGCTGACCTCTTGTGTAGAAAGGAAACAACTGGCAGTAATTCACCCTGAGCGACACCAATTCTTCTGTAGAAACTGCAGAGGGACAGTAGTCATTGGCCATGGGCAGAGGTCTAAGCTCTGACCCGCATCCAGATCTGACTCCACGTCAAGTAATTTCCTCAGCTTCTGTGTGTCTCCAACAATGACTGACTGCTTTCTGAGCTCTCTGCCCCCTGCTTTCGTCTCCTTTCCTAAAAACCAACCCCTCCTTCGCTCCATCACTTCATGGATGCCGATTAAAGTTTATTACCACCCATTTTACGTTCGGTTCTCTGCTATGTTGCTTTGCTGTGTCTCTTAAAGGATGGACAGGTGGGCAGGTGTGATATATATATACATATATTTTTACTGATTGGGAAGACGTGCTTTCAAAACTAAAAAGAACATTTCAAAATGAAAGCATGTAAATGAGAAAAAAAATTAAAAATATTGTTTTTTTCCCAAAATAATAAATTACTTCCACAGTGTGACACAACCAAAACAAGAAGAAGAAAAAAAACATTTTTATTTTGCACAATAGCAATGGGTATATTTCATTAAGTAGCTAACAAAGTGGACCCTTGAACAACTGAGTTAAAAGCGGAAACTCTTTCCAAGAAAAAGAATAGAAAGCAAAGAGGAAAAGGGAAATAAACAGTGAGTAAAGAGTAAATAGTTATAGATAGGCATTTCCACAACACAGCGATCTGTGGCACCTGAGTGGTAGAAATCAGCATTAAGTGGTATAATTTCCACTAGATCAGTAAGTAAGAAAATAACCATACTTCATACAAACAATCAGCTCAGCAGCTTAGTAAATGGTTTGGGATAGTTTTTCTGTTGTCACTTGATATAAAAATAGATCACAGTGACTATAACTAAAAATACACAAACAGTAATTGTAGCTAACTAGCTAAACAATCTTTCAGCAAGGCAAACTGTCCAGTGTCTCTGTTATGATTTCTTTACTAGTCTGCTCTCATAATTTACAGAAGGGGCGAGAATTTCATGAGAAAATATTGCTAAAATTCCAGTGCACATTGTTAAATGACAGTAGGAATAAATTTGACTCAGTCTGGGGGTTAAAAGTTGATTCATAATCGGTGTGGGGTTGTGCAGATGTTTGTACGCTTTGACTCTCACAGTGCTGGAATGCTCTGGAAGTGTTTATAGTCTGGTGTTTACTCTGATCTGTACTGTCTGAGGATACGGGTGTATTTATGCCAAATGAAAAGCATACCTAATTTCCAAAACAATGATTCTTTGGACTCGGCAGTCCATCCCAGCACCACGACTTTCCTGTGTGCTGTTTCCAAACTATGGTCAACAGTGTAAACTCATAGGAGAGTGAAAATGAATATTAGTCTTGGCATCCAGAATGCCAGGGAGAAAATTAGCCATGTGTTAGAAATAACAGCATAACTGTCAAAGCCCTACAGTAATGTACAGGCCTGCTCTCCTGGAACAGGCGAGGTGTGAAGGAAAGGAGGCGGGAAAAGCACTGTGTGCTGTCAACAGACACAGTAGTTTGGTAGCTAAGGACAAGGGTCACCTGCATCTTCCAAAAAGTTTCTGTTCCTGAACACAAGCCCTGCCCTCTTCAAGTCAGGCCGTTAGTTTATACTGGAAAAATATTTTGCGTATCAGTGCCTGGATGTAAAAATACCCTATCACTCACTGTAATAACTCTGGAATTCAATACACAGCTCACTCGATCATTGCAGAACAACACAAAGTTAAGTTAAACTTCAGGGAGGGTGCCCTGGAGAGGCACAAAGATAACCACCAAAAAGGGAATCGTTTTTAAGGTGGTGGCCGCAGACCATCGCTCATTCCTTATCTTCTAGATGCTTAGAAGTAAGCAAAGAGAGTAGATGTGGGGAACAGGAAAATGAAGAAGGAATTAAGGAAAATTGGGAAGAAAAGAGGGACGGTGTGAATAGAAAGTAAAAGGAAAGGCAATGAAATTGATATATATATTTAAAAAAAAATAAAGGTATAAAGCCACCGAGCTTAAATGATTGTCAAAAAACGAATAAGGAAGGGAGAAGATGAAGGCTTGTGCAGATTTGTATAAATTTATGTCATTAATGATGTTCTAAACCTAATCTCAGTGCTTACTTTCTCTGTCATTTTACAGTGTAACAAACTAAACTAAAAGATTAAAATGTTTAAAAAACATTACACACAAAGTGCATCTAAATTGTCGTTCTATTTATTTGTAATCTTGCAATAGCCATCGTCTCTTTGATCTGCTTCCAGATCACAAAATGAAAGAAATTACATTCTATTCATTATAGATTAAAAATTTGCCTTCATAAAAAACCAACAATTCTCTAGGCGCATACACCAGACAGTCATAGAGAGGAAAAAAAAACTTTTACAAGAAGAAACCTCAGAGAGCAAGCTCTGGGAGGGCAACCATCTGCCTCGACTGGGGAGGCTGGAAAGAAGAAAAGAAGGAAAAAAGGGGGGAAAAACAAGCGTGGAAGAAAAGAGGAGGGGAAAAGGGAAAGAGAAATGGAAACTTGGAAAAACAAATCACAAAGGGATTGGGAAGGAAATGAGGAAAGAGAACAATGATGGAGGGAAATATAAAAAAAAAACCCAGAAGGAATAAAAGGCTGTAACTAAGAGGGAGACAAAGTTTTTCAGAAAGTGATTGCACATTGAATGCAACTTTATTAAAATGACCATGAGTCAAAACAAAACCCACAAAACTTATTGAGCTTTTTTTTCTCCTTTTGTGGCAATATATCAGTGTGTTTTGTTTTTGTTTTCCAGAGATTTATATTTGATAGAAACAAAGTATTTTCATTGTTAAAGATCAGTCAGATTGCTCATGTTGTTTTAGCTGCAGGAAACGGCAGATTACTGGAAAAAAGATGGAGAGCCAGTTGGATTTCCTCCGTCTGCTGTGCTGCACCGTGAGATTCACACTAATATCGCGCTGCTGCGGCTGCACTTCAAGGTCACAGCTTGGAAAACATGTTGAAGGTTATGGTGTGCAATTTATGAAGTAGTTAGGTCTTAAATTTGCACTTTTTTACCCCAATTCTCTTTATAAGCGTGCACACAGGAGACGATTCTACAATCTGTGAAGTCACTGAAAAGTGAAATGCTCTGAAACGTTTGAGCTGTGTTGGCGGATGTGGTGTTTAAATGAGAGGAGCTGCCAAAATTCACATTTTCAATCACGAGTCACAGAAAGCTGTGGGTTCTTATTGGTCAGGCATTGCAGTTAACTTTGCAATTTGGTTGTATCAAGGAAGCAGTAGGATGTGTTCAGATTGGAAACAATATAAAAGATGGACATAGGCACCAGCAGCACAGAGGGGGAGGATGGGTCCGCTGTGTGATGTCTGTTAGCAGAGATGAGACCAAACAGACACAGACTGGCTTCAGCTGGCTGTTCTGGGACACCTGTTGGTCAAAGTGGCCATGGTCTTTAAAGGAGATTTACTCCTCTTTGTTAAACCTATGCTGTAGGTACATCGTGGCTGCAGGGCCTTCTGAAACTCTGCACCGTAATGTGACATGTATCCCTCTAGAAATGTAATTACATATCATGATGACACAGGCATAAATTCCATCTACAGAGTCGGTCTCTTCAGAAGGCTACGTCGGAGGCTCTATATATTCAACACAAAAGGAGAAATAAACTTTTTTTTAAATGTAAAAAGAGTTGTTATGGAGGGAGAGATTATCTACAGAAGCCGAATTCATGTTGTTGTACCAGACTGAAATCCAGATGCAAAGTTGGGCATAATATGGAAGTTAGGATCAACTCATTTCTGGAGCAAGCCTCAACTGGCCACTTGTAGAACTGCAATTTCTGGCATTTCAGACTCAGCTTTATTTATCAGCTCCAGGGCTTGTCATTTAGTTTAATTGGTGGACTGACATATGTGATGTTTGATGTTTTCATCTTTCATTCAGAGCTTTCAGAAGTTTTAATATCGGTTCACAACACATATTTGGTTATTCAACCTGTTACCTTTTGTCTAACAGATTGGATTGATTGGATGTTGCCTCTATGTAACTATACGAGAACAAATATTTTTTCTTTTTTTTGTTCCGTTATTTATATTTTTCTCTATTTAGTTAGCTTTTGGACTCAGATTAATATGAAACATAATAATATTTTGTGTTATTAATTATCAGTGATTAAACTGTTACACTTTCAACAGTTGCATTATTAATGTGATAATCCAACATGTAATAATATATTTGTAAAAAAGTGTTGGCTATTATGTGAAATTAGCCTTTCTGAATAATAAGTATTACAATTTTATTCAGAAAACAGAAATATGGGCTTCAGACATATGCAACCGCTGTCCTTGCTGGTTGTATGAACAACAGTGCATTCAAGTGCGGATAATCGAGCACATGTAACAGAGGTTTGATGATAAAGATTATGAAAGTAGACAGGAACAGACAACAGGCAGGGTGGCGAGCATGGGAGCCTGTAGCAAGAAAGATAACATGACATGGGGAACAGGGAACAGGTGAGTGGGCGTGTACTCAGGAAGGTGGAAACACGCTGTGTGCTGTCACTATGTGGAGAATTAGGTTGGGACCAGTGGGAAAAACTGATGGTGTCTGGTGGATATATGGAGAACAGGAGAAGAAATGCATGAAGTGGGAACTGTTATAGCAGGACTTTAGACGGGAGATAAACATGAACAACATAACAGCTGCACAGGAGTGAAGGCAAAATATCTCTTTTGCGTGTAATACTGTGGACACTGGGGCTTTGTGTTGTCTCCCCACGGCTGGAGAGACTGCATTGAGCTCCTGCCTCCATGTAGCTTGGTAGATAGACAACATGGTGTTCTGAATGACTTTTATGTATCTTTAACGCCACATCTCCATGCCCAGGTCACTGCTGTGCAGACACTGGCTCCACCAGTACAAGATAACAACACCCATTTTCATGATATTCAGGCTTCAGTTGATGGTAATACATTATCTGTTCTATCAGTGCATGCAGGGAAAGACGCACAATGAACAGACTGAACATGTCATGACAAACCCATCCATCTGTCCATGCATAATAAAAACCAATAACTTAATCTCAAAGTGCTATGTCAAAACTGACTTCCTGTTGAGCCCATCATCATCCAGATGATATCAAATGTGTATATACATGTATATTAAATATATTAATATTTAGTGAGGAGGCAAATCTAACAGACACTAAAGATATTTATTATTATTATTATTATTATTATTATTATTGTTGTTGTTGTTTTTAAGTATTCTTTTTTTTTGTTCTGTCATCTGGCATTTATTGCTTCCATCTGACAGTATAAAGATGCTTGGTGAGCTTCTTGAAACACTTGAAATGACCTCCCAGTTTCTCCATTCATGCTCATTCCCCTTCTTTTGTGGCAGCCAGAGTCCTGAGCTAAATGCTTTAGGATGTGCTAAGAATGTAAGCGCACCATGGGTTGACATTTTCTTAATACTGAGCAAGTATCACCAAGCACAAACTGTTTTTGTGTCGTTTGGTCCACAGTGTGTCTGTGAGCTAAAGGTACAGAGGCTTCTCAGTGAGAGGAAAAAACTTTGATGTGTCATTAAATGCAACTATAGAGAAAGATGTAAGAGAGAGGGCTAGAGAGGAAAATGAGAGATTATTACGATTAAGATTTGTTTTTAGTGTAGCAGCTGCACAGCCCACATGACCACAACCAAAGAAAGCAAATCTACTGAAGCTCACAAAACTGTATAGTTTCCCAGTCCTTTCCCCACACTGCATCACTTCACTGCATTTTAAGGTTCCCCCACCTGCCAAATCCCACTCCCCTGCTTCTGTTTGGTCAGAGTTTCCTTTAGCATTGCTGCCTTGGCACAGTGTTTGCAGTAATACACTGGGCTCACTGCCAGTTTGTCACATATCGGTACCTGGTCAGGACCCCTTGGCATCATATTAGAAAGCACTGGGTACTCTTCTTGCACAGTTAATGGTATGAAAGGGCATATTTTAGCTCAAAAGCAGATCTTTTCCTCAGTCTAATCAGTGAATAAATGCTAAACTTAACGCAGAAGGATAAATCTTCAAAATCAGAGAGTGCCTGATAGTCTTAATGTCCCTCAAACAAGACTGTCTGCTTTGATGCCAACAACACCTCGAGTATAAGATACTAAAGGTACTTTCAAGCTGTTTTGTCAGAACCACTGAAATTTCATATTCATGAGCGCCACTTGTCTAACAGACTTTATGTACTTAAGTCAGCTTGTGAATCCGTGAATTTAAAGGAGACTATCTATACTATAGTAGTGCAGCTTTGACTTTAATGTATAATCTGATCATCTTCCACTGTTACATGCCATTTAAACACGATGCCAGATTTATACACTGAAAGTTTTCTTTCATGGGCTTCAGTGGCTGCATGGTGTAGTGGTTCAACTAACAAGCAAAAGATCCCTGGTTGACTCCCAAGAGAAGACACAAATCCCTTGGGGGTTACATCATGAAGGGCATAAAAGTCTGCCAAATCAAATATGCAGAGCTTCCCGCTGTGGCGACCCCCTTGTGAATAAGGGAGCAGCTGATAGTAGTGTTTCTTCTTCTTTATCACCATAAAAAGCAGGTCTTAATTTCATACCAAAATCTTATATCCACTGTCAGTCAGACTTTTGGTTTGTCCTAGCAAAATAAAAAGATCCACATCAAACAAGCAGGTTTAATGCCACTCCTAACAGATCCTGTTGGTATTTTCACCTCTGGTTGTTGCTCAGCATCAGAGAATCAGTGGCAGATTTGGTGTCATTCTCAGGTTGTTTTCATCCAGCCACACAGAACAGAGCCAGCATGTATGAAAGCGGCCTCCCCAGAAGTATCAAAGATGCGGCTGGCTCTTTGTCAAGACAAAGACGTAATGAGATCTTAGCTGCTCTGAGTCAGCCCCTGAGAGTTCCCCCCCCCGCCAAACGTCCGGGGCCAGCCGTAGGTCAAGCCTCGCCTTGTGATTTATGTTTTTCTTTATCAGATGTAATGAGTGCTCTCACAATTAGCTGGAGACACGCTATCAGAATCCAGCTCCGTGTCAGCGCTGACCCTTGAAGACACAGCTGCCTCTTAACGATGGTCGGGGTGAGCCCGTGATTTCTGGTTTTAATGGGCGGAAATCGCAGTTTTGCCCGCTGCAGCCGTGGCTCGTTACGCCGCCTCACGAGACTGACTCTCACCTCGTCACTGTGGAACATGGCCTTCTTTTTTTTTTTCTGGCCCGCATCCTGCTGCAGTCTTTGAGGTTTTTTGTGGCCTTGTAAATCACCTTTGGTAGGACCTCCTCACTGCTTGTAGGTGTCAAAGATGACAAATAAGAAAAACTGGAAACAGAACAGGAAAAAAGATGAATTAACTACACTGGTTTTTCTAAATGCCTGTAAATAATGAGCATGAACAGTAAAATGCGTTTAGGTGGAAAATAAAATGTGACATGGGTAGAAGCAACCAATAAGCTTTCAGTAATGCTAAACATGCTTGACATTCTCCTGTGCATTTAAGTATGATGCCTGTACAAAGCATGCAATGTCATTACCGCATAAAAAGGTTAAGCGGTCTTGCGTTCTGCCCAAATATCCTCAATTTCATATAGAGCCACAGTAAAGCAAGTGAGCTAATTTATAATTTAACATCCTGGTATTGTAATCACAGTTTTAAGAGGTTTCATCTATTCCTGTATGATCAATTGAAATTATTACTGGAAGGCAGGACTGGGTAAAATCTGATTCTAGTCCAATGCAAAGCAATTTTCAGACCAAAGGGATGATATCAATATTAATAATAATGTTAAGATGAATGCATTTAAACTACTTAAAAATCCACATTTGTTGTTTTTAGCGGTTTCATTCCTTCACAGGAAGAGGGGGCGGAGCAGTGCACATGTGTGGATGTGAGCATAAAAATAAAATGCATCCTTTAATTCGTAAGCACTGCAGGTTAAGACAAGTTTTACACTCATTGCTATTAATAGTCCTGATCCTTGTGCCAATACAGACCAATACAGGAAGGTCAGCTCTGTGATTGGCTGCAAACCAAACACTAATGAAGCTGTGGTGGAGATGAGGTCACCCAACAAACTGTTAAGCTGCTTTCATGCAGGATGCGGCATGCACTGCGGTGGTCACCAAGTTCAGCGATACAGAGGAAAACAGGCAGAGTTTTCAAAACTTCCAGTAGGATATGAGTCTGTTTTCTAACCTTAGAGCTTTAATAGATCTGTCAAGCTACATTTTTCCTCCTGTGGTCTCCACACAAACTCAAACTGCATTTATCTTCCCTGCCCGCTGCCAACTGGATACCTCGTCTCTTGTGGCCGAGCAGACAGTTGTCACAGCAGAAGGCAAGTTCAAAACTGTTAAACTTAATAGTTTTATTTCAGACTCTGTACTCTAACCTGGCTACTGTAACACAGGAATTTCCCAGATTTTGCAATAAATAACACATATCTTATATTTATTTCCTTATCTGTCTTATATCAACATTCCTCTAAGAAAGAGTATTATTTATGAAAAGCAAGTCATTCCCAACTGCAGCTAGACTCATATGATTGTGTTTGTTTTCACTTATTTACACTGGGAGAACACAGATTGGCTTGCATAATGGTGATCTGTTGGTTTATTTCATTTCCCCCTTCCCCCATGTTCTTTGCTCATATTTATTCTGGTAAACAACATGAATAAATATTGGTAGAACGACTATGAGGTTTATTACAAAATATAGTCGAAATGCAGCATGTATAATTTTAGGGGGGCCTGTGTAGTTTCTTTACTCTGAGTGGATAAGCAGCTCTTAAGTAAATTCAAAGGGCAAGCAAAAGGTAGCTGCTGGGGTTGCTCCAATTAACCCTACCTAAGGCTAGTATTACGGTCGTTAGTCAAAAAAGGTAATATATTATCCGTGACTCACTTTTGTTTTAGTAGTGTAGTCTGTTACTTAATTAGTCCCTGGAGAAAGTAAATATTTTCAGTACTTTCACATTGCTCTGTAACATGGCCTGAAATGCATTGCCATATATTTACAGTCACACACAGTGGCACAGATCCCTCAAAATTTAGAAATGAGTGAGGTTTTTTTTCTCTATTAATGTATCATATTCACACCTGGTGCGTCATGAGTCATGCTTCAGCTTAACCCCCGAAACACAATCCAATCAGAGGCACTATAGGGTGGGCCCATAGAATCTTTTCAAAGTAAAAGCCACGTATAGCATTTTTTTTTTTTTTAATTCGTGTTTATTTTTTATTGTATTTTTTTGAAGACCTCTGTGACCTCATAGTTGATCATCATTATCTCAGTTGTTCTCCTGACTTAAGTTTGGTCTGTTTACAGCATCCTGACAAGCGATTGCATTTGTCCCTGACCATCGAGAATCCTCACGGCAACTTTTATCGAGTGGAAAGAAGTTAGCATTCATCCTCCACCTTCACTGTTATTATGCTAACATAGCTGTGTCACTAGCGATCACGTAGCACATCGTTATATATCAGCTAGCCAAACTAAAGTAACCCTACAAACGCCACTGCTGTTTACTTTCCTGTCTTCATTTATGTCGGAAGCGATAGCAGAGCTGTACGTCTTAATTTGTTTCAGAAATCTCTCAGTCAGGACAGGCTATATTATATTTAGATGGAAACTAGCGAGCTAACTCCTTGCTAACTTCAAACTCCATTAAGCTGAATAAATTCCGTTTTCATGGATGCCTGGATGTTTAACTTAATTGTTACACCTGGTAGAGCAGCCACACTGATCATTTTATTACAGATGAAAAAATTTAGACAGTTAACTCTCAGTGATGCCGCAATGATCGTTTGGCTAATGGACCTGCAGCGCAGTTTGGGCACAGACACGGCTAATGACGTCAGACTTAAAGACCGGATAACTGATTAAATGTTTGTCATATGGGTCAGAAATGTCAGCTGCAGGTCAAGCACAGAGGAGATGGGGTGGGGGTAAATGTTAATTGTAACTAATACAATGCTACAGTATTGTTTTGCTAAAAGCAATTAGCTGTTGCTAGGTGTTGGTCAGTTATCCCAGTGGGTTCATAGCATATGATACATAACTCAACATTTGTGAACATAAATCACATGATGTTGTAATGAAATAAAAATGATACAATGCTTTTCTATTCCGTTATAGGTGCATAAATGCCAAAGAAAAGTAATTTAAGCCATTTGCTAGGTGGTTGCTAGGCAACATAATGGCATATTTGATATATTTAAGAATCTTCAGGGTCCCAAAGTATACCTGTGTGCCAGGTTTGGATGCTTACCTCTTGATGGTCTTGGAAGAGTTCACAGACAAATAAACAAACGCACAGACAGAGATTTAGTTTATTATGGTCAGAATATTGTTTTAGTTTCAGTTTCTCTTACATGTTTTAGGGCAGATATCATTTTAAGTGAGGACAATCAGCCTATGTTGCTGTAAAACTCATTTATTAAAAAGTGAATTGCATTATAAGAGCTTAAAAAAATAAAATTCAAATGATTTTATTTATTGAAACAAGATGACATGAAGGTTTTATACAAGCCTGAAATTTTAATGGAAAACTTTCACAGACCAATATTTGATGGAATGAGATTTTGTTTTTATTTCTAAAGCATCATATAATCTTCCAAAGTGGTTCAAATAAAACACTGCTCTCCACTGAGAGTATGATGGAGTGTTCTGTAAACCTCAGATCAATTCTTGAATGTGTGATGTGACTGTTGCTGTTTCCGAAACAGGATGTATATCGTTTCTCCACTCAAAAGAAAAGAGCTCTGATGACAGATTCACTTTTCATTCTAATAACTGCTACAAATTGAACAATAAACATGTTTGTTGCGGTCACAAAGAGACTTGGAGAGTTACAACCAACCTCATTTCTTATCTCCTCATAAAATATGATTTATTAAAATCCAATCTGATTCAGTAATAATTCAGTGTAGTAATGTCCTCATTTCAGACCAGAACCCTGACAACATAAATGAAAAATTAATGTAACAAAATAAAGATCGAGATCTTGGTTGAAAATACCACAGTAGATGAAAACAAGATGTTTGAATTGACTGTGCAAAGCATTTCAATTAACGTTTACTGCCTGATGGGAAACTTGATGTAGAACAGCACCACCCACTCCTGCAACATGCTGGAAAACAATTTTGAAACCTGTAATGAAGAATTGCACTCAGAGCCACATCATAGCACTTTTTAATACTTTCCAAATAAGCGGCTTTATTTGTTCAGAGATCTCTTTACAGGGCTGCATTCCTTGCTTCATCTTCCCTCGTAAATGTAATATGAGCTTGTCATACAGCACGATAAAAAATGATACGCGGCGGCAGAGTGTCTTTTTCACAATAGATGAAAAATATTCTGTTTTAATGATCATATTTCATTAAGTTAGAATGAAAGCGAGCGTGTTTGAAGGCCTTTCCTGTGCTCTACTCTCTGTTAGCCAGTCATCTATTCTTTCCTCGGAGCTAATTAATATTTCCATGCCTCAGGGTCCCAGCATGCCTCGCTGCATGTTGCCCACACAGCCAGACTTCCTGGCAAATTGGGACTGCACAGGGGCACGCGTATTCGCAAATACTGTATAACTATACATAAACAAAAGCCCGCCTTCAAACGCTGAGCTGCTGAAGACAGATGCTGCCTGCGAGTCCTCTGCAGGTCTGCGGACAGCAAACAGTGGGGAGGCCTTAATATTTCACATTAATGTCACAAGTTCAGATGCGCTGATCACACACAGCCTTCTGAATCCCTTTGCTTGCTAACACAGATCCATCTACACAAAGCAATTCCTATCATTAACCTCCTAGGAGGTCCACATATGTGGACATCACATTTTGGGTTATTTAGACCAAAATACTCAATTTTGCTCTACAAGGGCCTGATATCCACTTATGAGGACGTTATACTTTTACTGTTCTATCAAAATATTAAATGAATATCCTCATATGTGGCTCTTAATAAGGTAAAAAGTCTTAGGAGGTTAAGGGAATTATGAACTTTAGGTTCTGACTGTTTTTGACCACCTAGTAATGAAATTTGATGCACTTCATTTTCACAGTGATTAATTTCCCTCTGGGACCGCCTTCATACTCGCCTTTGCTCAACATTTGGGATTCCTGTGATGTTTTCTGGACATGTTCATGCTCCCCAGAAGATGAGTTGAGTTAGTTCTATTCTGGACTCTGGAACTCCTTCTAATTACACCGTCTAATTAATATGCTGAGCTTTGCAAATATTCAATATCCTTTTTTAAAATTACCATGCAGATTGCTGTGAGAGGGTGACCACCAGTCTTATCAAGCCTAATGCCTTTTAGCTCGTCTACCTCCCACAGAACAAGCTGTGTCTCACAGACAGAAGCAAAGTGATCCAAATTTAAGCTCTAAGCTTTGGAACTTTGTTGTACTATAAACTGTTATTCATGATCTCAGAGAATGTGGCTGTGCATAAATGAATGCTGACAAATACCAATGAACTGAAGCAACTTAATAAAGAAAGGTGGGCCAGAATTCCACGGCAATGGTGTGATAGAAAGATAAAAATCATACAGAACACCATTATTTCAAGTTACTGCTGTTTTCACAGGACTGTACGGAGTCCAGTGAAAACAACTGTGGCTATGCAACATGTATTTAGCATTAGCTGCTTCATCACATCGAGGTTAATTCATACTCAAACTGTGAGAGTAGAATACAGAATCAGAATCTGCTTTTTGGTCAAGTTAATGCACATTAAAGGAAGTTTGCTCTTTCTGTATTTTTTTGCTCTCACTGTACAATGGTGAGAGGTAATTAACATCCTTCCATCCATCCATTCGCTTCCGCTTATCCTTTTCAGGGTCGCGGGGGGCGCTGGAGCCTATCCCAGCTGTCACAGGGCGAGAGGCGGGGTACACCCTGGACAGGTCACCAGTCTGTCGCAGGGCCAACACACAGGGACAGACAACCATTCGCACTCACATTCACTCGCACATTCACACCTAGTGGCAATTTGAATTATCCAATTAACCTATCCCCACAAGCTGCATGTCTTTGGACGGTGGGAGGAAGCCGGAGTACCCGGAGGGAACCCACGCAAACACGGGGAGAATATGCAAACTCCACACAGAAAGACCCCGGCCTGATGGTGGAATTGAACTCAGGACCTTCTTGCTGTGCGGCAACAGTGCTAACCACCATGCCAATGGTTTTAATAAATAAATAAAGGATGTACAGATAGATAGATATAGAGGTACAGTGGTATATAGATATGTACAACAAATGCCTGCCCGTTTCCTGATTCTGTATTTATTCAACTCCTGAGTCAAACACAAGTTACCATCAAATTTTTTTCTGAAGACCTCACTGTTTGTTGTAGCCTGTTCTTGTCCTGTTTGTTGAGTGGATCCTAGCGGTACAGTGATGGACGTGCAGAGAACAAACTGGATTTTTGCATTGAGTACTTTCTCACTCACTCACTATGTCTTAATAGACTTCTTTGCATTTAATCATTAGTTAATTTTGTGGCTCTCTACCACAGCATGTCTTTTGTCCTGTCTTCCTCTGCAGATTCCTCCTGTCCTTCTCCCTCACCCCAGATGGCTGCCCCTCCTTAAACCTGGTTCTGCTGGAGGTTTCTTCCTGTTAAAAGGGAGATTTTCCTTCCCACAATCGCCAAAGTGCTTGCTCATAGGGGGTCATATGATTGTTGGGTTTTTCTCTGTATGTATTATTGTAGAGTCTACCTTAGAATATAAACTGGCTTGAGGCGACTGTTGTTATGATTTGGTGCTGTATAAATAAAATCGAATTGAATTGAAAAATTTAATTCTTGCAGTGTAGAAATGGATCAGCAGCTCCTGAGGCAGGTTGGACTTTCTGAGTTGGTGCAGGAAGTATGTCCTCTGCCGGGCCTTTTCGATGATTGTGTCTATATTGGATGACTAATTCAGATCTTGAGAGACTGTGGATCCCAGAAACCTGAAGGTTTCCACAGCAGACACTGTGCTGTTGAGTAAGGTGACTGGGCACAATGGGAAGGGCCTCCTCCTGTAGTCCACTATCATCTCCACAGTTTTGTGTTGGGTTACTGTCTGCGGTAGCAGCAACAGACTACATACAATTGCAGTATGTCCAAAGATCCAGATATCCTACTTTGGAGGGAATGGTTCAAAATTTGTTTCAGAAACAAGAGCAGATGGAACAAATGACAGTCTATATCTATTAGTGCTACCTTTAGGGAGACTTTGGCTTGATGGAAGCATCTGGAATTCAACATGTAAGGGATGCTGATGGTCCACAGAGATGGTCTGTGCCTTTGAGGGAAACCTCATTTCATACAGATGCTGAGGGTCGTTAAGGGAGCACCAGTGATTTAACGGCACCGCTTGGCAATTTCTAAGACTACCAAACCAATGACTCGTAAAACACTGGGATCTATACATAATGCTGTCCGGCTGCACTGTTACGTTACATTACTGTGTGTTTATTCTGTTCAACAGAGAGACCCACATATATACTGTGTACCAGTCGTTCCTCTAAATAAAAGTAGCTAAGACCAAAGAAATGTTTATTGATTTTTTGGAGGAGCCCCAGTGCGCTTGGTACCTGAGCCACACCTGATTAAAGGTGGGCTAAAGGCAGCAGTGAAGGAACATACAGTAAATATTTGGCACTGGTCTCAACAAGGAGATGCATTTTGGTTTATTTATGCAAAAAAGCAAATCAGCAGTTGTTGTTTTTAAGACGTCGACACTGATGAAAATATTTATTTTCCTATAATGAGTTCTTGGACTTTTTTTTAATCTGATGCAAGCTCACACAGGGATGCATGGGCGTCATTAATAACATGTTTTTTTGAGGTTACACAGAGCTCTTTTGGCAGTAATTTGCTAACTAAATATCTGAAGAAAATCAAATTCCCATCAGTTTTTCTTTGTCTTCAGTTCTAATTTGGATACTTTAGCACGTTAGCGCACTAACTTTGGTAAAACAGTGTGCAACATTCCTGCTAAACATCAGTGTATAGTATTACCACCATGATCCAGTTGTAAACTCTAGTTTTCTTCTTAGAGACAGTGAAAACTGTGCAACACGAACAAAAAAGGAGACAACCATAAAAATGGCCTCAGGAGAACTGCCACTGAGTTTTACTCTTATTAGATCCTGAAATGTAATACTCTGTGTGTAGAGAGTGGAAATGAGCAACATTACATTACATGTAAGTATGCGATGTCTGTTCTGGCTTTCATGTGGAGACTTTCTGTGTCCTCCTGTGACTCACTGCCTCCCCTTTCTCATATTTCCTCAGTTTCCAGGCTTGCATTAACCACAGTGCAGAAACTGCTCTTTATGGATCGGCCCAAGCTTAACCAGAGCCATCAATTACAGGATGGTCAGACGCAGCCAATGTTTGGTCATAACTCCTCGAATCGGCCACGCAGGCAGCAAACTCCTCCTTCAGCATTTAGCCAGCTAATAATGATTTAATGGACAGGCTGTGACAAAGATAAACAGCAACCTCATTCTTGACAGGGGAAGCTACTAATTACATCACAGGCAGAGTGGAGGCAGAGAGGCAGCGTGTCTCTACATGGACAAATAACAGAGTACAGATGTCTACCATACAGAGGGACGAATCCCCGGGCTGCAGTTCAGTCCCCGGAAACGAGATGACGGTAAAGTGAAAGAAATTCCCAGGGAAGCGCGTTGGAACCAACTTTGATCATTATGAGTAGGGGGAGGGAGAAAAAAAGGACCGTCTGATTATCAACAAACTCATCATAATAAGCTCTGATTTCGTTTATGATCATCAAATGCAGCTCATCACAGAACTCCTATTGTGCACTTGACAATAAACCCAATGTCGCTGCAAAGAGCCACAGAGAAAACATGCCAAGTTTCATTATTTCCAACCTCCTCTTCACATTTGTTGTTATGGAGCGTTTCACATTTAAAGCTGGGACAAATGCTTTGGTGTTAAATGTAGATATGCAGTATGATTTGCACTTGAAATTTAATGATTATACCTCTGGTATGATTACTGTATTATGCAGTTGACGTCTTTTTATATGTAATCCGTTCCATTTCTTGATGCTGTGGGGAAAATAATTTAGATTTGCACGGATCGTAATGAACTTAGAGTTCTGTTTGAATGTTGATCAGACATTGGGTGAAAATTAATTGCTTTTTTGTGAAATACTGGAAAGTCTCTGTTTTGAAATCTGCTAAAGTGAAAGCGTTTTTGTGGGTACATCAATTGAGATTCTCACTGGAGAATTAAAAAATAAAGCTGTACAAAAAGTGTTGGCTTTATTGACTCACTCAGCTCCGTGCAGGCTTGGAGCCCGGGGTGAAAACACGAACCTCAATCCTGCGGTTTTGGAGCTCCACTTGGTCATTTTCTCGTCATACTTGTCTGCTATGAAACGTTTTTGACAATCATGCCACCCACACTGGAAGTCTGAGCAACAAACATGAATTACTGTGGTATACAGTATGTGCCTTACATTAGCGTTGTACTGATTTATAAACATTTGACATGGTTTTCTGTTTAGTTTATTGTGATTTTCAATTGACTATTCATGCATGTATGCTCACGTTCCAAAATCTGTTCTAGTCTAACGTTTTAAAAATCGATTTGAGTGTGTTGTTTACTTATTAGTTTTGCATTTTTTCTGGAAAAAAATAAAATATGTTTATAAAGAGAGATTTTGTCCCAATAATTTGATTTATGAATAATAATAAAATAATAATACTACTTTTTCTTACTACTCTTCTTTTATTACTATCACTATTTTATTACTTTTAAATTATTTTTAAAATAATTTTTCTTTCTTTTATTCTTTAATTATTATTTTACTTCTAAAGAAATTTTTTTATATTTTTAAAACATTTATTTTATTATTTTTTTATTTCCCTGTTTTGCTAAATAATGCTTTTCACTCTTTGAGAATATTTCTGGGGTTTTTTTGTATAAAACTTTTTTTTTTTGCACCGCAGGGCCTCTGTACATTTTAACTAATTGCACTTAACTCAAAAATTAAAGTAACAAAAACAGAATTAATGGTGCATACATTTTACCCAGAAAGGATTATTCTCTCAGTGACCCTAAGTTGGGTAAGCAGAAGAAAATGGATAAATGGATAGATGGATGGATATAAGTATGATTCTCTTTCAGTGGCCCCACAGAAAGCCATTCATTACATGTGACATGGGTATTTAACCATGTGGTCGCTGTGGTCACAAAATGACCGGTCTGTGTTATAATTACTCATTTTTACACAGGCAGAAATGAGGAGAGCTCAGCCCACCTTCTGCTGGCTGCTGTGCTGCTTGCTCACATTCCTGGTTAATCCTGTCATGTCGCAGTGTTTGCTTTACTAACACGATTTCGCCTGTGCTCGCTGCTTCCTAGGTCTCACTCCGCACGGCAGGAGCCTGAGTGGCATATTAACTTATACAAAGACCAACACATGGAATTATCCATTTTCCATTGTCCTTCTCTGGAAGTCTTCCCAGGCAGTTATGACTTTCAGCAGGATTACCAAGAACTAGAAACCCTCAGAAACAAGAGAGGAGGCCTTCGCAGACGAATGCTCTATTAAAGAAGTGCAAAGGGTATTTATTACAACTTTAAGCAGCCGGCAGTGGAAAAAAGAAGCAACAGGGATGTAGGGGATAACACTTTTTGAAATATTACTCTAAGTAGAATTAATTCCTGCCTGCTGAACGCCTGGACATCCCAGGTGTTACTGTGAAAATACCATCTGGCTCATTAATTGGAAGTTATTCCAGACGATTACTGATACCCCGAAGACCGCAGTCCACTTTCTGTGCACGCATATTGAATTTCATAAATAAGATACCACCACGCTTTGCCCCGAGGAATGGCTCAACCGGGTTTTTATGGGTGAACATTGATTATCAACAGTTCAAGGTATTTTACGTGCGCTGAGCAGAATTCGCAGGTAGAAGAGAAAATGAATCCTTTAGAGTGGAAATATGAAAGAGGAACAAACCGAAACGCTTGGGTCATCTAGACAGTGTAAAAACCATTATTTTAATTAAATTCACGTCCACAAAGGTTTTGCCTCGCTCTCTGGAAATGAGTTTTTATGCAATATAACACTAGGCCAGTTATTTTTAGGACATGAAATAATCGTTCCAGAACCAAATAATTGAAAAGTTAATATTTAGATGCAATAAGAATATAAGCAATTTAAATACATGGCTAAAAATCCCACTGTGAAAACAAACCTAGTGAAATGACTTTATTAAAATTAATGTAAGAGGTTGCTGCAGTTTGCGTTCACACAAAACGTTTTGCAGTATAAACATTTAACAGTTATAAATCACTGAAACAAATGAAGTCAGTTCCACCTAACTTTTCTCAAAACATTACTCAACTAAATACTTTAAAAGGGGGTAGACTTTACAGACCGACACTGAGTGGCTGCTGAATTTTCCACAGCAATAATTTTGAGGATACAAGTGAAATAGTTTGGCAAGCAGTGATGGAGAATTTATGCAGAGCTTCACACCTAAAAGCATGGGGATTGTAAACACAGGGGTTGACATCAATACAGATAACCTCATGCTGTCAGGACAAGGCAATAAAATTACAGTTTTCAACTGTCTTGATCAATATAAGTAATCATTACTTAGTGAAGGTTGTTTTTCACTCCATTACTTTAAATTTGCTCTATTTTAATTATTTCCAGTGCTATGTTTCTGCTTTGCATGAGTCACAGTTCAGAGTAACCCCTATTGTGTCTTATACTGGGTGTTTTATTATGTTTTCTGTTTTATTGTGAAGAGTACATTCCATGCTTAGTGTGTTTAGTTGCACTTCCCCTGTGGCATTCAGGTTCATTTGTGTCAGCTGTGTTTCTCCAGGTGTTTCCACTTCCCTCATTACCCTTCTGTGTATTTATGTCCTCTGTCTTCCCCTGTTCCTCTCCATGTCAAGTCACAGAGTTTTCTTTCTCCCATTCAGGTTCAGGGTCTAGTTATCTCATGTGATAGTTTTTCATGTTCCTGTTCAGGCCATGTTCAAGTTTTCATCTTTTAGTAACAGCCCGACTAACATGGACCTGGATAGACGAGGAGCACCGAGTCCAAACCCTGGCTCAATCCTGAACGCCTCTTCAACTCAGCGTTCTCCACTACTGCCTCGCGGCCCCGAGTAGATCCGGGTTGGCTTGCTGAGGTTCTGCCCCAGCCCAGAGCCACCTGCACCCACGTCTCTGTCACAGACTAGCCGCTTTTCCTCACCGTCTCAGTCGGACCTCCCGTTGCCTGCCTCGTTTTAGGCGAGAATGTGGGCAGATGACAAGGAGTCCACCGCCACGTCACCCCCGGCTTCTGCGACGCAGCTTCCCTCGCGCTCCCAGAAGGAAACAGCGCTGTCTTTTGACTGCGGTCGGCTCCCCAGATTTGCCTACAGCCACTGGCAGCGGTGAGTCAAAGGCTACGTTCACACTGCAGGCGAAAGCGCATCAAATCCGACTTTTTTGACCCTATGCGACCCATATCCGATCATGGTATGACAGTGTGAACGGCACAAATCCGATATTTTCAAATCCAATCTGGGTCACTTTCGTATGTGTTACTGAATCCGATACATATCTGATGTTTTAGAAAGCGACTGCTGTTTGAATGGTCATGTCGCATTAAATCTGTCTTAAGTCACTGACACAAGACAGACGCCAATTATCAGCGCCGGAGAAGCGCCCGAGAAGACATCGCGAACGCTTCCTGGCCATCCAGTGTAGATGTCAGTGAAACTGTTGGGAAGACAACGTTGGAGAAACATGAACATTTTATTTGTACTGTATAATCTGCAGATTCTGACAGAAATCTGCAACTATCCTTTGAGGCACAGCTCCTCTCTGAAACAGCAATAAGGATCATTATTAGGCCATATGTAAATAACAAAGTGACTTTATAACTTAAAGCAAAATTGGGAAAGGTAAAGTCCGAAACAAGTCTTTATATTAAGGCCATCAGTCAAACAATACTGTTTGGTCTGGGTCTAAACAGAGCGCGTTGTGTGTGTGTGTGACGTCTTCTTTTACGTATGCGGGCCGCTTTGTGGCTTCACACTAGAGCGCGTTTGCTGTCACATTTTTATTTGTAGTGTGAACAAGCAGACAAAAAAATCGGATTTGATCAAACAATCGGAATTGAGCATTAAGACCTGCAGTGTGAACGTAGCCAAAGAGACTTTAGTTTTACTCCGTCAGAGCTGGGAGAGACTGTTTTTGCAGAGAAAGAAACTCTGGTATTATGGATTCTAAAGCCTGTTTGCCTTGTGCTTCTGAACACAGGGTAATTATTTCAGAGACTGTGAATTCCATCTCTAAAGAATTTAAGTCTGTTTCTATGTTTGTCTCCTGAATGGGAAGTTGCTGGTGTTCCAGCTTAGCTGGTGTTGCGAATTAACTGGTGAAGGTTAAACATATGTGTGGTAGACTTTTCAGGAGCTGCTACTGACAAACCAGCAAAAAAGCACTGAATATTTCATCTGTGGCATTTGAGATGACCTTAAATACAGTCCGTCAGCCTTATTACTCTTGAACAATAAAATAATAAATTGTCGCGAGTTTACCTGGTGATATTCTAATGAACGAAGCGACCGCGGAAACAGCAAACAAACAAACGTCACCACACCGAAGCCGTTCACAGGATGGCAAGAGTAAACGATCTGGAGAATCTTATCTTCATCATTCCTCTCGTACATTTTATCACTCCGATTTCAGCGTTTTCGCCTCACAACTATGCAGTTTACTTTGTGTGCACTCAATTGGAGTCGAGTCAACTAGCGCCACCCGTGGCCAAGTGCCATAGTCTAAAGCCAAATTATTATTTTTCTGTTTATTTAGCATGCGTAACATTTGTAGTCCCGTTCTGTACAGGGAAGACCATGTACACTGTGTGGTACCACTTTCCACAGCAGGTGCATTCAATCTGGAAGAAAATTAGATTGTCAGTCATTCATCTAAAGTCAGGCTGGTAATTGAAGCAACTAAATGTGCAGTTACAGCAGATTTCTGTGCAAAAGTCTTATCTGTGGATCACTTGATGTTTTCATGTATCCTTTTGGTGCTCCAGTGTCTTTAAAGTGCAAAGGCATGCAGGTTACCTGACCTACATGTTTTCTGTGTCATTTTACACAGTGACGTTGAAGTAAACCATTCATGGTGGTTCAGTCTTGATTTGGTTATCTTACCCACTCATCGATTTCTGCACCAGAGCTTTTCTCACCACAGGCACATAGCTGGGAAAGGTCATCTGAAAATATATGCCACAATGAGGATATCCATATAAATATTTTAAATGAAGACCCAAATGCCGTTTCTCAGGTATACCTGAGTTTTGGAACAGAGAGAGTGCCATGTCCAGTCTTAGCCTGGCAACCCCCTCCTCGTCGGCAGGGTAGTGGATCGTTGTCCCTGAGAATTTGTTCTGAAAGCTGACCCTTTTCTATTCATTAGAATTTGTTTATTCATGTACAATACACGAGTATTTTACCTACCTTGCATACAAAGACGCCACAGGATGTTATGCCCTGCTGTTTAGGATGGGTGACAGTTGAGCATTTCCATTTGCCAATAGCTGAACATTTCCTCCTAACTAGAGCTCTGCACAAAAACGGGTAGGCCTACTACAGTTACTGAACTTGTTACAAGAACCTCATGTAATTCACATGTAAGAGTTTATAGAAGTTAGCCACAGTAGTCACGCTAGCTGTGTCCCAAAACGTTGGCTGCATCCTTCGGAGGCCGCATTTGAAGGCCAATTACATCACAGCCAGGCGACAAAGGCTGTCCCAATTCATTGACTCCTTCAAATGCGGCCGACAAATGAGTCTTTCATTTCCCAGAATTTGAAGGATGGGTCGGGTGTGTCCTTTGTGGCCCACCATATCCCAGAATTCATAGCACAGCCCAGCCAATTCCAGTTTCCAACAATGGCGGCCGCTACTAAGTTTTAATATTACTCTTATTACCCTCTCAGGGTCACAAAATAAACTTTTAACATATTTTCAGGCGAGAAAGTATCTGTGTAAACTTTAAATATCTGCTTGGTTTATCAAGACATCGCATATTTTCAAAAGTGCTCCGACGTTTTCGGAGACGTCTGTTACCCACCCGCTCGATAGCTAGCCGGGGGGTTCAATGGTCACTCGAGCCGGCGAGAGCAGCGGACTCCCAGCTTCATCGTTTTCAGACGCCCGCTGTCTTTCACTACTCGGGTAAAACATGATATAAAAGTCACTCGGATAACTTAAAAATTTAATTTTTTGGCTTTTTTCTGTGTTTTATTTGTTCCGGAGTAAATCGGTTTGGCTGAGATCAGTTATTAGATTAAATAAAACTTTATTAATCCATCGGGTGGGTTCCTCCGGGATTTTCACACAGCTGAATAAACGTCAAACAGAAAACTGAGTAAACAGAAGTGTGAGACGGTCGAGAATTTACGCCAGTGTCCTGTTATATTTTGAGATGGCAAGGAGCAGACGGCGTGGAGTTTATTAAACTCCAGCGAGACAGCGGTGACACAAATCTGAAGGCTAGACCGTCCCATTTCACAGCCTCGCACTTCCAGCCTTCTCGGTCTTCGAAGGACCCGGCCCACGTAGACCGCGAAGGCCGGGTCCTCCGAAGGATGCAGCCTACGTTTTGGGACACAGCTACTAACTCATTTTGCTCACCTTGTTACATCCTTGCACTCTGTACTTTTGTTCTTGTGTTGCCCCAAATAGGTCAACAAAGAGCATCTATCGTGCATCAAAACACAACAAATAAAATTGTATTAAACCTTGTAATTTCATTTACAAGGTTTAATACAAGCTCGTGGTTGTGTGATTTCTTACGAGTGTCTGTTGTCGCAGACTGCCCCAACTGCCACATCATACTACAAAGTGAAGACCTTGAAATTAAATTATGAATAGTCTTAAATTAAAAAGTTCAAGTTTCAAAGCCTTCTGAAACCTTTTGTGCACCCCTGCCAAACTGATGTCATTAAATATGAGTATATAATTAATGTTTTATTAATGTTCTTAATGCTCTTGCCTTATATTTTTAAGCGAAACAAGGTCTCCCACCTGAAAACTATCCTCCTCTCCACTTTTTGCCTTTCTCCTGTGGGTCTTTTGTTTGTCACTTCAGCGTACACCACCTTCTGCTATTTTAGGCCCTCACAAACTTCTTTGTTGCAAATGATGGTACAGACCCTTTCTTCTGTAATCTGTCAAAATAGAATGACACGGAACTGGATTAAAACATTTTCTCTTGTACTTTACAGCATTTCTGAAAATTGGTAGCACGCAGGAGAAATATCCTAAATATGCAGTTTTGTGATAAAGTTACAACACAAAAGTGACAGTACTGTACCTCTGGACTGGGCCATTTAATTTTTCCACAAGTCCATTTGTTTGGGGATGATATGGTGAGCAGAGACTTCTTTTGATGCCCAGACTTTCACACAAGCCATAGTTGACCTTGAAAAGTTGATCACATTAGTCAACACAGCTGAATTTTCATATTTACTTCATTTATTAATGTCGTACCTTGTTGCAATACTCCACTGCACCACAAACACACACAATATGTAAAACACACAACATAAACAAACGGGCACCCCTCAGGCACTCACTCTCTTAAATCCAGTCTCGCAAGCTCTTCTCAATCACACGGGCTATAATTGTTTTCTAGTCACTGTCTAGCTGCTGTAAAGTCACTAACTGCTATCTCCTCAAACACACAAATGTTTGTTTCATTCATCAAACTTATGTAGACCAGCTGTGCTGATCAATTACCTATACTGGCTCAAAGTGTTCCTAGCAAACACTACATGATTGTCCCAGGTGAGTTACAGTCATGCATAATGTGTGTGTGAATAGTAGTGGTACAATAGTTATGTCAAGCTATATAATTTATGTCTTGCATATTTCCAACCATATCCATAATCACATACAGTGTGTGTGTGTGTGTGTGTGTATAGTGTATTATCTTACTTTTTTCATTGATTGTACTTATTTGTATTTTTGTATTTCCTTCTGATATCTGTACCTGAGCTGAGGTAATGCAAAAATTTCCCTGTCGTGGGATCAATAAAGTCTTATCACAATTGCAATATACAAAGTCAGTAACCCGTTATTTCAGTTAAAATGTCCAGAGAAAAGACACAGGCAGATTATGCTGACAGAATGTGACAGCACTAGTAAAATGTGTTAAATACATTTCTTTGTTGTGAAATGGCAAACAAAAGGAGAGGTGACTTGTAAAACTTCACGTGTATGATAAGCTGAAAATACACAATTTGCATTTCATGTAATTTAATGGTTTATTGGAAAGAACAGAAAACATTGACAGTTAGAAATGGTATTGTGCATGAAACAGGAATTCAAACGTGGAGATGGACCCAGGCACAGATGTGTCACAAATGAATCTGGCTGTAGACTGGCATTTGGCCACAGGTGGTGCTAGTTGTCTCAACTCCATCTGAGTGCACACAAAGTAAACTGCACGCTTCTGTTGCGAGGCAAAAACACTGAAATCAGAGTAATAAAATGAACAAGGGGAATGATAATGAAGACAAGATTCTCCAGATCATTGACTCTTGCTATCCTGTATACAGCACTGGCATGTTGACGTTTGTTTGCTGTTTTCGCGGTTGCTTCGTTCATTAAAAATATCACCAGGTGAATTCGCAACAGGTTTTTAATATTGTTCAAGAGCAATAAGACTGACGGACTGTGTTTAAGGTAACCTCGGCCCCTTTGAACTGTTCTGTGAGTTTGCCAGAGACTCTTCCGGTGCTGTAAATTCTGTCTTGCAACAATGAACTAGTTAAGTTACCAGATGGTGGTTTTAAGGACTCAGCCCACATAAAGACTGTTCATCTCATGGACACTGGTTTTTCACTTGCTCCTTCAGAGCATGGAATTATTCCAACAAATACTGTTTTTGTTGCTAAAAGGCTAGTTTTTCCAGAGACTGAGATGCTTCCCCAGAGGCTGAGATGGCAAATTTGGCCAACTCTGGACACCTGGAGGTTATAAGGAGAGTGAAGCCTTCTCCTCCTCCGTCTGCGGGGAGTTTTGCCATGCTCACACAGCCAGTTATGGACTACATGAAGTTGTCAGTGCCTAAAAGTGCCTAGAGCAGGCTGTGTGTATTCTGAGCTGGCTGGGTGTTCTGCAACACCCCAACTAGCTCCACCTCAGCCAGAGGTCTTCGCATCTGCTAGTCCTGCACTTGTTTCCACTGGGAGCTCCAGAGAGCCCTCGCAGCCACCTAGATTTTCCACACCAGCTGGAGGTGTAGAAAATCACAACCACCTGCAGCTTCCATGGTGTCACCTACTCAACTGGCGGTGGCATCCACACCGTCACCTGCTGCTCCACCCTGTGCAGCCACCTTGCCGCCACAAACAGCTGCTGCTCCTCCACCGGCTCCAGTGTCTGGGGGTTCGACGCCACCATCTGGTCCTGTCTTTTATCAAGTTTACGCCACCATCGACCGCCAGTCAAGCCACCCGAGGGTCTTCACTTATGCCCGCTTTGCCACCACTGCTAGCCCCACAGTCAGCCTCCTGAACTGTTAAATTAAGGACTCTGGTGCCATCGGCCTCTGGCTCGGCCCCTTGACAGGTTGCTTTTTGATTTGGACCCTCCATCGTGGCCCTCCACCACCTGCCTGGGGTGTTTGGTTTTTTGTTTTTGTTTTTTCCCCTGTACTCAGTGTAGTCTGTTTTACTGTTATGTCTGTGCTCTCGTTTCCCTTTTGTTTTCCGTGTTCCATGTCTGTGTCCACGTTGCCAAACTCATTCTGAGGGCATCCAGCAGGAAAACACAACGTCACAAAGCTTTTAACTGTATTTAGGTTTTATCGTTTTCTACAGGTAAATACCTTGATGACCACCACACAAATAATTAATAACTTACAACATAATTTACTTCATGTTAAAAAAAAAAAAAAGCATATTGTTAAACTTGTCCTTTTTCTTATATTAAATGGGACAAAAGTGAGTTTTGCTCGTTCGGCCCACTTAACATCAAAGTGGGCTGTATGTGGCCCACGAAGTAAAATGCACATCTGACCTATAGTATGAACTAACAAGTGATTTTTGGCTGCGTGAGAGGCCTTAACAGGGTTAGTGAGTTTATGTAAGAAGTTTAAGAATTTATCTCAAGATTTTCACTTCTTGTAAAGATGAATACAAATGCACTGTTCGTCTTTTTACAGCAAACACACAGTAAACTCTAATGTTATGGTTTTAATGTTTAGGCATCAACTAACACTATTACTGGCTTGAAAGCTATGGACGTAATGGCACCAGCTTGATAATTTGCAACCAAAACCAGGAAACTGACTTCTGCAACGGGCTTATTTGTCTCAATTTATTCTAAATTTAAAGATGATTTAATGTGTTTGTGCTCTTTGAGTCTGTCAAAGCTTCGATCCATTGATTAGAGATTCCTGCCCTTGCCCCCTGCAACTCAGGGCAGGGCACGGGTTCTGCACCTCTAACCCCACCACTTAACGGTGACCTCCCTACAGCCAAGAAAACAGACTCATACTGTTTTGTTTCTGCTTGTCTCAGGGGGGAAGATCCACGGTTGTCTGAGTGGTTTTTTTTTTTTTTTTTTTTTTTTTTTTTCTCTCTCTAGTCTCTCAAAGGAAGGGTTAGGGTTTTTCTCTACACTGTTCTTGTATTTTTAGTTATAGACTTTAAGGCAAGTTCTAAGTCTTAAAAACCTAGAAGTGTTCCAGTAGTTTGGTTTCAAAGTTGACGAGATGATGATGATGATGATGATAATGGTAGTAATAGTTTTATTTATAGGCACCTTTAAAGACCCTCAAGGTCACCTTAAATTAGCACAAAAATAAAAACACAAGGTAAATTAAAAAAACAAAAACAAAAACCAAAAACAGGTATAAAAGCTAAACAAGGTAAAAATAGACTAAGGCGAAGTCACGATGAAGGGTACGCAATTCGTAAATGAAAACATCAAAAAGATATAGTGAAAGCGTGCTATCCAAAAAGGAAACCTCTCAGTTAGCCAGACAGTTAGCTCTTAGCCGCAAACCATATGCATTGAAACCAAATGAAACTCAGACTTTTAAAGGTTCTGTATATCAAGGTTTTATAATTATTATAACAGCAAGAACTGTCTGCTTGCTATAAAAAGAAATGGTGAGATAATGGCATCCTTTGAAGAGAATTAAATCCTGTTCCATGTGTTGTAATCCTAGCTTCTTTATTTGTTTTGGTAGCTGATTAAGCCAAGAATGCATGTTGCCACATGCGAGTCCTTCCCTTCGAATGCGTCAGCCTTCCACAGAGGAGACTAAGGGACTAGAAGTAATCTCCCACACATTATAAAACACAATATTGTCTTTTACAGTATCCTTATTCATGTACACCTGAGGAGTGTACTACGAAGTGAGATTAACAGCTTTGTGAGCCATATAGCTATACAGTGAGTTTTCTGACTAAATCACCGTGGTAACTTATAGTGAACCCATGACCTGGTTATGTTCTGAGTTTCAGTTTAAAATGGCCTGGATGTACCACATTTTCAGTTTGTTTTACTTCAGCATGTTTAAAGGCATCTTAGACTGTCTGCTAGTTAAATAACTGTGCATGATGTTAAGTCGTACCTTACTAAAACTGTCCAGGTATTCATTTGTTGATGAAGAAAATGTCTTGGCATTATACTTGATCTGCTGCTAAGTCTCTTTTACACTACTGGAATTGCAGCTATCCCTCCAAACAAAACATATACACTAATACCTGTTCAGTCAGTCCAATTAGTTTCACTTTGATCTGCTGACAGACTGAAGTAATTTCCATGTCTGTTTTATCACGCTGTGGGACAGTAACACACAATGTTTAAATGTATCCAATTTGAAGTTTCAGGGCTATAATGTGCAGCCATCACCTTAGAAACAAAACAGCAACACTGACAGGACACTGGGTTATAAAATAACTGAGTCATCGTCTGTATCACTATAATCATCCTCTAATATCACTGTAAAACACACCCCGTTTTATTTGTCTGAAGCCGAGAGCCCAGCTCAACAGAAAGCTGATTACCACCCTCATGATGGCCATTATTTTTGTCGAGCCAAAGAATCTCAAAGAAAGCCTGGCTGTTTTGACTTTTGTTCGCCATATACTCCTCGGTTTCACGATGATAGAAAATCTGGCAGAGAATTAGGCTAAGGCTAAACACACAATTAGCTACAGGTGAAACACATTAAGGCAGACCAGACTATCGCACAGGGGGAGACACAAGGGGAGGGGAGGATGGGGCTGCTGAAATGAGAGACAAAGGTAAGTAAAGAATCACAAAGGGGAAAAAATAACAGAACATAACTTATGGCATCCAATGGGACTTCGCAGGATGTCTCTGATGCTTTGCTTCCAATGTGTCTGTTTTACTGTGGCACACACTCAGCAGCTGAAATACAAATAATGTTAGTCAAGTTGTCAACAAGTCAGTAAATTCACGTCATTCAACAGGCCTTACAGTAGCTGTGGATGGATATTTGCCTTGGTGGTGACGTAGTGCCTTTCAAAGTAAGGAAGCTCAGTTCTAATCAGTTTGGCGCACTTGAACTTTTTCTTCTTTCAGCTGCTCTATTTAGGGGTTGCCAAAGTGGTTCATCTGCCTCCATCTCACTCTCTCCAGATTATGTACAATAATTTTCATTTCAGGACTAACATAGCAACAGGGTTCAGGTTTTTGTTTGCTGAGAACTTTTCATCCACCATTTATGTGGTTGCTCCAACAAACCAGTCACTGCTACCTGGCTTATTATCCAGAAACCCATCTAACCAAGCCGGGCAGAATCCAGATGATGAACAGCCTTGAGGTCATCAGAAGATTGGCATTTGAGTTTCTTTGAAATTCCAATAAAACCACTACTTACACATTTCATGAAATAACCATCTGTCTTGTGATTGGTTGATCTTCTGGTTGACTGATGAGATTACTCAGAGGAGGTTGTCAATAGGGTCAGGTGAGAGCCAAAGCACACTTAAATCTCACTGCTTAATTTAACTTTTTAGAGCCTCGTTTGGGGCTGACTAATAGAAATTCTTACTTGACACATTTTATTGATAATCAATGTGATCACCTCGCAAAAGAAGCAATCAGGCATTCAGATCCTCGCATCATCTGCTCCATCTACCACTGTGAGTAATGATGACACCTGTAATTGGATTCACTCTGGGAAACAACAATCATAAGAATAGTCCAGGGAAGAAAAAAAAAAATGAGTCAATTATGCACAACAGTAATGCGCTGAGCAGCGGATTTAGACAAACTCATATTTATTCTGAGAGGCAAAGTGAGTTAGACTGTGCGGTGGGCACTCTTCTGAGGTGTTTTATTGAATTTGTCAGGCTGTTTCCTTCTCTGCGGCCCAGTCCTTTCCTCTATCTGTTATATCCATCACACAGACACGCACACACACAGACACACAAACAAACTTAAAATGATGGGTTTCTCCCTGCACCCCCGGGGCAGGGTCGACCCCTGCACCAGATTAAATCTGACACTCACGACCAGCTCTGACAGGGGGAGAAAATACCATGGGTGAGAAAGGGGGGAGGGTGGGATTTAAGGATGGTGGGAGCTGAACGGGGCGATTAGGGTGAAGAGAGGGGTCCAATGGTTAGTTTGGAGTGACAGACTAATAAGGCCTTTCCTGCGTGAAGCTTTATTTTCATATTTACTCCAGAACATCAGGAGGCCAAACAGCACCCTGACTCTGACGCACTCTGACCAGCATAGATTACATAGCAAACACACACACTAGTAAGGTTGAACCTTACCAATCCTGTTACATGGAACTGACAAAATCTAAAGAAGATAAGACTGACACTTGTGTCCAAACCAAGAAAGGAACCGAATACCAACAAACTGGCAACAGCTCCCTCTGCTGTCTGAAGCTGAGTGAGCACATAATTAATAGAACGTGCAGTGATCAGATATTAAATTCTGTGGTGAAACTTGTCATTCAAGCTGCCACATTCCTACATTATTATTATTAGTAGTAGTATACTTAACTGGCCTTTAAATTTATTGGACAGGTTTGAAAAAAAGACTGTCACACTCGAGTATTTCTCTAAAAGTCTGATAGCAATGTACAATGTTTTTAAAAATGAAAATAAAAGGAGGCCTTCTGATGTCCTCCATGGAAGGGAATGATGAAGGAAAAATGGAACAATTCTAACCATGTATGGAATAAAAATCCATCCAATAAGAGGCCTTAATTGTAGCTGGTTTGACATTAACAAAACACAAAAGCTTATCTGATTATGTCTTCTTCGGGGTGTAGACCCTGAAGTCTGCAACTTAGTCCAACAAAAGGATAGCCAAGCATCATACTGATGTCCTTGAAGTTTTATTTATCTGTATATTTATGCAGAGACATATTTATCTGTTTTCACAAAGCATGAAAACTAAAAAGACCTAAAAGCTTACAGTGTAAATATCTCAGACCAGAAACAGTCTCAAGCAGAAAAGTAAAAAATTAAACCAAAATTACTTAAAATTTCATCTTATTGTCCATGCAAAGGCATGTAAACTATATATTATATATATTATTCACAGAAATAATTACTATGTGTGCAGAATAATCTACATTTTGTGGTTTCTCTTTATTATACTAGTTTTGACTTGCAATAACACAGTTGTGCTCTCTGCTAAACTCTGGTCATGTGACAATTACCCTTTGCTTCAAACAAGCTTTTAGAAGGTTTACAGCACTTTTAACCACTGTTAAAATGTGGGAGTATTTAATAATCCCACATTTTAGACTATTTTTAATACATGCCAACATTTTATTCTCTTATTTAATACATTTTTAACCATTTCTTGTGAATTTAGATACACATGAATCTATAACAGAAACATAAAATACACCTTTATTTGACTGTCTCTGCAACAGTGACATTAACTATCAAAAGAGACATTTTTGAGCTATTTCTAACCAAAAAGGTCTCCATGAACGTTTAAAACATAACAGTTGTTCGCATATTTAGGTGTACACCACCACATGAGGAAGGATGGATCCATGCTTTCATGCAATTTACACCAAATTCCCACCCTACCATCTGAATATTGCAGCAGAAATGGGAGATTCAACAGACCAGGCAATGTTTTTATCTTCTTTTGTCCAGTTTGGGTGAGCCATGAGTATCCTGTTCTTAGCTGTAGCCCATCTGCTTCAGGGTTCAATGTTCTTCTGCATACTTTGGTTGAAACGAGTGGTCTGAAGTCAACGACTCAATGGGTATGTTCTGCATTTCTCATCAGTGTTTGAAATCCTAAAGATGCCTGACAATCCCAGCAGATCATCAGTTTCTCAAATAATCAGACCAGCACACCTGACACCACAACACAACATTCACAGTCACTTAAATCAAATTTCTACCCCATTCTGATTCTCAGTGTCAACTTAAGCTGGTTGTCTCGACCATGTCTACACACCTAAATGCAATAAGTTGCTGCCATGTGATTGGCTGATTAGCTAATTACATTAATAAGCTGTGCCTGATAAAGTTCCTGGTAGAGTTCCTGTACAGTTATACATATTAATTCTGACTGTAATTTTTGAATATTATGAAGAGTTAAACTGTGAGATGCATTCCAGATTTAAAACCCTTGGAAAGCCAAAACCAACAGTGTGTTAATTCCTAAATATTTTTCCACTTCCCACATTGGATCACTCAGCCCAAATACCATGAATCACACTAAAAACACAGTAAATCTTTAAAAATAAATGATAAATGCATTGTTTTAAAGGGCTCCGTACTTCCATAAAACACTTCGGCACCGTAATGTTTAGCAAATGTCACCCAAACAAGATTGAATGCTACATTTTCATCAAAGGATTTATATACATTTGGTTGGAGTCATGTACAGTTTGGCAGAAGCATGGTAATGTAGGACTGGTGCATAACATAAAAAGCCCAACATATACTGTTTTTGTGGTGCTGAACAAACACATGTTCCTCATTGACTTAAAAAAATATATAAACTTTTTATGAGAATTGTTGACAACAAGAAAAATGTAAGTTATCCGTGGCAGCCCTTTTTATGCTTTGGTATATATCAGCATAAAAACTTCAGTGCTGCAGATGTCAACAGGTTAGGCATTACTTTTAAAAAAATATAAATGAATAAATGGAACAGATTCAAAGGAGGCAAACATCTAACAACAATTTCTCGGCATAGCCAAGCTTTGCAGTAGCTACATATTTGATTCATAGCTCGTGTCATAGCAGCTGCAGGTACAACTATAAAATGTCAGCGATCCCATAGACCTGTTAGTCATCTTACTGTGGCCTCCCCTACCAAGTTTTTATCCCCAGATCCCTGTGAGCACTGACACTGAGACCTACTGAAAGTATTTCACTGTGCAAACACAGAGCAAAAGAATCTCACGTGGTGCTAAAGAATAACAAGGATTGTGCAACAGTATATCACTCTTCACAGTTTACATATTACATTTATGTGTATATGCATGTGCGTCATGCCGTGTAGCTGCAGCTGTAGAGGAAACAGAGCTGAGTGGCCAACACTGCACAGCTCGGTGTCTCCTGAGAAGCGGAATGAGATGAGGTCATTTGAATTGTATATTACTTATAAAAAGAAAAGATCCCCCGAGAAAGCACATAAATGGGCACGAGAACATGAAGGCGGGTATCACAGTGCAAGGCTGAACGTACAACATGTTACATCACTATGAATCATGATACATCCATTTCCTGGGCTGTAGTTTGTGACTGATCTCTCCCTGAGGATAATTACAGCCTGTACAGTTTAGCTTTTCTCCAGTGATTTCCTGCCCCATGAAAATTAGGCCTCGCTGAATCCATTTATCATTGCATTACCACAGTCCTGTCCCCCCACTCCCTCTCTATATATATAGATCCAGGTCTGGAAGCAGCAGAAAATGAAAGCCAATAGCTCGAACAACAACATCACCAGCAATCACACAATCACTCACCACCGCTTGATTACAGCACTTAAGATAAGCCATGTGTTTGAAAACAAGCTACATTGACCTTTGTGGTGGTGAACTTAAAGGAGCACAAACAACCATCCCACAAAGCTATTTTATCAGTTACCATGTGAAAACTAAACTGATATTTATCACTCCCTAAATATTTATGTCATTTTCTTCCTGGGCATTTTCTGGAAGCCCTGTTTTCCAGCTGTGCAGACAGGGAGAGCTGATTGTAAAAACAGATATATGCATGTTAATATGCAGGATCTGTAGGCAAGGATACGGTTTTCTTTTTGCTACCCGAAGGTTTGAGAAAGTCTGAGAACTACTGAACAGTTGCATTTGAGCGTTTGAGCTTTGGTTTGGTGCAAATAAACATTTCCCTGTGAAGAGCAAAAGCTTTTGCTGAAATACAGTCTAGAAACCATCAATCTGAGCATGATTTTGCTTTTTATTAACATCTTCTACTTTATCAGCATTCATAAAACATGACCGACTGCATAAAAGATGAATGATAAAAGAGCACAAACACAGCAAAGAGGCTCAGTTTAGTGAGTTATAGTGGAGGCGGGGCTTAGAAGACACGACTGCTACAGACAAATTAGGAAAACAGTAGTTGGAGTCATGGCTTGACCATAGTCACTGCAATTATGTGCAAAAAACTTGTTGCCCTTAACCTCGTATTTGATACTGGAATTTTAATGTGTTTATGATACTTCTATGTCATCAGTGTGATATTTTTTCTCCCCTCCACAAGTTAATTGCACAATAAATTTTTAGGAAATAAATTGGGGAAAAAACGTGGGGTGCAGCAAATACATCCATTCTTATCCTTATCAAGGTTGTCGGGGCCCGGAGCCTATCCCAGCTGCCATAGGGCAAGAGGTAAGGTATACCCTGGACAGGTCACCGGTATGCCACAGAGTTAACACAGCGAGACAGACAAACATTCACGTTCACACCTATGGGCGAATTAGAAGTATCAGTTAACCTAACCTCACTAATTGCATGTCTTTGGACTGTGGGAGGAAGATGGGTGTAGCAAATGTGAAACAAATTTAAACTCAAATGAATGTTTCATTTTCAAACATTTTTCTAAATTAGAATCAATTATTTCGGCGTTCGGGCTTTCAAGAGTTAAAATGGTTCCTTGAACGATGGGAACCCGGTTTATGACCACCTGCACTCAGATCCCATCTTCAATGTGACTTTGTTGTGTTAAGATGCCAAAAAAACAGCAGTAAGATGGAGTCAGTCTGCTATTAGTTTGCAATTAAATGGGGTCAAGTTGGCAGTTCCATGTAATCTCTTTTGATAAGAGATTAACTCAATAATTTGCCATTTGTTGCAAATACATTGCATCTGTACACATAGAAATTCATGTGAACTACTTAACATTCTGAGTCCAGCCAGAATATCATAGAAACAGAAATCTATAAAATTCCTCTACAAAGAGTGATATCATTGCTGCAGGACATTATGTTTGGCTCTGGTTGCCTGTGTAGAGACAGGACATTGAACACTTTGAAAACAAATCAGATCTCAGATGCCGGATGTCTTAACTGATCTAGGTAATGTCTATACTGGGCTGGGTAATGTTTTAGGAACTAAAGGAAGCCACATCGTTTGATAGAAATGAAAACGTCTACAGAGGCTGAACTCAAAAATCAAAGTGAAAAAATGTTGTGGCAGGATAGTTCATTTTGCTGAACATTTTTCACTGTCTCAAAATGGCACATAGTAGTTTGTATGGCTAGAATGTGAGAGCATGCTCCTAACGAGACTACAGACAGTGTCCTGGAGATCTCCGCCCAGCTCTCCTAGAGTAACTGGCTGTGCCCTGGAATCTCCTCAATGGGACACAAAGTAAACCTTCTGGCAACTGGATGCACAAATGTGCCATCCTGAAGGAGTTGGACTACCTGTGCAGCCTCTGCAGGGTCCATGTATTCCATCATGCTAATAGCAGTGACACTGACCCGAGCCAAAATGCAAAACTACTGAAAAAACAGTCAGAATAGATAAGGAGGGGAAAAAGTGGCCTCCCACTGTAAAACCACTCCTGTTTTGGGGGTAGAAACTGCTGAAAAACCCCTCTGCTGCCTAACTGACCAGATCAATATTGCAGAAAATTTGTTGACTTGAGCAGTGTGCATCTGCACAAAATATCATTGTAATCCATTCATTAGTTGTTGAGCTTCAGTCTGAACCAAAGAGCTGGACCACTGGAGAGAATGACATTTCCATTCCTGTAATCATGCTAAAAACAGGAAAGGGAGGTGTGTGTAAGTTGACCCTGCAGCCATGATATTTTGCACACACAGAATAAAAATACATATAATAACATTTTAAGGTCTATACCTTTATTTATTTATTTCACCATGACACGACTGCTATGAATAATGCAAAAGGGCAGTAAATATTGTGAGAGGGAGAAAAAAAGTCCTTCGAGTCTGCATGATAAAGCGGAGGCAGCACATTACTCACAGATGTATGATGGCAATAAATGCATATCTGGGGAAATGTTATGTACATCTCCTGAGCTTTTCTCTCTCTCTTTGCTTTATGGCTGAAGATGAATTTTCTCATGCATTTAAATTATACACTGCTTCATTAAAACAAGGGCTCTCATCAGCCTTTTCTACCAGGAAATAAGCTTCACGAGCAGCCATTAAAATTCATTTAAACATGTACGACGAACTCTCCAGAGATGCGCGCGCTAGTAGCATAAAATATGACCGTGACGTGTTTGACTTTTGTTGGGAAATGAGGGAATGAGCGCTAACACTTAGCCTGAAGTTTATTTGACAAGGCTGTCACTCCAAAGGGAGCGCCTGGACTGGGCCATAAACACACTTCACCTGCAGTTTAAACAATGTCCAAGTTTTAACAATTAATTTTTATGCGAGAACAAGCCTTCCTTTTATTCCCTTTGTTGTATCAGTAAAACAGCAGGGAGAGGTTTATTTTGAAGAGAGAAAGTAGGAACACATTGCTGAGAGGTTTGGTTTCGATTAAATAAGGTGGCAGCAGTTGTATCAAAGTGGGCTCAGAGACCATCAGTAGTGCGTCATTATGTCGGTGGGAAAATGCGGAGTGGGAAGTGAGAAGTGATGAGGGTCACGGCGTGGTCGTGACATCAGGAGCGGGCCTGATTGAGAGAGAGGACCCCGGGGGCTTCTGCTCATGCATGAACCTCCTCAACCAAACAAAATATTTCATCTGAGCGCCTCTGTTTAAAAACACATACATATATCCAATATGTGGACTTCTAAACAAGTCATATCAGTCAACACGTTGGTAATGTTCAATGGGAGTCTGTGAAAAGTGTTTTCATCCTGGAAGCCAAGTCTCCTGAAAACTGAGAAAATCCACTTTAAAAACACAAGAGAATGATTTAAAGGAGGTGCAGCAGAAGGTTAGAAAGTTAAAAGCAGGCACAAGTTTCCCTGTAACTTTCAGTCATTGCTAACAGTTTTTTCCTACCTTGTTAACATCATGGCTTTAAGGATGGAGCTTTCCATCTTCCTGTCACCTTCTTCATTTATTATCCTCAGATGTTCCTAAACACTTTGGTGTTCCTTTGACTTTCTTTAAGCATCTTAAATGTTTTCGGAAGATTCAATAAACAGTCCAGTCTGATAATTATTTGATGATTCTGGCTTTACAATCTTCAGCATTTGAATTTTCTGAATTTTCAGCTCATATTTTCTGAAGAACATCAGAATGATGCTGACTTTATTTATCCAATTTTGGGGATCTCTTGTTATAGCAGTTACGATGACAACAGAGCGGGTGGAGACGACTGTCCGGGGTGATTTGTGACAGATGGATAGCAGCTAAAGTGAAAAGGAAGGTTCACAAAATTGTAGCAAGACTTGCCATGATGCATGCTTGAAGATGGAAGCGCTGATAAACAGACACGACATTGAGCAGGCGACGCTGAGATTTTATCTGGAAGTGAAACGAGTGTATCAGAGGAACAGTTGACCAGAAACAGAACTCAGAGTGATGGTAAAACTGAGTTTATGCTAAACTCAGTCAAGCAGCCCGAGCTTTGTGTGAATGTTGGACTGCAGCTTAAGGTCGCTACATAATGGTGACTATTTGACGATGCATCTCAGACCATGATACAGAGTTATTTGAAAGTTATGTAACAAGTACCGTAACTAAATGTTTAAGACTCCAACACTGGACGTGTATTTGTAAATATGGCATTTTGCCAGACATTAATAAAACCTCCTGCATTCAGATCTGGATCGACTCAGATCACTTCTAATTTGGTTGAACCCCACCTCTGAGTTTCATCCAACTTAAAGTAATACTAGTAACAAACAGACAAGCTGAACCAATCAACTAACCTTTGACAGATAGCAAAGACAGAATACTCCTTGTTATCTGCACTTTTTCCAGCCCAGTACTTTTACTTTTTCACTTTGCAAGAGTAGCTTTGCATGATTCCCAGTTTAAAATATTCCTTGAATCCTTGGCACCTGGATTCATCCACCGTCTCAAAGAAGCTTTTTTACTCTACTCTAGATCCCTTGCCTTAAAGGCCATTTTCTCTCTAAGCCAGTCTTCTTCTCATTGGCTTCCCCTCACAAACAAAAAGGTTTGAATAGCAGGTGGGTGGGGCTTCTTGGCTAACAGCCAATAGTAAACAAACAAAAACCAAATAGAGTGTCATTAACCCTTTAAAACCGGTCGGAGGGCACGCTCTGTTTTGCGTAACAATTTTTAAATCGCGGTAGCACTGCAACCACGTAAGCTAGCGCAATAATTTTTTTTGCATATGAAACCGCAGGAGTTGTACTTACATCTTATGCCGTCAGCTTGTCCTAGGTCACGGTTTCCTTCCACATATAGCTTTGCAAAAACTGCATAAAAAGCACTTGCAGCAACAAAAACATAATATTCCAGAAACACGCTTTGCCGATCCGATCAGCTGTTCATAACACTTCCTATGTTGGAATAGACGTCAGAACGAACTTTTGCATGTCCGCCATTACCTGCCCGAAACCGGAAGGACGTCATTTTCGCGGAAATGTAGTTTTTTACCATCAGGGCCTCATGAGCCTATACTGGTGTTTTTAAAAGTTATCTTTGACTTTATGACTTTCTGTGTCGTTTCTAGGATGCTTAGGACTAATATTGCACTGCTGGAAATAGTTTATTTTGATGCATATGCTGCTTTTTTGCAAATTTGCACTATAATATTTATTTTCGTTTTTCCTGCAGTATATAAAAATTGGTGTATTTCAAAAATAAAACTATGAAGACACTCAAAATAAATTTCCTGTGGTGGGAAACTATTTTGTGCAACTTTTTTGTATTTACAGTTTTGAGAGATAAGCCTCTTAAATTTCTCTAACTAGAAATAGATGTTAAAAAAACAAAAACGATTTTCAATTTTTTTGTAGTTTATTGCACTTTTTTGCAATTTATGTAATTTCTATGCACTTAATGAATACATATTATTAAAATCTGGGCTATAATGGTTGTATTGATGTATAGCAACTTGAAATGCTCCCAAAAATGGCACAACAACATGTAAAAATATAATATAAGCACTGGTGGACTTGGTTCTATGGTAGGTCTTAAAGGGTTAATGGAGGATTTAGAGCAGTATAAGCCTCATGCTTGTGCATTTGTTGACCTATAGACATTATTTGAAACTTAAATTAATAACATACATATGAAAGAAAATAAGCAAGAACACAATCATTCCACTTTAAATCTAGTGATAAATGATGACCTATTTTATTTTATTTTATTGTATTTTTGTGTGTGAAGCATAGCTGGACTGGCCATCGGCCCACCGGGTGATTTTTCGTTTTTATGGGCCGATGGGTTTTTTTTTTTTCTTCGTTTTTTTCCGTAACGGTGTAAACACTGAAAGGTGGTGGATTGGCCAGATGCTGGGAGATGTGTAAAAATAACTCATTTGTTTGGTGGTGGCTATGGCGGAGCTTCCACAGATTCAGTAACATTAGCAAGTGGTGGAGGCCAGCAGGTGGATGACGGAAAGGCAGGAGGAGCAGAGACCCGAGGCGGTGAACTGAACTTCAGGTAAGAAGTTATGACCTGCAGTCTATCTGGGTCAGATATAAACCAAGTTTAGGTGGAGTTTATTTTCGTTATGCTGACTTTTTACAGTCAGTTACAATAACTCGTACTGTGTACTAGCTAGCATGACGGAGTTTATATACTGCTGGGCGGGTGCTATGATATTATTGATGTTGAACTTGTTTTATCTTATTTTATTCATAAGGTTAGTTATTAGAGTTTCCAACTGTCCCCTAAAAAACGGAGTCGTCTCGTATTCAGAGAAAATATTGCTCGTTTCGTATTGAGGTGAAAAGGAACAGTATTCCTCGGACTTCAGCTACAATGAAAAAGACACAAAGCTGGAGTTATTCTGTGTCTTTGCTGCACAGCTGCCTCTTCTTCTCTCATTCTCCCCCCTCCCGTTTCTACTTCAATCATGAAACTGATCCATGATCAGCTGATCGGCTTTTCTCTCTTGTTTATTTATCGCCCACTTTGCGCCAGAAAGAGGAAACCAGCGGATGTCGCGCTAAACAACAGCAGCACGTTTAAGCTTGATCAGCTGTTGTTAGAATTTATTTAATATTAATTTCTAGTATCAGCTGATGTTTGCTGGAGCCACAGCTGTAAAAGCTGCTGGTCATGATATCAGTTTGGATATCTGGTGAGAGGGAAACATGAAGATGAAACCAGGAGATGTCCTTACTGAATCATCAGAGCTGAACAGGTGATGGAGAAACAGGTTTACCTTTTAGGTGACATGAATGAGTTGAAGGGAAGTTATGAACTGTTTCTGAGAGACAAATAACACCAGGATGCTTTTCTAAGTAGCTTACAGCTGGTAACTGTGCAGGGGCGGGTCTAGCAAAGTTTTGCCAGGGGGGCCAGGGAGGGCATTAACAGGGAAAGGGGGGCACAAAGAAATACTTTTCTTTCTTATTCTCATTTAAAATGTCTCGCTTTTAATAAATAATTATCTGAATCTTACAACAAACGTTTTCATCTGATGTAAAATGTATAGAAATCCATTATTGTACATAGTAATTTTTTTTAGGGTCCCATCATAATTTCTTCAGAAGTAAGTACTGTATATGATGCCAGTATTTTCCCACATTTTCTAGATACTGTACCAGTACTGTGTGTAAAATGCCATCAAAAAGTCAATTAAGTTTTATTCTTTCTCACCTGTCTTTCTATCTCCTTTCACTTTTTAAAGGTTGTCATGTTAGAAAAAATATTTTGCCCTGCCATGCTGTTTATTGATGTGGCAAATGAATGGTTTATGAAAATATATCTAAATCTGTCATCAGTAATCAGTAATGGTCATGTCTCACCTCTAGTGTTCTCTGTCTTAATTTCAGGTTTTCACCATGTGTTGTAGATAGTTCAGGAGGTTAACTCGACCAAGCAGTCTACTTTCGGGTACTGTTTAGAATACCAGAATAGGGAGGATGGTGTAGGTTTAAGTTTATTAGACTGATACATATATACCAACAAGATAGTGTACATCACTGTGACAACAGCGTTTGTTTTCATTCAAAGGCTTTATGGTTTTTCCTATAATACCTGGTGGGCCGGTCTCTAGTCAAAATGCCCGGGCCGATTTTTTGTCCCAGTCCAGCCCTGGTGTGAAGCAAGACATTATGGAGGCAATGTCTGTAAGTCATTAGTTTGTCTCCACTGGTGCACAGCTATTGTCCATTTGAACTGATCCACGTCCTCACAGCGTGGCTGCACATCAAATACACAACCTTCCCTTTTGTCTAGAAGTGAGCGAGCGCTCTGTTCTCTTCCCCATAAATGTTATTCCTGCACTCATCAGATTTCCCCAGCAGTATCTGTGTCACCTCTTCCTGCCGAGAACTAACTCAAAACATGTTTGCCTGTGACTCAGCATACCACGCCGAACTGGTATTTGTTCATTAAACAGAGCGTTCGTTTTGGCTGGGAGGATCTCAGAGGTTTCTTTGCGGGATCAGGTATCGGTCATCCTGTGATTGTGGTGGAGAGTCTCCGGGTCACCACGAGGAAAGAATTCCTCAGAGGAAAATAATGTGTCCATGTCAATGCCAGTCAAGTGCAGCCGATCAAAAAGCATGTTTCCAGTTAACTCTAGACATAAACAATGATTAAAGGCTCACAAACAGTCTGACAATGATGATTAAAAAGGGATGAGAAAATAATAATAATAAATAATAAACTATAGGCGTCTCCCTCTCACCGAGCCCGGGGATCTCTTTATTATATACACAACATCTACTGAAGGTTACACCCCCCAAAGCTTGGCCTTATTAACAGCTGGATTGTTGTGAACTTTACCTTCCATATCTATTTCAAATAAGCTGCACAACACAGTTTTGTTTTGGAGTCTCATTAAACACAAAATATAGCCAAATGTATTTGGCTATTTATACAGATACACCGTAATAACATGGGAATGGTTGGTAATATTAAAGTTCTTTTTGTGGCACATTAGTATATGTGAGGGGGCAAACTCCTCAAGATGGGTGGTGACCATGGTGGCCATTTAGAAGTCGGCCATCTTGGATACAACTTTTGTTTTTTCAATAGGAAGAGGGCCATGCGACACATCAAACTTATTGGTAATGTCACAAGAAAAACAATGGTGTGCTTGGTTTCAACGTAACTTTATTCTTTCATGAGTTATTTACAAGTTTCTCTTTGTTCACAGCCATTGACATGTCGAAGAGGTTAACACGTGAAGAGCGGATCGAAATTGTGTTGTTCAGTGATGAGGCAAACTTTTATGTGAATGGTGAAGTTAACAAACAAAACCACCACTATTGGTCTGACACTAACCCACATTGGATGGATCCCTCCAAGACTGTTGGAACAACAAAAGTGATGGTTTGGTGTGGTATATGGGGTACAACGATAGTGGGTCCATTCTTCATCAATGGAAACCTCAAGGCCACTGGATATTTGAAATTGCTACATGATGATGTGTTTCCCTCTTTATGCACTGAAGCTGGCACGTTCCCTGAGTTTTTCCAGCAAGATGGTGCACCACCACATTATGGGTGCCAGGTCCGAGTATTCCTAGATGAACAGTTTCCTGGAAAGTGGATTGGTCGTTGTGGGCCAGTTGAATGGCCCCCAAGGTCTCCCGATCTGACCCCCTTAGACTTTTATCTTTGGGGTCATCTGAAGGCAATTGTCTATGGTGTGAAGATACGAGATGTGCAGCACCTGAAACTACGGATACTGGATGCATGTGCTGGCATTTCTCCTGCGGTGTTGCTATCAGTGTGTGGGAAGAGGGTTGCATTGACAATCCAACACAATGGGCAGCACACTGAACACGTTTTATAAGTGGTCAGAAACTTGTAAATAACTCATGAAAGAATAAAGTTACGTTGAAACCAAGCACACCATTGTTTTTCTTGTGACATTACCAATGAGTTTGATGTGTCACATGGCCCTCTTCCTATTGAAAAAACAAAAGTTGTATCCAAGATGGCCGACTTCTAAATAGCCACCATGGTCACCACCCATCTTGAGGAGTTTGCCCCCTCACATATACTAATGTGCCACAAACAGGACTTTAATATCACCAACCATTCCCATTTTATTACGGTGTATCCATATAAATGGCCCACCCTGTACTTAACTGAAATCTGGAGTCATCATGTGAGGATAATTTAGACAAATTTGACGTCCTGGTATGAAAAAATAATAGCAGAAAATATGTGAAAAATCTTCACATGCGTACAGAAAGACATATGAAAAAATGTTCTGAATTAGATCTGCTTTTAAAGAAACATATGAGCCTTTTAGACACCAATTCCTTTCCATTGATCAGAAGGCATATAAATGTGTTGGCTTTATGTCTGGTTGAGCACAATGGCTACTTTTTCGTGAAGTCTGCAACCGCAGTCTTAGTAGGTCTGACCTTTCAAGATGACACAAGTGTGAACTATGTGCCTCTGCATTAAAAAATAAGCATGCAGAAGATCTCATGTCTAAACAGCTCAGTTTAAGATACCTGCAATGATGCATTCACAATGCATACACTATATGAATAAAAGCATGGAGCCATCTACACATGACACCCACAGGAACTGTTTGGCTGTGAACCCCTGCTATGAAGGTCCCAGCACACAGTTTTTGTGCTGCTGTTAACGCAAGATGGAATTTGAAAATATGAAGCGTTGGCTCATTTTATGATGTGTCTGTGAAGGTTCTCAGTCATCCAGGTCATCGTAGTCAAAGGAGCTTGCAAAGAAAATCGTCTGGACCTCTTTAAGTTACTTGAAGACGTTTCACCTCTCATGCGAGAAGCTTCTTCAGTTCTAAGGTCAAATGGTGGAGAGTCCCAGATATAAACCTAATGGGAGTATCCCCCCACAGAGGGACAAAAGGACCCCCTGATGATCCTCTAATCGCCTGAGCCAAGGTGTGAAACTGGGTGTGGGTCCCAATCAGCCAGAGTTTCGGGTCCTTTTGTCCCTTTGTGGGGGGATACTCCCATTAGGTTTATATCTGGGACTCTCCACCATTTGACCTTAGAACTGAAGAAGCTTCTCGGATGAGAGGTGAAACGTCCTCAAGTAACTTAAAGAAGTCCAGACGCTTTTCTTTGCAAGCTCCTTTGAATTTTATGATGTGCTTCAGCACTCGACGAAACCCGCTCTGTAACGTTATCTGGTCTGCCACTTCATGCCTGAGCTGCTGTGGTTTATAAATGCTTCCACTCTGTAATAATAGCACTTACAGCTGATTGTGGAACATCAAGAAGGGAAGAAATTTCATTACCTGAATTGCTGCAAGGATGACATCCTAATACAGTATAACAGACACTTGAATTCATCTTTAAAATCTTTAAAACAAGCCTTTCTTTCACAAGTGTTGGTAAAGGCAGACTCCTTGGCTAGGTACTTGATTTTGTACACATGTGACAACCGCACTGAAAATACCTGAATTCAAAGATTAACCACATAGACCACACAGTGTCAAAATTTGCAAGCATAACAACATTCATTCTGTCAGTGTTGTTCATATGTTGGAATAAAACCGAGGTGAAAATTCACTCAACTTACTTAGCATATTAATGAAGCTTCATCCCATCACACCTTTCTTCACACATCTGTTGACCTGCTTTGTAAAGTACTTGGTAAATCCACCTGTAATGTGTTGAAATATTATTGTGTCGATACTCAAAATACCTTAGCAGGCAGTATTTTAACAATAGGGTGTATATGTTTGCAGCTGTTGGTGTTGGTGATCAAGATCAGCCAAGTGGGCTGGAAACTAACATGTGTAGCCAGATCCCTTTTTTTGGTATATTTGTCCTTTTGTACATTTTCACTCAGTGTTTTTTTTGTTTTTGTCTCTTTGTGTTTTACTCTTTGTACCTTCTCTGTATGTTGTTAAAAAATGAAGTCAAGGTCAGACACAACAGAGGCAGGATGGATAGTTTTAATTACATTAACTCACAAAGTAAAGAGAAGTAAATAAGTCGAACAAGCTCAGGCAGGAGGATTCAAATTATCCAGTGCCCCTGCCTGAGGTTTCTTCCTGTTAAACAAGAGTTTTTCCTTCCCACTGTCACCAAGTGCTTGCTCATTGGGCATGGTTTGATTGTTGGGGTTTTCTCTGTATTATAGTAGGTTCTTTACCTTACAATATAAAGTTGTGATTTGGTGCTACATAAATAAAATTGGATTGAAAAATAAAAGACTGGAGTGAAGAGCAGACAGGTATTAAAGAAGAATAACATTTACAATTACTCATTTGTTGTTACTCTATACAAAAAAACAAACAACCAAACATATTTAATCCTACATTTCCCATATTGCAAATTCTCCCCTTCCTGCTCACACCTCCACTTTGTACTGCAGGCTTTTTGTTATAAATTTGCCATCTCAAACTCAAGCTAAGATACCCTGCTGGTTAGTCTCTGGATGATTTGGCAAATAACTCTCTGCCTCTTCTAAACAGAAGAGGTAAGTGTGTGAAAGTAAGTGCATGAGTAAATGAATGTTAGTGAACAGCAGCTTCTCATAACATCCTCCCAAAGATGACAGATAATGAGTTTAGAATCAAATCAGGTGTAAATGCTTATATCATTATAGCGGCTGTAATGACTCAGTAATCACCACCATCGTAGTAGTTATGAGGACTGAAATGAAATTGTAAGTGAGCGATGGAAGTCGAAACCAAGAAATGGAAAATTGGAAAATGCTTTGTATTAATGCATCAAACAGGATTTAATCTTCATTTAGAGCCATGTGTCCATACAGGGAGAGAAGCTGAGTGGTCTCAGAGTTTGCACACGAAGCATCACATGTGCACACCTGGGCAGGACCTGTGTCACCTTGTAGTCTGTCTAAGAAAACTAAGGAGAATTTCGTTTGTTAAAAGTTGGACTTTTAATGTTTCTGTACAATACAATACAATACGATAATTTTTAATTCTACAACTGTTTACAACTTGCATAGTTCCGTATATTTCTGTATAGCTGTATATCTCATATTTCTGTATAGTTCTTTATTTCATATTCTGTATAGTTTTTTTTTTCATATTTATATCCTGTTCATAGCCTGTACATACTTATAGTTATAGCATATTCATAACATACTTCATACCGTGTACATATTACACACCACAATAGACCCATTTCTGTAATATACTTACATATCTATATTATTGCTAATATATATTGTAATATATCTATATCATGGCTAAAGCACTTCTGGATGGATGCAAACTGCATTTCGTTGCCCTGTACCTGTGACATGTGCAATGACAATAAAGTTGAATTCTATTCTATTCTATTCTATGCTATTCTATTTAATGATGCGAAAGGTTGCACTTTAACCCGTCAGTCTCTTAGCTGAAAAGGCAGCAGATGGTTTATGCAGAAGTGTAAACACTGAGTATTTTCCAAGAACATTACCAACAGGTATGGAAAATGTTTACAGCGCACTGTCTTGACAGAAGAAGAGCAGACAAGAGTGACTTTGTGATTTTGCAATCCTCATTCCAGAATGATGAACTGCTTTAGCAATTCCATTTACGGACCTGGTCTGAAAGACTTTTGACTTTTTATGCTTTGAATGTTTAGTCTGTCTCGAAGTTTGTCAAAACTTATTTAATTTCTGTATGTGCTGCTGAGATGAGGAAAGGTTTTCTCCACCAGAAATACTTTATATACCATGCAGTCTCTTCTTCTCAGCAACTTCTGCTTTTTGTTACTAATCTTGTTGTCCTCTCAATGAAGATATAAACCCTTTGCCCACCTCTTGCTTCCTTATAAATATTGCATAAGTAGCTGCTATTATCTGAGTTCTGTAGCTGTGACCCTTGCAGTCTTGACTTTCAGATAGTTCTACTTTTATTCAATGAATCTTTCTCCTGGAGTCATGATATGTCTGGGTCTCTGAAGACATATTGCACAGTATGATTGTTAGTAAACTCTTGTAACTGGTGGAATCAAGCAGGGTCAGTGCACAGGGTGAAAGGACTCACTTTTCTGTGGATTTATCCAAGTGTGTTCTATGATATCTAAGCAGATGTTAAATGAAATATTGTGTGCTTTCCAACCCACAGCAGGCATAAAGGTAGCATAAATCTGGGAGTACATTTGGTGTGTCTTCAATATTGCATCTCTGCAGACTTCACACCATCAAATTACACCAAGAAGCATTTCATAGCTAAAATGTTTAACCTGCACTTAGCCTTTTAATTTGAAAATCCTTCCAGACCATCTTATCTGCTGTGATCACCTATTTTGAATGAGCACTTCCTCTGGGACACACTGCCGATCCTTTGGTGGAATGCCTTCAGCGGTTGAATGCAGTGGTGCCAAAATACAACACAGCTGTGTTTCTGTATTCTAAGAGGCCTCTGCACTGGAAACAAGAATAAAACTATATCTGAGCACACGTATGTAAAGAGTTAAAATCAGTGGTATTAACAATACAAAAACAAGTTTGTGTCTTTGTCATCCTCTTTTCAGGTACACCCACTCAACAAACAATTTCTTTTTTTATTTTGCTCTATTTTGGCATGTTGTTTTACACCTTCCTGAAACAGAGCTGTGAAAGCACAGCATTGCTGTCAGTCAAAAATAATGAGAAGAAGAAGAATTTGTGTCAGAAAAATTGTGCTGCATGTAGCTCCAAAACCTGCATGCCACAATCCAAGAAAGTTACCAGATAAAAGTAATTTTGCATACAAGAATGAAAGTGTTTATACCAATAATATGTCTACATAACAACTGTACACAAAAATGAACCATTTATAAATGATAAAGCAGTTTGGTTATATATCTCAAGGTAGTTACTCATTAGATAAATAATCTTAATTTCAGTGATTATCAGCACAAAAAAAACGTTATATATGGAACAAGATGTGAAAATGTGAAACTTAAAAAGTTTTAAATTAAGGTTTTAAAAGCTTCTTGTGCTGGTTATTAAATTACTAACATCATCTTTGCTGTTGTGGATATCTTCAGTAGATTTCACTTTATTTCAGTGACATTTTCCTTTTTTTTATAATCTCTCTGTTGCTACCCATGATTTAATCTAGTCACCATGGATACCACAGGCTCTCCTGCACTTGTCCAGCACAGTCCATTATTGTAAACTGTAACTGCAAACACCTCTGTTTAGCTGCCCAGAAAAACCTTTAAAACGTGAATCTTTTTATCATTTCATTTGTTAAAAACATTTAATGGACTGAATAAAACAATCTGTAGAGAATTAAGAAATCTGTATCTTCTCTCCTTATTTTCTCAGTCTCGTAGGTAAAGCTATCACATTTATAACTTTTTTGTCCCCCTCACTGGAAAATACAGCAGCTGTCGCTTCAGCTAGGAGACAAACTGTGAGCCAGCTGCACAGAAATCTTCTGTTTTTGTTATTTGTTGAGATGTTTGAAGACTGCATTTGAAATTACCTGCTCGCTCCTGTATTATAGCAGTAGCTGTGGATGTTGGTCAGCTGGAGCACCCTTTATGTTCAGCACCCATGGTATCCAGAAGACTGTGTGTGTGAGAATGTGTCGTAGGCTATTGAAGGAATTCTATTAGACACCTTGATGTTCCTCTCTGAGTAGGTTCAGGTTTATTCATTTATACAGCACATTTACAAACAACAGGGTTGATCAAAGGGCTTAACAATCAGCAAAAAACAGCAAGAGATTAAAAGTAAAGCGTAAAGCGTGTCATTTACCAAATGAGATGTTCCACCTTGATGGTCAGTCCATCTTAAGGCCCAGTAGCCAGGGACAGGAGACGATGATTAATCTTCACCTATACATTATGTACTGGTGAGGTCCTCTATTTTAGAGAGATGCTAAATGAAGGAGAGGGAGAAGAACTGCTTTGCTGCCTTGGAAGTTATTCATTCCTTGTGGATTGTGATGCAGGAGTGAATCCCACCTCCCATACCCCAGAGAGGTCAGGCTAAGAGTTCAACAGACTGCACTGTAGTGTTGGCTGCAGTTTTTTCCTTAATTTTTTATAGTGTTTATTCTTTTTGTTTTTAACCATTGTATACTTTTATTATTGTTATATGAGTTTTTAAGTTTGTACTTACGTGTATAGCATTTATTAAGGATTGTGGCCTCTCTGATTGGTCTGAGCCTTTGCACCTGTTTGACTGAAAGGATGCGTGGCCGCCCATGAGAGAGCTGTCGGGTGAAACAATGGAGCCAATTATGGAGCATTTCTTCCAATCTGATTGTGGGAGTTTTATCTATTTTACTGTAGGGTTTTTGCAGGATATTAACATCCAGTTAGTGCAAAGTTTGAGGATGTAAAAGATAAGTGCTTTAATTTGCTCTTATGCAACAAAAACAAGCACTTTTAACTCTTAAAAACTGAAAGTCGGCATGCAGAATAACCTCCAGCCCTACATCCTCAGGGCTCTTGAAGTGCCAGTGCCTCAGGGCCCAGCACGCCTAGTCCTGATTGATTCTTTAATAGGGAATGAACAGCAGCGCCTGGTGCTTTGGGTAATTGTCACATTTGTCACCCGGAGAGGCAAGCTGAGGCAGTGAGCTAAGGCAGTGAGCTAAGGCGGCGAGCACGAGCAGCGTCTGTGATCTAATTGGACAGAGTTATCAGGCACCGAACAGCGGCATCCGAGCGACGAACGGTGGTGATCCATATCCTGCTCACAACAAGAATGAAAAGTCGTTGAGAGAGACAGAGAGACATTAGAGGCATTGGGCACATGCATCAGTTTACACACATTCTCATAAACACACACACACACACATTGAATGTATCGTATTAGTTTTAGTACCAATATATCTACGTAAATATATAGCAAACAAGTCTTTGCCATAAAACAAAGCTGCACACAGGCTTTCATCGTCACCTGAAATTTACACTAGAAGCAAGACATCATTTTAATAAGCACCATAAAAGCCTCTTTCCTCTTTACCAGGATGACTGATATCAGGAGTATTACCAAACGTTCAATGTGCAAAAGTGTAACACTTTAGTTTTTGCTCACAATTATTAATTGAAATAATTTTGCTGTACATTCTTACTCATATTTCTCAGATTTTATTTTTCTCCTTCCAGTACTATGGCCACCTGCCAGAGTATTCATTTTGACCGCCAGAGTGAAAAAATGCTGCCAATGTTCCCAAGTCTGAATATCAAACAATTATAATGACAATTATAATGAATTTATAATTTTTAAGACCTGGAGAAACTGGCAGTTGTTCAAAATTTTAAACCACTTCCTGACGATTTTCTTTTACAGTGGAATAATTGGTTTCAAATCAGTTTAAATCCCTTACCAGACTGTTTGGCATCCACCCCGAAGGTTTAGAAAGCTCTTTAGCTCTCCTTGTGATCATGCAACCGCACTGTTCAGTGGCAATGAGAGCAGCAGACCCAGAATATAAGAGGTTTTAAATAAGACACATCCCTCCTGTCTAAAAGAAGACCTTATTGTTGGCAACCCTGATTCTATATTTACAGATCTGAATGCATCACTTTAAAGAACAGGCACTGTTTCATCACTCATTTGATTGCTGAAATATACTGGAACAAATCAGTAGTTTTACTTAGAATTGTGCATTTTACTGTTCCACAATGAAACAAAACATCTAAAGGTGAAACTTCATGTCTTGATTCTCTTGCATTCATCACATGAATCCAACACAGATTTTACATTGATCCATACGTGGGCCATTGATCCACCCATACTGTGGGTGGCCCATGTATGGATCGGATGGTAGTTGAAGCCAAAGGCCTTGGTGGTCCGATCCCCAGGTGCTGAAATGGGGTTTGCATACATGGCTGATTTAAATATTGGACTTTATATTGGGAAATATAAGTAATCCGGGAACCACTTACTTTTAACCGTACTGTCCACCTTTACTGGTCAGTCAAATATGACCTACAAGGTTTGCCACAACATATACCATCTACTCCAAAACTTAAAACATGACCCTAATATGGTTGTTTTTTAATATATTTTAAAACTTCAGCACCAGAACAATAGTAATTCCTTATGGGGTAATGCGAGTGCATATAAAAGCTGTTTTTTTTTTTTAAGGGAGGACACTACAGGTGATTAGATATTTTTTTGTATTGCCAGCTTCTTAAAAGTGTTGAAAGTGGAGCTGTTAAGCTTTTTCCTTTCATTTAGTTAGTTTTACAGTTCCTGTTAAATATAGCGAGTGCTTCAAATAATTAGACAGAAGCTCAGACTAAAGAAAGTTTTTTTTTATACTGGGGTCTTTGTGATGTCAGTGAGATCTGACATCCTAATATGTTCATATCAGGTGCACAGCTCTTTGTGGGAAGGGCTAAAACAGCTTGTTTCAGATAGAGGTTGAAGTGTGAATCATTCTCTCTGAGAATAAAAAAGGGTCTGTAAATACAGAGGACCACTTAAATGTGTACTTGAAGAAGACATGCTAAAATAGCACAAAATCTTCTCATATTGTCCCGTGATTATCCTGAATTATACATGATAACGTGATGTTAACATCCCAACCACAAAGCAGAACACGGCACCAGCACTATGGTTTGGTTTGGTAAGGTTTGGTTTGCTTCTTCTGACTCTTTTCAGATAATCCCTTTTTCCCATGAAGAGGGTGTCAGTGCTTAAAATGAATAGGTGACTGGTGCCTAAAACAATTTAGAAAAACGTTTTGTTGCATGTAGACGTCATAGCACAGATAACCCAGGACACATGAAAAAGGAAGCACGAGAGAGCCTCTTTGACAACATATGACGAAGGAGGAGGCTACCTTGTTTAAGACCTTCTGATGAAAGAGTTGAACTAATGCTCATGTGTCCTCTGTAATAATTTATGACCCCCTGCAGCTGTGCAAATACCACTATCGAGCAACATTTCTCACCGCGAATGACGGCATGAGCTTCAGTATTATAATGACGGATCAGCCCTGGATAATTCATCTGAGGGCTCTAAAATATGCAATTACTCTGCAAGTTGCTGAGGATCCATCTATCACAATGCACAGCAATTCACCTAAAGGCGGTGTTTTTATCAACGCAGCAGTTAAGGGATAGAACATTAAAGACCCTTGGTGCGTTCTTTTGTTGACCAAGATGAAGATCTGATCCATAACAGCAACTTACAATGGAGGTGGAAGAAGGAAGGAGTCGCAAAAAATATTGACTGTGAAGAGCCAAGTGCTCAGGTTGACCTCTGACCACAATGATAAGGAGCCTGGGAGTGAATGCCTTACAACCTGCAATCAATCTATCATAAACACAAAAGCCAGTCCACTAAGAATTCTAATCTCCAGGTCTCTTAATGTCTTACTATTTTGTCAACATGAACTTTTGGCTTCTGTCATCTTGTAACAAACCGCCACAATTTTCATCATTTTATTGCTGTCTGTCCTGATTCCAAAGGGGAGGTTGTATACCAAATTTCTTGGAACCAAATTCCAAAGATTCACAGGAACATGATTTAAAAAGATTCACGTAATAATATCTTTGCTCCTCTGCAGGAATGAAAAGTGAAGGCTGTGATTGGCTGAGATTTCTTTGTGTCTAAGAGAGAGGTGGAAAGGCCCAGTTCTAGTCCGGTACCAGAATGTCACCCCCACATTTATAATAGTAATGGATTTAGTTTCAAAACATAGTTACAAAGTGATTTACGGAAGATGGTAAAACAGCCCAAAGTCAAAAATGAAAAGAAAAAAAAGACTTGAGAAACAAACCATAAAACATGAACAAATGTGAATAATATAACAAATCAACTAAATAAGCGGCGGTAGAGAAATAAAACAGATTCAAGAAATGAAGAAAACAGCTGTCCTGTAAAAGTAAATTTTGAGGAGTGATTTAAAAGCAGAAACATAGTTTGCTAACTACGTTTCCTCTGGTAGAGTTCCACAGTTTTTGCGTCCATTTGTTTATGTATTTGGCTACCATGTTGAAGGATTTTTGGGTATGGAGTCAACCCAGATGTGCTCCAAAAAGCCAACAGCACACAGCAGAACAGTGATAATGCTTTGCAAAGATGGGTGTCCCATCTGAAGTCTGATGAGTTGAAAAGGTTTCTTGAGGAGGACGGAGAGAGTTCATTGCTTTCTGTTTCTCGTTAAACTAGTGGACCGACAGCAGCACAACCATAAACAAGTGTAGTCCACAGTACTAGTGGTCCCACATGTTTTTTACACTGCCCCCTGGTGACTATACACAGAAACACCACGTATAACATAGTCTGCACAGTTCTTCATAGAACCAGGCCAGAACCATGCTTGTCCCTCAAGAAGGGTTTTACGGTGGCCCTGAGAGGCCAAATGGACTGCAACTTAAGAAAACATCAGCAATAAAAAAAAAAACGCTGCAAAAGCACACAAAACACAATGGAAATAGGAAAAACAAAAACAGAAATAGGAAAAAACACAAGGGAAGTGTTTCTGGGGAGACAATAACCTGACGGACCAGTTGCAGGAACCAAAATATGCTAAGAATTGAGCTGGGAGCCACTTAAAAGAAGTTGTGTTTTTTCTTATATTTCTGTTTTCTTTTTTCCTATTTCCATTCTGTTTTGTGTGCTTTTGCAGCATTTTTCTTATTGCTGGTGTTTTCTTAAGTTGCAGTCCGTTTGGCCTCTCAGGGCCACCATAGGGTTTGGCTAATAAGGCCTAAATAAATCCATTATATAGATGTAATCAAGAACTTGTAAGAACAAATAAAAGTTAAAATAACCTCTGTAGCTAACAGGTAGCCATTGTAGTGTAGCAAGGTTAAGAGTGACGTGGTTATGCCTTTCTGAAATTGTTAAAAGCGTTGCAGCTGAGTTTTGAATGAGCTGAAAGTGGGAGATGGACTTTTTGGCTGTGGCCCAAGTAGAAGGAATTACAGTAGTGCAAGCATGATGAGATGAAAGCATGTGTGACTTTTTCCAGTTCTGCTTGAGATAGCGTCTGTAATACCATGGCAATTTGTATGTCAAAAATAAAGCTCTGTTCGAGTAAAAGATAACACTCAAACTGCACGTGGGATGCTGGATGTTGAAGGATGGCATTCCAAGATCACTAACAGCCATTCCAAACCAACTAGTCTGAAATGAGAATGGGTTATAAAGCCCTCGGTCAACAGGCTTGCTAACCTCAACCAACACCTCAGATGTGCAGAGGAAAGTGTGCACACTTACAAAAATTACTTTTGAGTTTTAAGCTCAGAAGAGCTGTCTCAGTAACAAACCAAACTGACTGTCTTTGGTGAAAAAAGGTTAAAAAAAAAAAAAAAAGATGATGGGGTTTTGATTTAAGCTGCAATAATTTCAAATACCTGTTAATAGTTTTTAATCACTGAGTTATCCTTTAACTGCTTCTGTGGTACTTCCAGATTTATGCTCTGTGAACTTTTCATGTCCAGCATGTTTATGAATGAATGCAAATAAAAATTAACAATGTGCTCATTGTTGCCTTATTTGTTCTGTATATATACTTCTAGTATTTTTATAGCGGCCCAATTTTAACTTTAACATGTAGATTTATCAGGACAGAAAAATTACAGAACATCGGCACAATAAACACACAACGTGTTTTAACAGACTTTTTTATTCATTGTTTATTTGATTGTTGTAGCACAGCCAAGTCACATGTTCCCCCTTGTTTACCTATGAATTAAGAAAAATACATATTGCTTAATGTTTGATTAATTATTGCTCAAATTTAACTCAAGATAAATGACAGAATAATCCTATCACTCATGCAAACTCACCTCTGCCTCTTCACTAGTCTCCCAGAGTGTTTGGGCAAAAGAATTCCTGTGGAAACTTGTCACATGTTTTTGTTGTTGTTGTGTTTTTTTGTAATGTAAATACTGCATACTAGGGACCCAGTGAGATGGAGGGAGATGATCTGCTGTGGCATCCCCTAAAGGAAGCAGCCAAAAGAAAACAAAGAAGACTGTAGATTTGTGCATATTTTTAAACCATTCCTTACTCTGTATGTGCATGCCTTTTTAAATGCACTGGCACATGCCAATAGCAGTCAAAGGCCTTGCAGTGTATATTTTCAGACACTTGAAGAGGGCAGCATGGTGATGTGGTGGTTAGCACTGTTGCCTCATAGAAAGAAGGTTCCTGGTTCAAACCTCCTAATCAGGCTGGTGTTTTCTGTAGGATTCACATGCTCTCCAGGTACTTTGGGTTCCTCCCACAGTCCAAAGACATGCATATCAGGTTAATTAGTGCTTCTGGCTGTAGGTGTGGATGTGACAGTGCAAAACGTGTAATAGAACTCTGATCCACCATGTCCATTTCACGCTTTGCCTCTCCAAAACGTGAAATGGACATGCATGCAGAAAGTTGCATTACTGCATGACTTAAAATAAAATATCTCGCTGTGCTGTTACTGCAGCTTATGGCTTGCATTCCCATTTCACGTTTTCAAGAGCCAAAGAAATGGACACGTTGGACCAGCGTGTCTATTAAAAGCTTTGGGTTGGGACATCAGGTTGGACAGTGTGTGGTTCTTTTTCTATGTTGGCCCTGTGATAAAGCCTGCAGCTTGCACAGCATGCACTCCCTTAAGTCCCACTATAGCAGGGATAGGCTACATGATTGTAACCGTGGGCTAATGATCATACGTTGGATAGGGAGTTAAGGTGATTGATGGATGGACATTCTGTTGACTTATTTGGGTTTAAAGATGATTTTGCCTGCAATTGGGAGGTGCATGTATTCCCTTATGAATGTTTTTTTATGATTGATCATCTAACTGACATTATACTGACATCATCTTAGTCCCGAATGAGGCATTCACCCTAGACATTGTCCTTTTGTCAGCCAAACTAGCTCACTGTGTATATCTGGGACTTGCACTCTCCTAGTTTACCCCCTTGGATGCCTGACTGAGGTCACAGTGCTAAATAGTTCAAGTTATTATTTCTTTTTCTTCTAAATTTCTGCGATAAATACCAACAGAGTAGAAAAATAATATTTTAATAAAAACCTGTATTATATATTGAAACAGATCAGTCTTTAATCTTCAAGTTATTGACATTAATCTATTTGACTCATACGTTCATGTGATGGGAAGCTCCTGTTTTGGGCCTTAATTAAGAGACTGCTCCACAGGCACAAGTGTGAATCCATGTGGAGTTAACCTCTCGCTCTATGACAAGTGTGGGGACCGACAGGAATGTGGCCTTTATCTACTCTGCCGCAGTTTGAGCAGCTTTTTCTAGGTCATTGCTCCTCAAACATTTTATTTTTAATATTACATCTATTATAGGTACATTAGTGGAATCATTAATCACTGAACATCTCAGTGGGAGTGATCACTTAAATAGTTTTTCAGCGGTATTTCAGATTCATTCAAATCATAGTATTTTTTATTTTATTTTATTAAAAACAAGTACTTTTGTAAGCATTTACATAACGAACTGTAGGAGGGAAATAACAATGCCTCCACTCGAACATAACCTTGTAACTCTTTTCAAAAAGATTAGTGCTGATTTTGAATTGCTCTGAATATTTAACCTTTCAAATAAAACAAGTCCCTCTGTCCTCATTTTCTACTGATGTTCAATTAAAATAAAATTCACACCACAGGGTGAAATATCAAGAGGGGCGCACAAAAATAATAAGAAAAAAGGGCAGTGATGATAAACGGCAATTACACGTTAAATAACAATAATCTAAAAAAGAGAGAGGACAAACATTTTACACTGTTGTGTAGAAGATCCACTCATGATATGGATTACATTTAAATGTCAGGGGCCATCCAGACTACACTGCTGAACAAGTGGGACGAGAGATTTTATTATGTTGTCACAGGCTGGTGTGGATTCATGATGAGTGTGTGTGATGGGGCTGTTTGAATATATTTCCTCAGTTTTTCTCCTTCTTCAAAAATGAAGTGCAGACATTTTTAGACTTACTCCATAAGCTGCTAATAGTAATTAAAATTAATATTTTTTATATTATATGTGTGGGAAGCTCTGGGTTTGCAGGAGGAAAGGTTATATGTTGTGTCATAGCAGGCTGTTATGTTTGCTACATTGTATTTAATAAAAATAAAAATAATAAAAATATGACAGTGAGTCACCTTACTTGTCTATTTCTTATTTTCTATTGAGGCATTGTGACTATCACTGTTGCCTCATAGCAAGAAGGGTCCTGGTTTGAACCTTGTGATGAGGCTGGAAAGATGCGGAAGGCATAAAAACCATCTACAACAGATAAAAAGTATCTGGAAGTCATGCGCGTAAGAAAGAGGAGGAAAAACCCTCAGCAAGGATATGATCTGAAAGATGACTCTGTCCCTTCAGCTGATCCATCTAATGTTGGATCTAATTTCATCAGACATCTCAGTGGAAGAGTGATTTTCAAGAAGCCGTCCTTAAGGAATGGAGACCGGGAAACAAAAAAAGGTTCAGGAATGCCAAACTACACCAGAACTAAGCTGTAAATCATTGGCGATTGGAATTATAGATTGATAAATCCAAATTTGACATTATAGGGTGAAATCTTCATCAGTATGTATAGAGGAGTGGAGGAGAGAGGTGAGGTACAACGGTGAGTCTGTAAAACCTGGCAGAGCTTCTGTCATGGTTTGGGGCTACATTTCATTCAGTAATGTTGGATTTCTTTTCAGAATTGATGGAATTATGGACACAGAAAAGTACCGTCAGATTTTTATCAACCATGTAGTACCATCTGGAAAACATCTGATTGAGAATGGCTTAATTTCTCAGCATGACAATGATCCTAAACAGACTGCCAATGCACACAATGGAACACCATCAGTCATGGACTGGCCTCCCAAGTGCCCGTAGTTCAATGTTATTAAAGCAATGTGGGATCATCTTCATGTAGAATGGAACAAAAGCCTGCGAAAATCCAAAGAAGAGCTTTGAATATCCTTCAAGAAGCCTGGAGAAGTATTCCTGAAGACAAGTTAAAGAAATGACAAGGAAACAGCCTAAGAGAGTTTAGACTGTGTGGAAGAATACATGTGGTCATACCAAATATTGACTTTTAAACTCAGTTCTTGCTTAATATAACATGATATATCGTTCCTGTGTGTTTCCCCATTTCAATAAATTGCTGCAACAATTCCTCTTTTTCCTAAAATGTAAAGAAATGAAGGCTGGCTCAAGAGTTTTGCACAGTACTGTATGCATCAAAGCCTCAACCACCAGAAAAGCTTAGAGTTTCCACATAATGCTCTCAAGTCCACATGCTTGGAATAAACTAGTCTTTAACAAAGTCAGTGGATGAGTGAGAAGTCACGCACATGGCAAAGAACTTCTCTGTAAACTCTTTAACATCACACTCAAAACCTTAGAAAGAGATTAAAGGTAAATAGGGCCAGAGAGCTGAAATCAAGTCAACTCCCTAAAAACGTTTGGGTCTCCTTCCATCCATCAGTGTGTTCGTGGCTCTGACCTCTGTGGAGTCTCAGCAGTGCTGTAGACCAAAAAACAGCTCATCAGCAAACACATCAGAGTTTATTTACTCCTGCTAACCCACTCAGCAGCGTCTCTCTATGGCAGATGAAGCTTGCTCCTTTGATATCCATTACCGTATTATTCGCCGGTAATATCTCTGCCAGCATTATGGCTGTAATTATGACTGTCATTCAAGCTGGGCTTTTAACATAATTGAGTCATAAGAAATTAGCATAAAGGCTAATTTGTTTGATTATGCGTGAATTTGGGGAATTATGGAGCTAAGTGATGACGGCTGTGTGGCAGGTTAAAAATGAGCTGTGGGGAAATTGTTTAAGGAACTCCGAGGAGAAGTGCAGCGATGCAGCCGCTGTTCATAATGTGTCCGTCATGCCTGCAGATCACCGCCGTCCTGCCAAAACCTCGTAAATCCACTCTTTGACTTTCATGGTTTAATATCGGGAGAAGGATCGCTCCCTCCTCTGTAAATCCCACCGTTGGTTGTGAGAAAGGACGAGGTCATCAGTTGACATTCTGTAGACAAACACTAAATCTCAAGGGGTTTATCCTTAGATTTGAAAGGAGTAGGATAGAAAGAGCACAGCTAGTTGGAGTTTGTGCTGGGTGTCTGACGAGCTTATTGTTGGCGATATGACAGAAATAGCCCCCAGAAAGACACTATTTGGTTTTTGTGCAGACTTCAAAATGAGATATAATGCATTAAACACAGGCAGCTGTCTCTGAGACAGGAAAATAAAGCAAACATGAAAGTGCTAACTCTAAGACTGGCTCCAAACGTGAGTCAGTCCCCATAGACTCTCATGTTAAAATGATCAACTTTAGAGGATCAGACGCAAGATTTTGGCCTCTAGTTTTCCCCTTCATAACAGCTTTATGAGGTCTCTTTCATTAACAGGCGTCCCAACACAGAAAGCTGTACGCTAAGAAGATCTGCTGTTGGTGTCCTTTTGAGCAATTTTACTTGATATATCTAACAAAACACTAAGACGTACTGTGAGGTACAGACCACCCAAGAAGCTTAGTTTTGGTACGAGAAATTCTAATATTTAAATTTGATACATAGATATATGTCTGTACACCCAAGGGTGACCGAGTGGTTTTGGGTTGAAAGGAACATATCTGTGAAGGTTCTCAGTCATCCAGGTAATCGTAGTCTAAGGAGCTTGGAAAGAAAAGCGTCTGGACTTCTTTGAGTTGCTTGAAGACGTTTCACCTCTCATCCGAGAAGCTTCTTCAGTTCTAAGGTCAAATGGTGGAGAGTCCCAGATTTAAACCCAGTGGGAGTTTCCTCCCAAAGAGGGACAAAGGACCCCCTGATGATCCTCTACCTAATCACATGAGGTGTGAAAGCGGGTGTGGGTCACAATCAGCCAGGGTTTCAGGTGAGCTCATTGTGAAACCTGGCCCCACACTATCATGTGATTTCCTGAGGTCAGATGGCCCAGGATGTGAGTAGGCGTTAAGGCGTCTGGGAAGGGATCTCAAAACTGGATTATAGATGGCAGACAGTTGGTGTCATAAACCACCGCCTCTGTTCAAACAGAGGCGGTGGTTTATGACGCTTTTCTTTCCAAGCTCCTTGGGTTGAAAGGAACCTTTCCTAAAAAGTGCAAAACATTAATGATTAAAAATCTGTCTCTTTATTTCTTTTTATCAGTGTTGGGTTGTGACTTTGGGCTGTTTTTTTCAAAGTGGACTGGAATAGAGACCTTTTTTGAGTTTTGAGGACAGATCTAAGTGAGAGAAATCCAAAGCTGGTCACAATGACCAGTCTCGGACAAAAACATTTAGCATGACTATCTCATGATGTGACAGTGGCTACAACCTACATCTGCTCATTTCCTTCGGGATTAATAAAGTATTCTGATTCTGATTCTAACTGCCCAATAACAGGAAGAAGGAACTTTCTGCTGCTCCCGTTTTTCTCGAGGGATCACCAAAAGATGTGGTTTGGCACAGATTTTGTACCAAATGCCTTTCCTGACACAACCTTTCCCTTTATCCAGGCACGGGACTGACACCTGAGGCTGAATTTGTATATCCTCTCCATCTTGAAGTGGGGATCTTTCATGTGTGAGATAGTTGTGTTAACCACAACCCCACAGATCCAACTAACTAACCAGCTAATTATATACATAAGCATAACAGCAAATCTCCATACATCCATTCACCCACTCCCCCTTCCTGTTAATGTGAAGAAGTTTATCTGCACACTTAATGCCTGAAATATCTTAATATAAGAAGAAGTGCAATTTCAACAGTACAGAGAAATCTGACAGCATAACTTTTTAAACACTCTTTAAAATGACAGAAAAAAGGTTCTAGTAGCTCACTGCCCAGACTGCCCTGTAATTATAAAACAGAAACGTTTTGCTATATCACAAAAAGTCCTTTTTGGAAATTGCAAAAAAACCTGAAAATCCTATGGCAGACAGTGAAAAACAGGAACTTTTCTGCTGTTGAATTGTTTACCTATTAGTTTAGTGCAGTATGAATGATCAGGGGGGAGCTTCACAAGTCTTTATTAGTAGGAAAAGCTGTAAAACTAATAAAATTGAAAGTCAAAATTTTAAGCCCTTGTTCACTTTTTTTCAAAGCTGTCCAGTGGACTGAATTAGACTCAGGCCAATTTTGGACCCCGGGACTTATGTCTTACACTCCTGCCACAGACAGTTTAAAAGATGGACACAGAGGGCGATACCTACAACAAACCCTCTGGTTGTATAGAAGTCTGTTGAAGAAAAGCCTTCAGCTCCTTTGTTTTTTGATTAAAGTAAACATTAAGTTTGTGAAATTGTACACAAATGTCTGTATTATAATTCCTGTGTTGTGCATTCAGTAGATCATTAAATGCATTTTGTAAACTATGATCATTTAACAAGTCAGAAAAGGAGGATTACCCAGGTTATGCACGCTGGCTGGCTTGTCTGTGGGTAAAACATGCAAACAAAGTAGAGCTGTAGCAGCAGATGCTTGGTATTCAAGCAACAAAGCTGCCAGTTACATCCAGGTTACACAGTGTGGACCATAGCATGCAGACAACTTTACCCCTTTAACCTGTCTTTGGTTAAGGGCTCAGTTTTTTCCTCTCCTTTCATTGATGCAGTTTTCTGACCAAAGACATCGGTGTGAAGAAACTCTTCCCAAGACACATTTAAATTCAAGCACAGAAGAAACTTTGTAACTTTGTATCCATTTCTAATGGATTTGGAACTTTTTACCTTCACTGAGAACATCCTCTCTATAATCACTGGAAGTGCTCTTTCTAAAGTAGAACTAGCCTTTAGATCAGGGACCCTGTTTTTTTTTTTTTCTTTTTACAGTACACAGAGATCAAAGTTCAGCTCCAGCGCCTCACTCCTGAAGCACGTAGGATAAAAGAGAATTTGAAGCGGCAACAGCTTTTGTAATTTAGAGCGTGGCAGACGGACAGATTTTCAGACAAACGTAATTAACGCTGGTGCTTCAGGACAGCAAAGTAATGAAAAATAATATAACAGCAAAGTAGGTGAAGAAATGAGGAACGAGCTGCTGATTTAGGATTACATGGAACAGGCTTTTTGACCAGAAGGGAGACTTTATGAAAGCCGGTTTTACACCAAATTGGCAGTTAGAGTCACAAACCCCACCCCACACACACACACTCTAAACTGGAAAAAAAAAAAAACAGTAATGAAAATAAAGGTTCTGCTTTTCTTTTTACTAAAGGTTAAAATAAACTTGCAGTCATGCAATTAAATACTTCTAATAGATTTTTATTTGTTTGTGCGCCACTGTTTAAAAATGGATAAAATGTTCAAATTAGCTTGTTTTCATTAGAAATAAATAATTGCTTTTTTATAAAACTTTAAATGAGCATATGTTTTCATTATACAGAACATTTCACAGTTTGCAAAGGTCAAGGCAAGAAATGCTACGTAGAAATAGCATCACATTTTTCCCGTAGAGAAAAATATTTTAAAGCTTTTAGTGATTTTTTAAGTGTCCTTCTAATTTTGTGGCAACCAGAAGATGAACAAAGCCAGGGAGTGTAAAAACAGTGTAGCGCTTAAGAACATGTGACTTATTTATGATAAAACAAGCCCAGGGGCATTTAAAAATGCTCTAGAATCATCCATCACAGCAATCAGTCACAACAATTGTGTCTCACTGGGAAAGGCCTCAAGGTCCAACTCCTCCTCCACGTCCGACACCACCTCCACAAACAATTCCACGGCCAATCTCAGGTCTCCTCGGTATCCATTCATCTTGTTGCCAACAACCATGTCACATTCAAAGTAACTTAGACTACCTTTCTTGGCCACGCAAATACTCTGCTTGAACTTCAGCAAGTCGACTTGACCACGTCTAGGCCCCATGTGATTGGCTGATTAGACATTTGCATTATGAAGCAGGTGAACAAGTGTTCCTAATAAAGCAAACCAGTTATGTGTAAATGAATCATGAATTCAATTTAATAAGCATGATTTTTTGTTATATGTTTAAAATACACTGGCTTTATTTATTTGTTCTTTCTATGTCTTTACTTGTGATAGGCCTTTGAATTCAGCAGTGTTAAAAACTCAGAAAGTTTTGTTTGGATCATACCACTTCTTAATGGAGGGGGTGATGGTTTACTTTAAACATGTTGCTTGTTTCATTTGATTGTTGAGGGCGATTGATGGCAATTTAAATGCTGATAGGTTTAAGTAACTATTGAAATAACTGTTGGTTTTGTGTCTTAGTTATAAGACATGTTAGAGTCTCCCCCTGTAGGTCAGTGAGTTTGGGTTGGATTTCCTCTGAGTAGTTTTCATGTGTTACTTTGATTGGGTTTAAGTATTTTATTATTTTTTTTACCTCTTACAAAAAGGCCCAGAACTACGATTTGACTTTTTTGTTTAAAATAAAACAGTTTTCCTTCAAAAACCACACCGTGTTTCTCATCCTAACCAGCTCACAGTCCTTTACAGCTCACCTGATCCAGGCATTATCACCCAGCATCAGTGTCTACCTCGCTAATCTCTCACGGCTGAGTGGGAGCGAGTCTCTGCAGTATATCTGCTCCTTATGTTGTGCAGAAATGCTTGAAACCAGAGTGATGGAGGCTGTTACAGCAGCAGAAAAGGCCACTGTCTAAATGACAGGGTGTCCACATACTTTTGTTCGCAGGTTGTAAGTTTTCAGTCTGCAAGTGTTTAGCAGTGTCGAAGCAACAGCATCTCCCCCCAGAGTCTATGTTTCTGGCTTGCAGCGGGAGGCTTTGTGTCCTGCAAAAAACTGATACCCAGAGTCAGTGAAGCGCACGAATCCAATTTGCTGTGTGGGAGCATTAGAGTATTAGACTCCTGTGTTAATTTCTTTCTGAAATGACTTCCAGTCTGTTGTGTGCGTACCCTGGGACAGAGAGAGGGGAAGGGGGAGACAGATTAAAAGAGGAAACAGGGGAGAATCAGAGAAAACGGGGGAGGAACCAGACAGAAGGCTGAGCAGAAGTATTCAAATTGCTCAAGTATCAGTTCTAATAAAGACAGAATGGAGGCAAAAGTGTTTAAATATAATGGCATATCTTTGTAAATTGAGGAGGGTACAATAAAGTCGAGTGTTTTTTAGCGAGTGCAATAAGACTGAAATGTTTCAGACGGCTAAAAATAAGTGGATGAGATGACTCAGACAGGGATGATAACAAAATTAGCAGCAGCTTTAGCTGGACTGGAGCAAAATAGTGCCCTGAATATTAGTTTTGTCCTGTTTGTGTGGTCTCACATACAAAAGCAGTCTGTAGATGGATTCTAGTGTGCCTATATCTGCTGCTAATGACAGATTCATGTTTGATAAAACACTCAAACTTTAGAGGCGGAGGAGGTGTTCTTACCACACTTCCCTTGATAGCATGTTCAGGTTCTTTTATTTGATTTAATCCTGAAACAAAGGGGGAAACCCTCCTATCTTTGGAACTTAACCCCTCAAGAAGCTACATTAGTGCTCTAAAACTTGGCTTTCTCCTCCTCTCACTGGGTCAGTGCTGCACCAGAATAGGCGTGTGTTTGCTTGTGTTATTCCCACAGTAATGAAGTCACATGTGCTGACCCATCGTGTTTGTGTTCATGTGTAAGTGAACGTCTGTTTTCCAGCAGCTGAGAGCCAATTAAAAGGAAAGCTGCCGGACTTCGGACTTCCCCGTCTGACACTGTGTTTCTCCAGTCAGGCAAATAGTTGCTGTAAGTCAGCAGAGACTTGTGATCTCAACTGTCCGCCTCCAGTTTAAAGGACTGGACTTAAACATGTTGCTGCCTGTAGCCTGTTTCCCTACTGCTGATCTGCTACGAGGATGTGTGGATGTATTTCCAACGCAGTGACCACACACACAGACTCTCTGGTGACTGAAAAACACACTTGCTCAAAACTTTGCTTTAGCTTCACGACTGGGTGGTCTGATTTTTGGGAGGCAGATCCAAGCAGCAGCTGTCATCGCCATCTAAATGTGCATTATGGAGAAAAGGAGGACTAGAAACAGAAGTTGTGATATGCACTTCATGATTTTCTTTTTAGGCTCCTCTGAGTATTTTAACCATCCGACTGACGCAACAGTGGAATTAAGCTTTGGTAAATCTAGCGGACCTTTATCAAATCCACTGAGATTTTAAAAAAGCTATAACAAAAAGATAATTCTACAAAACTGTTAGGGAAGATGGACCTCCCAAGCGCAAACAAAGCACAGCAAAGCCAAGCAATGTGGAATGGTTGACTGCTACCAATTAACCTTATCATCAGACTCCACCCAACAGGTGCCTGTGGGAAGGGGACTTTCCAGAGGAGAAGGGGTCCCATCTGCAGCTTGGAGACCCGACAAACCGACTTTACTTCATTGCACGACACACCCCACTTAACCTAATCTTGACCCGTCGGCACCACCCGCCCAGTGCTGTGGCTGTGCTTGATATACTCAGCCCAGAGGTCGTCACACTGGCTGCTTTTCAAGCTATCAAATTCTAATAGGAGCAAATTTACGATACTGTGAAAAAGTGTCAAATCATCCTTCATTTCTTTATATTTTGCCTGGAAAATGAGAAATATGTGCAAAGATTTAATGAAAGGTGCAAATATACATGGAAATATATGTTTATTCTTTAACACAGCCTGAGTTCTCTTAGGAAAGCTGTCATTTCTTTAAGTAGCCTTCATTAATAGTTCTCCAAGGTTCTTGAAGGAGATTTAAAGTTCTTCTTTGGATGTTGTTGGCCTTTTGGTTCACTCTCTGTCAAGATGACCCCGCACTGCTTCAATACTGTTGATGTCTGGGCACCATGACCGATTTGGTTCCACTGTTTGTTTCTTCTAACCTTTTCTGTTCTTTTACTGCATTGTTATTGTGTTTGGGGTCATTGTCGTGCTGAAAAATCAAGCTGTTGTTGATTGGATACTTTCCAGATGGTATTGCATGGTGGATAAAAATCAGCACTTTTCTGTATTCAAAATTTCATTGATTTTGAAAAGCTCTTTCAGGTCGTGCATCAGGTCTTTGCTGGATTTCTTTCTCCCTAATTCTTGGTCATGACTTTGGTATTGTTAAGGACACACAGCACACACTGTTATCTTTGGTATTTCTTGTAGATTTAACTATAGAAATGGGAACAAGTTTTGTTTTTTGTGACATAGCAAAACGTTGCTATGTTTTCTGTTTGGTTTTCCCTTGAGTTTAGGTGCCTTTTTATGCTTGAATGATTAATAGGTCAGTGATGGTCAGGTATAAGGACTGAAAATGGATGAAAAAGCAGCCAGTGGTCAGAGAAAAACTTTGAAAGACCTGGAGAACTGTTGATTAAGACACCTTTTTAAAAAATAGCTTTAAGAAAGATAAAAAGTCTGGTTCATTGGAAGCAACAATGAGGGATGGGCCAAGCCTTTTGCACAGTAGTGTGGAGTGCTAAATTGTCAGCTAATATAAGCAAGCCTGCTTAGCAAAAGTGTAACTATAAACTGTACTTATGCACTGCACAGTGCTAGGTAGTAGGCTAATGATGTATTAGACTGTCAATCAGCAAAACTGGAGCACAAGTGTCTGGCCTCTCTGAACCACACAACAAGCCATAATATCCTTTAGATAATTCCACTACAGATACAGATCCAGCTAAAAGTGATTTCAAAGTAAAGAATCCTCTTAGAATAACAATAATAATCACAATGGAGAGTGAAATATAAAATAATTATGAATGATAGTTAGTTAATTATCATGATTAATAATAAAATGTTCTAGAAATAACAGATAAGAAATAGAATTTAAGTGCATCATTTGCCCATGATTATTTGTGTTATTTTATCATTTTAACAGATTTATTGCAACAAATAAAGAAACGTTCAGCTTCTTTATTTTATCATCTGAATCTAATTGACATGTTTTTTACGGTCATTTTTGGCCTTGATGGACTTAATCAAGACCAGGCTGCACGATACGCTGCACTGTTATGCAGGAACCCCTTTTAACCACTAGGTGGAGCTATTTATCTTCGTTCACTATGCCGACTGGAGGAGAGCGGTGATAGCTGTAGTGCCACTGCGATGCTACAGGCTGACAGAAGAAGACAGGTCCATTATATCTTTAGCTGGAAAGCCAACCTAAACTATTTACCAGTTAGTGTAAAGTGCATTAGTTTATGTCCGTTTTACGCCATGTTTTATGGTCCTACTCCACCTGTCAGCTGTGTTCATCTTTCAGAATAACGTGTTACATTTGAAGAAACACAAACAAGCCTATTAAAAAGAACTGTTCATTTATGATCGCTTTTTATATTTGTGGTGCCTCACAAAAACACTGTGCTCGTCCGTTTCACCGCTATGGTTTCATTCCCCTCCTAAATAAAGATTAGGAGAGAGTCCAGTTAAATGTATTAGATTTTTTGTTTTTTAACCTTTTCTTTCGAGTCTTTCATCTCCTAACACACGGGTTCCCTCTGCTATGCCTTTAGGCAAGTGCAGGCGTGCACTTGTAACAATAATTTTGAGTAAAAGTGCAACTAAAATTTCTAAAATCAAATTGTATTTCTTAAAATAATGAATCACTAAGGTATACCAATGGATTAATTTTGACCAGATTCCATTAAATGAAAGATGTCATATGTAAGTCAGCTTTTGTTTTCTTTCCTACAGCCAGACATACTTAATGCAATAAGCAGTTTCAAGAAAAATGCTTTTAAAATGAATACAAGTAATCTTCTTCTGACACATAAACGCAGTTGATTAACATCATTATACATGACATGTTGAATAAATGTATAATTATGGGTTCATTTAAATTCTCACACTATTTACTGAAGATTTTGTATGTTCCATGCTGGCCTGCATTTTGAATTTTGCAGGGCAGCATGCTTTTCTGTCCTTTATGATACAATCATTTGCAACAACTGCAGCAAGAGAGTCAAAGGTCAGGTCGGCTTAGAGGAATAAAACAAATACCTACAGATGACCTATACCTAAAATAACTATTACAGTTTTAATACAAGTTATGTTTATTTTAGGCCACATGCCTGTAAAAATCGCATTCTTTTTGTTTAAAATAGTTCTGGTGCATGAAAGAAAAAAGATTTATTCATATGGTAAAAGTTAGCACCCAAATATGTAGCATTAGGTTTCTTTTAAATTTGTATTAAAATCTGAGGTTTGATTAATGCTGCTAAATGCACTGACTGCTTTTTAATGTATTTGTTTCATCCTGTGATTAACTGATTAGTTTCAGTGGACATCTGAGGCAAAAGGAGTCGAGTAAAAAGTCCTAAAAAGTATACAAAAGAACGGATTTTGACAGCTGCAAAAGGAGAGGAAATGAAATATTAATAGCACTTATCAATCTGCCACACAGATCATCCTCAAGTACTAAAACAACAAAGCCTCTCACTTCTATACCTGTCTGGGTAATTGAGACGCTGAGCTTTTACAGTTTTTCTCAAATGCTAAAACACATGTCACAAACGTTACCACCAGGTCCCCCAGTGTCCAAACACAACACCCTTCTCTAAAGCTACATAAACACAACCACACCTTCCCACTGCAAAACTCAAACTCCCACACCAAGAGAGCAGCTCGAAGCTGTCAAAACTGTAAACACTATACACAGCATTACACACTACAGCAAAACAATTGAAAACACAATGCTCAATTTGTGAGAAGGTTCTTTGGTTCATAACTGCCAATGCATATTTTTATAAACTGTACAGTAACGGATCGTCATAGAACCCTGCAGAGGATTAGGCATTTAGATTTGTGAGTTTCACATGAAGACTATAAATCTATAAAAACATCCTGCATGTACGTACACTACTGTAACACAACTCAATGCAAAAACAGAATCTATCGCACACAACAGTACTCTCGGAAACATGATCAGGGTGTGAAGTCTTTTTTATTGTCTACACGGTCTTTTTACAGTATTACACACAGTCACTGTGCGGCATCATGTCGCCGAGCTGCATTGGGCCACATCACCTCATCCACATCACAGGCTATATTGTCCCTTGCTAGGCACCGCGGGAAAAACGCCCTGGAATGGCGAATCCATCCCTGGAAGGCCTCCACTGGGATGTCAGCACAGGCCAGCTCCATTGCCCGTACGAGGTTCTCTCGTGTATGGCTGTCTGTCATACACCTTCCATCTCCATGATGAGAAGAACTCCTCTATAGGGTTCAGGAAAGGGGAGTAGGGTGGCAGACAGACGTTTAAAAAGTGGTCACTGTTGGTGGTGAACCACTCTCTGATTTGGTGTGTTTTGTGGAAGCGGACGTTGTCCCAAATGATCACATACATGTGATGTGCTAGCCTAGGATGGTGTTGTTGACGGTCCAGGAGGATGTCTTTTAGCTCCTCTAGGAAGGTGAGGAGACGTTGGGTGTTGTAAGACCCAAGGACAGCATGCCGGTGGACAAGCCCCTCCGTACCCATAGCTGCACAAAGAGTAACCCCCCCCGTTGGCCAGGAACCTCAGTGATGGCTCTTTGGCCAATGATGTTACGGCCTCTTCGCCTTCGTTTCTGGAGGTTGAAGCCAGCCTCATCCAGGAAGAGGTACTCATGGGGTCTGGCCATCGCGTCCAACTGCATTATCCTCTGAACATGGAAAAGCGTACAGGTGTTCAGAATGGTCAATCAGGTAGCACAGTATTGTCCAGAAGTAATGTAGGCCACTAAGCAACACAGTATGTCCACTAACTGTACTGTGGACATGGATGTATACGTACTTGCACATACTCGTAACGTTGTTCTATGTGTCGCGCAGAGTTGCGCTCAAAGGGAACCCTGTAGACCTGTTTCATCCTCATCTGTTGGCGCCGGAGAACTCGGTCTATTGTGGACACGCTGACAGCATCAATGTTCTCAAAGTTTACATTATCTGCAATGACTTTGTCTCTGATCTCTCGGAGTCTAATGCAGTTGTTCTCACGGACCATATCTGCAATGAGGGTTTCTTGTGCCGCTGTGAATATGGCAACCCTCCCACCTCTATGTGGCATCCTTTCAGCTCTAAAGAAAGAAACATGTGTTGTCAATTGACTGATTTATATGTAAAACTACATGTAAAGTAACAGACCACTTTCACAGGCCTGTAAAACTGTAGTGTGACAAAGAAAGCAATAGCGTACTATACCTGTTGTGTTGTCTAAATGCCTTGATAATGGTGGCCACGGTGAACCTACTCAGGTTTGGATGTACTCTTCGTCCCGCTTCAGCCATTGTCATGCCATGGCCAATGACATGATCAATTACTGTTGCTCGCATATCATCTGTTATGATGGTGCGAGGTTGTCTTCTTCTCCCACCTGGACCTTCTCCTCTCTCTTGTTGGCCTCCTTCTCTTCCTCCTCTACTCCGAACTCCTCTTCTTCTTAGGCCTTCACCTCTTCCTCCTCTGATCTCAACCCCTCTTCCTCTTTGGCCTGCAGCGCTTCTCCTTCCGCACGCTCGAATGCCTTCATCCATTGTGATTGTTTGGCATCTTCACCAAACTATGCTTTTATAGGTGGGGTCACATCATTAGCAACAGGTGTCTTCAATTTTGAGTCGTTGTGTGTAGTGACTGACGCCAGGTGTGTTCCCTGTGTTCAAAGATTGGTGACTGTGGCAAGCATTTTGCATCACATGGGCTTTCATTTGAGAATATGAGCAGAGTTGTTTTGCAACATGTGTTTTAGCAAGGAAAAATGTGTTTAGATTTATGAGTACAGAGGGTTGTGTTTTGTGAATTGTGTCTTCATGTGACATGTGTTTATGGTACTGGAATATGGTGGCTACATTTAGTAAATGTGTTTAGACTACTGGTCATTTGGGTTACAGGACTGGCTTTTGTGTTTTAACATTTGAGAAAAACTGTAATAACTACATCCCATCGGCCAATCGGAAACCAGAGATTTGTTGTTGCTGAGTAGTGCAGTGGGCAGAGCTCGAGCTGCTATTGGCCTAGGTTGGATTTCTTTTAGTGATTCCTGAACAGATGATGTGCCTACAACCATATGGCAGACCTCGGGGTCCTCCTTTGTGCTGTGACTGATGTGACTCCCATCAACTTTAAAGGGCCCCACTTTAAAAAGCACCCCCCCCCCCCCCCCCCCTTCACCCTGCTAAACCCCACCTTCCTCTTCCTCTGCTGCTGCTGATCTGCAGGATCAATGGGGAGTCAACTCTACGTCGATCTGGCAAAGTGTGCCCTTCGTTTTGTATACAGCCTCCTCCCTCCTCCTCTTCTCCACCCCTCCAGCCGTGCAGCCTGTCCACTCACAGCGCCAGACTTTGTTTTTTGGTGAAAAGGACCGGCTCAAATGTCCCATGCAGCCAGCAGCAGCTGCTCCTGGACCTCGCCATTCTTCAGCACAAAAGAGGAGAGAGGGCCGAGGTCTCGCTGCACCTTTGTTCGGGGCCCCTCCTGTCGTTTTCTGCTCTTTGTGTCCATTGATGGGGGCGTAGACGTGTTGGCTGTAGCTTTTTTTTTTCTTTCTTTTTTGCCAGAGTTTTGTTTTGGTGTGGGTGTGCAGTTGGTGGAGGGGCCGCACAGGCACATTTAGCCATCTGATCTTCCTCCTCTGCAGCATACAAGGATACGGGCCACTGCTGTGTCACTCAAATCTGGCCTCTAATCTACATTATTACATAAATTATGGTGGCTTTGGACTCATTTCAGTGTTGAAATTCTGCCATGTTGTCTGTAAGGCTAAACGCATACACAGCAATTCGCCGTGTTGAACCAGCAGCAGCTGAGCCAGGCCCTCGAGGGCCTCAACGCTCAATGGAGAAACAGACCCGTGTTTTGGCAACAGCTGGCAGCGCTTCAGCTCTCTGAGTCCACTTTATCTTAACAAGCTGCAAAGCTGGACAAAACAGATAATCTCTTTGTCTTCATATTTACTTAAAAACACTCTTATTACCCGAAAGATGAAATTGTCATGCAAACAAATGTATTTTCACTGATTTCTAATTAACTTGTAAAATTGCTGAAGTTTTCTCTGTTACAAATACAAACGAGCTTTGGTTTGCTTCTTTAGATGGTGGCGTGTTTACACCGGATCTTTGTGCAGGATTGAGGCCACCGATGAGCAGTGCACCCTTCAGGGGGCCTGCTAATGTAATTAGTGATTAGACTCATTACGAGCCGGAGCAGGTCTGGGCGATTGAGATCACAACCAGAAATTAGCATCAGCAGCTGATGACCGGGGGAACAGGGTGGGTGTTTCTGTTCCGTATGTACATATGCACACAAGCAGCGCAACAGCAGCAGGCGTATGGAAATGATGAATCAGGAAATTTGCATAGTTTAAAAAAAAAGATTAGCATTGTTGTCAGACAGCTACTAATTTCTGCAATTTTGTTTTTTCTAAAGTAAAAACAGTTTAATTGACTTTGGCTTTGGCTAGTGCTCTTAGATTATTCAATATTTTAGGATTTTAGATGCATAAAAGCCTTTATTGTCCAAAAAACCCTAATAACCGAGCAAAGCAAGAAATATAAATGGACAGCTCAATCAAAACGCCAATAAAACAGGAGAACACAGAAACACACACTGAGCCTGCAGCCTGTCATTACCATCTGCTGCAGCTCTCCAGCACTGAAAAGACTTTAGGAGGAGAAGAAAGCTTTTATGTTGAAAGGATACTTGAGAAGCAGCATGCGCCTGCAGCAGCACAGCTCTTAATGGTTGGGTTGAGGCTGAGGGCAGCTGGGTTTGTTTAGGTTTCAGAGAAGCAGACAGAAAATGTACCCTTAAAGGTGTTTGGAGGTGTGTTTTAAACCTTTCCAGTTCCAGCCTTAATGTTGCTCTCTGACTCCAGCGATGCTAAGCTATCCCCTGCACATGGCAGACGGTGGTTCTCATTTAGTGTATCATAAAAAAATAAAATAAAATAAAATAAAAGCACATTTTTCTAAAATGCTCAAAACTGTTTAACTACTTTTAGAGGCCGCTCCGTCCTGCTGTGCTCAGACTTCAGATGTGTTTCTGCTGACTGATCGGCCGGGGGATGTTGTTGTTAGTCAGGATTTGGCTTTGAATGGATGAATGGCAGCAGACTTGTGCCAGGCACAGGGCCACCTCCTCCTCCTCCTCTCTCCCTTTCTCTCATTAAATTGGACAGCAGATGGAGTGAGTGTTGGGTTGGTTGCTGTGGAAATTTAAAGGGCTGATTACATTTCAGCTGGCCTGGCCCTTTTTTCTTCCTCTTTTTTTGTGTCACAAAGGGCTGCTGGGTGTGCGTACGTGCACACGCCAGAGTGCAACACAGACTGATGAAGCTACTGATTTAGATCAAGCACTTTTCTTCTTCTTTGGTTTCATTTTTCAATCTTTTAAAACATCACACTAGAAAGCAGATCAGCAGAAAGAGTAAGGACTTAAGTAGCAATCATGGGTGTCTGTGTGTGTGTTTGTGTATGTCATTTGGGGCATGGGGGTCCTGCAGCAGCTGTTGACGCCACAATAGTTCACACTGCAGGCAACATGCAGGTCAGAGCGCCTTTAAAATCTGAATCCAAGCACACAAAAGCTTCTTAAAGGTTCTGAATTGTAAATTTGAGAATGAGAAGAAAAAAGCAGCGTGTGCCAGAAGCAGAAGATCACCTCCATTAACCTCCATGCAACCTCTGTGTAGCTGAGTTTTATTGGGGAGGGGGGGGGGTGTTTTTAAAGAAGGGTACAGGGTACAAAGTACAGTTAGCATGCTGACAAGAGTGAAATAATTTAAAATGTTTGGAGTTGGCAATACTAAATGAGCTAGCCTCAGAAAATGTCATCAGTTCAGTCACTGCAAAGTTTTATAAACACCCTTTTTCTTTAAAACATAAACTTACCTCTGCATAAACTGGCCATCAATTAAATGAGGAGACTAAACTTTAAATAGTTTGGAAAGAATCAGATCAGAAAAGCTTGATGGATTAGGCTGGGAGTGCTGCCTGAATAGAGCGTGCTGGAGGCAAAACATTTGATGAGCATTTGCTAGCACAAAATGCTCCAGACAGTTAGCCATGTACTTCCATATCTGCTCAATCTAACTTTAGACAGAGTTTTTACCAATAAATTAGCAGTGTATGTGTGAAAATGATGTGAAAAACACATTTTCATCATCTTGTTTAAAGACAAACAACAGAGAAGCAGAGAAACTCTGTGCTAAACGTGTCGCTAAAGATAGCAAGCTAAAGTTAGCTTATGCACAAAATATTGCAAATGTCGATTCTAAGTTGTACAAACAATAAATAAATATAAGTTAGTTTTATATAGCACATTTAAAACCAATGTGCTTTACAATAAAATAAAAATATGTATTCCTAATTTATGCTACAATATAATTAGGAAAAGCTATAATTAGAAAGCTTTAAATGTGTTAATGGGTGGATCTCCCACCCCATGCATGAGACTCTGACAGCACTGAGCAGCTCCTTCAGTGGGAGACTGCGGCACCCACGGTGTGGGACGGAGAGATTTCGCAGGTCTTTCCTCCTGCTGTCAGACTCCACAATAAAGACTTTTGCAGCTGATCAAACACACAAACCCACACATGTGCAATAAGACTGCTATATGTGCAATTCTTGTGCAAGTTGTATTTTTGTATTTTCCTACTCAGTTGTATATAGTATTTGTATTTCTATTTTATTCTATTGTATATATTATTCTATTCTATTTTATTCTATTGTATATAGTATTTTATTTTATTCTATTGTATTTTATTGCATTCCAGTGTTTTCTAATTTCTGCTACATTACTTTGCACTTTTGCTGTAACAAAACAAATTTCCCACCTGTGGGACTAATAAAGGTCATCTTATCTTATTTTGTGACTAGTTTTTGCAGCCACACATTCAGTGTTTTGGCCTGTGACATTTGAAAGGATGCTACAGTAAGTCATCTGAGGCCTCCATCTGAGTTTTACAAATTTGCATATTACCCCGACTTTATTCTCTTTACACTCGCTCCGGGTTGATTTAAGTGTATGTTTTAAAACTGCATCCAGCACACTTATGTACATGAAAATGATTCAGACTATTTATCTCAACTTCTTGTTGGACACATTAGACACAGTGCTGCTCAGTGTCTTCGTTCAAAAGCTCAAAATCTGTTTGTTGTCCTTTGTAGAAGACTGAAGCCTTTAAGGCAAACAGAGCCTTTTGGCCTGTGGCGCCAAGGCTCTGGAACAATTTACCACTCCACCTCTGTTTAGCCGACTCTGTGAAGTCTTTTAAAAAATAGTTCACTTCTGTTGAAAAGGGGGATATATAAATGTTAAAGGTGTCAAATATGTTTATGTTGTCAAAGTCATCAGTTTTTGAGATAGATGCAGATGTTATTTGCCCATCTATAGGCTGCACTCATTATTTGGTCACATTTAACTCAAGTTTAGGTTCATCATCAACAGGACTTTGTAATAATTTAACAGGAAGCAAAACAAACTTGAATATCACAAACTGAAAGTTTTCCTTTATAAGATAAGATAAGATAAGATAAGATAAGATAAGATAAGATAAGATAAGATAAGATAAGATAAGATAAAACTTTATTAATCCCTCGGGTGGGTTCCTCTGGGAAATTCTGTTATAGGTCAAAGTCGGCCTCTCTGGCTATAGTATTAAAACACAAGCTGCTAATAGCTAATCCACTAGGTTTTTAATGTACCAACTTGACAAAGCGTGATAAACAATATATACAAAAAATACTTTTTAAATCAATTTTTGAGATTAGAGGGTCACCTGATAGCAGCGGTCAGTGTTGGTAATTAGATCAGATTTTTAAACAAATTTCAAATCTCACACTACCCATCCATCCATTATCTCCCTTATCATTATCCTCATTAACCTTATTAGGGTCGTAGGAATTTCTCACTAAACTTCATTTGATCTGTAATCATTACTGTAGAGGGAGTGAAAACAGCAGATTTAAATCTCTGGCCATGCCAGGTAACGTTAAAATCACCTCACCTCCTCTAGAGAAATAAATGGATTGGTCTTAGCTGTTTTTCATGTGACTATGAAACTTTTTAGAGGTCTACCATTATGCATCTATTTTTCCCACTTTATTGTTTTTTATCCATCTCGTAACCCCTCCTAATCCTTTACTGCCATAAAGAAATGAGTCTGATAACAATAATCTGAGCTGTGCAATTATATTGTTATATACTTGGTTTTCTTTACTTTATTCCCATTTCACTCAGGAGCTGCAGACCTTGCTGAGTGATTCCAGTAAAAGTAAAACTCCCTAAAAGGAGCTCAAAATGTTGCCACGGAAAACATCCAAGTGTTACTGTGTTTCTACTTCAGACAACTGAGACAAAAAATTAAAGAATAGTGAATAAGCAAAGTAGAATTTTCAAATGTTTTATTTGTAACTTTTCATGTGAAAAAAAATATGCAAGAATTCACAAATAGTTTCGTTTTTCATGAAGTTAAATTGAAAGTTTTTGTTTCACACTTCAAGATTTAAAGTCAGATCTTCTTTTTTTTTAAACCTTTTTTTTTAAATTCAATATTAAATATCCAAAGTGAAACCTTTAGATCATTTTTTTCAGAATCTTTTTTTTTTGTCATTGTTAAATTTCTAAAGTGAAACCTTTAGAGAATTAAGACAATTCTGGAAAGTGGGAAACATTTCCGCTGACTGCAACTGATGTCATGTTGCTCAGCGAAGAGAACATCCTTAAAAAGTCCCTTTCTAAGAAGGCCTCTCTCTCAGCACCGCTTCTTCTCCTGCTGCGCGTGCTTCAACGTGCGACATTTGCTCTGTGGAACCACAGGACGCAGAACTCGCTTCTCCTTCCTCTCCAAACCTCATCCGCACAAAGAATGAGGGTCGATGCTTCGCTCTTGTGGCATGCCCGACCTCATTCACATAAAGAATGAGAGTCATCTTGGCATGGACGGGACAAGAGGCGACGGTTCACGGGGGCCCCTCGGGCCGGCGCCGTGCTGCCTGGACGGGAATCCTCATCAGGAGTATCCAGGGATGAGCAGAAACAGGGTCATCCTGTCCATCAGGATGAATATTTCCAGATAAGAAGCTTTGCAGCATCTGAGCAAGTGAGGAGCAGGTCCCAGATCAGCGCGCAGGGAGGCTGATCTCAGGAACCCAGTCGTTCAGACGCCTGCTCTCCTCACAGAACAGGTGCAGCTTCTCCAGAGCGGGGTCCTCCCAAGACCCGTCAGCAGGGTTCTGTTCAAACAGGAAGAGGAAAGCAGATTTAGTCGCACGTTTCTTTTCAGAAAGCACACACAAAAAAAAAATCAGCCTTGAAATTCTTCACAGTGCTGCTACTGAGCTCTACATACCGTGATGAGGATGCAGTGTGCATCTTCAAACTGTTCCGCCTTGTCCCCAACAATCTCCACCAGACGCTGCATGTCGCTCACTCTGACGATGCTGATGTCGTTTTCGAAGCAGAAGGACTGGATGAGGGTGAAGTGGATCTGGAGGGCGTTGTCACACTCAAACTCCTCATCCATGGCCAGGACGCAGAAAGACACACTGTCCGGGTCTCTGTAGGCAAACAAAAATCATCCTGTTAAGCGCTGCTGTTCAGTGTTTATTAACCCTAATGTTAAGAGAAGATGCTAAGGTCACATGAAGTTTACTTACTCAGTCATAATTTTGGCACTCTCATAGACTCCAACAGTGAGTCGCTCCTCGCTCTGAGCACACAGCAGAGCTTCCTTCAGAGATTTTCCAGGAGACTGCATGGTTAGTTTGTATCTCACAGTTCAGCTGAAGCAGTGTCAGAAAGTCCAGAAAAGGCTGTTTGTGCTGCTTCCAGGAGATTGCCAACATTTATACTGCAGACCCGGCACGTGCTGACTCTCTCATTGGCTGATTGCAGCACAATGGTAACAAGAGGCCAGCAGCCCTCACCCCACCCTCAGGCACGCGTGCCCATAGAAAAGTCTTAGAAAGTTGGGGGCAGCTTCATTTGAAAGGATCAAATGTAGAAAGCCTGACCTTTAAGTGCTTATTTCAGCTTACAAGAATAATGAAACCACACAGCAAGACCCGACTGCTATTGTGAAAGTCCTCAAAGTTTTGCAAGATTAAGAAGCGACTGATAACGCCACTGAAATGCTTAAACGATGAAGCCAAAGGATTTTTAAATCTAAAGTATTTCTCAATGCAACTGCACGCTTTCCAAATCATAATATTGTGCTTTAGGGGGGCTTGTTTTAATGCACCCAGTCATTTGCATTCATTTGCATGGAGTTAAATTTACCGGTGTTTGTGGCATCTCACCAAACATCAACAAAGTGTTTGTCAGGTTCATTTCAGACTTTTCAAATCTATCTGTTTCAAACTTGCTCTTTCTTGTGCAATCAGCTAGTTTTAATAAGACTTGGAGTGATCGTCGATTACATCAAGAGTAACAGAGCATTAGTAGGATGTAATTTTGGTCAAAACTCCTGCATTCTTGCATTCTTGAGGTTCTCTATGTAACTGTTGCTGTTTTGTGCGAATTGATGTCTGCCTGGATCAGTGCAATAAAAAGCTCCAGTGAAAACAGTAAGAAGTCTACATCCTTTTTATCCAGTTATGTCATCCATATCATTTCATATTTGCCATTTAAAATGTATTACTCCATTCATCCACTGAGTTTGGGCTCTGAATAAAGCTTTCCTGCAAGGTTAGAATCCTAACACCAATATCTTCGGACTGTCTGCATTCATTCATGTCAAAGTTAACTTCAGATCAGATCTAAGCAAGCTTATAAAGATTATTTAAATAAGCTGAAATCACAGAGAAAGACTTGCTGTTTTAGTTTAACCTTTTGTGGAAATGAATGGGTGGCAGTGGCTGATTGGTTTGGTCTGCTGTTAAAAATCCATCTAAGGATGGATTTTTAAAATCTGAAGACAGAGCATTAGATGTTGAACTGGTTTGTTTTCAAATGATGACGTTATATTTTTCTGTATAAATAAAAGTTTGATTTAATAAGCTAGTCAGATAAAGTCTTGTGTACACAAATGCTTCAGTAAATCTATTCAAGACTTGTAAGATATTTTCATGCTTTCACCACTTTTTGAAGTTTCTTAAAAGCTAAATATTTTATTCCTAACTGAAAACGCAGCTGGTGTAAAAATGCAAAGATATAAAAATTTATGAAATATGCACAATGTATATTTGTAAATAGGCGAGAAATGTCCAAATTGTTACTAATGCTGTGGTCAGAACAGCTAAAACACTATTGGAACACCGTTGGACAGGGCCATTTAAGACGTCGTAGAAAATTTTCTGGAAGAATAAGCAGAAACGTTCTTAAACAGCATCAATGCAGGGTATTCACCAATGTTTGATGTCAAAATAATCAGATCTATCCACCCTTCCAACTGTACTGACTGTCAGGCAGACTTTTAGACGTCGCGACCAGCTTCACAGCATGAACTGTTTGTTGTAGATTAAGAAATGGCACGGGCCGCTGCTTTGCATGCGTAAAGACTGGCGCGTGGCATCTGGAGATGCCTGCGTGCTTTATCTCTCTACTCTGCATCACTCTCCATAGTAACCGGCAGATACCATCTGTCCCAGGGGGAAGGTAAAGTGAGGGTGAACAAAAGAAGTCACGCAGCACCTGCTGGGCGTGATAGACAAATGTTCTACTCCTGCAAAGATTATTTTTGTAAGTTGTGTTTAAAAAACGCAGAAATGTAGACAGACTGCGTGGATCTACGCTAAATATGATTGTTATGTAATGTGTGTCGCTCTCTAACTCAAAAACGTATTTTGTCAGTGCAAAGATATATACAAATATTTTGTTTTTATTCACAAAGCTTAAGTCATCTCTGCAAACACTAAAAACACATTTCTGCAAACCTCTGAATTATCTGCCACCTCTGGACATTTCCCTTTATAACGCAGAGGGTGGGCTCTGTTGAGTCGCCGCAGGTCACCAGTAAAGAGCTTTGAACACCAACACCTGTCGCGCACTGCCGGAGAGTCCTCCATCTGGCAGATGTGCTTCAACAACAATGGGTCGGTATCGATTTGCACGCGCCTGGCCCGTGGTGATACGAGCTTATCCTTCCTAAAAGTAGATGTGGTGTTATTTTGTATCAGCTAGATCCAAATCAAACTTTGGGCCAGATGACGCGCAGATGAGGACTGAAGTGAAAACAAATAAATGACCCTGTTTGGAGCAATAATGCAAAGATAAGCATTTTGTTGTTAAACGAAACACTTGGGGCATTCTCGTGTGATTACAGCTCAAACTGAGAGTGATTTTTATTTGCCTCTACTTGTTTGGGGAGATAGCCTTTTACATTTTGCAAGTTTAGACTGTGAAGTCTCATCTTGGGTATTCTAACTTAATCAAAACTCAGACAACACACTTGCGAATGTTGAGACATGTCGACAAAAGACAAAAAAAAAAAAAGCCCTGGGGTCGAAGATGACCTAGGTTTAGGAGAAAGAGAAGGGGGGCCTGGAGAAGGGGGGCTTGGAGGAGGGGGTCCCCTCATAGCGACAGTTCTCCATCTGCCACTGTGCCTTCCACAGAACAATAGTGCTGAATCAATCACCACCGACCTGTGTCTGCACCTCCAACCCCCTGCGCAATTTACGCAGCAATGGCAGCAGGTCTGACCTGATGCAAGATGTGTTTTGGATTATTATGCAGATGAAATGGCACCAAATAAGAGAAGAGAAGAGAAGAGAAGAGAAGAGAAGAGAAGAGAAGAGAAGAGAAGAGAAGAGAAGAGAAGAGAAGAGAAGAGAAGAGAAGAGAAGAGAAGAGAAGAGAAGAGAAGAGAAACGGCACTAGAAGTGAACCGAATGAGGCAGGATGGTGCGTAAAAGTTTCGGAGTGAAAATAAGTTGTGGATAATAATAAAACCAGACAGAGGTCAGGTTAGTTGAACTGGATACTAAAAATTACCAAATAATGACAATATGTTACATTGAAAGTGCCTAACGCGTGGAGCAGGTGAAATGGAGTCCTGCGTAAAAGTTTGTCGGGACCACTTAAATCCAAGTAAAATAACTTTTAAGGCTATTTCTGCGTAACTCGCATGGCTCCTGAACTCCCCAGAGTAAATAAATAAAACCCGAGGAAGGAAGGATTTGGGGGCCAGCTGATGGCCACGTGATTCGCGTGGGCCAGCACTGCAGATTGTGCAGCACGCACTGCGTTCTGGCACGCGCTGATGATTTGCATTTGTATAGAAGACCGTGACAATAGAGGAGCTTCTGTGCTTACAATGGGGCAGTTTTATGGCCAGCCTCTACTCCACAGATGGCATCATCCACCTGCCCTTTCTCTGCTGCTGAGAGGGGGGAGGGTAGCTTCACACTTTCGCCATTCTGCTACTTAGATTCTATCAGAAAAGTATAAAATGAAGGAAACGGCATTCGAAGTTTGTTTGGAGTTCAAAAAATGTTTTAGTAAAGTTCACAAAGAAGTTTGTGGGGCTAAAAGTGTCCATAAGTAACCTTTGCAAAGATTTCCGAGTAGCTATATGCGCATTTTACTTCAGTTTGTAGTTTATTATGAGTACATGTAAAAAGACAGGTGCACGATGTGTCACTGCAACTTAAATCATATGCTGTGTTTTGAGTGCGTTGCACCAAAGTGCTGCAGAGTAATCAAACGCTTTCTGTAATATAATTAAGCAATTTTTAGCTTGCAGGGCAAGCTGCTGTGTGCGTGCAGCCGGGGGCGTGAGTGGCTCGATGACCCCCATCAATCTGCCACGAGCCGGAGTGTGACAATAGCATTATCATACCAATACACCATTCAGCTTTAGCCAATCAGGGCACAGAGCTTTCACTGCGCCGCACGAGCTGCAGGGTATAAAAGAGGGTGACTGCGGCTGTGAAAGCACTCTGCTCTCTCTGCGGATTTACTCTTCAGACTTTCTCGAACTTTTCCACTGCGGAATATCCTCACAGCCTTCATCATGACTTTTGAGGAGGTCCTGATCCAGAAACCCACCGAGCGTGCTCAGTGCGCCGGCACTGCCCTCGAGGAGGTCCTGGTGACCGCAAAAGACAACGACTCCCTCACCGTTGGTGTCTACGAGTGCGCAAAAGTTATGAACCTGTAAGTATGAGACTGCTATAAAGATAAAGTTTACTACGTGTAAACTCATTTAAACGCTGATTTATTCAGTTGTGGGTAGAATCTCATGGATTTTGTTCTTTAATGTCCCCACAGAGACCCGGACAGTGTGTCTTTCTGCGTCCTGGCCATGGATGAGGAGTTTGAGTGTGACATCGCCCTCCAGATCCACTTCACCCTCATCCAGTCCTTCTGCTTCGACAACGACATCAGCATCGTCAGAGTGAGCGACATGCAGCGTCTGGTGGAGATTGTTGGGGACAAGGCGGAACAGTTTGAAGATGCACACTGCGTCCTCATCACGGTATGTAGAGCTCAGTAGCAGCACTGTGAAGAATTTCAAGGCTGATTTTTTTTTTTTTTCGTGCTTTCTGAAAAGAAACGTGCGACTAAATCTACTTTCCTCTTCCTGTTTGAACAGAATCCGGCTGACGGGTCTTGGGAGGACCCCGCTCTGGAGAAGCTGCACCTGTTCTGTGAGGAGAGCAGGCGTCTGAACGACTGGGTTCCTGAGATCAGCCTCCCCGAGCGCTGATCTGGTACCTGCTCCTCACTTGCTCAGATGCTGCAAAGCTTCTTATCTGGAAATATTCATCCTGATGGACAGGATGACCCTGTTTCTGCTCATCCCTGGATACTCCTGAGGAGGATTCCCGTCCAGGCAGCACGGCGCCGGCCCGAGGGGCCCCCGTGAACCGTCGCCTCTTGTCCCGTCCATGCCAAGATGACTCTCATTCTTTATGTGAATGAGGTCGGGCATGCCACAAGAGCGACGCATCGACCCTCATTCTTTGTGCGGATGAGGTTTGGAGAGGAAGGAGAAGCGAGTTCTGCGTCCTGTGGTTCCACAGAGCAAATGTCGCACGTTGAAGCACGCGCAGCAGGAGAAGAAGCGGTGCTGAGAGAGAGGCCTTCTTAGAAAGGGACTTTTTAAGGATGTTCTCTTCGCTGAGCAACATGACATCAGTTGCAGTCAGCAGAAATGTTTCCCACTTTCCAGAATTGTCTTAATTCTCTAAAGGTTTCACTTTAGAAATTTAACAATGACAAAAAATATTCTAAAACATATATAGAAAACAACAAAAATGTCTATATTCTAAAGGTTTCACTTTAGAAAATGGCTCAATTAACTTAACGTCATGAGAATTTGTTAGATTATCCTATAAATATTTTACTATGTAGCCTGTAGTGAAAACAAATATTTAAAGAAAATAAAATTTGACTTAATGTGTTTGATCTTTTTGAGGCAATGCTGGAACTAACTTGGTGTTAACTTATCAGCTGTTTCAAACATTATTGGAAGCTGTAAGTGGAAAATACTCAATAAAACTTGAAAGATGAATTTTGCGTTGTGTTTTCACTTGCAGTTGCAAAACTCTGTTTTTGTGCTTGTTCGGGGTGTTTAGAGGGAGGAGGGCTCAAACTAACACAAGCTTTAAACTCCCTTTGGGTGGAGAGACCGATACGGCCTAACATCTGAGGGAGGAGGGGGCAAACACATTCAGACCCTCCTCCTCCAGACTTCATCTGCATATGTATGGCGCAGAGCACAATAGCGGGGCTCCCGGCCTGTCAGCTCCAGCGGTCCGAACAGAGTGCCTATTGTTTAGCCCGCAGATGTCTTCCCTGGCCACGCCGCGCCATCTGCTGCTTCCTGCAGGTTGGGGTCGGGCAGGGCAGGGCTGGGAGGAGTCGGAGGGGTTAGTCAGTACAGTGCTGCAGGGGGGCTGAGTGAGGTCTGGCTGGTTTGGGCCGGTTTTGGGGAGAAGAGAGGGTGGGGGTCCTGACTATCATATGGTATCCTGCCAGCTGCTGTCGGGACTATTATTTACTGGCAGGCACTTGGTGAAACTTTGGTAAACACAGCACAAAGACAGGAGATCAGCTGTGTTTGGGTGCAGCAGCAGAACCACCTGCTCTGCCTTTAAAATGAATCTGCATCAGGCACCGCTCCTTACTTTAGTTACACTTTCATGAACAGGGTATAAGCGTTGTCTCTCATTTAATGTACGGAGCAGTGCAATAGAGTCCCATTCTCTCTCTCACAGCTTTTATATTGTCTGTTGGGCTTTAGAAAAAAAATATTTTATGTGTTTAAATATTGCTAAAAAGTAATAATTAATGAATGAAAACACACATTCCTTCATTGATTACTACATTTGTTTAATTTCATTAGGCACTTCCATGTTTATTTAACATTTAGGGTATTCCAAACAGTGCAGAAGGTGACTGGGGCATTGCTGCAGGTTGACACCTGAGTTGCATTAGGAGGAGTGAAACAAATTTATCAAAAGCTAAAAACTGTAAAAGCTACAAGTCATTTAAAAATGTTCCTGTTTGTTGCAAGTTGGTATAAAATTAGTCTGTGCAAAAGCAGTGCTTTATTATGAAAGCACACACAACTTGGAGGTGTGCCTGAGGCCCCTGTAGGCCCGGAGCCCCTCCCTCTTGGGGTCTCTCACCATCCCTCGGACTACTGGGGGAGAGTCGCAGCCCTTCTTCTTCTGGGCCTGGTGAAGCAGGATGCGGTAGACCCCGGTGACAGGACTCCGGCTGTCTTTCAGCGGATTGTTTTGCAGGTGCTCTGCGGTAAAGCCAAGCTTCTCCAGCGAGCTTCTGACCTCCTCCACTTCCTCTTCCAGGCTGGTGTTCTCCGAGACCATCAGGCTATGCAGGGTGGTCATTGAGTCGGAAGGGAGAAACGACCAGGGGAACTCCACAGGTAAGAGCCAATCACAACCCAGCATCTGGTCAATAGCATATCGTTCGCTGGGGACCAGCTTCAAGATGCCTTTTATGAGCCTCTGACAGGGGCCTGGCACCCAGGGGGGGATGGTGTAATTGCCTTCAATGACGCAGCGCCGCAGCTTGCCCATGGTTTCGGCACGGAACGGCATGGTGCCGGTCACCATGAAGAAAAGCAGGACTCCCATTGCCCAAACATCTACCGGAGGCCCCAGGTAGGACTCATCCCTGAAGAGCTCTGGGGCTGCGTAGGGCGGTGAGCCACAGAAGGTGTCCAGGGCATTGTTGCAGTTTGACATCTGCGTGCTGAATCCAAAGTCAGCCACCTTCACGCAGCCGTCGATGGTGAACAGGACATTCTCTGCTTTCAGGTCGCGGTGGATGATGTTGATGCTGTGCTGCAGAGCAAAACATAAAGAGAAGGTTGGAATTTCAAACTGTAAAGTAAATGTGAGGTTAGACTTTCACTATTAAAGTCACATCTGTTAAAAGGCTTTTGGGAATTTAGATGTACAGCTGGATGGCTGTAATGAATTATAATTTTAATGGTGACCAGTAAAGTGACCGCACAACTTTAACATTGTTTTGGAACACAAAAAAGTGCTCTGAGCAGACCTGCACCTAAGCTGCCCAGGTTACAGCTAAACCCACAATCACCCTGAAAAAATCTAAAGTGAAAATTAAAATATTCACTCCAATGGTTTAGATAACTGGGTCACCACAAAGGCTTGTTTATAATCATGTGTTTGCATGTTTTTGATGTATGTCTCCATTCTCCATTCCAAGATTTCATCTAACGGAGCCTTTTTTCATTCTTCTAATGTAACCTGACTATAAGAGTTGAGTGTGAGTCAATAAAATAATATCTTATACAATAAGATAAGGAAAGAACCCTTTTATGAATAAATATGAGATATATATTGGATCTTCATCAGGTCTTCATCAGGATTTTCCTGTAGAGAAAAAATTTTGGGACTTGCCAAAGAGGTTTTATTCTTTCCCTAAAAGAAAATCACCAAGACTGAAATAAAAATATTAAGCAGGATTTTATTTACTGAAGCATAAAGTGCATCGAGTATTTCATGGCCAAAAATAACAGTACATTTCCTCATGTAAGGTGTGCTACCTTACTTGATGCCACTGTCATGATCCTGGATATTTGACCCAGTGCTTCTGGCTTTAGACTCTTTGTTGTAGTTCTTTCAGTTTTTTGCGTTCTTTACAGTTATCCCCCAGATGGTTTCCAGTTTCCTGGCAATGTCAGATGTTCCTTTGTTTGGTTACTTCCTGTTTTATTTTGCTAGTCTCTTGTCTCCTGTGTGTTTAGTTTTGATTCCTCTTTATGTCATTAGTTTGATTCTGTCCACCTCTCTTTATTTTTCCAGCCATGTTCATTATCTATAATTGCCCACCTCGTGTGTGTGTATTTAAGCCCTGACTTCATCAGGTCTTTGTTGTGTCATTCTGGTTTTTCCCTGGTGAATGTCCTGACTTTTACCCTTTGTTAGTGTGCTGATGTATGTAAAAACATCTTACAACACATACATGTCATGAGGGGTTATGTTTTTATTAAAATACCTAATATAATAAATGCATAATGATAAACTAAAATGAACCATGAAGCTGATGAAAATTAACCAAAACAAGCAAACCCACACTAGAAATTTACCAAATAAAAGAAAAGATAAAATTTCAAATATTTTTTTAAAATGGGTAAAATTATAACAGCTCTGTGTCAGACATGGTGGGATCAACTGTTAGCTGATCTTTGACCTGCCAGCTTCTCAGTAAAAATCCAGTTTGTGTTCCTGTGTGAACAGGGCAGGTTATAATCTGGCTTATTCACAGCGAGCCAGCGTCTGTCATGTGTCCTGCCTCCTGCACGCTCTACCCAGGCAGCTCCCTCACCTTCAAACCAAACAGAGGACTGACAGCAGCCATGACACATCTGAAGCAGATGACATCTTGTGTGTGTCTCACATGTGAGAAGGTGTGACTTCACTGAGCACATAACTAAACTGCATGATGGGAAACACAAGCAGCATCTTGCTCTGAAAGCTTTCAACATCACTGACCATATGTTTGATGGCAGAGAGGATCTGGGCGAAGGTGATCTTGCTGGCATTGTCTGACACTTTTCCCTCGCTGCATATCCTGCTGTGGAGGTCTCCTCCTCCTGCGTACTCCAGCACCAGGTGGAGGCGTCTCGGCGTTTCCACGACCTCGTACAAACGGATCACATTTGGGTGGTGCAGGGCCTCCATGCTGCTGATCTCCCTGGAGAGAAGACGCTGGGCTTCAGCATCCAGCCTCGTCCTATCCAGGATCTTCAGAGCCACTTTGTCTGTGAAAGATTGGACAGAATGATCGTGTCATGGTAACATAACTCCAGAGAAGGTGTCCATGACATCAGAGGCTGAAAGTCGAACAGAAACTGAAAGCTTACACAGAAACCGGAGTACTTTTGCATTACATGGAGATACATGGAGAGAGTAGTTCAATGAATCTAAAAAAAATGTCTTTAACTAAAGAAGTGACTACGAGCAGAATTCTTTTATTAAATTTATAACATATAAAAAGATGGTGTTAATTATTAAGTAATGATCAAAAAGTTAATAAAGGGTTAGCTTGCTGAAGGTAAACCTGAAATCCCAATGTTTGAAATGGTTTAGCTTAAAGCAGGATAAGATGAAAAAGGACTGGCATCACCAGAACAGCATGTTTATATTATATAATATATAATCAACTGCAGTTGATTGGTCCTCTTGATTAATTTATCCAGATGAACCACCAGATATCAGCTGCTTTTCAGACTTGACTCCTTGGAATAGAAAAAGTTTAACCAGGTGCATAGTGGAAGGCAACCTGTCTTTGAACATTTGCAGACCAACACAGATGCCAATCAGTCTCAGACAGATTGGCAACTGTTTGCAAATAACTGCCATCTAATTTATAAAAAAATTGCTAACATGTTTCAACCAATATGAGTCGGTCTTAGGCAATAAGTGCAACTCAGCTGCGACATGTCTCTTGTCTCTGCAATAGCAGACTTTTCTCAACTGTTTGTCAGCTGGTTGTATTCTGGTTATATTCCTATGTAAAAGCAGGTCTTTCCAAGCACTTATGCCATTTAGCAGTTTAAATATCTGAATTTCTGTTTCAAATCTACGAGATTCTGGCTAGAATCAAAATAATTCATGTGAATTTCTGTGGATGAAGACGGCAACAGATTTGCAATCTTCACAGTTAAATGTTGTATTATCACAAACAAAATGACATGTAATTGTCAGTTTTACCCCCATTCAATTCCCAATCGACAGGGGACTGATTGTTTTATTCCCATTGCCCTTCCTTCTTATTGCTTCCCATTGCAAGTTGCTTTGAAGATGGCAACTAACTGCGAGTGGTCACAGACCTGGCCATTTGAAAGGCAACAATTTTGCAGTAACCAGTTTTCTCTAGCAGTTCTTGTGGTTCTAGTGGTTCAACTAGCATTAGCAGTTTTAAGTCATTGGATTTGTGCTTAAATGTTGAAGGTATTTATAATGATACAATCTGTTTGTGCTTTGCAAATGTGAAAATCTCCTCAGTTTAACTTTGCTGTATGTTGAATGTGTTTGTGGTGGACTGTTTTGCAACACATTCAAAGAGAAGCTATCTCAAGCTATGTGAATAATTGGATCTTTTCAGGTCAGATTTCTGCCACCTGTCCTGAAACGACTCAACACATCAGGTTTGGAATCAGGTTGCTGCTGTTCTGCTGCTGTGCATTGTTCTAAGTATTTCAGTAATTTCTCCTTTTAACTGAGCAACTAATCAGCATCTGGTGCATTGGAAGCTTTATAGATGAGTTTTAAATTTGGAAACTGTGTTGCATAAAATTGCTCATTATTGCGTGAGCTGTGTTTGGTTCTCAGTTTCAGGCCCGTCAAACATCAGACGTGTGTAGTCTTTAAAAAAGGTTTTCAAGTGTTGTCAACAAAGGGCTGCAACCAGTTTAAACCTTGCATATCCACACTCTATTCAGGCTCTGCTTTGAGAGAGTTGAATCTGAGACAGAAGCAAAGGAAGCAAAGGTAAAATATAAGTGAAGATTATCTTGAAGATTCAGAATATCCATCTACCTCTCGTCAGAGCGTGGAAAGCCAGTTTGACCCTGGAGAAGGTCCCGTAGCCGATCTCCCCGCGGACCATATAGAATCCAATTCTGCGCCCTATGATCAGCTCCTTGATGGTCTGCTCATCCTTGCACATATCTCTGGTGAGCTTTTCCAGGGGAGTGAGGTTGTCTGTCTCCTCATCCTCAGGCCCAGCATCAGAGCTGTCCGTCAGGCTGTAGAGGCTGTGGTGGAGCCTGGCGCTCGCCACCTGGTACTGGCCTCCAGGCATTTCTGCAGCAGGCTGAAGATAATGGTGAAGTCATTAACAGTCCATCTTATGTGAGTTACAGTACAGAGGAGCATATAGAAGCAAACTAGAGGGACAAAGGTGTTGTTTTTTTACTTGATTCCTGATATTCTCTATAAATTTCCCCAAAAGAACCACTATTAAGTTTTGACACTTATTTCACTGAAACCAAATCGCTCAAGTAAAACATTAATTAAATCTGCAAAGTATACATGTTTTATACTGTTTTAGAAGCCTAGTAGTGAAATGGTTGCAATAAAACAGTAACACACACAAATAACTACAATGAGAAATTTTCTTACCAAGTTCCTGCATCAAACCATGGCTGCAGAGCCCCTTGCAAATGATATTAAAAAAGGGGGTTATTTTTTCCGTACAGAACCCTAAAAAATGTCTTCAGAGCAGCGTTGTCATGGCCTCGCTCTCTTCTCAGTCCTCTAAATCAGATGACTACACACTCATGGCAAATCACATGCAAGGCAGCGTGGTAGGGGGAGCGTCACAACGATTAGTAAAGTGTTCAGTCAATGTGGGCATCTCTGGCCACACCCCTCACCTTTGCTTATCTTCAGCCTCTTTTCATGTCCAAGAAACGAAAGCTTAAGATGATGTCATGACTTCTAATCCTGCTTTAATCTGAGTCTGCCCCAGTCCTTTCATACAGCTAACATCAATTCAAACATCAAAAAAGGGGCCTTAAAACAGATATGCACAAATAAGTTGTTTTTAGAGTTTATATGATCAGAATGCGGATTTCATGTCTAACATAATACACCTGTGCAACTGACATCCATGTGCTATCTAGGTAAAGTTGATCTCTTGGCTTTTGTGAAGATGAAATGTTATGCAACGGCATTAGCAAATGTTCCCATAGAGATTAGCTCTCTGTCCCCTTTAGATGCTGGCAGAACAGCACAGATAACGAGATTAGAAAGGTCAACGCCTCAGCAGGCACGGGCATCTTCATTCAGGTGTGTCGTCCCTGTGTAGAGTAGTGGAAGGACATTAATCAGCAGACAGCAGTCAAACACCATGCAAATGTACAAAATCAATTATTATACACACTGCTCAAAAAAACCCAAACAAAAAAAAACCACTTTGCCAAAAAAAAAAAAAAATCATGCTGGATATTTATACTGATATGTACTGGGTAACATGTTAGGAATAAAAGGATAAATAATCAGCCTGCAGAGGGCTGAATTCAAAAACACCCTGGAAGTCAAAGTGAAAATGATGCAGCAGGCGAGTGGATATATGAACGTGTGAAGTTTTATTTTTACTGTGCAAAAGATGGAAACGTGACAGTAAGGGCTAAGGCTAACAAAAAAGCTAGTAGCAAATAATCTCCATCCAACCAGCCAAAGCTTGATTTCCAGCAGTTAATCGAAGCAGTGCTGAGCAGACAGGCTTGTAGCACTGTAGCCTACCAGTAACTGTTTCCACGTGTAAACCGCTGTGAAGTGCTCTTACAGCTCATTTTCCCCAACTTTGTTGTTGGCTTTGTGTTACTACTTAATGCTTTCTTTTTTAAAGAAGCTGACAATATGTCACCACACTGACAACACCCATGCTGTTCACACAATGATACAGGAAGTATAAATTGCTGTAGCATCTATTTTATTCTAAACAGAGCTGCAATTTATAAAAGAAAAAGAAGAAAAGATTTGAAACAGAGGAGCTGTGCCCGATGTTTCACTGGATCAACTGAAGTTTTTTTAATACACATTTTCTTATACAGTCTATGATACACACAAAACATTAGCTTATGGCAAGACACTCTGCTAGTTGAAGACTTCTGTCAATTAATAATGCTCAGAACAATAAACCACAGAGAAAATGCATCTATATGAACACAAAGAGAACTCAGTGTGAATTACAAGAACCTTGAAAAAAGGGGGATAAGTACTATTAATGATTTCTTTGAATGAAAACAGATAAACAGATTTACATCCTTGAATCAGACTGCCCTTTCAGCCAATTCATTCACAATCGCACTACTCCATCTACACTTCCTCTCTCCCTCCATCCTTCCCTGCAGGTGTCTAATTGGATTAAATCCTTAGACAGGAATACAGCACGTGTTTGTACTTTCTTTATACTGGTCACCTGCTAGAAGAGCACTGAATTTGCAATTTGCAGTCAAATCTAGTCACACTGGCACAAGCACCAAGTAAATGTCCTGTTAAATATGTAAGATTGGAAATTTCAGAATGCTCTATGGGAATCATGCACGTCCACTGGCAGGTCAGCAGCTCGTTAGCCTCTAAACAAATTAAATCTTTCTTCTCTTTGGACGGCTGTCCAGGATGCTGCTGGCACGCTGATTCTCTTCCAGCTCTTTGATTCTCTGACGCAGGGCAAAAATCTCTTTGTTCTTTTCCTCCTGGAAAAACTGCAGCTTCTGAGAAAAACATAAAAAGACATACAACACACTTCTGAAAACACAAAATCACTGCTGACCTATAAAACACTCCCTGTAAATACTAGCTTCTATTCTTCAGATTAATGCCAGGTAAACGAGTTTAAATGAAAAATCTAGTCTGCCATGTGCTTTGCACTGAGTGGCTGCTGAAGCTGATGGATTTTTTCATTGCTGTTCATGATTTCATGCCTTTTGAAATTATTTTCTTATTCAATCATTTAAAGCCCAAAATGTAAGAAAACACATAACTGAACGGTTTCCCCCCCTAATGAAATAAATTTTGAAATCATAATAATGAAAATTTTGGTTAGCAGTTTTCAACAAAACACACTCAGACTCAGAAAGGTCATTTAAGTGAATTTGAATATTGGATGGTTATATCTAGTGTGCATTTTCTGTATTCAACCAAGGTAGGCAGAAGCGCATCTCTGAATGTAGATGGAGGACGGTCACACAAGGTGACACCGCTGCCATCTAAGAACAGGAACCTGTGGTTACAGTTCACAGGGGCTCCCCAAAATTGAGCAATGGAAGATTGGAAAAATTCCTGGTGTGATGAGTATTGCTCATACCAAACTGGTATACCTAATAAAGTGGACAGCTAGTGTTAACCTGAAAGAGGTGTTTGTGACAGTCAGCATCAAGATTAACTGTGGTGCAGTTCATTTATAGCAATGAACCTAAAGTTGCCATTTCACTTCTTGGAGTTTAATTTATGCTTCAAAAATGATCCAGCTGACACTTTCAGGGTAAAGACATGCCCATGTTAAAAGCTGAGTGGTCAAACAAGACTAGAAAAGCAACGTATACAGGCAGTCAGCCTACAATTTAAGTGGGAAATTATGTCTGTTAAAGCATTACAAAGGCTGATAAAGCTGACATAGCATACTGGGAAGTAGCCTGATGACTTAAAACGTGTAGACTAACAAGATACGATTTCTAGTTAAGACTTAATGGACTTTGCTCTACTCAGTTGTAGTTTCTATGAGAAGGATACATCAGTACATCAGTAACAGTTACACACATGGTGTTTACTCACCTGTGCTTTTGGAATACGGTAAATCACACCAAGACACTCAGTTACAGATTGACAACAGTTTAAACAAGGGGGTGTAACAGGTTCTGTGTGGGCTGCTTACCCTTTTAAAGACACTCTGAGGAAGGTTTGGGCCATGTTGCTGCTGCTGCTGCTGTTGGCTCCACTGAGCTGAACTCTGAACTCTGGCTAACTTTGCACCAAACTGCCAAAAACACACAGAGCAAAACAATGAGCTTGTAACTGAAACTAGACACTCAAAACCAAAGCAGAGTTTATTCTGATTTCAAAGATTTAGACTCCTGCTCCTGCCTGTGTTCTTAATATTATTCATTAAAATCACACACAATTTAAACCTGATTATTAAACATCATAAATATATTAAAAGCAATGACAGATATTTATGTAGATCTATGTTAATCAAATTAAGTATGATGGTTACAATTTCAATTATGTTATTTTACCTCCATCTGTAACTTCAGTAGCTCGTTCTGACTCTCCTTTTCCTGATCTTTTAGTCTCTTCTTCATGTCCTCTAGATCCAGATCCCTTTTCTCCAGCAGCTTCTTACATTCAGCATCTTTAGCTTCCACTGAATAAAACAAACCACAGGCAGATTTCTCTGATTTTGTCAGTAAAAAACTGAGGTAAAGTAAGGAAACTTCAACAGATCTGTTGTTAGCTGTCTGTGTTGTGCAATAGGACTCAAGGACCATAAATTATATAAACAATGTGTCAGTATTCCCTGAAACATTGCATAACATCACCACTCTCACTTATTCTGAGTCTTACAACCCCCTCATGCACTCAATGGAGTGTGCTCCCATTATGCATATAAGAGCTCAAGGCTGTCAAATTGTGAGATAATTTGCTTGATGCTTTGTCTCACTCTGTCTACAGCCATAAAAAGCAATCAATCAACAAAACAAGTGCACGTGTTCACAAAAACATTTTTTAGAATCAACAAAACTAAAGATTTCCTGCAAATCTGAGCAAACTGTAAGTTGTTTGATGCCTTTAACAGTTTCTGCAGAGCTTCCTGATCAGAGTAGCAAGCATGTAGCTAAATAAGAGGGAGAAGCAGCCCTCTGCAGACTTTATTAAAGCTGCACTGAAATGTCTAAATGCACATCATAAAAAGATAAACTATGAAAGGATTTTGTAAGCTGACAATGCTTTTTTTGTGTTGGTGTGTCTGCAGGCAATGCGATTTAGGTATCCCATTTATCAGACAGTGTTTGGAGCTCTTCCATCCTACTTGTTCTCATACATTTGTTGTAGCATGTCAGGGTGCAATGGGTTCATTGGAAATGAACCAGTGTCTCAGTGCACTGAGCACTCTGTGAGGCCTTACATTGACTAAAATACTCCCTGTGGGCATCCTCCGCCTCCCTGCCACACTGCTGTCTTAGATCCTCTAGCGCCCTCTTGTGTCTCCCTTCTTCTGCTCTCATTTCTCTGACCAGCCGCTGAACTTCAGCTTTTCCAACCTGATAACAGCATACAAAGGCTGAAATTACTGCTGAGCAAAGTTTTAGCACAGGCTCCGACAGGCTCATACCCCTCAGATGTTTTCACTTCTAAAGATTTCCTCTCAACATACTGAAACCGAGTTTGATCGACAGCTCTGTCACTTGCAGGCATATTTTTGTATTTAGATAACATTGACACACTTATCATGATTTATTATTATTATTATTACTACAATTAATCATCAAAGTTATAAATTTGGGTAAATCCAAGCATAGCTTCACTTGTTTCATACTTGGCAAAAGAGTGCACTACGAAGCATGTGTGACCTGGCCAGGCTTTCTTTGCCTCTAACAACAGCATCAATAAACGCTGTTGTTGAAGGCAAAGAAAGCCCGTGGCTCCGAAGAGATGTAAAGAATATTTTAAAAGTTGTTGCAGCAAAATGAAACACTGGTGATCCAAATAATGCAGAAAGAAAACTCCTAATCTTGTACAATTTGATTATTATTATTATATTTTACACCTCTGTGCACTCTCAGTGACAGCTTCACTTTACACCTCTTAAACTTTAATCATGATATTTTTAACATCATAGGCTACGCATTAAGAAGTAAAAAGTAATTTCATTATTAAATATTCTGTGACAAAATAGGCTGATCAGTTCTCTAACCTGTCTGCTATTAGCTACAACAGCACAAGACTTTACCGCAAACCTGAAGCATTATGTTGCACTAAATGGGAAATTTCTTTACACTACTTGGCTCTAAGAAAAGTAATTATTAAAACACTTGTACTAAAGCAACGTTTAAATCTGAAACAAACCCAAAGCCTCTGTGAAAACACATTTATGTGCCGAACGCTCTATTGCAAATTTCTGGCACCCTGCTGGATGCAGTTTGCATTGCTGTTCACGACAAAAAAGAGAAATTGATTTATGACTTTTAGATAACATGGTGCAATCCCAACGAATACAACACCACCGCAAACTTCTGCTTAGCCAAACACAACAGATTGACAGCCAAACATGTTAACACCATATTGTAACATCTATACTAGATATAATCCAGGAAAAGGCACCCTTCCTGCCTCAAGGTGTCTTGCATAGAGGCAGCATCAACTACATCCAACAGCAAGACTGAACAAGACTGCCACATTACACGATCAAAAAAACCAAAGGAGAAAGTAAAATGTGCAGGTATAATTCTGTGTTTCTCACTTGACTGACTCTAGGAAAAGCTTTGTATCATTTCTATGATAGATGTTCATCAGTTTAACCCTCTCCAGGCAGGCGTTGCCGATTTGCAACAGTTAAAAACTAACAACCTGATTACCCCACATACATATTTTATGAGTTTTTTTTACTCAGAAGTACCACTGCAGGACTAGCAACAAAAAGTTTAATTTGAGCCTGAGAGGGTTAAGTTCCTTCACTCATTATAAACAGCTGAACAGGTTCTCAGACGTGCTCAGTCCTGTATGCTGAGGTGCTCAGACGTCACTGATGTCGGTCTTCGTGTTTCTAGCACCACCAAACTTATATAAAGTACTGAAAGTACTGAGCCTAGACTGCTTATGAAACACATGAGCACCACCACATAAAGAAGATAAAGAAAGATTCGACCCAACAAGACATGATCTGCTTGTTAAATTTGTATTTTCAAAACTTTGAAAAGAAAAATCAAACACAGAGAGCATATTGGTGGTAAGACCATCTGTGGCAAACAAAAAGTGTCAACTTACAATGGTCTTTAAACCAAACTCTGAACATAACCTGAAAACCTACTCTGGATATGTGTTCAGCATATGTTATTATGGAGATTTAGCTAGGTAGAAACACTCTATGTACCTGATAAACCCTTTAGTTTTGCTTTGTAGCCTAACAGTTTAGGTCTAAGGAGCCAGAGTGATTACAGGAAACACCTGTTGCTTGCTCCTACTTCTGTTCGTACCTCTGCTGTTCTCTCATTCTGCTGTTTCAGATCTGCCATATCATTCTTAAGTCTCTCATTCTTCACTGAAACATGAAAAAGATGATATGGAGTCATTTTCAGTTGATTATCACCCTATCAAAAATATATAAAAATATAAAGGTTTAAAAAATATATAAATTATTTAGTCCTTATTTAGTGCACATCGCAGCAAATTTCCCCACAAATCAGACCATGTAATGCTCAGAGAAACAGCACACAACCCAGACAAGCCTTATTTTCACATTTCAAATGTTAAAGTTCGTGACATACAATCAGAAAAAGACTGAACGAGTATGGCTTGTTTGGAAGGGTTACCGGAACAATCCACATGATTTCTTGAACACTCTTTTTTGGACAGCCAAGACCAAAGTGAAGATGCCTGGCCATGATGCGCAGTGTCACATTTGGAGAGAACTAAACACAGCATCTCAATAGAAACACCTCATACCCACTTTAAGTACAGTGGTGGAGGGTTGATGATTTGGGCTTCCTCTCCAGCATACAAGACCAAATGTGCAGCCATCTCTGCGACAGCTAAAGTTTATCCAAAACTGGATATTGAAACAAGGCAGTGATCCTAGAAGAAAACAATTACTTCAAGTTCTTGCTACTAAAACTTGTTCTACAAACTGCACAGGGTGCACTTAGTCTTTAACACAACATTTCTGCATTCTGGTTTAGTTCTTAAATAAATAACAACACAATATAATATGTCACTAATATGTCACATGTATATACCTCATTTTAAGACCTGCTAAGAACTATTATATTATTATGTCCTGATATGTAAAACTTTAGAGCTGACATAGGGTACCTTTTTTTGCTGTATATATGTGTATGTGTGTTTGATATGTTATTAGAGATACCTCTGAGGTTGCACTGCTCCTGCAGAGTCTGCTGCAGTTTGTTCACTGTGAGAAGAAGGCTATCTTTTTCTGAAAGAGGTTCAGAAACAAAGTCTACTTTCATGCTCCAAATACATATATAAAACAGAAATTAATTTAATAATTTACAGAAAAAATCCCCAAATATTTAAAATGTTTTTCTTCTGTAAAGTGAATCGTTACCAAATCCAGCTTGTTATTAATATCCGCCAGATGGTATTTTTCTATGACATATGTGGAGTTACAATGCTGGATACTGATATGAAATGTGGCTAAAATGTCAAATAATGAGATCAACAAGTTATAACATCTCACTTCATAAAGAGGATGAACTGAGGGCCTTCACCAAGGCCAGTATAAGCTGAATAACGATTATTTTTATGTATGAATCATACAGCACTACTCCAGTAGGGCCCAATGAATGCAAAACCACCAGCAGAGGGAGATGTTATTAAACTGAATGATAGGTTTTGAGCTTTAACACTCACCCTCAATTAGGCTCTTCTCCTTGGTCTGGTAAAACTTCACCAGTCTATTAGCATCCTCCAACATGATCTCCAACATGCTGTTTCTGCCATTAACTTCAGTTATGTTCTGTTTAATAAAGATCCAGAGAAAATACTTTATTCCATAAAGACACATATGCACATATATAATAAAACACAAACAGTCTCAGGTTTATTATAAAGTAAAATCCACATTTACTACAAATGTACGATGTATGTTCATTAGGATTAAGTTTATTTACAGTCCAATCCCTCTTTTACTTACTAGGTTTCCTTCTTATGTTTAAGTGACTAAGAGCAATAAAAAACAACACAAGAAAAAAAGATAGCTGACATCAATAAAAACATTTGAAAGGCTTCCTGTAAAAGTTCATAGATAAACTCCTAGTCTAACAAAGAGGCAGAAAGTAATAAAATGAGAAAGTAAATAGCAGATGAAGTTAGCCTGTTAGCAAGTTAGCTGGCTAATAGGGCAATGTAAATTACTTTACCTGTTCTAGTTGACAAAACTCCTCCAGAAATTTCTCAAGATTAACGCAGTTTAACTTTGTCATATTTTAAGCCCGAGAGCAAGTCAGTATAGTATTGTCTTTATTATCTTCCTCATAAGTGATCTTAACATGACGCTAACAAAGAGCCCAGCTAGTTTGGGCATACAGCTAGCTTACTAGCAGTGAAGCGGTTTCTCTGCAGTGCTATGATGATTTAATATTTAGTAAAATAAATAAATAAAAATCTGCAGTTTATATAAATTTCACATAAATTATTACATTTAAGAGAAGAAAAAAACTGTATATGGTGACAGTTGTTACCATGTTCTATTTTTTTATTATTGTAAATAAAAATATATATATTGTGACTTGTCCCCAATTTAGAATTTTTTGGATATTTTATGATTTTGACTCAGAAGTAACCCATAATCAAGATACTTAGTAGATTGTGGGTTTTTACCAATGGCTGTAGAGTCACTGGTTTTTACATAAATAATGCAGAAAAACAAAACACATTTTAGTTTATTAAGACCCATAAAATCAAAATCTGATTTTTTATTTCATTTATTTGACAATATTTTTAGATTATTGCAATAACCATACAAATTAACACTGTTCATATACCTTTAGCTTTTACATTGTATCAAATGCATATAAGCCAACCAGGAAAAAAAAAAAAAAAAAAAAGAGTCAATGCACTATAAACACAAATACTCACTAAGCAAAATAATTTCAGTTCATATCGTTTTGGCTTTAGCTCTCAAAACTTTTCACAGTTTTTAAGAACACAATATGTGATAATATTATTATTAAACTAGCATCTTACATTGAGCTCCTGTTTATCCTGTCACACATAAATCATGCTTTATTATTATTTTTTAGGAATCAATATGCTGACATACACTGAGCATTTTGAAAAGCACAGAACTGAATGCATTGAGTTTGCATTGAGGCAAAGTTGATCTGACAGATAAAAAAAAAATGTCATTCAAAAAAAAAATCAAAAAGAAGGTTATTTATTTGTTTCTTTTCAAATATTGTCTTTTCATATGTACAATATGCACAAGGACGTGGTGCCTTTAACATTAATACTGATTAAAATGTGAATCTGTAGCATAGAAGGTGTTGCTCGTTAAAATATTGCAGGGAATTGTACACCTGCAATCCATTTTTGTCCTTGTTTGTCTTACAGCACCAAATGACAAAACATTAGCAAAGATTTAAACAAAGAGGACCACCAGGGATGAAAGGAAATTAAATTTTTTTACTAAATCTTATAAATGCAAATAAAATAAATACATGTATACTGGATGGTGCACTTCATAAGCAATCAATATTTACTTTTGATTTTATTCAGGGGATATTCTGACCCCTAGTGGTCAAAAACTGGTTAATACGGCTTTAACAAAGGTGGTTAGTTAAGTTGTTGCAGACCTGGTTTTCGACTGCAGCAGTTTTCGGCTCGAGCGTTCCCTTTTAATGCTTCCCTTTTCCACAATCAGAGTAAAACACATTTTTATTCAGTTCCTTTACAAAACTCTGCCAAACGATGCAGTCAACATTCAACCTCCAGATTTTTAATTTGCACACTTCGACACTGAATTACGGTGTGATACTTCCCAGAAGGTTAGCGGTCAGGTAGCCGTCTGGTGTCGGCATGTTCTTTGGAATTATCAGATGTGGGGCTGGAGCTGAATTTGGTGACAGTAAGAGACTGTTCTGTCTATCAACACCTTCGACCACAGTGTAGACAGGAGCAGGGATTGGTGGGGGCGAGGTGGTGTTTGATTCATGGGGAGGTGACGGAAATGTTTTACAGGGTTCAGTCAGGTCCCCTGTGGATAATTCTGGGCTTGTTTTTCCTGCATTGAGCTCTGAAGTGTAGTCTCTGTGATCTGCATTCATCACGAGGAGCTGAAACTCTTTCTTCTCTTTCTCTACCACAATTTCGTCCTCCTTCTCTTTACTAGGCATTTTCTCCCCCTCAGTCTGTTCCTCGGGTAAGAGCAACACCTTGCCCGATGACCTCACCTCACTCACCTGGGTGTACAAAGTGTCTCTGTCCGTGACGAATGAAGGAAGCTCCCCAGAGTTGCAGCTTTGGATGGGAGAGCTTGGCTCGGAGGTTGCTGCACATAATGTCTCCTGACTGAGGGCAAGATTTGGGAACAGAGGAAGGAAAGGTGATGGTTCTGGGTCGCATGGGAGATCTGGATCGCAGCAGCTTGCGTGACCTGAATCGTCATCTCTGAAGACAAGTGATAGTGGGGAGCAGTTAGAAGTCAGATGGTGGTTCATGAGACAGTCAGTGTCCAGTTCTGTCACTCTGTCGCTTTGCTCTTCAATGTCCAGATCGATGAATTCCATCCAGGGGTCGGAGTTGTAGAGCTCTGGCCTCAAATCAGGAGGACCACCCAGGATTGATGTCAATTCCCTAAGCTTCCCACTCTGTGAGAAAGAAAATATACCAATGCACTTAGAGGCCATCATTGCAATTTAAGTCTTGTTTTTTGTAATTAAGCTAATCAAGCTATTTTAAGTGTCACAACTTTGGATAAGCACCTTGAGTAGTTCAGAGTCAATTCCTTTAATTTTGGGTCCAGGAACAGGAGGCAAAAGGATAACCATCCACCTTGAGGAATAAATAAAAAAAGAATACTAAATTCCACACAATGCATAGAAGAAATTAGAAAACAGTAAACACAATTGACGTCTGAGCCTGTGGTAGATTTTCAAAGTTAAGCAGCCAAAACCGTTTCAGCTTAGCATAAAAGCCTAATAAATCTAAAATGCTTACTTTTCTTGCTGTGATATGATAACCAACATCAGGATTCCCACTAAACACAAAGCACCAAAGATGAGCAAAGCCACCACGGGGAATCTTGAAACTGATGAAAACAATGGACACACACACACACAAAAAAAAAAATCACATTAAACTTCACATAAAACAATGTGAAATAGTACTCAAATGTTAATTCATGACAAATATAAGATGATCTAAAACTGAAAAGTCTTTACAACACCGTTTACACCCGGTTCAAACACTGAGTCAAACAGTGAGTTTACCTTTTGATGGGATGTGAATGAAGACAGATTTGCTGAATTCTCCAAACTCTTTCCCACCGAGCATTTTGCACCGAACCCGGATCTCATGATTGATGTTAGTTTGAAGCCCGTAAAGGGAGCACTGTGTACTCAAAACAGGGTCAACCTGTGGTGAAAAAATAAGGTTTCAAAGTCTGACATTTAGGTTTCCTTTGACAACAATAAAAAGATTATTACCAAAATCAGCCAGTGTGCACGCTCCCCAAAAACTTTTTGAAAATGCATCAGAGCTCGATGGGTTAAAAACAACCCCCAAAACAAATCATGCTGGATATCTGTACTGATATGTACTGGGATAAGGTGCTAGGAATGAAAGGATGCCACATAATTTGATGGAAATGAAAATGATCAACCTACAGAGGGCCGAATTCAAAGACACATCAAAATCAAAGCAGGCAAGTCCATTTTGCCAAAATTCAACTGCAGCAACTCAAAATGATACCAGGTAGTTTGTATGGCCTCCATGTGGTTGTATGCATGACTGACACCATCATCATAACGAGATGATGGATGGTGTCCTGGGGGATCTTATCCCATATCTGGGAGTCACTGAGCTCGAAGGTGCAACCTGACAGTGTCAGATTGACCAAAACATAACTACTGGATTTAGGTCAGGCGAATTTCGGGGCCAGTCAGCGGTATCAATGTCAGGCCCACAGGCTACCCTCGTGACATTTCTGATTGTTTGGTTAGAGACATTCACACCAGTAGCCTGTTGGAGTGCATTTTGTACCTCGGCAGTACTCATCTTGTATTGATGGCCATTGCCAGAGGTTGGACTACTTGTGCAACCTCTTTAGGGTCCAGGTATTGCCGCATGCTAACAATAGTGACACTGACCCTAGCCAAATGCAAAAAAAACCACAACTGCAAGCAAAAAAAACAAAAAACAAACAAATAGGACGTAAAAATGTTAGTAGCCTCCACCAGTAAAACAATTCCTGTTATTGGGGTTGTCTCATTGTTGCCCCTCTAGTGCATCTGTTGTTAATTTTAATAACACCAAAGCACCTGAAACTGATTAACAACCCTTCTGCTATTTAACTGACCAGATAAATACCCCAGAAGTTTGAAGCGCTACTTTAATTTTTTTGAGCTGTGTATTAGATTCATGACACACCCACCATTTCCCACACACTGGAGCTGTTGTCACGGTGCTGAACTTCATACTGCAGCTTCATCCACCCTGTCTCCACACCTGAAGATGGAGGAGGCTTCCAGCTCAACAGTATGTCATAGTGGATGCCAGTGAAACTCACATTCAGCAGCATCCAGTTCAGGCTGACAGGAGGATCCGGTTGCACTGCGGAACAGAAGGTCACTTTAGAGCACTTTTTCATCAGTAAGGGGGCTGGTGTCAGGAAGTCTTCCACTGGACTGAACTAATTAATTTGTTGAGTAATAACAGACTGATCCTTACATCACTGTCCTCGACTGTCTCTTTCACTGCCTACATGAAAGCAAGCAAAGACCAGGACATTGCAAATGATTGCTGAACTTGTTTTTACAAAGCAAATGGAATACATGCACTGCTGTAATCGCCTCTTCTTGGAATTTGGCTGCAAGTCATCCTGAAGCAAGATTTCAAAACCTGACATCAAGCCTTTGGTCACATTCGGCCCAAGAGAATTAGTGAAGTCAGCCACTGATGGCTTGGCTCGCCGTCAATGTTCAGATTTAATCATGTTGAAACAGGAAGAGTTTTTCCCAAACAGTTGGCACAAAGTTGTAAGCACATTGTTGTAGATATTTCTATGAAAAATAGGCTTAGATTAAACAATACAAAAAAGGGGGGGGGAGAAAAAATGTTATGAAACTATCAGTAGATGAAAGTTATGTGTGCTCTGTGCTCTATAAAGATCCTAACTAAGTGTTTTCACAACAGTAAGTGAAAAACTTTGAGCTGCACGAGGCATTAGAGGAAAAGCTGGAAGATATGTCTCTTCTCTATTTTTTAAATGTTCCATTTATTGGCCTTTAAAGCAGACACACAGAGAGAAGAGGTGAGAGATATGCCGCCTGGCGGGGTGACGACAATAAACCAAACCTTTCAGGCTGACGGGTGAAAAACTGCATCCCCAGTTTTTCTTTTTGAGGAATACTGGATGTGTAACAATTTAGGAGTGGAGGATAACGTAAAGTGACAGATTATCAGAAATGTAGCAAGGCCTTGACCATGTAAGCGAGTCTCATATACAAGCAAGAGCATTTTATAATCAATTCTGCAGGACAGTAGAAACCACTGTAGCTCTGTTAAACCTGTTCTGCAGCTCCTATGAAGCCTGAACAATATGCAAATGCTAAGACTCGTGGGAGATGTTATCCATAATTGCACAGGCAATCATAGGAGGGATGACCTGAACTTTGGCCATAACCCTTTATGTTAACCAAAAATTCCCTTTTTGAAGTTTTCTCTAGCGAATTATAAGAAAAAGATCAAATAGAAACAAAATTTTGTAACAAAGCTCAAAAGTATTGTTCACCCCTGAAAATGTCATATAACCACCTCGCGTACTTGTGATGCTGTGACAGTTAAAAGTGGTGACAGTGTAACATGTGAAAACTTTACAACTGTATCTTTTTATTAGTCTTTTCTAACATAATAATTTCAGTGTGTGCAAAGAGGCAGTGAACTCACCAATGTCATTAACAAAGAAACCCTTCTCATCATAGAGGATGGTCTCATCCCTGGAGCGGAGCTGGACGTTGTAATATGTCCAGACCGAGGTGTGGTTCTGATCGAAAAAGCACTCGTTTGGCGTCTCGTTGCTGTAGTGAGGACATTCACTCCAATTTTTAGAAGACAGAAGAGGGGGTCTGAATGGTGGGGCACAGGATCAGTGCATTAGTCAGTTAAGAAATCCATGAGCAGTGCAAGGTCACAAAAAAAGGTTGTTCCCATGTATGCATGAAATGCGATTTCATGGTAATCTGCAGATAAGATTATGACCTACCCTGCTAATAAATGGCATTTTGTTCTGAGGGGAATTATAGATAATAATGAAAAGAGGCAGTATGATTAACTAATCTTTTAAATATTCTGTTTGAGTTTTGAGGAATAAACAACTGTGTTATATGAACTCATCAAGTATGACATGTATTTAAAATTAAAGCAATTTATCTATTTTTTCCTAGTTTCACAATCAAGCAACACAGCTGATAACACATAAAATACAGCCAAAGGATTCATGGGTCATGAAGGTAGTGCAGGTCGGCCACAAGAGGTCGTTCATCATAAATAAAATAATAAATAAAAAAAAATTGAACTAAAATTCTTACTCCTTATAAAATTTTCCAATTTTAAAGAGACAGAACTATATAATTTTGAAGGGTCGCATCTTTTAAACTTTTACAAATCTTCATAAAAATCTTTTGGAATAAACTTGTAGGTTTAGATGCACTTCTCTGACTGAACCAAATCTAATTCTTATTAGATTCTACAGGATAAAGTCCTTACATTTAGATGCAAATTCTCATGAAATATTTGTATTATAAAAAGACACTGGAATAGTGAAACGAAACAAAATCAGAAGATTTAAACAAACTGGGCTGTAACAGACACTTTAGAAATAGCTGGTGATAGTCTGGAGATGGATTGGAACTGGGATTTTCATTATTCCTCTTTTATCTTTTTATTGCATTTGCTGACAATTAGAAAATTTACTTTCCCTGTGTGAAAACGTGTGTACTTAAAAAGAGTATTTAAGGCAATAAAGCGTAAACTGCCCGAAGTTAGGCGTGTTAAACGTTACAATATAAGCTGGACTTTGCTTTGTCAACAGAGTGAATGTCTGCACCATAAGTTTAAATTTTACGCATTGGAGGTATAAACCCAGTGGCCCTGATTGACCTAAGCAGCTAAATGATGGTTTATCTACACATAAAGTGTTTCTACTGTGTTTTTGCTCACTTAACAGGCTAAAAATACTTCTGTTCTAATACTTTAAAATCATTTCAAAGGCTGCAAACAACTGGCGTTTTCCTCACACTACATACGTGTAGAAACTCTTTAAAGCTGTGCTTAAGAACCTGCAGATGTGCGAATGCCTGTACAAAACAGGCACCTATGACCCATGTTTTTCTTCTTTTTTCCCCTTCCTAATCTTTCCCAAAAAAGCACTCTGGTAGTGATGAGAGATCTTTTCTTCTTACACATTTCTAAAGTAGAATAAGCGGAGAGCTCTGGGATCAGAGAGATTCTGGAAAGGGCCAACATTCCATCGGCAACGGAAAGTCATCATGTCTGGGGAAGCACAGCCAGTGAGGTGTGGACGTCTCTCAGAGAGAACTGAAGGAAACAGGGAGAGAGGAACAGAGGGGAAGATTACACATAATTATCTTTAATACAGCAAATATCTACTTCTCTTTTCTTTTCCTTGTTGCAAGTGTTATAAAATCTTGTTGCTTTTGAGGATTGCAAAGATACACTTCAGTGACAAGCTAATAATGGTAATCTAACTCCACTGAGGAGCGCAGCCACAAGGCGAGTATCAGCAGTTTCCTGGAAGTCATTTTATTGCTCTTTAAGAGAAAGCAGCAGCTGGAGAGTTCAGTGCCACGACGCTCACGGAACAAGCTATTTGCTTTTGCCTTACCTAGAAACACAGTTACACAGAAAGAACCTCCGGGAATCTGTTTTACTGCCTGAATAAACACGAAACACGTGTGCAGAGAGCACATTTCTGCAGTTTCCTTATGGTATTCTGTCCCAGATCCTGTCTGTGTGAACTGTGATCAATGCAAAGGTGAAAAATGTGAGCATAATGTGGTTTAACTGGTCTTTTCTGTACAGAATGAAGAAAAACATATTTAATGCAGAAACCAAAGTTTAAGTGCTGCATAATATTCAGTGCATACAGTTAGTAATTTAGCACTGCTTCTTTTTCTCTTCAAGCACTGATGTGCATGCTCAACACGTTCAACCATAAGGTCATTTTGCCCCTTTATTCAATGCTTTCTGCAACACAGTAACATAACACCACTTTAAACATTTGTTTAAACAATACTGATGACGCCAAATATCTACTGCACTCTGCAAGATATGCGTGGGACTTTTCTTGTGGTAGTCATAAAAACTGATTTGGACTTGGCTTGGCAATTTGATTGAATGTGGGCAGTTTCCAAAACTATGTGGAAAAGATTAGCAGTTTTTTTTTTTAACCCTAAAGCACAAATGTGTTGTTTTTCAATTTACTGCAAATGCTGAACTCATATCAAAATGCTGTGTATATGTTCACATTCACAATTTATAGTTATGCAAACATTTAGACACATATATTTAGCATATATATTATATAGAACCTTTCTGGGGATTTCAAAGTACTTCCCAACAGCAAATAACAAATAAAAAGACAAATATTAAAACAGAAGAATGTGTGTGCCGGTTCTCAGTCATCCAGGTCATGGTAGTCTAAGGAAAGAAGGTTAGTCGACTTCTTTAAGTTTCCTGAAGTTTCACCTCTCATCCAAGAAGCTTCCTCAGTTCTAAGTCCAGTCACCTTCTTTCCAAGCTCCTTAGATCTACTATGACGAGCTCTGAAAGTGAACACCAGGGCCTTGAACTAACTTTCAGTGCAAAGATGACACCAGAAACTTTCAGTATTATCTGCTGTATTTAGCTTTAACTAAAAATCCACTAAGTCTGTCTGAACCTTCACAATACGTTACTGTTTAAATGAATACATGCTCCTCTTTACTTGACGTTGTGGCCCCTATAAAGGTAAAATGTTTGGAAGCTGCTCTCAGCCATGGTTAAATGACTCTTTACGTGCTCTACGACACGTTTGCCGCCAAGCTGAAAGACGGTGGAAAAAAGATAAGCTCCAGGTGTTTTTTGATATCCTTCGCAGGACCCGCCTGGAATTTCAGAAATCTGTTAAGTTGGCTAAAGTGGCTTTCCTGTCGGCTGTCATTACAAATAACAGTCACAATCCACATTTTTTATTTAAAACTTTTAACTCATTGATTAATCCCTGTCCTGAAATGCCTAGACTGGCTTCCTTAGCTCTTTGTGAAGAATTTTTAAATCATTTTGCAGGCAGAATCTTATCTCTAAGAGTCTTGCACCCCCCTGTGATGAGTCAGGCCCCAGCTTTACGATGCTCCACTAACCTCAATCAGTTTCATCCAGTTTCGCTCCCTACTCTTAAGGGTATAATTGATCACCTAAAACACTCAAACGCTGTTCATGACATCCACCCGTCTCGCATTATTAAAGATGGGTTTAACGTTATCGGGCCCCGTATTTTATCACTAATTAGCCTGTCATTGTTATCGGGCTGTGTTCCGGCTGCTTTTAAACATGCTGTAGTGCAAACTATACTCAAAAAGAGCTGCCTGGATCAGAAAGATCTCGCTGACTTTAGACCTATTTCCAAACTCCTGTTTCTGTCTAAAATCCTAGAGAAGATTGTTCATTCCCAACTTCAAACTTATTGGGGAAAATTTTCAGTTAATTTAAAAAATAAATAAATAAATTGTATTTAGCAAAGATTCGGCCCAAGGGTAACAAGTATAAAGAGAACGGCATAAAACCTAGCACAGACCCCTGGGGGACACCAGAGGTAACAGGGGCAATGGAGGAAGAGTAGGTACCCATCGTAACAGAAAAGGATCTTTCGGATAGATCCGATTTAAACTACCTAACGCATCTGATTAAGTTCAATTTTTTAAATCTCGATTAAAAATGTATTTATTTAGCCTTGCCCTCCCTGCCTCCTAGACCCTGCATTTTTAAGTGTACTGTAACTTATCTTTTTTTGCTTTTATTAATGTTTTTATGATTTAACCTTCAGCCTTTCGGCTCGTGCCTACTATGCCTGCTGTATCATTGGTTAGTTATGTCTCCCACCTGTCAGTATATTTTATTTTTTTTAATTTAATTTAATTATTTTATTTACTTGTATTTATTATTGCTTGTAATTGGTTTCTGTGAAGCACTTTGGCATATATCTGGTTTTTAAATGGGCTATATAAATAAAATTGTATTGTATTGTAATTGTATTGTTATCCAGAATCCTGCAGTGAAAGCACTAACAGAGACTAGGAAAGAGATCACATTTCTCCCATACCATCATTGGCTGCCTGCTAAATCCAGATTTGACATTAAAGTCCTCCTCACATACCAAGTTCTTAAGGATCAGACCTGATCGTATCTCAAAGACCTCATAGTATCATATTATCCCAATGGAGCAATTCTTTCTCAGACCGCTGGCTTGCTTGTGGTTCCTAGAGTTTCTAAAAGAGGAACGGGAGACAAAGTCTTCAGCTATCAGCTAAACTCCCAGTTTAGGTTCAGGAGGCAGGTACCCTCTCTACTTTTCAGATTGAGCTTTAAACTACAAATCTGGAGGACCTCCTGTGATTTTGTGCTGGGCACCTCACCCCTATTCCCCTCTGTCCTTGTTTATCATCATATTTTCATAATGATGATAAACCATTAACCTTGTGTCTTTTCCCCCATGAAGTCCCACCTGCTTTGTTCTTGTTCCTTCCTGCAGATGTTTCGGTTTCCGGAGCTTTGTGTTCCCGGTGTGTGTTTAATGAAGCCTCTAACCGGCCAAATGTTTCCTTTGTGTGCCGTTTGTCATCTCTCTCTGCTAAACTTCGCACTTTCCCCTCGCTTTCCAACCAGTAGCACCAGATGGCTGCCCCTCCCTGAGACTCCACCACTGTGCAGCTCAGAGCAAGCTCGGCAACGGTTTCGGTTTTCTCCAATATTATAGAGATTTTACCTTAAAACAAAATGCTGTTAACTGGTGCTACAATTTTGGGAGCTCGTGGTTTACACTTTGTTCCTTTTTTCTTATGAAAGGTTTTCAGTGTTGTTCATGTTGTTTGTGATTTGTTTATCATCTCCACAGGGACCGTAGTCCCTGCATTTTGTTTGGTTATTTTTAGGTTTGGATTCTCTGTGTGTCTAGTTTACTGTTTGTAGAGCAGTTTTAATTTAGTGCCTCGTGTTTAGAAGTTTTGACATGTTTATTTTCTGAGCTTCCCTATTCAGTCTTTATGGTGTCTTGTTTTTCTACCTTTGTTGTTTGAGTCTTCAGGTGTTATCTTTATTTACTGATGTCTATACGGAGTTTTTGTTTAGTTAGTTCCCTGTTTGTCTTCGTCTTTTAGTGTTTCCTCGCCCCTGTCTTCTTGTGTAGATATGTTCAGTATGTTTTCTTGTCGCACTTGGTAAATGTTTGTATTCTTTTCTGTTTGCTTCCTTTAGAAACTGTGTGCACTTTTACTTCCTACCCTTGCCCTTTTCTGATCGTTCTCAGCTGTTTTTTGTTAGCCCTTATGTGTCTCTGTATAAAGGCATCCAATCCTCATTTTTGTGGTTGTGTCATGTGGTCCTCCACCTGTTTGCATCCAAGCGTTCCTAGTTTAGTTTTGGATTCTATTTTCTCTTTGTTTTGGACTCCAGCTGTTAGAGATCTGCATGCATGAAGGTATAAATAAAACAGCCCGCCTCTCTGCTTTTGGGTTCATCTTTTCTAATAATATTTGATATCAAATCAGGGATGTGGGAATTAAAAAAAACCCCAAAACAAGGTAATTAGTTTTGCCAAATAAAAAGGCACTTTTTAATCCACATATGCACAAAACTTATAATTAAGGATGTTGGTGCTTCAGCTGATTTTTCCTGACTTTCACAAAACAAATCAGCAGCGCTGATGGGAAGAGTGATTTTTTGGGCTTTTTTTCCCTCCAAGTGAAAACCAAATAAAAGCCGGTATTGTCTCATCTTAAAAACGGTTAAATTTTGTGTGTCCATCATGTTCTTTTACACTATATGTTGGTTTTTTATTATTTTCCTGAATTTTATTTTATTGTACACTGGTCAAAAAATCCAAAGGAACACTGGATATCTACACTGATATGGACTGGGCAGTGTGTTCGATTTGAAAGGACGCTACATTGTTTGATAGAAATGAAAAGAATACGCAGCAGGTTAATCCATTTTGCTGAAATTTCATTGCAAATGAAAATTGTATTCTGTAGTCTGTATGGACCCCGTGTTCTTTATGCATGTAGAGACATTCACAACAGCAGACTGCTGAAGGTCATTTTGTAGCTCTGGCAGTGCTTATCCTGTTCCTCCGTCCACAAAGGAGCAGATACCATCCTGCTGATTTGTTAAGGACCTTCTACAGCTTTGTCCAGCTCCTAGAATTAACCGTCTGTCTCCTGGAATCTTGAGTCTGTGCTGGGAGACACAGCAAAGTACATCTTGTATGTTGGGGCTATCTATTCTGTGTATTTTGTTGACTTGGGTGGTTAAAAGTGACTTGCTTTGGCTAAATAGGGTGTGTATGGACAGCAGTCTGCATGGGAGAATGGGGATATGTTTGTGAAATGTCAAGTAGGTGTCCTTTTAAATAGAAAGCTGAGAGCTTTTTTTTTTTTTTTTTTTTTTTTTTTTTTTAAACAGGCTGTTAGGTAAACACAGCAGTAGCCGCAGCCAGCTGACTACATCAACATGTCCGAGAGGATAAAACATGAGATAGAAGTGTGACAATGAGATGACTCCTTCACATCTGAGAGGCAGCAGATGAATAGCTTTGGCCTGCTTCAGAGAAAAAGCCGTCATGGGTTAAGAATAACCTGTGTATTCGATCCCCTGCTCCTCCTTAGAACTGTGTCAGGATTAAGAGAATAATTAATTTGACACTCAGCTATGTGGTGGATTCCTGTAGCTCAGTTTAGTGATAAATGAAAACATGGAACATTTCTTTGAGTTGGTATGCGCTTGAATGTGAGCGTTCAAGAACATTACTTCATATTAATTATTATTAATTACTCTTAAACTGTAGGCAGGGCCCCACTGACGGTAGGCGGAGCAATGCAGATATTTGTTTTTCCTTTTTTTAAAGGAAAAAAAAAAATCAACAAATAAGAACTTTCTGATGCAATTGCACTTAATGTCAAGTGAAATTCAACTTTGATCTCCTTGTAATGTTAATCATTGACAGAAATTGTGTGTATGTGTGTGTGTGTGTGTGTCTGTCTCCTGGGGGGGGGCCTGTAGATCCTTTTGTATAAATGAGTAACTTGCAGATTTGCTGATGTACTTTGGATCACTGACACACTTTTGCACTCAGACACAATATTTTTGAATGCAGAGGACTTCATGGTCGACTCAATGACTGCAAGATGCCCAAATCACCACCCCTCCACCACCATGCTTGATAGTTGGTATGAGGTGTGGTGATCTGCATGTATTATGGCAGGACATTGTTCCAGATGCCTTTGGGTTTGTTCAGATGCAACTTAGATGCAAACCTAAACCATGCTGCCATGTTCTTTTTAGAGAGAAGAAGAGTTTTCTTTTTTCCAAGAAACCCTTCCAAACAAGCTGGACTTGTTCAGTCTTTCTCTAATTGTACTGTCAAGCATTTCACATGCTAACTGAGGCCTGCAGATTTTAGGATGTAGCTCGGGGGAGGTTTTACAGTTTTTCTGAGTATTACACAGTATGACCTTGGGGTAGAATTGCTGGGTATCCATTCCTGGAAAAAAAAAAAATTCTGGCGTTGTGTTAACATGAACCTGGATGCTCCAGACCGGCAACATGTCAAAACCTCTTTTTTTTTCTTCTTTTTTCCCCCCCAAAAAAGCTAGTCACGCTTGTTAATAATGGAAGCAGCAAGGATGTACCTAGTTTTTCACTCCGTTGCACAGAGTCGTGTGAAAACGGTTTTTCACATGACTGTAGTGCCGGCATGGAAAATCTTAACCTTGGAAAGAGTGATATACTGTAGTTTGATATACACAAAGTCATGTTGTAAAGTGCGTAATTTCATTCAAAATGCAAAAATAGCTATCTGCATCTCATGTGTTGACCCTCAAACGGTTTTCCTCGAATGTTTCTGACTCGAAGTGTGTTTCTACCACCACAGTGACACCATCTATCTTATCTAGCTTCATATATAATCTATGATCTCAAGGGACATGTAGGCACGTGACTGGGGAAATATAGTTAGCATAAAACAATGACACAGAGGTTTGAATATGGTCTCTGTATGATTAGAATTAAAAAAGGAGATTACTGATGCCATGCAAAGTGTTAAATAATACTCTTGTTTCAATGGGCAGAAGGTATGCTGACCATTCTGGTCAATCAGTAACACTGTGTGGATATGTAATAACTTCTAAATAAGGCATGTTATTAGTCAGAATGCCCAGCAGGTTGCAAATTAATCAGAATTCATTCAGCTCCACCAGCTAAAACAATAAAGTGCTTTCAAATGAATGCGACTTTAATTATGGCCCAATAAAATGATAAGAGGTGAAATTATTACTCAATCGATGGTAACAACATTGCTGTGAAATAATCATGATTTGATTTGCTAAAAGCACAGCTTCCCTGCTTAAAATGGTCTTAAAAGGAAAAAGCAAATGGGGTGCTGCACTGTTATTTGTTTGAGTTTAAGATAAGTTGCGACCAAATAATATAATATAATTAGTGCTGTCAGCATTAATCTCGTTAAAATGACATTAATGCCATAACCATAGCCATAACAAAGCGGCGATCGTGGCTCAAGAGTTGGGAGTTCGCCTTGTAATCGGAAGGTTGCCGGTTCGAGCCCTGGCTCGGACAGTCTCGGTTGTTGTGTCCTTGGGCAAGACACTTCACCTCCTACTGGTGTTGGCCAGAAGGGCCAATGGCGCGATATGGCAGCCTCGCTTCTGTAGGCAGGGCAGCTGTGGCTACAACTGTAGCTTGCGTCCACCAGTGTGTGAATGGGTGGATGACTGGGTGTGTAAAGCGCTTTGGGGTCCCTGGGGGGGACTAGTAAACGCGCTATACAAATACAGGCCATTTACCATTTAACCGCATTAACGTGGCAAATCTCCGTTAACGCGTTAGCGGCAAGTGGCAATCTGCCACGTTAATGCGGTTATGGCGTTAACGTCATTTCCTTCAGGATTAATGAAGTATTCTGATTCTGATTTAACGAGATTAACGCTGACAGCACTAAATATAATACGATGAAAGGGTAAGCAGAGTAATTTTATTTTAGAAACACTTTTGCTAACATTAATTCTGTGATTTCAGGGTTTATTTCACTTGTATTTAAAGTACTGAGTGAAAGTGAAAAAGAAGACAAAATGGAAAAAGTGTATTGTGCCACAGCGTATTATACACGTGTTGTGTAGTTGGGCCATTTGCAGGTAGAGAAGTGATTAAAAAAACTAGACTGGCTTGCAAAGGGTTTTAATTTTTGTGCTTGTGCATCAAAGTGCTGCTGTGTTTGCTTAGCAGCCACCAAGCAGAGTTCACTTGTGGTGTAAGTAAACATGTGAGCAGTAGTTCTGGAGCAGCAGATATCATTAGAGCTACAAAACACACAGACGGTTTCCAAGATGGCAATATCAGCTTACAGCTTGTTCTCATTACAGGGCTTCTCTTACAGATCTGCCACGAGCTTACGGGGTAAACATGTTTACTGCATGTTTTTTCTCAGAGGCCTCCTGGCAGCCTATTTCAGGGTAAAACAAAACACCCTTGTGTGATTTGTTTTGATAAGATGTGTTATGTTTTAGCTCTGAAGGGAAATAGCAGATAAATTAATTTCCTTTTGACGGACTGCCTCGTACACTTACCAAATCCACCTAATTAATCAGTTCATGTTTTTCCCCTTATTGCACCTGTTAACCTGTGCTCAGCATATTGGTGGGAAGCCTTCATTAATGTCTTTCCTGTGAGCAGACAGCGAAAACAGTGATTTAGAGATTCACATGCTCAGACATCAATAAGTGCACTCTCAGGGGGGAAATGCCTTACGCGCTACATTTAGAAAAGCCATTTCCTTCCTTGGCTAAGAGCCAAGAAGCCCTTATCGGTGATTAAAGTTCCAGCCTTTTAGAGACCCAACAAGCTTTATGGGCAAATCATGGGCAGGAAAACAGTTTATTCATGCCAAAAAGCAACAATATAACCTCCTAAGAGAGGAAATGCTGTTTTATCAACGGCAAATGTCCTGATTTCTAAGTAATATCCCCTGTGGTGCTCTAGTAGCAAAGAGGAAAAACACTTGTTGACCCCTACAGAGACCACTCAATTCCTAGAAGTAGTACCTCCCACAGCTGGTGCTTCAGTATAGCTGGAAAGTGAGAGGAGTTATTTTTGGCTATGTGTGCTCTCAAAAGAAATGTACTATTTGTTCCAATGCTGTAGCTTGACCCAGATGAGCATATAAGGGGCCAAATGGAACAAGAAAGGAGGAAAGAAAGAGCATAAACACCCCTTGAGATGTGACAGAGCTATTGTAAAAGTTTTGTTACCTTAGGTGAAAAAAAACCCCTTGAAACTTGAAACAGATAATGTTGACTTTTATTGTGAAACAAGAACAAAACTGTTAAAGCCGACTGATTGTTGACTATTTTTTACCTCTTTAAAATCCTCTAACTTTTTCCTCTGCTTTCATCATCATTACTTTGAAAACCAGTTACATTTCTTAATTATTTCATTTATGTTTACCCGTTTCATTTTCAAAATGCTAGCAGAAATGCCAGATTGAGTGTGGTATTTTATGCCTCACTGGTTGCCTCAGATGTTACAGCCCTTTCTCATCTCCAGGGCATCAATTAGTGCCCCTTTGTCAAAACTACTGGTATGGAAGATGAAAAAAGGCACAAGTTGTCCTTTTGCATCTTGCCCTGATGCACCATGTTAAGGATTAATTGAGCCCAATTGGTCCCTCCCAACTCATTATTTCACAACAAACAGGGCCATTGTTGTGAAAGGGTGTGTTTAAATCCAAACCAGTCCTCTCCTAATCCTATCCATGGAGATTTTACCTAAACTCAGCACTCGTTTTCAGTGCCAAATCTAACCAGTGAGTGGAATTAAAAGTAAAAAAAAAAAAAAAAAACTAAAAAAAGAAAAATTTCATTAAAAGTTTAATAAACTATCATCTTGTCTTTTTTTTTTTAGTTAGCACATACCTTAAACACTTCAAGCTGTAAGCTAATGATAGTTATATAAGAGCAGACGCATGCTGGCGCAATAAGCTGTACACTTTACGTCCAGTGGATGCATGATCTGATTAGGCGACTAATCGCAAAAATAATCTGGGACTAGTCGACTATCAAAATAATTGTTTGTGGCAGCCCTAATTCATACAAGCACTTTTTTCTACACCTAAGGCCTTTTACACACAGTCATACTCCAATGAACACATCAAAGAGCAACTTGGGGTTCAGTATCTAGGCCAAAGGTTACTTAGGCATGCAGTCTGGAGACTGGAGCAGCCAGCGATTGAACTGATCGGTAGATGACCTGCCTTCAAGCCACCCACTATTGATCCTGGAAATTGTTGTCTCTCAGAGGCGGTGATGTGAAAGGACACCTTGTGTGTAATGGGGAGACAAATTAAAATCTGCATTATAAAATCTGCCAGAATGAAAACGGTTTGGAATCAATCTGGCTGTGGTTATAAGGCTCCATAAAGTTCAGCAAAACTGAAGGTTTACCTTTTGTATTCATCTTGTAAATATGTATTTAAACTGAACTTTTAACACTGGACATGGTAATATAACTAAGAGGTTGGTTGGGGAGTAAAGTGATGCTGAGAATTAGCAAAATACAACCAGTTTGCATAGCCACCCTATCTTTGTTTGCCTCTATGTTTAAGTGGCTTTTATACTGTTGGCATGACAACATAAAACACTGAGCACTCTCTATAAATATACCTGATGCAGAATCTGTAGGTAAACACCATATTTTTGGTACTGAGTAGCAAGATCATACAAACATTTGTGAAAGAATGGTTGTTTCTAAAGAGTTCTCTAAACTTTAAGTATAGTACTCTAACGAGACTGCTGCAAAAATTGAAATTTACCTCCTCTTAAATAATCAAAATTAACTGTAAGCGGTATTACGTCTATATACGCAAAGTGGAAGCATTTAGGACCCACAGCAATGGCAGACCAAGTAAAGTTACTGGATGGGATTGCCGAGCGCTGAAGGATATAAAGTGGTCCCTCGCTATAACGCAGTTCACCTTTCACGACCTCACTGTTTCGCAGATTATTTTGTGCAACTTTGCATGCTTTCTTTCTTTTTTTTTTGTTTACACGCATTGTATTCTGCATCCTGATCGGCTGTAGACCATTGTCAGTCAGTCTCCTGCTGTGTCTCCTGTACAGTAGAGCAGGGCGATATGACCAAAACTATTTATCACGATATACATTTGAAAATTTGCGATAACGATATAACTGACGATATAATTGACACTAGACAAAATACTTTACAACTCCACAACTTTATTAGTGAAAAAAAAAAATCAATGTGTTTTCACTTAAACAAGCAGCTGTTTTTTATGTGCATTAAAGTTATATAAAAATTTAACAGTGTAAATGCAAATTCCTTGCTGACAGTTTAACCAAAAGGCATTTCCAGTGGAAATTGGCCGACATATCCTCAGCATAACCATGAATAATATCCACAAAACTTAAAAAAGAGGTTATACACACACAATAGGGTATTATTATGTTGAAGCACAGTACGTATCACTCCGCGAGGCTCCTGCCTACAATAGCAGTAATGCTCCGACAATCCATCAAGTGGTGCGGGTTCGTAGCTTAGCAAAGTCGTACTAAAACATTTGACAGATTTTCGAGCGCCGTTTACCACATGAAATCGTTTCGAGGTCAGTAAACACAACCAGAATTCATACATAAGGCCCATTGGATTAGAAGGGGCGCTGCCGATTTTCAGAAAAATCAAAGGATTGATTTTAAGTGTGCCGTATTTTCCAAAAAACACGGTAATAACGACGGCCCGCTAGCACGCTCTACCAAAAATAGTGCTTTGTTGTGTATCTGACGGTCGAAAGCTAAACCAGTTCCACACCACTGAAGTTGCAGCATTTTTACAAACCACTTCTGGTTCATCTGTTTTATTTAACAATCCGCTTTCGCCCTTCTCATTCTGCGTCGCCGCCGCCATACTTTTTCCGCCATGTGCGTATGTAAACAAAGGCACTGCACATGCACGTTTTACCCATATTCTATCGCGATATTTCATTTTCTTATCATTGCCCAACATTATACCGGTATTACCGTGAACGGTATGATATGGCCCAGCCCTACTGTACAGTACAGAATGCATTCAGCTTGTCAAATTTACATAATTCTTCAATCGCTAGCAGTGTGACTCTGAAGTGCTGTACAGTATGTTTGCAAGTTTTCTCCCCAACAAACACAACAATGTCGACGAAACGTTTTGCACCATCAAAGGCACCTGCGGTAGCACCCAAGAGGCAGAGGAAGAAGACCATCGCACAAAAAGTTAAAGCTAAAGGAAGGTAGAAGTTACCGTATTTTTCAGACCATAAGACACACCAGATTATGAGGCGCATTAAGCGAAACAAAACAGTCAGATAAGTCAAACTTTACTCAACTCATTTTTCTTGCTTCCTCTACTTCCGTACCATTGATTCATTAATGTTGAATTCTCTCGCAGCTGCTCTATTCCCATGTTCTGGAACTGAAAAAAGGGTTTGATCTTTGGTTTCATTCTATAATGGTGGACATATTTTTCTATGAAGGTCTGAACTTTGAAAGTGTTTAAATAAGAGAGAAAAGTGTGAAAATGTTCATGCCTGTCTGAGAAACGTGTATAAAGTGTGTAGTGAGGGGTTTTACAGCCTTAAAATATCTATAATAATTGTAAAAAATAAAGCTGGCTATTCCACAGATTTCACCTATCGCGGGTTATTTTTAAGAACGTAACTCCCGCAATAAACGAGGGACCACTGTAGTGCATAAACGTCGCCAATGATCTGCTGAGTCAGCTACTGCAGAGCTAGAAATTCCTATGGATATAACATCAGCACAGAAACTGTGCAGTGGAAGCTTCATGGAATGGGTTTCTATGGCAGGGCAATTGCACGCAAGCATTACATCACAAAGCACAACACCAAATAGTGGCTATTATAGCTACAAAGAGGGTCCCAGCACCTTTGTCCATATAGTGTACATTTGCGTAAATACAATTTCAAGGCCTCTGGCTATATTTTGATGATGATTCAGCCTTTTTAAATTTATGTTGATTCTGAAAATCTTGTCTACACTAAAAAATTCCAGAGTAGGTTCTCATATTACACAATTAGATCACGAAGTTTATGTTGGTTGTGTAGATATTCCTCCCACTGGGCAAGCAGCCATTAACCATGGTGACAATAAACCAATAAGAATCCCTCCACAACATTTGAGATCACTGGAGTGAGTCAGTAATGTACAGGTCACTACAAGCTGGCTAGCGTGTTGCACAATCTGTTTTTAAAAAGAATTCTTTTTACTTGTGACTTCACTGTTTTCAATCACAAGTTGTCCTCAGTCTCATTTTTTTTTTTTCTAGAGCAGCAAACACTCCTGTCAAAACACAGCGGCCTTGTAAAATCCCACCTAAAGGGTACTGAGCACAAAGAGGATAATAGCAAACAGCAGGAGATCATGTTCTCTGTCCACACCTCTGCTAACTTACTGAGCATTATGTAACAAGACAAAGCACCGGATGTCCATGTGTGACATAAATAGCCAGCACAGACATAGTTTATCACTGTGGATAAAACACAGCCTATGTGTCCACATACACAGCATTTTCACTTCCATTTGCGGAGTGTTTGGTAGAAAGCCAGGCCTCTACGAACTGAACAGCTTCCCATTGTTTAACAACAGCCGAGTGCTCTCTGTTCAGAATTCCTGGGAAGCCACTTCACTAGAAATCTGCTCTCTGCTCACCGAGGCTCTCTGTGAATGTGTTATGCAACCCATTTCATTTAAAGCCAAACCAGCTCAGTAAGTATGCAACTATTAGTATTTTACATTATACTAGGCTCAAAGTCTCCTGTGACCATTAAAAGCATCCTGATCTCTGGTAATAGTTCCCCAGTTATTATGATGTTCCTCAATTTTTATTCCCACAAAACAGTTCAACAGCATCTGAAAATCTGGCTAGTAGAAGGCACCAGATGTCATAGCAGTAGAGTTGCAAAACACAACCAAAGGCACGAATAAATGTCATTTAATGACTGTGTTTTCAAACCTGAATCAGGTCTTCCACAGCTTTACAAACACAGATGCTGATTTATTGAAATAAATATTCAAAATCCTACCTGGTTCTGAGGCCGACTGCAGCACCGAAGCAGTGAGGATGTGAAGCACAAAGAGGAGCATGGTGAGAGTGGGAGCCATGGTGTGGAGCTGTGGAGGAAACATGTGGGTAATGTTAAGTTTCTCAGGGCAGTCCACCCAGCTGAACCACACAGCCGACGAAGGCCCAGCCCACTACCACCATTAACAGTACGCTCCCACCGGGGGCGTAACTAGATCTAAACCTCTGCTGAGGCACTGTTATTTAAGGCAAAGAATTTTTTTTCCTGGTTTACTAAAATATTCTATGCCAGCTTCCCATGCTGAACTTATTACTACTTCGACTACTGCCACACTGCTGCAGGTGCTATACATTAGTAACAATCTCTGTATGTTTATAGTTTCAGCTTGCTTATAAGAAAATTGGATTAACCTTATTAAACTTTTGCACATTTGCATTCTTTTGCATTTTTTCTGCACAATAACTGATAAAAAAAAAATCCATGACTTGAGTAAAGATTCTAAAATAATATATAACAACCTAGTGCTTAATGCATGTAGAAGACCAGCTGTACTGAAAACAAGAAAACACAAATATTATTTATCTCAGAAATCTCTGTCCTCCCCCTCTCTGTCTTCCTCTCTCCTTCTCTGTGCCAAGGTAACAGTGAAACAGAATTTATAACAATAAAGTCATACCAATATTCTAAATCAATACGGGCTGCTGCTGGCCATGGACAGGTAACATTCTTTTCACTTGTTCATACCTGGATCTGTAACTGTCCTATACTGTAAACAAACACTGAAGGTTAAAATTAGCCAGCCAGTGTTTTTGATGCTATTTAAACAGCAAATATGCATAAGCAGAAACTTATTAAGTCACTTTAATCACCCTTCATCATCACAACAATTTGCACTTTTGCCTGCTAACGCTTCAGGTAAGACGTGTTTTAAATCCGCACCACTGATTTGTGTCATTAGATTACCTCTTCATCTTCCTTCTGGGTTAGCATTAGAAGTTAGCATTTTAGCATTATTTTCCAAACTATTATTGCTATTATTTTCAGGGCTACTATGGTTTTGGGAGTGCTTGAGCGCTCTAAAATTATTTTCTGATTAGTTTTTATTTTTATTTATTTTCGACATTTTGCCTTTAATTCAGTGCAGTTTCAGTTTGTTTGCTTGTTTCTGTTTAGCAGCTTTAGCTATTTATTAATTCTTATCTAGAACATTAGTAGAGGTGTTACAATAAGAACACAGAAGTTGTTGAAAGCAGTTGACTCATGGTTTTTGATTGGTTGAGTGGTTGCTGGAAGCTAACAAGCATCCGCCAGCCAGTTAGGGAATACACATTTTTCACTAGCAACCAGTGGTTGCCGGGGGCCCGCTGTATGACTGAGGCCTTTGTTAAATACACGGCTCAATTCCCCCAAAATGGATTAAGCCTCATCCTAGACTAAACCTTTTTTCAATAGAGTTGTCACAGATTTTTTTTCCTTTTAGTCTTTTAGGTTTAATCCGTGTTTGGGAAACTGGCTAGTAAAATTCTTCATAGTTAAGCTTTCAGTTTAAGAGTGAGTGACATTTTCAGATTCGTCCATCCATATGTCTAAGAAATTTCTGAGCTAACAAGCTAGCCCAGTGTCCATTTTAAGCTAGTTGCATGTTGCTTGTTTTTCCAGACACCACTACGTGCTACATCTTTTGCACTATCACAATTTAATGGATGCATTTCTTGTTACCTGCATTAAACTCAAGAAAAGAATAAATGACTAAGTCTCATTCATCCACACTTCAAATCACTTTATTATATGAAGCTCAGAGTGCACAAAGAAAGCAGCAGCAGAAGTAGAAACTGCAGCTTCTTAACGCAACGAAATGATGAAGCAGTAAGACAGTTACACTCACTGGCACCTTAATTAGGTACACCTTGCTAGTGGTGACTTGGACCCCCTTTTTTCCTTTGAAAAACTGCCTTAATTCTTCACTTCATAGGTTAAACATGGTGCAAACATGGTGATAACATCGTGCAGTTGCTCCAGATTTGTTGGCTGAGTGGGAAAATCCCTTCAGATCAGCAGTTCCTGAAATACTCAGACCAACCCGTCTGGCACCAACAACGATGCCATGTTCAAAGTTACTTCAGTCACCTTTTCCCCCCATTTCAATGCTCAGTCTGAACTTCAGCAGGTCATCTTGACCATGTGTACATGTCTAAATGCAGGCTTAGCAGATATCCATTAAAAAGCAGCTGAGCAGGTATACCTAACAAAGTGGCCAGTAAGTGCATATCCATAGTAGTATTTTAGCAGCTGTTCAAAACTGCAACCTGTTTAATGACATGTTTTTATTATCTTTTTTTGCTACACAAAGATGGGGATGAATGAGACAACACCAGTTATTCGAAAGCAGCAAGGACAAGCAGGTTAAGAAATGTGTTTTATTCATTATGCTTCTTGGTATTCACAAACAATCCATCTTTCTTGGAAAGGCATATTTTGAAATACTAAACAGATTTCTTCTGAACGTGACACCCAGCCAGTGGTGCTGGAATCCTGCCAGCTCTTGTGAAATCCAACCTTACTACTTCTCTGGGCTTTGCGTAGCTCTTGTTTGCTGACATCAGTTGCCATTTTTTCGGTGCCAAATTAATCTACCCAGAACTCACTTCTGTGAGCTTTGATTAGAGGTGTTAATAAGGGATGATAATAAAGGTCTTTTTGTATAAATATTTCTCACAAACACTTATTATAACATTTAAAAACTTAGCACTGCTCAGACTGTTCGAGCTTATAAATTTGTGCCAAGGAATTTTCAAAAGTTAAAGAAAACGCAAAACCACATATATGTTAGGATGGAGGCAGCATTTGTTGTCGGCCTTGTGAATGACGCTGCACCACATACAACTCAGAAAACACTTTCAGTGGTTTCAAAACGTTTATCTTTTAATAATTTAACTCTTTCACAAATAAAGATCTTCTATGCATAATGATGAGTTTTCACACCTCAGATCAGGGATGTCAAACTCATTTTACTCCGTGGGCTACATACTGCTTAAGTGGACCGGACCAGTGAAAGTCCTCTTTTTGTCAGTGAACCAAAATATAACTCCACATTTAATCCCTGACATATCCTAAAATAAGAAAAAGAAGTGCAATTTAAACAGAATGTCTCAGTGTTTATACATGATTAAAAAAAAAACATGTTGCTCTAGTAAATGAATGAAATGTGTCAGCTTGACTTCTTGGGTTTAAATTGTAAGACATGAATGTGCAAAATTTTGGACACCGGGCCTCATGTTTGCGATCCCTGCCTCAGAACATATCAACAAAGATGTGGTTTGATCTCCATTCGAAGAGGCAGAGACCTTCTGATGCGAACCCATTCATGTTGTTCTCTAAGCCTGTTTAGCTTCGATCTACATGAATGTTTCTCTGATGTCTGCCGTCTTGCCAGTTTAGCATCTCCACTCTAATATATTCACTGCTATTTGTTGCAGTGCTTTTCAAAGATGTGCAGCAAGGTCATATTTCTTTCTTCAACTAAGCTCACTTTGGAGCATTGACTTTCTTAGACTTAATTTACAAATCATCCAATATTAATTTACTAAAGGTTTACTGAATGATATCAGGACTTAGGTACATGTGTATTTTTGTATTCTTTTTAACTTTAAATATTTATCAGAATCAGACACTTGTTTGGTTTACAGCAATCACTGATAACTTTCCTCCTTTTCTTTCAAACTCATTTTATACAGAACATCATTAAAAATGAAGAAAGTGACTGATAAATGCATCAGTTAGTTTCACACAATTAGATCAGGGTTATTCGATGTCAGTGTATCGAATTCCTCCCATCTGACAATCTTGGATTTGCCAGAAAAAACAAAAGCTGCACTTATCGGGAATTATGCAAAATTTCAAGTCTCTACTGTGGTTAGTTTTCTACAAGCAGGGCTGTTTTTAGATGATTTTCTAGCATCGTTTTCAGAGGGCCCATTTGAAATCCCATTATCTAAAGTCCTTGAGCTTAACTTTTTTAGGATAAATATCTCACAGTATGGTTCTGCGAAAACAGATTCTCAGCAGCTAACACAGATTGGCCCTAAAATGTTTCAATATATGTGATCACTGACAGCAGATTTGGAAACCTGCAGATACCACACTTCTGTAGGTAAATCACACATAACCTTTAACTTATAAAGTGGAGTCAAAATGCACACAGTAGTGTAAGTTAGTGTTTACCTCTGTTTGTCTACACGGAGTTAAGAAAGTGGTTTCTTACATGTGTAGTTTTTTTGAGGGTTTTTTTTTTTAACTCATGCTCTTCCAGACTAAACTTTGCTCACAGCTGCAGAGGTCAGAGCCTGTTAAATAAACACACCTGGGCTCCGCTACCAAGTTCAAGGCCAATACCAAGTTCTAGAGAAGCTTATCATAACTTTTTAACATGTATTCAGGGCCTCGTTGTACCGGTGTTTTCACAAACAGACATCATTTCAGTTTTCATAATCTTTATAAGCCTTAGTTATGTCTAATGATCAGGCTTGATTGCCCTGTGTCCAACAGCAGCAGTAATTATAATGGGGACAAAGGAGGAAGTACACAAAGTATTCTCAGTGCTTCACTTATTCCACATTTTTTCATGTTACAGCCTTATTCCAAAATGGATTAAATTCCTTTTTCACCTCAAATTTCCAGACACACTACCAAATAATGACAACGTTAAAAAAAAAAAAAAAAAAACAGCTTGAAATTCTTGAAGCTTTTGTGTTTATCACACAAATATATTGCTAATTAGTGAAAGCATTATTTTAAAAAATAACTAGTATTTAATAGAATCTGATATGATTGCAATTTTTAACACTGTGTGATATATTATATGTTTATGCTAATATATACTGCGATTTATCATGGGGTTTTTTTTTCAACTGCAAATGATTCCCCTCAAAGTTACATTTTGTCAGTATCTGTTTTATCTAATAAGATTAAATTATCTCATGTCAAGTCTTTATTTTGCTCACCAACCTTGTCACTAAAAAGTGTTGCCCACAGACAGAGTCAGAGCCATCACTCTGAGATTGAATGGGTCAAGTTGGCAAATACATCCAACCTGTTTGTGATAATACAGTAACTAACTGTGAGAAATTATTTAAGATCATAAATCTGTTTATGCTTGAAACTAGGGCTGGGCGATATGGCCTAAAATCCGTATCACAGTATAATCTGAAGCATGTGCGGTAACGATATATATCGCGATATATTCTTTTCCTCTGTATACCGTGTTTTCCGCACTATAAGGTGCACTTAAAATCCCTTAATTGTCTCAAAAATCGACAGTGCACCTTATAATCTGCTTTATCTATGAATTCTGGTTGTGCTTACTGACCTCGAAACCAATTTTATGTGGTACAAGCGCTCAAAAATCTGTCAAAAATGTTTTAGAACAACTTTGGTAAGCTACGAAGCCGCACCACTTGATGGATTGTGGGAGCATTACAACTACCATAGTCAGGAGCCTCGCAGAGTAATCTGGGTCCAAAACTCCGTCTTCTTCAGGTCCCAAAGTCAAACGAACACTGCGGCATCACTGAGAGTTAAAAACTGTCTAAATGTTTCATCTTTAGTAAAATGATCAGCATTGCTGCTTTACCAAGTGTAACAATTAAGTTTAACATCCAAGCATGAAAACAGAATTTATTAAATTTAACAGAGTCAGAAGTTAGCAGGAAGTTAGCTGGCTAGTTTCCACCTAAACATGATATACCATGTTCTGACTGAGAGATTTCTGAAAAATTAAAACATATAGCTCTGCTATCACTTCCAGCATAAATGAAGACAGAAAACTAAACAACAGTGACTTTTGTAGAGTTAGTGAAGTTGGACTAGCTGGTATATAATGATGTGCTACGTGACCGCTAGCGACACAGCTATTTTAGCATAACAAACACAGTGAAGCTAGAGGATGAACGCTAACTTTTTCCACTCTATAAAAGTTAACGTGAGGGTTCCTGATGGTTAGAGACAAATGCAATTGCATGGCATGATGCTTTAAATGGACCAAACTTCAGTCAGGAGAACAACTGAGATAATCCATCCACAATACGAGGTTAGTCATTAATTTACTGCAACAACATGGGAATAGAGCAGCTGCGAGAGAATTCAACATTGATGAATCAATGGTACGGAAGTGAAGGAAGCGCAGTTTTTGGTTTTCCTCATATTCCAAAACGTGCTTCTTCTCTTTGCTATTACTGCCAACCGGCATAATTTGCAGATGATATTGCTTGCAGCCACTGCGATGCTTTCGACCAAAACAGGCTTGATGACACCATCAACATGCGCTATCGAGGTAGAGTGGTATAGTCAAAATCTCTACCGTTGGCCAAATTCATATTGTTTCTACCGTATACCGTTTATACCGCCCACCCCTACTTGAAACAAAACAAAGGTTATAAATACTATCACTTTTCCTTTTCCATCCGGGGAAACTTTGTAAAATACAAATAAAAAGTCCAGCGATTTGCAAATTTCACAACCCCATATTTTATTTATAATAGAACAATGAAAAACATATGAAATGTTTAAACTGAGAAAATGTACAATTTTATGAAAAAAATATTGGCTTAATTTGAATTTGAATGCAGCAGCACGTTTAAAAACAAAGTCTGGACAGGGCTGTGTTTACTACTCTGCGGCATCCACTCTTTCTTTTAACAAGTCTATAAACATCTGCGATAGCTGAGAGGAAGGTTGTCCCATATGTCTCATATAGGACTCTAGCTGCTCAACAGTCCTGAATCTTTGTCGTACAAATAGTTTAGGGTAGATCTGGATCGCAGGCAATAGCTGCAGCTTCCGGTTTAGCATTGTCTTGCTGAAATATGCAAAGCCTTCCTTGAAAAAGACATCATCTGGATGAGAGCATTGTTGCTCTAAAGCATTGATGGTGGTGCCTACAGACAATAATGCAGCCCCACACCATCAGAGATGCAGGCTTTTAAAGTGAGTGTTGATAAAAAGCCAGATGATCCCAGAGGATGTTTTCCAAAAAGAATTTGAGATTTCAGTTTGTCTGACCACAGAACAGTTTTCTACTTTACCTCAGTCCAGTTTAAATGAGCTTTGGACGAGAGATGATGGCAGTGTTTCTGGATCATGTTTACCTCTTTGCATGAACAAAATGCATTAACCTGCATTTGTGGATGACACAGTGACCTGTGCTCACAGACAGTGGTTTCAGAATCATGCCTATTTTTAATGCAGTGCTGTCTGTGGGACTATAGATCACAGTATCCAATACTGATTTTCAGTCTTGGCGCTTGCACACAGAGATTTCTCCAGATCTTTTAATGGCATCATGCAATGTGGATGATGAGATATTAAACCCTTGGTCATTTTATACTGAGGAACTAAAACTGTTTCACAATTTGTAAGCACAGCTTTAACTCCATTTTCCAGCCCTTTTAAAACTACTCATACTTGTCTTGAAATTATGCATTTTCTCAGTTTAAACATTTCAAGACCTTAAAAAAAATGAAAACAAAACAGTAAAATATCTTTTGGGTGAGGCTGGATTGGGTTTTTTTTTTTTTTTTTTTTTTTTTTTTAACTAGGACAGGGCTGTCAGATTTGATGAAAACAGGAAACTTAACACCGTGACAGGCAGGGAAATTCCACCTTAGGTTTAAGACTTTAAAGCTTTGCACTCAGTTACTTCACAAAACATTCAGCCACGTTCAAATGAGATTTTATTCCTGCAAATAAGAAGAGAATTTTCTCATTAAGAAAAGCCTCTTAGTTCAATATTTCATGGAAGTCTGTTTTTCCCTTCAGCTTCGAGATGTTTTGGAAAGACATTCTTCTCAGCACATCATCTCCAGCACCACCCTCCATTCATTAAAAACCAGACTTTCTTCTAATTCTTCAAACTGGTCTGAGGAATAGTTCTCCAGGATGTCACTCACGTTCAGTGCAGTCCTTGTATCTGATCATTTTCAGAGGAATTTTGTTTTATTTGTTTGTTTGTTTAAACAGTATCTAAAAGTCATGTAGGGCTGCACGATTTTGCATAAAATGAGAATCACGATTTTTTGGCTTAGAATTGAGATCACGATTCTCTCACGATTTTCTTTTCCAATATAAATATTTATTGCACTTATTAACTGCACATCAACTTCGTAACAGTTGAGACTGAACATAAAAACAATAAATAAACATAAAAACAACAAATGTCTCACGTTTTGTTGTTGCCGCAAAATGTTGTACTGCTTGAAATTCCGTCTCCACCGTTGCTCGACACTGCGTGTATAGAGCAGGTAGTGCAACAATAGAAAAATAGTTGCGGGACGGCACCGTGTAGCGTTTGTCTAGGATGTTGATCATTTTCCTAAATCCCTCGTTTTGCACAGTGTTGATGGGAGCCATATCTTTGGTCAGGTGATAAGTAATAGCCTCCGTAATTTCTTTGTGCCTGCGGGAGTTCGACGTGTATAGGGAAGCGCTGTATAAGGTTCCCGTTATTGATGTTTGGGTGGTTGACCGGGACGGATTTTCTCCCGTCACTTTCTTGTCCTCCCTGACGTGTTCTCCGTTGTTTTTTCCCTGCTAATTTTAGCATCACACGGCACAGCTTCTGTATCACGTGGTATAAGGCTCCGCCCTTGTCATTTGTTGAGCAGGAAGAGTGAGCGCTTGTTTTCATGCAGATTACGTCCCGGATCAAAATGCGGTACAATCATCGTCTTTTTTTCTTTTTTTTTTTTTAAATCGTTGTCATTTGGAAATGAGATCGCACATAAGTATGAATCGAGATCGCGATTTTCTAACGATTAATCGTGCAGCCCTAAAGTCATGCCATAAAGAAATAGGAAAAATTCCAGCAAGACCTGACACAGAACCTGAAAGATACATCTGTGTCCTCAGCAGATCCATCTACTGTTCACTGAAGCTTCTCAGAAATTGTCTCAGTGTAAGGTTGGTTATCAAGACGCCATTCCAAGGGAAACAGGGAGAAAATACTGAAGTATGCCATAATATACAAGAACTGGAATAAAAACAGTGGCAACAGGTCTTATGAATCCAAATTTAAAATTGATAGTTCAAATTGTTGTCATGGAGTTCAGAAAAGAGGAGCAAGATTGCATGTCATTGTGTTGAGGCTCTGTCATGGTTTGGGGCTAAATTCTGATTCCATCTGGAAGGCATCTGATATGCTTAATTTTTCAGCATGACAGTCTCAAACACACTGCCAGTGCAGTAAAAGCAGACCTGGATAGAAAAGATAGCAGACAATGGAACAGAGCAAAGAGCTTTGAACGTCCCTTGAGAGACCCGGAGAAGTAGTCCTGAAAACTACATAAAGAAATTACAAGAATAATTGCATTTGCATGTTTCAATAAATCTCTGCACCTACTTCCTATTTTCCTGGTAAAATACAGAGACATTGTCAACCTTAGTTCTTAGCATTCTCCCCAGATGATTCAGTTTTTGACTCATTCAGTTAGAGAATCTTCTTCCTGGAAATCCAAGAGTCCTCCAGCACAGCAAGTACTCCAGATGACCGCTAATGCTCTGTTAGAGTGGTAGAGGCATCCCAGGCTATTTTGAGGCCCTAGTTACTACTGGTGGCCCTAAATATCTTTCGTTTTTGAGTTATTGAGGCCAACGTGTTCACAGGAACCCTCAGAGCTTTAGAAATGGTTTCATACCCTCTCCCTGATCTGCACCTCGCCACAGGTTTTAACGGTTTTTGTCCTGACATGCACCGTTAATTATAGGAGCTTAAATGCACACTTTTGAACGTCTCTAAACTATTATGTCTAGTCTCCTAAGGTTGCCACGAGAGGAGCCTAGACAGGTTCTAGATGCATTTTCAAAAATTGCTGATTCAAACAAGATGCATCTGATGCCACTTTGCATTCAGAGTCATATAATCACATAGTGCTGTGCCAAAGTTTTGAGTCACCCCTCATTTCTAACTTTCATATTATCAAAATATATTTTCACTACATGTTAGCTGAAGATATTAAAAATGGAATGCAGTGCTGCAATTCATCATATTGTAGGAGTTAATTATTTCCCTTTGTAACGTTCCTAAAATCCATGAGGCATTTGGAGTATTTCATTTTTAGGTTTTCAAGTTACAAGTAGTGTCATTGCCAAATATTTGATTATTTTTTAATTGTTTTTCCAATAATCAACGAATTGATTAATATGTGCTTCTTCTTATTATGTATCCCCCCCCAAAGTTCTGTTTTGTGTGACAATCCAAAAAGTAAACTTTTTTTAGGTTTCGTAAAGATCTCAAACCCCAAAATTGCTCAGTTTACTCATTTAAGACGAAGGAAAGGAGAAAATCCTCACGAAAAGACACATGAAAAGAAATCCACATGACTAGAGAATTTTTGCTTGGAAACATTACATAGCTTAATTGATTAATTAGTATTTTCTCAAAATAATAATAATAAATAACCAAAGTAAAAATTAAATTAGTATTAAAGTAGTTCTAAACAAAAGTAATGAGCAGGTGGCAGCACCCTTACAAACCCCGTTTAGTCCCAGAATAATGACTTCTTGGTTTGTTTACACAGTCGGAGTTGTGTCCTTTCCCCTCTTCAGGCTAACCTCATGAAAACGTGAACGAGAAGCTCTGACAGTATCACACACAACACAAGCAAGGCTTAATCTACTGCGTGTGGGATTCCCAGATCCACTGGTGGCTTTTAGATCCGCGTGGGTTACAACACACATCTGTAACTCACCGCAGTGTGCTCGGTCCTGGAGGTCTCACTGCTGTCCTGGGTAAAGCTGTAGCAAAGGCGAACGCACGCAAGAAGGAAAAAAAAAAAACTAAAACTCCTACTTCGCTCAGGAAAAAATGTCCTCCGGATTATCTCTGCTGCGAGCCGTGATGGTTTTTTATGTTACTTTTATTTTTGTATTTGTTCACAGAATGCGGGATGAGCTGGCAGCGCTGTCGAAGAACGCCTCGCTGTGTGTCAGTCGGCAGCAGCTGTGATGTGTTTACGCTGTGGAGAAGCAAAGAGTGGCGCCATCTACCGGTGGAGTCTGAGAACAGCAGGAAAACAGTGAGAAGGCGCTTACCGGACACTTTATTAGGTACACCTTGCTCCTGTCTGTCTTCATGGCTCTGTGGGATTTAGATGTGGTGACTGTGGAGGCCATTTACGCACAGTGAAGTCATTTTCATGTCCATGAAACCAGTTTGAGACATGGTGCGTTCTCCTTTGTGCTCATAAAGGGATGGGCAAGGTCAGCAACGATCAGGTAGGCTGTGCTGGTAAATGATCCAGGGATCCATGTTGTTTATGCCAAATTCTGAGCCTTCCATCCAAATGTCACAGCAGAAATCTATTTTGGTGAACCTGTGTGGATTGTAGCTTCAGTTTCCTGTTCACAGCAGACAAGAGTGGCACCTGGCAGAGATGGGCAGTACAGTAACGCGTTACTGTAATCCGATTACTTTTTTCAAGTAACGAGTAAAGTAAGGGATTACTATTGCAAAAACGGTAATTAGATTACCGTTACTTTCCCGTAGGAACGCTGCGTTACTGCGTTACTTAAACCGTGATTTTTTTGCAAGAATGTCTCATGACAGTGACGTAAGCGAGTGCCACGTTTGTGACAACAGCTGTGTGCAGATCAACAATGGATCATATATCGAGTGCGGGAGAGAGTATGCAGCGTTTAAAGTGTGGAAGTACTGACCTTATTTTGAGTTTGATTCCATAAAAAGTGACAAAAACATTAGCGTCCGTTGTGCGTGGGAAGAAAACTTATTTTTACAGCGAAAAAAAGCTGTAAGCTTCCAAGCAAGCACCGAGTGCGCTACGACATAATGGGAAACTCACAGAGAAACTCGCGGATTCTTCCACTGACCGCTGCGGCTCACCTGCACCAGGGTAAACCTCCGCCTACCCTGCTCCTGTTTTACAGGTGAAAATAGAGCAACAGGACCGCTAGTCTGTGACTTTATTTATTTTCTGCTGTGTTTTACTTGCATCTATTTGAAAGAGTGAGTGTAAACACACACAAAAAAATATTTTATGTGCTGGAATGTGCAGAAAATAGGTTTAAATGTTAAACTAATTTATTCAAGTCAGAGAATGTTGCATATAATTAAATTTTTGCTTGATGCATAAAGTTAAAAGATTAAAACTAATAAAACAAGTTTTAAAAAGGGACTTTTCCATTTGATTACATTTTGTGATGGATTATGCAGAAAAAGTAGAATTGGCCTGACAGATCTATCGCTTTATTACCTATTCAGGTTGTAAATCGTGTTTTTAAAAAGTAACTAAGTAATTAATTACTTTTGAAAATAAGTAATCAGTAAAGTAACGGGATTACTTTTTTGGGTAAGTAATCAGTAATTAGTTACTGATTACTTTTTTCAAGTAACTTGACCAACACTGGCACCTGGTGTGGTCTTCTGCTGCTGTAGCCCATCTGCCTCAAAGTTTTGCATAAGAACCACATGTGATGCTTGTCTGCACACTTTGGTTGTGATGATGGGTTATTTGAGTTTCTGATGTCTTGCGGTCGAAGCAGTGTGGCCATTTTCCTGTGAACTCTGTCATCAACAAGTACCTTTTTTTTTTACCAGAGAAAAGGACTTGTGACCCAGAGAACTGCCACTTACTCAGTGTCCTCTCTGTAAATTCGAGAGATGGTTGTGTGGGAAAACTAGATCAGTAGTTTCTGAAATACACACAACAGCCTGCCCCTCTTGACCATTTCTACATGCCTAAGTGTACTGAGTTGGTGTCACAAATACTGAGAACCTATATGTTAGGGCAAGAGAAGAACATGCTGGGAAATTTAGGAGAAGTGGACATTTGCTATTTATTTTTCCCAAATTTGCCTTGTTGGCAGCTTTTGTCTTGTAAAGTTTTTTTTCTCATGAAATTTTCAGGTTTTTCTAATAACTTTGTCACATATTTAACAATAAATCTGCATTTGTTCTCATTAATTCAATTTAGTCAATATTTGACAATATTGACAATTTTTCTTGCAAAATGCAAAAAATTGCCACGTTTTTTCTCAATTTGCTGTTTTTGTGTTTCTCAATTTCTCCTAAATATGACACTTTTTGTCTCCTGAATATGACCAAATTCATATTTTTTCATGTGAATGCTTTCATGTGAATTTGCTAGATCTTTATTTTTTCCCTATATATTTCTATTTTTTTGAGTAAGTAATATACCAATTTTTTTCCAAAACATTTGCCTCATTTCTTCCCAATTTAACAATTTTTTCTTGTTGATTTACAAAATTTACAAAAAAACTAAACCTTTTAGTATTTTCTTAGTCTGTTACAGATTCTTATTGTATTTTTTCACTCTCACCTTTTGTCCTTTACAATAATCATAAGTGTGTCATGTGCATTTGTCTTTATTTGTTTTATAAAAAATGTCAATATTTTTCTGTCAATGTTGAAAATGCTCTGGAAAAAAATGGATAACACAGTATCATCTAAACAATTCAATATATTTACGTGATTACGTGCATTAGTCAACCTTTTTAATAAAGCTCTTACAGCTAATTGGTAGCTGCCGTGGGTGCTGAGAGAAACTGTGAGAGAAACTTAACAAATGGCTGAAAAAAGCTCAGCTTTAGCTTGGACTCTACACGTGGACTAACAGAGCGAATGCCTCCCAGCCTGTGGAGTCACATTTCAGTGCTTTTCCATTCAGCAGTACATGTGAGTCCTTACCCAATCATATGTCAGCTACAGCTTGTTTTTGACCCTGTCCTCAGACCACCCCTCAAACCACCCAGCACTCTCCACATGCTGGGTGGTTTGAGGGTAACATATAGGATCTCATAGCACACACAGAGACACACACATATTCTGCAGTTTTGATATTTGAGATAGGATGCAAACTCAGTCAATATAGGTGAAAAGTTATGGTTATAAAAGAAGCCTGCTGTTAGTGATATTAGACTCTCAGGGGAAGAGGATACAAAATCACAGAACACCCTGTTAATTTAATATGTTGAAATTTTCACCAGGTATGTACTTAGACTGCTCTCACAGTTCAATCACAGTAACTCAAAGAATCTCATAAAAATTATTATCATCAGCATCATCATGATTTGGAGCTGCTTTGTTTTTGGTCGGATGAAGAGCAGATGTGGTTGAAACTTTACCAAGATGCATTGAATAGGTTGACTTCTTTTCATATGTTGATGTATTTTAAAGTAAGAATCCTGAATTTATTCCAATAGAGATGGTTTAGACATGTGCAGGGGAAGGGTGGTGGATATATTCAGGAGGAAAAGAGAAAGGCCGCAGAGGAGGTTCATGGATGTGGCGAAGGAGGACGTGCAGAGGGTTGGTGCGGCAAAGGAAGATGCAAGAAGAGAGTGAGGTGAAGGAAGAGGATTTGCTGTGGCGACCGCTAAATGGAACTGCCGAAAGAAGAAGAAGAAGAAGATGTGTTTGGTATAACTTACACAGGTTCAATAAAGACGTCCCCAAAATATTTAACAATTATCTCTATACTAGTTTTTTGTTTTGTTTATTGTTGCATACATGCCTTCTTATTTTACTAAACTGTTACCTGGATTTCACCTGGAAGTCACCCCCTGAAAGGCCTCATGGGAAACTGGTTCCTATGTGTAGTTCTTCAAGTGGAGTGTGTCTGCTGTGCAAAGTGAGTCTGTGCTGTGTTGTGTGGCCTATAGTGAATATCCTGTTTGTACAAGTGTGAGTGTTCACTTATGTATCATGTGTGTAAAATCCATATATTCATGTTACTTTGGCAAGGTTTAGGGAAAGAAAACATGTTAATCTTTCTAAGACATTTCAGTTTCAGTTTTTATTTGTCATATGCAAGTTAGCACAGGGTCAACATTGCAATGAAATGTATTTGACGAGGAGCAGACAGTCACTCAGCAGTATAGTATGTAAAAAATAGTAAGAGCAAATTCTCTAGCACATTTGATGCTAGAGTTATATTATTATTCAAAATACTAATCACCCGAACGACAACACTTCACAAAAAAAAAAAGAAAAAGAAAAGACATGAGCAAAAATTTATAGTCCTGTGTCCTGAGCATCCAACAAGCACCACTACAGCACAGGCTTGTGATACTGTCACAGTGGTAACCAGTGCCCTCTAGAGGACCAAGTGTGCACACAGGCAGAAACACAATAGAACTACAGCTTCTATTATTATGCTCCATCAGGATGACAAAAATAGAGGCTACTGTGCTTTTAAACATCATTAGCAAACTTTTACATTTTTTGGGTGTGATCTTTCTTTTCTATTTTTCAGCTTCACACATAATATCTTCTTGATCTACTGATTTTACACACCAGCTGAAAGAATTTCTGCTTTCTCAATCATGCCTTACACATTATGTTTAGACCACGGAAGGACAACTTCGTCATTTTAGCACCAATTAATGTAAAAATCCTGGTTAATTCCTAAGACTTGAACTATTTCTTGCAGCTATTTGTTGCATAATGACAGACCACTGCTGGGCTATAATCCAGTCTGCCTGTATAAGTTCTACCTCTGACGGGAGTTTTAAGTACTTGAAATGAAGGCAACTGGACTTATACCAGTATTTAATACCTGGGACTTTTCTACATGAATTGTGCAACAAAAAAATCGAATGTTTTCAAATATGAGTCTATGTGACCTTTGGCTAAATCACGCTGACTCAGCTTATGGAAGCCTTAGCCAGGATAAACAGCTGTGACGTAGCTGCTGCTTTTCTCCTACAATGAAAAAAGGACAAAAAAACAGCACACCGTTCTTGTTGTTCCCAAGGCAAACAGGATTATCACATATTTTTACTGGAAATAGACGCACAGATAAAAAACGACACAAAGTTTGACGGAGAAATGGACGCAGTGGAAAAGAACGCCAAGTCTCTGTTCACAGCTCATGAATTGTGGTTGTTTCTTCAGTGTGGGAATTCCTGAACTCTAATGAGTAAAAACCACCAACCCTCCTCCAACCCTCTCCAGCTGGTTATATGAGCCTGAGTGCTACTGTGCTAGTCCAGAGGAGACGGCTGAACTCTGAGGAGCGCATCATGAAGGTAAGCACTTATCAAATTTAGATTATATCTAAAAATAATTGGGAGGTATTTTTTGGCTAATCGAGCATAACTAGTTTGTTAATGGTAAATAATGAAAAATGAGGAGTTTTTACATTAAATGAACTATTTCCCTGCATTTTTTTCACAGCTGAATTTGGCTGCTGCTTTGGCATTGTCACTTGCCTTCATCTCTCCTGTTTGGTAGGTGCGCACATGTAGAAATCTTTGACACTGTTGGCTGTTAAACTTATCTCTGGTACACTGTTTGTCAAAAATCATAGTTTAGATTTTTTTTTCATTATCAAAGGTTTTTCTACTATCTGTTCATTTTAAATAATATAATATAACATAACTGTTTTGCAATGAATACACTGTCCCATCCTCATCCCCAGTTGTCAGCAGCCTGTAAACTGCAGATGGGGGCCTTATGGAGACTGGTCTGAGTGTGATGGCTGCACAAGTACAAAGGTACATTAGAACTGCTTCAGCATTCACTTACATGCAGCAGAGACATGTAGCTAAAAGCTTTGCACGTAAATAGAGTGCCTTTTAGCCTGAGGTACTGTAAATTCTAACGAGTAATTGTGTTTCTACTCCTGCTCAAGGACACTTAAGCACAAGGAGTGCCTCGGAATCAACTCTCCAGTCCTAAAACAGCTCTAAACCCATAGACTGTATATAAAAGATGGGATCTCAAATCAACTACTGATTTGAGAAGTCCTGTTGTGAAACCTCAAGCTGAACGCCAAACTGCAATTTTGAAATTGGCACTGCATGGAGGGAGAAAAGCTACAGCCACAGACTTGACTGGGGAAGCTGACAATCACACATGCCAGAAACAGTTATAAACAAAAATGGAGTCAGAAATAAGACGTGTGTAAATGTTGAACAGCAGTTGCCCTTCCGTACTCTGAAGAGTAGCATTTATACAGCACTTATTACTGAAGAGGAGCTTTAAATGGAGTGATAATTGAAAATATTAGTGTCATGTTGTATTAAATAGGGCCTAAAACGAGTTATTGAGATCATACAGAAACTTTTTACAGCCTAGGCCTGTTTTTTCACATAGATTTCTAGACAACAAAAGATGCCAGAGTTGCCCGCTGCAGGCCTTTAGAAAGATGCAGCTTTATGGCACTTCCACTTTAGCTTAACTTTGAGAACTAGAAGCGAAATCTAATTTTTACACATGCATCTTGCTGTATGGGTAATTTGGCCCTACTTTTTGAATAATATCTTTAGGAACTTAAAAACCAACTTTAGTTTTGGCTTGCCTGCCTGACCCCCAGTTTAAACAAACTGTTACACAATGCAAAAAATGTTTGGTGAGGCATAGGCAAAGATCACCCCACAAGTTTGGTTTTTTTGTTCTGTCTCTTCTGATCTTCACTTTAAAGCCAAGCCTTATTAAAGTATAATGTTTTAGAGATCAGTGTTTTGTCCCGAGATGTGCATTATTTCTGCACAGTTTGTCCCTTTGCTGTGAAATAATGAATATAGTGCACACACAAATTGTTTACACAGCAGTCACATATTCAGTGATGCCTGATCCCCCAAGTCCATTATGTAGACTCTGATTTGCACTTTGTGTAATCCTCAGGCCAACAGAAACGATAGGCCTCAGGACTGTGAGAGGAAACACAGTGAGAGCGCTCCATCTATTCATTACACTTGCGTGGCTACAGTTTAGTCAGAGCCACTGCAGTCAAAGGAGAAGTAATGTTTCTATTTTAGCAGAAGCAAGGTCATCACCAAACAGAGCAGAGTGAGTGACCAAGGATTGGATATTTATGAAGTCAGATACTAGCTAAAAGGAAGAACTGGGGTGGAAGTGGGTTTCAAAGCAGTGTATTGCTAAACAACAATTGTAGGCAATTGAGCTTCAATAGTGCATGTGACCATGCCAATAAGCGCACTTACATAGGGTGCACTAGCAGTATTAGCGTCCAAAAAGATTATTCATGTTTTGAATCACTTTTTTTACAGGTACGAACTCGACACGTGGAAGTGTTTGCCCAGTTTGGCGGTGTGCCGTGCTCAGGAGAGGCCACTCAAACACAAACATGTGTCCCACAGAAAAGATGTCCACTGGAAGCAGGCTGCGGAGACAGGTTTCGCTGCACCTCTGGTAAATTGCAGTGTAAACAAAAATATCGCAAATAATTAAAATGCCTTCTACAGCGTTTTTTGGGTTTTCTTTTGCAATCTGTGGATAAACCTCTTTACTGAAACCATCATGCAGGTCAGTGTATCAGCCAGTCTCTGGTGTGTAATGGAGACCAGGACTGTGAGGACGGGCTGGACGAGCGAAACTGCGACGAAGACAACAGCCTGGCCACGTGTGACCTCGACAAAACACCTCCAAACTCTGACTTCACAGGTCGAGGGTAAGTAGCTACAGCTCCCAACACCAGGAATGTGACTGCAGATCAGAATATGATTTTTGGGAAGTAGAATATTTAACTTATGTGTCTAGAATATAGACTGCATAACCTCAGTGGGTTCTCCTTTAAGTTTTGGACTCAACAATTTGTCTCCATGCTAGCCTTTGAGACTGCAGTTTGGTGTAAAACTGATGTGTGTGTGTGTGTTGTGTGTGTGTGTTGTGCAGGTACGATGTGCTAACAGGGAAACTGAGAGCAGGTGTGATCAACACTCGAAGCTTTGGAGGGCAGTGTAGGAAGGTGTTCAGCGGTGACCATAAAGTCTTGTACAGACTGCCACACAACATCCTCAGATATAACTTTGAGGTGAGTCAAACAGGAGCTTGTAGTTTTCATGCAAAATAAAGTTGGTGAGCTGACTCCTATGAATAACCCAGTAAGATAATAAGAGAATGCTCAATTTGACATCAAGTAGTTGCAGGTAAAAGTTCACTCAAAGTGACAAATTTGCTTTGGATGATGGTCTTTTGAGGAAAACTCTGTTGGATTTGTCCACCTGTTGGGATAATAAATGTTTGCAGAAAATTGCCTGCAGTTGTTGAGTTGTGAGCTGACTGACAGCCTGAACAACACGGAGCTGATGTGACAAGCTGCCGTTTGATTTTAGAAAATGCTGAACTCTGATGTTTGTGCTGCAGGTGACTGTAGACAATGACGAGAGCGACGAATCCTACGAGAGCTCTTGGTCCTACATGCAGCACATCCAGAGCAACGCCTTTCTGGTGCACGACCGGCGCACGTTTCACAAGGAGGTTACTAACAACAAGGTGTGTATACACAAATACAGTTTATGTCTTTTCTTTAATTCCAATGAGATTAACAAACTGTACCTAGGCTCAGATCAGTCGGCTCTGTCAGCATCTTGCTCAAGTTTTTCCTTCCACATCTGTTGTCCAGGCCTACCGACTTATAATCCTGAAGAATAAAGTGGAGCTGGTCCAGTTTCAAAACTCTGCCCCCCAGTATCTGACTCTGGCCGAAGGCTTCTGGAAGGCCTTGTCCTTGCTGCCCCTCACATATGACTACTCGGCCTACCATCAGGTGCTCCAGAAGTACGGCACACACTACCTTTCCGAGGGCTCACTTGGAGGCGAATACCAAGCCTTGTTGGAGTTAGACCGTCAGGCACTCGCATCTACCAGTAAGAATGGTAGATTAATACCAATGGTAGAATGGTATTAATGACACCAGGAATTTTAGTCAATTTAAAATAATGCACACACATTAGAGATAATCTGTTTGATCCTGGCTTGTTTTCTGTAAAGGTACGACAGATATAGATTACCAGAGGTGTTGGAGGAAAGTTAAGCGCCGTTTCTTCAGGAAAAAAGTCAAAACCGTCTGTGAAAAACTGACAAAATCTGTATCAAGCAGCCACGGTGGGTGAAAGGTTTTTATATCAAGACTTTTGAACCATACACAGTGGCCCATAGAGGGTCAAAGAAACGAAATAAATGATTTAACCTCCACTTACTTTCTACAGGAAGCAGCGTTAACAAGATGCCCATTAAGGTCAATGTGTTCGGAGGAGATATAGGACTCATTGGTGCTCTGAGTGTTCTGGATCTGGAAAACCCAGAAGCTAATGGAGAAGTTTACGATAACTGGGCTTCATCTGTCAAAGACTTCCCTGAAGTCATAAACCAGAAGGTAAAACAGTGAAAAGAGTGAAACATCTATTTGCTTTCTTTCTATTGTCTGCTTCATCCTGGTTAAGTGACTCTTTCTCAGGCCCCTCCAGGTGTGGGGGCCTATCTCCCCTCACCATACTCGTGCCTGCTTCATGCCCTTGGGGGCAGGGCTATGGTTCTCCACACCTTCTAGCAGATAGTTACATGGAGAAACCTTTTGAAAACACAGGTGTGCACGCAGGCGCTCATAGACACACTATATCTTCCTTGGCTGCTGCCTCAAAGCGTACCATGCGCTGTCGGTCTTGCATGCTGCTCAGTAACTCTGTTACTCTACTTATCTAGGTTGTTGCTGTGGTCTCCCTAATTTGTTGTTCTCTTTTTTGCTCGTTTTCTTTTTCTGTTTTGTTCCATCAGGTGATCGAGAGGATTTTTTTAGTGTCTTCTCTCACTGTCCCTCTTCCCCTCTGTTTTTCTTTCCCACCTTTCTTGCTTTCTTCCTTTCTATCTATCCCCCATCCATATCTGTCCATTCTGTAATAACTTAAAATATGATAGATAAATAAATAATAACAATAATAAAGCTCAATCAAGTGGACCAACAGGATAGGCAAAAAAATAAAGTGACTCTTTGGTTTGGGCAGAAACTCAAACAGACTCACAGGAAGGGAAAAATTAGAGTTTGGATTCAGTGAAGTGAGACGTGATCTTTTGCAGAGTTGCCTTTATAAATTCTTGTTTAGAGTTTAGGCTTGGCTTCTGCCAGCTATGCATTTGCACTTAAGAAGATATAATTTGGTTTCTTTTCATAATAAATAACCTTCCTTGATGAAGGATTATGTGTATTTGTTTTAAATGTGTTTAAGTCCCTTATAACCTTTGGGTTTTTTTCAGCTGCGCCCTCTGTATGAGCTGGTTAAGGAAGTGCAGTGTGCAGGACTGAAGAAGCTCCACCTGAAAAGGGCCACAGAGGAGTACCTGGCGGAGGAGCATCCCTGTCACTGCCGGCCGTGTCAGAACAACGGTCAGCCACTGCTGACGGGCTCCGAATGTCGCTGTGTCTGCCGCCCGGGAACCTCAGGACGAGCATGCGAGAACGGAGCTGTGATTGGAGAACAACCAGGTAACCAGCCATAAAACCCAGAGGGGTCAGAACTTGTGCCATCCAAACACCTTTCCTAACAAGACAGAACTGGAAACTGAAGCTCACCTGATTTCCTTCAGGGGTGATCCACGGCAGCTGGAGCTGCTGGTCTTCCTGGGGATCATGCTCTAGAGGTCAAAGGTCAAGAACCCGAAGCTGCAATAACCCCGCCCCCAGCAGAGGTGGTCAACATTGCACGGGACTGCAGGTGGAACAGAAGCCCTGTGAAGACCCAGACATCCAATATTTACAGTAAGAATCATTTTATTTAAGTATTAGTCTGGTAAATGTAACTTAATCAATGTAATGCAAATAAATAAATGAAATAAAACAGTTTAAAAAGCAAAACCAAAAGTTTTCATTCATTTCAATCTCAAGGTTTTAAAGGTTATTTGCAATGTCCTTAATGATTTGGATCCACAAGTTGTGATTTTGATATTGCAAACTAATCCACTCCGGTGACATTCATTTAGGAGTATCAGAGTCATCTAACTGCAAACTGTTTGCTCTCAGGATGATGGAGCCCCAGTGCTTCAGTCTTTCTGTAACTCCACCAAAAACCTGTGGGCCTCCTCCAAACCTCAGGAATGGATTTGTTCAGGTGAGGCTAAGCAGCTGTCGAGGCTGCTGAACCTCTGGTGTTTGGGACTGAGAATCTTCTTTAAGTCCATCAGGCTGAGGATGATTGAGCTTTCCTGTCATTTTTTTTCTAGAATCCCAGAGATTTTTACCTGGTTGGAAACATGGTGGAGTACTCCTGCGTGGACTGGTATTACCTCAGTGGAAATGCAGTAGCAACATGTGCTGAAAACCAGAAGTGGACTACAGGACCGAGGGTTTGTAAAAGTACGTTTTGTGATTTATTTATTTTTTTGTGTGTGTGTATCATTGTTTCCTGTGCTATCAGGTTATCCCAGAAACTGCTGTGTGAATGTAGCCACTGGCTAAGAAGCCAGGACTCAGGGGTCTGGAGTCATGGAGTAATTTTTTTGTGTGCCATGTGGTCATTTATGAGTGCTTTGGTCCAGAGAGAATTCTTCAGTATGTATGAACGGATTCCTTCACATGAGCAGAGGTGGCAAAAACGTAAAGTGACAACTCTATTTAAGTACAGCAACAATGTATTTGTACTTCATTACTTGACACCTTTGCACATGAGCATTTTGTGCTCCTGTTCAGAGATTTCTGGAGCTTTGAGGCTTCTTTTTGCAGTCATCTTAAATTTATTTCAATAGTCACAATTAGGCAGGTTGCATTAAGGTAAACGGTTTGTGCAGCAAAAGAGGGAACTGGATGGCTACAGCCAGCTTTGTTACTTACTGAGATAATGCAGAGGTGATTTCCAAGTCAAAGCTTTGCCTTATCTGTTGGTTGAGACACCACGATATTTTCTTCGGATAAAAATTTCTTGCTGTCTGATTAGATGATAAAAGAGTCAGAAATTATTGGTGTTGTGCGTGGTTCAAAGGGGCCTGGGTCCACTCACTTCAACAACTTGTCCATCCTGACTGTGAGAATTGTTTTCTTAGGTGTTTTTGTCAGTTATCAAAATAAATATACGACCAGATGTGTTTTCTTTTCTAAAAGACAGTCAGCAGATCTGACCTATTGCAGCAGCCCATTTCACGCTGACCCATATCTGTGAAATCTGAGCAGCTCGTCATGAATCAAATGTTGCTCAGAAGAGATTGAAGAAACTTTCCTTACATTTTGTTGTTTTATATTCTGCTGTGGGTGCCGTGTTTTTTGACACGGGGATCATGTACACCTGAAGCCTCAGATTGGGAGTAAGGGCGTTCAGAGTGAGGATGAAGTCACTTAATGCAGCTACTTCCACTGAAAGTAAAAAACCTACAGAACATAACATAAGACAGGTTGAGGTGGTTTCTGTTGAGAAAAGTTGTAGCTCACCCAAGTCTCTTTCTTTTTCTCACTCTCTCATCTGTAATGAGGGTAATCATTCAAATAAGACTTTGATAATTGAATTACATTTTGGATATTGCTGCCAACATTAATGAACCATCTGAAGCCTGCATTGTTTTGTAATGGCCAGCAGAGGGCGACTCCTCCGGTTGCAAAAAGAAATGACTGCATGGACTCAGTTGCTATTTTCAGGTCTTACTGAATAAAAGTTGAAGTTAATTTTGTGAATGATCGTTATTTCTAGGGCCAGAAAGGAGGATAATCCAGGGCATGAGAGTGCTTGTTAGCATATGAACAGTCTAACAGTCAGAGATGCTCCTCAACCATGGTTGGATGCTTCATAGCAGAACTTCAACGGGTGATGTCTTTGGTGGCGAGGCCCATCTTTTATGTACAGTTTGTGGGAACCAGCAGGTTTCGCTTTATTTCTACCACCTCCCCCTTGCTGCTTTATAACCACTTGAATTTTGGACATAGCAACCTGCTGAACAGGGCACACAGCATGATCATAAACCCTACACAGCCTCGTAAGATGGAGTAAAATTAAGTCCCAGAACTGAGTAAAACCTTAAAGATCTCCATGTTTTAAGTTTTTCCATTGTTAGTAACTGTATTGGAAGTTCAGTTTTGTTGTAATTCTCACTCCCTGATGCTCAAAAGCTTTCTCCTCCTGTTCCAGGTTCCACATGTGGGATTCCCTTACTCAACAATTTAGTTGTAGCCACACCAACCAAACAAGCCTATGAGATTGGAGACAGTGTGTCCCTGTCCTGCCCCGAGGGCTCGGTGATTGACAGAGAGGTGTCGGAGATCATCTGCACTCCCAGTCTGCAGTGGTCTCCTTCTCCTGCCGTTGCTCATTGTACAGCAGGTAAAATACATTTCATCTTGCTCTTCTTTTTTTGCTCTCTAAGGGTGACTTCTGTCTCTCTAGCTGTTATATGTTCAGTATTTTCTTCTCAATAACTTTTTCTGGCTGCATTTTGGTGGTGGGCTGGTAAGGTGCAGTCAATTTTTGTCACGTTATATCTGCTTTAATATATGGTTGAATCCTGCTTTTTGTATGCTTTCCTCAGCCCCCACAGCTCCCTCTCCTCCTTCTGGCCTAACATGTAAACTATGGGAGACTCTGGGAAAGAACGAGTGTGTCTGTAAAATGCCGAATCAGTGCACGTAAGCTGATGTCCATTTCTGTATTTAGCACATTGGAAATGCTCCATCTATTTATAAAACCTAATTCAAATTCTCTCCGTTTCTGTGTATTATCTTCTTTTAGGACTTCTCTGCAGCTGTGTGCCACACTTCGTGCAAACCGTAATATGGTGCTAGATGTCTGTAAGCTCGGAGCTCTGCGGTGTATGGGCCAGAATTTCATGTTAACCAGTGACAGTGACTGCCGGTGGCCAGAGAAGAAGTTTACATCCTGCGAGGATTGCCAGCCGGGGACAATCTGTCAAGGTGGTCTCCTATAGAAGACTTTTTCTTTTCTTTTCTCAAAATAAAAGCCAGAAACAGGATGTATATGTGACAGGATGCTGTATAAAACCATTGTGCTTTTTAACTGCAGAAGCAGAGAGGAAATGCGTGTGCAGGAATGCATCAGAATGCCCCAAAGACTCTGCTCCACTCTGCGTTAGCTCCGGTGACGGCAGCACTCACGTGACCACGACTGAATGTGAGGCGGGGGCCAGGCGGTGTGCTGGAGAGCAGGTCAACGTGATCAGTATTGATCCCTGCCAATAATAAAGATGCTGTTTTTGGCTTTTTCTCTCTGAAAATTTTGACATTGTACATACACACAAATGTTTTAATCTAATTGCTTGTTTTAGTTACAAACGGAAAGTTAATAAAACGTTTTTGTTACTGTATCATACAATCTAAGGACTTATTTTTGCTGTTGGTGGAGCCATTACACATAATTCTGACCCAGCCATCCAAATGTCTCAGCAGAAATCAAGACTCATAAGATCAGGCTGTGTTTTTTCTTTTATTGTCTAATTTTGGTGGAACTGTAGCCTCAGTTTCCTGTTCTTACCTGACAGGAGTGGTACCTGGTGTGGTCTTCTGCTGCTCATTCAAGGCTGGACATGTTGTGCATGCAGACATCGTCTTGTGCATACATTCGTTGCAGTGAACAGTTATTTGAGTTACTGTTACTACCTCTCAGCTCAAAACAGTCTGGCCATTCTCCTCTGATCTCTGACATCATCAAGTCATTTTTTAAATTTATTTAACTATTTTCTATTTTTTTATTATTCTCTATAAATCCTTGCATGTCTGAGCCACTTTCAAAGTCACTTAATTCGGCATTATTCCTGATTTTGATAGTTATTCTGATACCTCAGCATGTCTAACTGCCTAAGTGCACAGAGTTGCTGCCATTTGATATAGTCACATTAATTTGCAGTGTATGTAAAGTGTAAAAAAGGCAAGGGATGAGAAAGTACTGCAGGAGAAAATGAAAACAAAGTTACAATTTTATGTTTTTATTTTTGCATGTGAAGCACATTTAGCAAGGATAAAAATACCTGGAATTAGATTTGACTGACAGACTGCTGCTGCTTTCTTCCTCCTTCACACATAAGTCAGATTTTTTTAAACTGCTTCATTCATTATACAGTATCACTAAAGTGAGGCTATTGATATTCACAGGCTAATGAGAGGCATGCAACTCAGAGGCCATTACAGCGACTCAGAACAAAGTAAAGGTGAGCTCATTGAAGCTCGCTGTGGTTTTTCACTCTAACCTGCAATTCAGTCTAGTCTATTGCTCCCCTTTGGGAGAGGTTGTTAACTTTCCCCCAAATTTTGTGCTCACAGGCATGTTCACTCAATGTGTAAACTGAAGAAGCAGATATTTTTCAACCAGGAAGTTATGATGATGCAAGCCTTAAAAGCACCTCTTAACCTCATAAACATTTCCTGGAAATGGAGTTTCATTTTTTACTTTTACCAGATATAAAAGTTGTAACTGTGTAATATTTCTTTCTTTTTTGAAAATCATTTTTTTTATGTCAAAGTTCACACCATGTTGTTGTTTATTATGTCTTTAAATTGATGTTTGTGGTGCTCAACGAGGTCTAAAACTATATGTGCTGAATGCAGTTTTAAACACAACACTCAGTGTTAGATGCTGCTGAGTATAATGCAGCAGAAAAGCTTTAAAAGCGTCATCACGACTCACATTGGCCTTCATTGAGAATTTCAAACTCGTACTTTGAGCATTTAAGTGCGGCCATAGAGCAAAGGTCCATGCTGCGAGTCCTCTGGAGCCGGGTCAGCTTTATGCAGAATGTGTGCTGTTTCACTCTGGGGCACTCCCGAGCAGCTCTGCACTCACATTTCTTAAACCCTGCGGGACAGACGTGAGTTAACATTAGGTCAGTTATTTGTGCTTTATACTGTTAAGCTAAAGGTCTTCTGAGGTGAAACTCACCAGAGCAGGTCTCCCACTCATAGCAAGTGTCAAGTTCACAAGGCTCCTGAACAGAGCTCTTAGAGGACATGTTGGCCCTAAACATGGCCCACTCCAATTTGTCCAAAGTGCCCGCGTCGCACGCAGCTTTGCTGACGAAGAACAGCGGGTCACCGTGGCAACGACCAGCTTGGAAGGAGCAGAGCGACATTGACACTGTGACGCCGAGGTCTACGTTCAGGATGCAGAGATTCTCCAGCTGTGAACTACACACACACACACACACACACACACACACACAGGGCTGTCAATCACATTTCAAACATTCAAAGAGGATTGTTGTAAAAGTAAAAGTACATACATTATATGGAAAAATCCATTCAAATGTGACCAGTTCATTCGTAAATACTTACAGGCAGCTCTCCCGTGGGACACAGACACAGCGAGAGTTTCGCAGTATCTGTCCTGGACCACACTGAACATCAGGAACAAATGGTTCCTCTACACACAGCACATACAGAAACAGCATAAACTAAGTATTGTCCACAGAAACTATGTCAGCAGGTTAATGGATATGATCATTTATAGCAGATTAAACTACTCAGAAGTAAAAACAAAAAAGATCAAGGTGTAAAAAATTTTGATGTAAATATGCCAAATTTTTAACAAAACTGCTCATTTACACATGTGGTTCTCATTTGAAATCTGAGATAAAAAGTTCTGAGAACAGGTCCACAAAAATCCAAAATCTTTAAATTTAGCCAATTTGTTGTTCAAGGTTCTCCTCTGGGAAACGACCAGATGTCCACCAGCGCTGCTGCGGTTTGTAGATAATTGCCTGGAATTCCTTCAATGTTTTCAATGAGCCTCCATACATCGATAAATAAAGGATAGCTAAATAAAATTCACTTTGCCAAAAACTCATTACAACTTCTACCTTGTGTTTGGCATGTTCTTTCTGGCTCAAAATGTTTTGATATAATTCATGAGAGATATGTTTGACAATCAGATTTTGACAAATACCGAAAATCAGTTTTTGGCACAATCTTCTGACCATTTGGGAATGTCCTGCCAAAGTTTCCGATCTATCTGACTGGGTGGTTTTGGAAAATGTAAAAACTGCAAAGGAGGTTTTTCACTGTGGGTGCACAAAACTGAGCAGCTGATCTTGAATGGAACCTCTGCCAAACTTCAAATCAGATACGATTTTTTACTTTTAAAGGCCGCTTCCTGGAACTTGTTTTGCTTTTTAATGAAATCTTGTCAAATAGCTAAAGCTTCAGAACTGTGTATGTCATTTTATTCATTAAAACCATCACCACCTGCTCTCACTGACTGGTGAGTATCTCCAACCAATCAGAGTTTTATCTAATAAATAATACACATGAATGAAAAGTGCAGGTCAGAAATCAGAATTTGACCAGTAGGGTCCCCGTTTTCTCCAGCAGTGTAGTGTACCATTAGTGCAGCGCAGTTCAGCAGGTATCGGGGGCTCCCAGGTGAGACTGTCGCCACACTTGTAGAAACCTCGCGGCAGCGGCTGCAGTCCCGCCTCATTGCAGTTCAAACGCACCACTTCACCCACTCTGTACTCGTCTTTGCTGGGAGACAGACTTGTGTCGTCAGGGATGTCAGGGGGAAGGCAAATCTTCCCTAAAGGTTACAGGATCACATAGACGTCAGGCGCAGCTAATCCTTGGTAAATGGTAAATGGCCTGTATTTGTATAGCACTTTACTAGTCCCTAATTACCACAAAGCGCATTACACATCCAGTCACCCACCCATTCACACACACATTCACACACACAATCCTTAAGCAGTTTGTCATTTTTTTGTGCGTTAAGGACTATTGTAGCAAACCACTAAGATAACTGTGGACTGGTTTAATGGGAAAACAGACTTACTGATGCATCTCCCACTTATTTGACTCCAGCTTCCATCAGGAAGGCAGTTGATGTACTGAAAACCGTCGAGATCAAACCCAGTGACACACTCAAACTCCTCGTCCTCACCAAAGGTATAATATTGCTTCGCTTTCTGTCACAAAATAATGTAATGCAGATATGAGCATCTATATAAAGCATATGTCATAATCTGACGCATTTCAGCTTGTGTGTCTGGTTTTACCCGGAGGAGGCTGTTCTCAGGGCTCTTTGGCCGCAGACATCCCTGCACACCAGGTGGCAGCTCGTCCCTCCAGCCTATCGTGAAGTCGTCATCATTGTCACAGGTCTCCTGTCTGAACGAGAGACACAAATCAGATCGTCCAGTAATTCTGAATAGTCAAAATAAACAATCAGCTGTTGTACAGGAGCAGCAGTGTATCCTCATGTCCATGTATCAGGGTAAAAGCAGCGAAGATATAAGGTTGACAGAACTTTTCCTTATACTGAAATATAAAATAAAAACAGTACTTTGTGAAGATGGAGATGTGACAGGCCTCCTCCTGTCTGTCTGGGCCACTGCAGGGCTGTCCTCCTTTGAGAGGGGCGGGGTTATTGCACCGCCTCGTCCGATGTCTCTTCATGGAGGCTCCACAGCTGCTCCACGACCCCCAGCAGCTCCACAAACCATCCACCGCCTCTGTGGATGTAGCAAAGCAGATAATGTCTCCAGTGTGAATGTTAGTAAAACCTGATTAGAATCTGTGTTTCATCTTAACTGTGTTTGCTTCAAGGTTTTGAGACTCGCTAGCAGTTCCTGAAGTATTATTCAAAGTTCAAAATAAGAAGTTGATCCTAAGAAAATGAGGGGCATATTAGAATAGATATTCTGGATTTAATCAAATAAAAAAAATGTGACTGACTAGCAGAACTCGGTCTACAAATAAAAACCAGAAACAACAAAAAATCCTAATTTTTAGCTCCGTCACTGATCAGGATCTTTTCTGACTGCCGGTCAAACAGTGCTTTTCTAGTCTCACTGACCTCTCAAAGCGCTTTAGCCTACAAGCTTCATTTCGCCATACATCAGGACAGAGCCAGACTGCAACGGACAATCAAGTTTGCAGATCTTCCCAAATTGTTTAAACTGCTGCCTTTAGGCAAACGCTACAGAGCACTGTTTATGAAGACCAGCTGCCACAGAGGCAGTTCCTTCCCCCAGGCTTTGACTTTAATGAACACTGTGAAATAACCCACTGTTATATCAATGCTATTTCACTAAGGACACTTTAAATTCAAAGTATTTCCACATCACACAGCAACAGTGTTTTTATAACTAGACCTGGTGAGCACCAGATATACCTGAAGTGTAATCAGGAGCCCGTATTTCACAGTTGGCTCCATAGGTGCCAGTCTGGCAAACGCACTTGCACTCTGTGCCGGACAGAACAGGCCTGGCGTTGTTGGGACAGGGAGCGCACTTGCAGGGATCAAACTCCTGCATGTACTGCTGCAGGGCCTTCCTCAGGTGCCTCCTCTTTGTGGAAGCGCAAGGAATTCCTTGAACCAGATCTATGAGAGGAAGCAGCTGGACACGCCGACTCAGATGTAAGTGCAAGATTTTTTGTAGATGGTTATTTCTGTGATGCTTGAGGAAAGAATACTACAGTTAACCTTGTAATCGACGACAGCAGGGTTTTCGAGGACAGACTTTGCCCAGTTCTTGAAGGATATTTTATCCGGAGTGGCGCCCTGCCTCTCCCAGGCCAGAGCTGCTGCCTCTCTAGCTCGACCTCCTTTCACCATGGAGAAAGACTTCTCCGATGCCTGAACATATGAGCCTGGACAAAAGAAATGTGCAGGGAAAGAGTGAAGAAGATAACACGGTAGAAACTAAATCAATGCTCTCTATTGAGGCAGTGAGGCAGAAATATAGTATTATTGTTACCTTCATATTTCTGAGTCATCCGGTTGTTAGAGCATCGGTTTTCACGCCTGTGTTCTGTGTAGAGGATGATAGTCCAGGTGGTCTCTCGGCCCAGGCAGTCTATCGCGCTCTCCTCAGTTACACCTGCAGAGAGAAAAAGAGCAAGAAATGCAGAAATGCAGGAAATCAAAACAAGCTGTTGTGTGTTTTATGTTGTAGACAACAACATGTTGTTTCTGAGGAGTGAACAGGTCAAAGCGTATTTCTCCCATTCCCCTATATGTTGAGAATATAAAGAAAAAGGTCAGGATGAAAGTGAGGTAAAACTGGAGGAATGGTTACTCAGCCTCGTTTAACCAGATGTAAAAAAAAAAATTAGACTTGCTCGAAAATATTTCTGGCGTTTTCTGGCAAATGCCAGTCAAGAGGCACGGTGCTGGGCTGTGAGCACAGGAGCCACCGAAGGATGTTTCTGACAGACTGGTCAGAAAAATTCACAAATAACCACGTGGAAGTCATTGTGTCAACCTCTGGCTGTGTGACATGTCATGTCTCATTGTTGCTCCTCTAGTGCACTTGCTGTTAATTTCATTTGCACTGAAGCCGGTGAAATGCCCTCATAGTGCTTTATGCTTTCTAATTGGACAGATCTGATATCCCTGAAGCTTAACTGACTTTGTGTTGTACTGTGGTATTTGAGTGTTTCCTTCATTTTTTTTTCTTTCCAGTTTTTAGTGTTTAACTAATTTTTCAGTTTACTGTATGTCCCCAGTGCTGCATTTTCCATTTTTTTCCACCAGGCTGTGCTGTTGTACCTGAACTCTTGAGCTCCTCTCTGCTGTACTGGTACAGCAGATCATAGTGGCCTCCCAATGTCCCTGAGCTGTAGTAGTGTGTCCCGAAGCGCTGAAAGATTTCCCTGTAGAGTGCGTAGTTGTAGTCGAGAGGAAGGGCGTGGAGGAACTGTAAGAAGGGCTGTGACAGGACGAGGTCCCCCGGGTCCCGAATCTTGAATGTTGACACAGGAAGGACTTGGTTCACTCTGATAAACTTGGAGTCCTACAGAAGAACATCCAAGAAATAAAAAAGAAGATCATAAGGGGAAAAAATACAGATAAAAAAGAAATATGTGTTCCTGCACACATGTTGACCTATTTATCTTTGTGGGGACTCTGTTTCAGATCCTACTAGTGCGGACATTTTTTATACAATGTAAACATCGTGTCTTTTTTTTCCTTTTCTTTTCTTTCTCCTTCTAACATTACATCTATGATTAGAAAATGAGGGAAAGCATAATGTGAATCTGGGTTTCTCAAAACTACATTATGTCAAACTTGTGAGTGCATCCCACAGTTTTCTGGACTCACCTTCTTCTTTGAAGCTTCAAAAGCTTCACTTTTAGAATCAGAGCGCGACTTAGACGATGCACTGAAGAAAAAGATCGGGAAGAAAAACAAGTCTCGAGATTGCGTGTTGCTGCCAGACGTCGTTTGGGAGGTCTTCAAATCGATGGACTCGGCGTGCAGCGGCTGAGGCTCAGTGTTGAAGTCCTCTGGCTCTCCAACCTAAACAACCACAACTACATCTGTTACCTGGGACTTTTCAAACCCTGCCATATAAAACAGGCGGTGCACCGGTTCAACTCTTGGGTAACATAGCAGGGCGTTCAATGCACCATCCTTTCCATTTAAAACACATTTTGTTATGTTTTGTTGGGCTGAGCACAGCAGTGGTTTGATTGAATGTTTCACACAGTGTTTAAACAAAAAGTTCTTTTTAATAAGTACCAATAAAAAATACTGTACATCATTTCTAATGTCCACATGTAATAAAGAGGCGTTTCGTTATTTGTCTAGAATAATTTAGATTTTTGTTTTAGAGATTAGCAGATGCCTTTTCGGGGAAATTTGCATTTTAGTTAGCACTCTGCACTTTAGGAAACCATTTGCACATCAAGAAACATACGTACACTTTAGAGATCTTAAATATATACTGATTATTTATTGAACATTTTAATGATTTGTGTGATTCTGCACTCGAGTAGCTACTTGGCGTACGGTGGGCAGATACTGTAAGTTAAAGAGACAGTACTTGTCACAAATGTAGTTGATTATTATGTAGTTTAGAAAAGTGCGGGTAATGCATTTGCGCAATTATTATGAATATAGATCTTAGTGTAAGTGGATTTGTGGTGTAGCGATCGCCTGTTCTCTCTTTTGCCTTCTACAATGTGTTTGAGCAAATGTGTCCCCGGGGGTCTGAACACTATTTAAAGGTTCTGGTAGAGCTCAAGTGGGAAGTTTGGTTGGAGAGTCGCTTGGGGGTTTTAGGTGTCATTTGGGATTTCTAGGGTTATTCGGTTTTAACACAAATGTATTTATTATGGATACTTTTGTTTGAAAGCTTTAATTATAAATGTGCACAAATGGTTGTGTGGCTTATCTGCCTTTTTGGAATGTGGAAAAACCCCTGAAGGTTTTGAGAAAAGTGTGGCTCATCAGCAGCACGGTATAAAGGGCTACCAATTACCCAGAAAGGGCTGCTGGTATACATCACTAATGCTCCACAGAACTGCCGGGTTAAGCTTAGTAAATTCAAGCTTTGATAAATAAAAATAAAAGAACAGGCTCCATTAACTCGTGTGTCTGCTGCAGTGATTGTAGCCTTGCTGCTCAATGGTCGTTCATCACATCATGACATTGTGCTGCACAAGCAGTTTATATAAACGTATGTCAAGCAGTGTTGTGTACAACTCAATGTGAGCTTCCTTAGGTGCTAACAAGTGTGGAAGTTGCTGGGAACACTTCAGCTTTTCCACTTTTTAAAGATTACATTGACAATAGTGTTAATGTCTTAAGGTGGCTGCCCGATGCACCTGGCAGTGCATGTGTTACCTTGATCAGGCTGCTGCTGGTTTGCATTAAGTGCCAGTTGGGTAGGATTTGACTCTATTGCAACCACTTTAGTGACACAAGTAAAATGACTTTGTAAAGACTGTCACTGCTGATTATTTACCTGGAAGTGACAACAGCTCCATATGAATGCAAGACTCCAATACCAAGACCTACCTTGATCTTCAAAGTTTCAAAGTTGTAAGGAACTCGGTGGTAGAGTAATGTGCTTGGAGGCCTCTCAATGACGCAGGTTCCTCCCATGAACATGTTGTCCAGCACTGCTCCCCTCGGTTCCTGGGCGAGAACATCAAACCTTCACGAACACAAATCGGGGGAAAGTCAAATCTCATTCGCTTGTAAGAAAAATGTTGATTTTAAAGTCTAAAAGTACATCCACAGGCCGATGTCATTATTGGCTTATATTGAAATTTCTGAATAAATAAACTGGAATAAAGTGTAATAAAAAGTACTGAAAGCATTTTCTGCATTTTTATGTCAGTTTTGTGTTTATAAATGTTTTTATGATATTCACTATTATCGTGAAGATTTAAACATTTAATTTTCAAGGATTTTTTTATCTGTGATATTTTTTAAAATATTATGCTTCTATATTTATGCATGAACCAAAAATTTCAAGTCGTCAGATGCTTTGTTTTCCTATTTGAATTGCTTTCAAAGCTTGATATCAGCCTCACAAACAAAACGGTGATTATCTGTTTACAAGTAGAAATATGACTGGACCACTGAGGAGGAGGAACATAATATATGAACACAGGAGGGAGGAATGCAAGAGGACTGACATGAGTCAGGATCTCAGCTGTAACCTTTTGACCTTTAGCTTACCCGTTCCCCACCAGGTCAGACCCTGGAGCCACTCTCTTCTCTACAGGACACACAACAGTGAACTCGCCACAGTCCCTCTCATCGGAGTTATCCCCGCAGTCGTTCTGTCTGTTGCACGTCAGCGTCGAGTTAATGCAGCGCCCTGCAGGAAGAATGTGAAGCTGTTTCTGTTACTGTGAAGTATTTATGTAGATATCATTTATGTTAATATACCACTAACCGTTATCACACTTGAAGTTGTCCCTGCAGTTGACAGACTCTATCCTGCACTCTGTGGATGGATAGCATTGCCTCTCCTCTGTCAGCTCGGGGCTGCAGTCGGATCCACCGAACTGAGCCGGCCTCTCGACAGACCGGGTCCGAAACTGTGCCAGTGACACAAGAATGAGGCCGGTGATCATTCTGGTTTTATCATATTAGATTTTAAGTTTCCTCCATTATAAACTAATTTGTTCCTCCAATCTAACTCTCAAATCAGCACTTTATAAAAAATATCACACTATTAAACATTATCAAGGTAATAGTAAGGCATTGGCAAGTGCTCATTTCATAATTTATATAGCATTACTCCTCCTTAGTATGCCATTTACAAATAGAGATATATTTTTATGACAATGATCATGATTATTACAAGCAGTGATGTAGTAGCAGTGATAGCTCTACATGCTGTAACAGTAACAGATGGATAAATATTATATTTGATATTATATGGAGTCACCCTTTAGCCAGTAACCAACTATTTGGTTACCTAAAGCCCTCAGTATGACCCAAATGCTGATCAAATCTATTTTATATATATTCAACTCTTTTTATGTTTATTATTTGGTAAAAATGTTCATCTATGTTACTCAATCTTATGTAGACCTAATATTTTCTTAGATGAAAGGCTTATTCTTAAAAACAAAACCCTTTATTTGTATTTTTCAGAGCTTTCAAAAACACTGTCTTATTTTAGTCCTTAATTTTTTTGTCCATTTAATCCAAGGACAATAATGTGGCCGTTTAGAAATTTGTGGAGAAAATGTTGAGTTAAGACGAGAGTCACTGTTTTACACCGTTATTGCGAGTTCCTTGCCTGTTTCTTGGCACAGGGCGAGCAGTCGGACCACGGCCCAAAATCATTGAGCAGGCAGTTGATTGGACAGGCGTGCTGGTTGCAAGCTCTGCTGTCGTATTGCTGACATAACTGAAAGCAGCTGCTCTTCCAGAAATATTCGTCATGCCGAAATTGCCTGTCAAAAAAGCATGAAATCCTTTTACATGCAGCATCTGCTGGCATCATGTGCATTTCACTACAGCAGTTGAGAATGGGAGAGGAAAGGGATTCATTTTTGATTTACAGTGTTGCACAATTACTTTGGCTTTAACAGCAAACAAAAGAAAAAGCAAAACTTGTGAAAAAAATCCTAAAAAGGACACTTGTGCATGCCATTTTATCTGTTTTGCATTAAATAGGCATTACATATGCGCTCTGTAGAGTGTCCCACCTGTTTGTGATATCTATGCTGCATCTCACCTGTGTTTCTTCTCAGCATCATACACTTTTCTCACCTATCGCTTGCGTCTATATCGGTTTCACCGCCTGTGCTCTGTGCGCTGGCACGCTCGTGTTTCTGGTGTCTCACCTCACTCTGTTCTGTGTGCCATGGTTGCAGGTGCTGGAGCAGGCAGACCAGGAGCTCCAGGAGTATCGGTCGCAGAAACAGCCCAGACCGGTTGATATGCAGCTGAGGAGCAGCAGCAGGGCCAAGCTGCTGAAGGGAGCCATCATGGGAACTCAAAGTGGTTTCACCTCCACTGAAGATGATGTAATTCCCAGCTCATTATTGAAAGTCCCCAATCTCCTTTTATTCATTCAGGTAAATATCATAAGTGGTGTTTTGCAATTGGACAAAATTCCTTTTTAATGCAAGCGAGAAGCTATTTTCTTGTAGGAAAATGCATGCTTTATCATATTTAACACACAGTGGTTTACACATTATATGAATATAACATAAGACTAAAGTAAGTGAAAACTATAAAGAAATAAAAGAACAAAGCAATCAGGTGTGAACTGGTGAATTGCAAGCTTTCAGCAAAATGTATTTTCCCTTTTTTTAAAAAAAAAAAATGCATTTCTTTAAAAACATGAAAAAAATCAGACTCACCAGTGATGTCCTGTTCAGCAAGTGCAATTCTGTAGTTAACCTGTTTGGCTGAATGTTAAAGTTAAGTGTAAGTGGAGTAAATGGTCTCTGCACTGCAGGCAGAGCTGAATGTGACTCTGAGGGTCCTGAAAGCAGGAATAATAATAATCATAAAAAAAACCTCCCACTGTTATTTCTCTTGGAAACCTGCTTGATATTTGGACCAATCAGAGCCCAAAAACTTTAAACTACTTAAAAAAAATAACCACAATAATCAGTGCACAAAAAGTCCTCCTTGTTACGGGAAGTAAAAAGCTCTGGAGTTTCCCAGCTGCTCAGACATAAACCAGATGTTCAGTGCTTGACACTCGACAGATATAGATAGCGAAGGGGGGAGTATGCTTATTGTCTTCCCACACTTTCTTTAGTTGTCCAAGCGTTTTCATAATCTGGCACCAAACATAGTTCTTGTGCAACACTATAAGAGAAACTAAAATGCAACAACAGAACTTTATACGTTGTTTTCAGCTGTATAATTGGAGAAGTTTAATTCATTACAATTAAAAGGTATTACTAAATGTGCACAGGGAAAAACTGGGATTGAATCCTTGGACAACAAAGTAAAATTTCTGATATAACAGGAAAAAAAGTGAATTAACTGAGAAAACTGTTAATATGCAAATTAACTCTTTCTTCTTATGTGGTGGGTTTTGGGCACTATGATGATGCAGTGCTTGCTGGCAGGGACCTTTCATCATGGAGTTTGCATGTGCTCCTTTTGCCAATGTGGGTTTCTTCTGGGTACTTCGATTTTCTCCCACAGTCTAAAGACACCTATATTGGGTAGGTTCTCTCTCCTTCTCTTTGTTAGACCAAATGTCAGACCAGATGAAAAGATGGCCAGCCAATCACATCCCAGCAGCTGATCAAGTTTGTCCGACAGGGAAGCAAAGTGCCGAGCTGTCCCATGCATTTGAGGTCCCTTCTGTCATTAGGAGGTAATTGGTAAATTACAGCAGCCCTTGGCAGGCAGCTGAAGTTCCCCAGAGAGATCAACATAACATCACTGCATCCAGACATCATGCTCTGGTCCGTGGTACAGCTGAGTTTCTGTAAGAGGCAGCTTTTGAGAGAAAAGAGCTCCTGGCAGCAAGCTAACAAGCAGAGTGGAGAGCATTGATCTTCCCAGTGGAAGATGGATAGAGACGTTTCATTGGAAGATCCACATAGAAGTTCCTGAAATCTCTTGGAGTCATGGGTGGCAAGAGTAGGAGAAGAGCTATCCAAGGTATTGTGTAGGAGGCAGAGCAGGGGAGCTTTTGGCTCTGGCTCCAGAGGAATGATAAGTTGTGGGACAATGATCTTAGTTCAGGAAATGAACGGTAGGGAGTGAACCAGCAGGGAGAGGTGGCTCCTGGCTGAAGACCATTTACCCTGTTCTCTCGCACTGTTGGAGGTGGTTCAGAAGGAGATTTTTACTGGTGTAGTAAATTGATAAAAAATTGATAATTGGCTCACTGACGAGCATTTTAGCTCCAATTATGTTTAATCATCTAGACACATGGATTTTCTTGCATTAGCAAGTTTCTTTATGCCAAACTAAGCTAAGCACATCCGGATTTCAGCTTTGTAGGTAATCTAAGAACACGGAGTCATACTTACCACCTCATCGTTTCATTCATAGAAAGAAAGCAAATTGGTCTGCTGCCCAAAATATTAAAACATTTTAGGTTAGAAATTAAACAAAAAAATATCTTGTATATAAAACTTTATTCATATTATAAAATGTCCTATTGGCTGTACATAAGTTTAGCTGTGTTTCTCTACATTGCAGGACACGGTAACTACACACAAGTCAAACACATGCCTGACAAAAATAAAACGACGCATTCCTCAATTGAAACACCACCAATGTTACATTAAAGTAATAAATAGCACAAACACTAATTTACAACACAGGTGACCGTTACATTCAGCGAGGAAAATGGCTCTGGTAGAATGCTTCATATGGATTTTGTCTGCGTGTTTGTGTGTGCGGCTTTTTTAATATTTTCTTCCCGTCAAAACTATTCTTTTAGACTGATAATGCTAGTGTCCCCTAGAGGCTTCAGTGTGCATAACATCCCAGATTACTGAATGAAATACATCCTTGACAGCTTAGCTTAGTTTAGTGCAACAGCTAGGAAAATAACTATAACTATAATATTATGAAAGGAAGCTTGATATTTTTTCAAGATATTAAAAGACATCATTCTTACACAAAACTGGATTCAGTACTCTTGTTGTTTTACTAGGATGAAGGGCAAAATGACAAAATGTCTGTGAAGGTTCTCAGTCATCCAGGTCATCGTAGTCAAAGGAGCTTGCAAAGAAAAGCGTCTGGACTTCTTTAAGTTTACTTGAAGACGTTTCACCTCTCATCCGAGAAGCTTCTTCAGTTCTAAGGTCAAATGGTGGAGAGTCCCAGATATAAACCTAGTGGGAGTATCGCCCCACAGAGGGACAAAAGGACCCCCTGATGATCTCCCTGAACAGGACAAGACTCAGCAGTCCATCTGCATCTTAAGGATAAAGGACACTCTTTCGAGGATGCCAATGTTCACATTTTGGACAGAGAGGACAGATGGTTTGAAAGAGGAGTGAAAGAAGCCATCTATGTCCACTGTGAGCGACCATCTTTGAACAGAGGCGGGAGTTTACGACACCAACTCTCTGCCATCTATAATCCAGTTTTGAGATCCCTTCCCAGACGCCTTAACGCCCACTCACATCCTGGGCCATCTGACCTCAGGAATTCGCATGATAAGGTGGGGCCAGGTTTCACAATGATCACACCCGAAACTCTGGCTGATTGGGACCCACACCCAGTTTCACACCTTGGCTCAGGCGATTAGAAGATCATCAGGGGGTCCTTTTGTCCCTCTGTGGGGCGATACTCCCACTAGGTTTATATCTGGGACTCTCCACCATTTGACCTTAGAACTGAAGAAGCTTCTCGGATGAGAGGTGAAACGTCTTCAAGTAAACTTAAAGAAGTCCAGACGCTTTTCTTTGCAAGCTCCTTTGACTAAAATGACAAAATGATTTACTTTTAATTTTTTAATTTATGATGCATTTCTTTACTTTGAAAGCAAAGCTGTTTATTTCCTGGCTGCTTTACGTCCCTACCCTATGCCTAGGGCAATACTGACAACATGCTGGAGAGATGTCTCTTCCAGCTTGGGAATGAATCTGTGTCCCCTCAGAAAAGCTGAAGGAAGTAGCTGGGGGGACAGAAGTCTGAGCATCTCTTCTTAGACCGCTGCTCACGTGACCCAAACACAGATAAGTGTTGGAAAATAGATGAATGGATTTTCTTAAAACTAGAGTAACACTTTATTCTAATGTGACAGTGTTACTATAGGGTAATAGTGACTTTGCCAGAGAATGGGACTGAATGGGACCAGAAACGTTCATTGACATCAACTGGCTTTATCCCCTGGACACACTTCCAGACATTACATTTCTTGTTGCATCCTTCCTATTTAGATAGTTTGTACATTTTAATATGTTTGATTTGGACTTTTCTTGATATTAATGGAACTGTAAAACTGAAAACAGTGGTAAAGTCAGGAAAATGGTTAGTATTCATCTTCCAGGGGTCTTGAGTAACCGTTATGGCAGCTTTAAAGTGTTTGTCAATGGAACATTTGACCCGCCCTTGCTGAAAACACCACCAAAGCCATTACAAAACCATCTGCCGGAGGTTAAACTTCAGTAAAACTCCCCTAGAAAAACACTGTCAGCGTCAACATATACACATATCAGGGGGGAAAAACAAAGAGGCTGATGAAATCTAAAAGGCAAAATTCAGGTTGTGTGCTAAACAGCTCATTCTTTCCTGGTATAAAGCTTATTTTAAGCCTACACACACATAGTTGAATAAATTCTAAATCCTTTAGCTTCTACAGTAAGAGGAATGCAAATATCGTAGGAGCCAGTTATGTTTATGCGCCATAAGGCTGTAGATGAATTGTTTAACCTACACCACACAGGTATACAGAGACTCACCAGCCTCACATTGTGACACATTCAACCATGGCAGTTTGACACAAGCACACTAGAGATAGCTGAAAACTGACTTTGCCTGTGCATAGCCTGAATATGTACATTTGTTAGCTTCCGCTATGTAAAAACACAAAGATTGGGAAGAAAATTCCCCAAAACAAACAAACAAACAAGCACAAAAATCAAAGATGTCTCACTTTTAAGCTTTGGTAGACAACATGTTGGACCCCAGTAATAACACAATTCATAATAAACTTTCTTTATATTGTAATTCCAATGGTCTGAGGGGGAACTAGGCTTCTTCACCTACTCTGGACTCTAATTGGAGGCTTTAGAAAATCTAACCATTGATGACTTTGGCTAATTATGGGTCTTTTTTAGGAGAACTAGTGCACTTTTAGCCAGCTAGGTCAATTAAGGGACTTTCATCTGGGTGATAAGGGTTCATATCCTGTGTTACATTTAATGGTTTCCACATTATTGCAAAAATAAAAAGGGGGTTAAAACAATTTCCAAATTTTGGGCTTATAGTAGATAGCTAAATTTTCAATTGTGTCCTTTTTCCCCAGGAAAATACTTCTTTAATTCTACAACACTAATTATAAAAATAATTTTACAGCATGAAACTGTTTTAAAGTCTTTCAGCATAACATCATGCTATAATTTAAGAACTGAAAAATAACGTACACGCTATTTAGCAAGTGTAAATTGATTCTATGCAACAATCTTTACCAACTGCTATTGGTCAAAGTTATTAATTTGCCAACACTCTGATGGCAGCACAAGGTGAATACTGGCCAAAGTGCAGTATTAAGTGCTCTAATGAACCAAATAAAAAAAAAAAAAGATTTTATTCATGACATTTACTTAATTTAGGACATGTTGTTTAGGACATGTTGTTTCTGGTTTCTCCTCTGCTCTCTGTTTCACCATGTGCATCTGCTCTGTGCAGTGTTGGTGAAACAGGAACAGAGTGAGCAGAGAAGAGACTGGTGAACTGAAGCTAACATTATTTCATCTTTGTGTTTTACCTTGTTAGCATCTGATAGTGGCTGTTGCTGGATTTCCTTTCTGTTTATTTTTAAGTGCACACTTTCAGGTTGTTAGAAAAAAAATCTAAACGGAGCAGGGTGTGGCTGACGGTGGGCCCTTTGTTTTGGGCTGACCTGCTGGTGCTCTAATACATCACCCAGTGGTTCTGTATGTCATAAATAGCACCAGAAAAATATCTCTGTATTTAAAGCCCAACAAGATGGAACCTGAATCTGAGAATGGCAAAGCAATATTACCAACAGTTAGCCTACGCGCTCTCAGGTATATAGAGCTTAGAAGATAAATGTCTTAATAAGATACATTTGAAAAATCAATCCTGAAACTTCAAGCACCAAAGCTGCCTGAACACATGAGCTGAGAAGTCTGAAACAGTAAATATCAAGATGACGAGGACAAATAGAGCCTGGTAACAGATACTGCAAGATTACAATTTCAGATATTGGTTAAAAAAATGAAAGACGGGATTAAATAATATTAAAGTGCCTCTAAATAAATAGACATTATTGAATAAAACAAATTAAAATGAAAGTCCTTTACTGTCACACTCTTAGCCGGACACCATGCAGCAGAGTCCAGGGAAGCGTCTCTTCCTCTGCCTTATCAGTGGGTGAGGAGTCAGATTCAACAAGCTGCTGTCATCTGCAATAAACAAACATGTTATCTTGTTTCCATCACAGCCAGAGAAAGTCCACCGTCAGAGGTCACCTCCTAAATATCAGAACTTGGGAGTTACATCACAAAAAAGAAAAAACGGGATTTGGTTTTGCCTGGTCAATGCTCTCCACGTGGCAAATCATAAATACAAGACAGTGACAGACTACAATTTTTACAGTTTTACTACTGTTTACATGTACTGCACCAGCTTGAATTGCTATGTTGGGGTTGGTGGGGCTATCTGAATTGACAGGTGGCATTCCAGTTGAAAAAGTAAACTGGGAACTCAAAAATTCCAACTTCAAACTCTAGTCCGACTGCCACCTTGGAGGTCGCTCCGACATACACAGACATGGCAGGGCATGTTCGCATATTGTCAGGAGATTTGTGAGTTGGTGCCCAACCCTCCCATCATGTTGGTAAGGTCACATGGGTCAGTGTTTGAATGGTGGTTAAATCACCTGGGAATGCATCTCAGCACGGCATTATAGGTGTCCGGAAGCTGTTGTCGTAGGACACCGCTATCAGTCAGTCAGTGATCATGACCAACTACAACTATTAGATTCTCTTTGCCAGCATAAAAAAGGACAGCACTCACTTGATTGACCAATACTCAGTCAAGAGAGTATTGATTGGGAATGTCCAAGGAATTCAATGAATATCTAAGAAAGAGAAGTGTAGACTTAAACAAATTGGCAAAGTCTCTTGTTCTACGTTCCTGAATAAGTCAGAAATCAGAATTTCCAAGTTGCCAGTTGGAATTTGAATCTAGAACACCAACTCGCATTTCCCACTTGGAAAGTCGAAGCAACGCCGGCAACCCTGAGTTGCCCTCCAAGAAAAGAAAACCTTTGATCTGTACTGCCACTGTTGTGTATTTGTGGCTCCCTAAATAAGCCATTCAGAGAGCACTGACCAGGCTTTATCCATGATTTTACTGCAGCAGTGCAAAACCACAAGTATTATGCTGTATTGCTAGTGATACCTGAATGGCTCTGTCTTGCTAAGACCAAAAACAACTCCTGTTTGCTCTCATTCTGCTAGTTTCCAGAGGAACTACCAGTTGTAGGCGCTAGGCGGGAGTGATGTCACATTCAAGTTCCCAGGTATCTGGAACCATTTCTAAACAACTAGGAACCAACATCCATCTTGAGTAACCGTTATGGCAGCTTTAAAGTGTTTGTCAATGGAACATTTGACCCGCCCTTGCTGAAAACACCACCAAAGCCATTACAAAACCATCATCTGCCGGAGGTTAAACTTCAGTAAAACTCCCCTAGAAAAACACTGTCAGCGTCAACATATACACATATCAGGGGGGAAAAACAAAGAGGCTGATGAAATCTAAAAGGCAAAATTCAGGAAGTGTGCTAAACAGCTCATTCTTTCCTGGTATAAAGCTTATTTTAAGCCTACACACACATAGTTGAATAAATTCTAAATCCTTTAGCTTCTACAGTAAGAGGAATGCAAATATCGTAGGAGCCAGTTATGTTTATGCGCCATAAGGCTGTAGATGAATTGTTTAACCTACACCACACAGGTATACAGAGACTCACCAGCCTCACATTGTGACACATTCAACCATGGCAGTTTGACACAAGCACACTAGAGATAGCTGAAAACTGACTTTGCCTGTGCATAGCCTGAATATGTACATTTGTTAGCTTCCGCTATGTAAAAACACAAAGATTGGGAAGAAAATTCCCCAAAACAAACAAACAAACACAAAAATCAAAGATGTCTCACTTTTAAGCTTTGGTAGACAACATGTTGGACCCCAGTAATAACACAATTCATAATAAACTTTCTTTATATTGTAATTCCAATGGTCTGAGGGGGAACTAGGCTTCTTCACCTACTCTGGACTCTAATTGGAGGCTTTAGAAAATCTAACCATTGATGACTTTTAAAAAACCCAGGAACCAACAAGGCTCAAACCTACCATGAACTGGAATTTGCTAGAACACCAGAGTCACTGTCCACAGTGAAGCCAGTTTTATATCACCATGGACTGAGAGGGTGCCGACCAAAATAAGAAGCGACCCTGCTCCAAAATCTCCACCTTCTGAAATTTTCAGCTGCCCACATAAACAAACCAAATGCCTTCTGGAGAAACGTTTTAAGGACTTTTCTGATTTCCATTCTTCTTTATCAACTCTCTTACATATATTTTACCTATAACAAATATTACATACCTTGATTTTTCAGTGGCAAGGGCATCGTCTCCCTGAGTTTGCTGAGTAGATTTCGCATCTCTCGCATATCTCTGCACACAAAGAACCAGCAGTGTTTTATGAGTAGTTTAGATAATCCTGGACAAAAACAGAGTTTATACTGGTAAAACATTTTCAGAATATAAATTTAAAAGCAAGTGCAGTGCGTGTACCTCTCTATGTTTTCAATATCATTTCCCACCAGCCACTGCTCCTGAGGAAAGTCGATGGGAGAGGAGGATCGGTCCTCCAGGATGGGAACATCTGAGCTCTCGTCCAGCCTGAAATCCACCCTTGGCTCCGAGTCTGTTCCTTCAGAACCGCACAAATACAGCAGCACTCAAGCACGATTGACAAAGAAATCTCACACACTATAAAACACTTACATCTGGAATGCAATTCATGATTTCAAGAAAATTAAATACTTTAGTTTTAATATTTGACAAAAATTATTTCTTCCTTTTAACATTTTTTTTTATTATGTTTTTAAAATGTAATGAACGTGAATACAGCACTCTGCTTCCCCCTACTGTTTCAATACAAAATGATAGCTCCACTGCAATCTCAAATGGGAAAGTTGTGACGTTTATTCAACAGCTATTTACATATAACATTTAAATATATCAGGAGTTTTCCTGCATATAAGAATTTCAGGTGGCCAACAGTGAGGTTTCAGGCAGATCCAAAATAAAATCACCAGTTTTGCAGTAAATGAACTTTTAGAGTTTTAATTCGTTTTTCATTAAGCCAAACAGTTTTTAGAAGTAACAGGAACATTTACTGCACTTGGACAAAACCTGTGCAGTCACCCCTAAAGCCCCAGTGAGCTGGGGAAAACTGTGCATATAAAAATAGTATATGATATATTTTATTGCATTATGCCCTTAGCTATCAACTACTGATGTTCAGCATAATTAGTTTTAATAACTATAAGCAAACAAAACAAGTATTCAGCAAATGTTTTAATATTTATATGTATTTAAATGTGTTTTAAGCCGAAAATAGCACTTTTGGACAAATGCAGTTTGAACTCATTACCAAGTGAACTAGAAATGAATGGCAGATCACAAGAAATTATTCCTAGATGAGGGTCAAGTACAGTAGGTCAATCTGAATTCCTGACTAAATGTAAATGAACTGCATAAAAGTTTTGTATTTTAATAATTTACTTAATAATATTTTAATTAGTTCAATAATGGAGAAACCCAAATTCTGAAGCCGTAAATCCCAAAAGTGTCAGAAGTTTATATTTTCCTTCTATACAGTGGGAAAAACAGAACATAATGTGATAGTTAGTGTGAGTACAAGAACATAATTATTACAATATAATGTTGCTTTGTTTTTTGTTTCTGATGTATGGGGAAGGTTTTACCATGGCACACACCTGGGGACAAAGGAAGAAACTGATCATTTCAATCTGATCATTGGTTGGTTGATGAAGGTTTTGGGGATTTAATTGGCTGAGGTACTTTCCTTTTTCACCAAGTTTTAGATTTGGTGTGTTTTCACCTAATAGAGGAAGAATATTCTGAGACAAGTCCTAAGACCGGGCTTCTGTATTTTTATTTTTCATTTTGATTGGTTATTTTTATTTTATTTATTTATTTATTTTTTTGGTTTTTGAACAGTGCACTGGGAGTTTTGTTTGAGAGTTTTGTTTGGGAATTTCTTTTCTTTAAGCAGATCTGCCCGATGGGAATTAAAAGCTCTATACGACACGTCGAGAAAACCGTTGCAAGTGAGTTTCTCCAAAATTACAATGGGCTCGGAAGAAAGTCACTTATTTGGGACAATTAGAAAATGAGTCCCTGCCCAAAAAGGATTCAGCGAGGTAATCCAGTCTAAATTCTTCTTTTTCTTTTGAAATGACGTCATTTTGCTGAGGGTGGAAACGAAATGCGACGATCGATTCCACTATCAGCAAAGAAAGAAAGAATGGATGAATGAATGAGTGAAAAAAAACAAGAAAACAAAACTGACTGACTGGTAAAAGCTGACAAAAGCTCACAAGACTTGACTGACTTGACCACTACTCAAGGTTAACCTCCACCTAGACAGGACAAAAGGGTGGATGAATCTATGTGTGTTTCTTTTTACAGGAGCAGAAAGATGACAGCAACATCCTAGGTTGCATGAGATTTGGGCCGTACCGATTTGACCTTTTAAATGCCACTTTCTGTGTTTGTGGATTTACCAGCGGTGTGTTATTCATGGGCTTGTGTTGCTCACAGAGGTCACTGTGAGAAAGTGTGTATACACCTGCACAGCGCTAACATTTGCATTCTCTTTTCTACAGCATTACAGTTCTTCAAGTGATTTGATCATGTGGTTTATAACAGGACACAACTGGTTGATGTTTTTTTCTACTACAGGATTACTGGGTTTATGAGTGAAGGGAACTGTGTTTGCAGGCTATATGTTGATTATGCTATTACAGTATGTTCTTGGGAAAATGTTGAATATTACAGGGGAGAAGTGACTATAGTGTATTGTCGATCTGCCATGGGGCAGATCAAAAGAGGGATTTGTGAGTACAAGAAAACAATTATTACAATATAATGTTTTATTTGCTTAGATCAGAGGAATAGGGAAGGATTTGTCTGTGTTTCAGTTTAGCTTAGCTGTAGGCTTGCGAGTGTGTGTAATTGTTTAGAGGGAAAGGAATTTATTGACACTGGGGGTCTGCTGTCATAAAAGGAGACAGGAAGCTACAGTTGGGGATTGCTGATGCTGATGCTTGTACCTTTAATAAAAACTCATAATTGTTATAACTTAGAAGCAGGTTTGCAGGAGACTCTCCACATGCTTATCTGTAAATGTAAGACAATAAGAGGCCAATGGCCCAGTGGATGCAGAGTGGGGGTCTCAGTGTTTGTAATATGTTAACTGTGTTTTGTATGTTGTCTGATTTCGTAACATTAGTAAAGGCTGCACTGTAAAAAAAAACAAACAAACTGTATTTGCAGCTTGTTTATAATTTAATTTGTTTCCTTAGTAATATCTAAACTTATTTGTTTGTGGACATATTTTTGATCTGGAGAAAGATTAAAATTAGAGGCAATGTAAGATCAAAACACTACATATACTCTTCAACTAAGTTCATCATTAAATAATAACAAACTAAACTGATTTTCTCTTATGATACAGTCACACTATAGAAAACAGCAGTTGGAGACTGCAGCGCAAACAAATTAGCTTAACAGTGTGCAATGAACTTGAGCTTGTGCCTTTGCTTCAAAGATGAGGACCATGTCTGCAACCACTCGCAGTGACTGCTGTCTTCAAAGCATACAGTGGCTTGCAAAAGTATTCGGCCCCCTTGAACTTTTCCACATTTTGTCACATTACAGCCACAAACATGAATCAATTTTATTGGAATTCCACATGAAAGACCAATACAAAGTGGTGTACACGTGAGAAGTGGACAGAAAATCATACATGATTCCAAACATGTTTTACAAATAAATAACTGAAAAGTGGGGTGTGCGTAATTATTCAGCCTCCTGAGTCAATACTTTGTAGAACCACCTTTTGCTGCAATTACAGCTGCCAGTCTTTTAGGGTATGTCTCTACCAGCTTAGCACATCTAGAGACTGAAATCCTTGCCCATTCTTCTTTGCAAAACAGCTCCAGCTCAGTCAGATTAGATGGGCAGCGTTTTCAGATCTTGCCACAGATTCTCGATTAGATTTAGATCTGGACTTTGACTGGGCCATTCTAACACATGGATATGTTTTGTTTTAAACCATTCCATTGTTGCCCTGGCTTTATGTTTAGGGTCGTTGTCCTGCTGGAAGGTGAACCTCCGCCCCAGTCTCAAGTCTTTTGCAGACTCCAAGAGGTTTTCTTCCAAGATTGCCCTGTATTTGGCTCCATCCATCTTCCCATCAACTCTGACCAGCTTCCCTGTCCCTGCTGAAGAGAAGCACCCCCAGAACATGATGCTGCCACCACCACATTTGACAGTGGGGATGGTGTGTTCAGAGTGATGTGCAGTGTTAGTTTTCCGCCACACATAGCGTTTTGCATTTTGGCCAAAAAGTTCCATTTTGGTCTCATCTGACCAGAGCACCTTCTTCCACATGTTTGCTTTGTCTCCCACATGGCTTGTGGCAAACTGCAAACGGGACTTCTTATGGTTTTCTGTTAACAATGGCTTTCTTCTTGCCACTGTTCCATAAAGGCCAATTTTGTGCAGTGCACGACTAATAGTTGTCCTATGGACAGATTCCCCCACCTGAGCTGTAGATCTCTGCAGCTCGTCCAGAGTCACCATGTTTGGAATCATGTATGATTTTCGTTCCACTTCTCACGTGTACACCACTTTGTATTGGTCTTTCACGTGGAATTCCAGTAAAATTGATTCATATTTGTGGCTGTAATGTGACAAAATGTGGGAGAGTTCAAGGGGGCCGAATACTTTTGCAAGCCACTGTATCTGGTGCAGAAATTCACTGTAGTGTACAAGTAGTGATGTAGTTGCTGCAGGATGGCAACTTAACTGCACAGTGACAAAGGGTCCGGTCAAAGTGCTGTTACACGGTGATCATTCACAAATCGGAGTGACATTGGTTGGAGACAGCAGCTACCATGAGGCGACCTGTGCACAAATGTGTTCCCCCAGAAGATGAATTTGTCACCTCTGAACAAGCAATTGGTTACTGCAACGACTTGCAACTGGTTGATGGAAGTGAAGAATAATCACTGCAATCACCAAGCAACCACCTGGTGATATACTAGCCACAAGGAGACCGGTGTTCTACTTTTACTCCAAGTGTGACTGAGCCATTAGCACAAAATGCAAGACATGCTGCACAACTGCCTGGAAAACACAGAACTTTTTTCTCCATATACGTCAGAAATATTTATAAGTTGAACCACAAACATCCACTCAGGTCTTTTGGGGATTTCGGGTTGTAAAGTCTGCATCTCATCAAGCTGCATCAAACATCTGTACTGTGTGTTATTGGGCATATATATCCAATTACTCCTACTATACAAACACAGCCCAAACAAACCAAAACATAATATCCATGGTAGCAGCATATTGCACTTGGAAGATGGTTAAAACAACAATAATAATATTCTTGTTATCTGAAAGCGAAATGAAATCAGTTGGGAGTAACACTTGATTTTTAAAGCTTTTAAATACTACACTTGCAGACGATCAAACACCTGGCCACAGGCGGTTTTTATTTTTTATCTTTACTCAGCAATTCAGCGTCATCACACCGTGTGTTCACTACTGTAACTGTACTTTTTCTGTGTAGCTGCAGCACCCCCAGCAGGCACATCGACTTGAGCATCTCCGTTATGAACATCTCCAGGCAGCACTGCAGCTGGATGAAGAGCCGACAGATCTCGGGATGGATCTCCCCGTCCTCTGGACTGCAGCATTAAGGGGAGGAGAATCAGACACTCACAGTCAATAGTTTCATCTGTTATTCCACACCAATAGGTAACAATTAAACTGCTAGACAAACTTTTAGCTAAATAAGTTCTACTTATATTTTTACTGTATTTAAACCATTTATTTGTTGTTGTTTTTTTTTTCATTTTTTGAGGTCTCAAATCAAGAATAATCTATAACTTTTCATTCATAATTTAGCCACGTTTTTCTGTTAAGTTTATATTAAACTGTTTAATGCATGTAATATTTTTCTAATCGTGCTTTTTCAACCTTTTATTCCTACCTTTTATTTTGATCATTACTTTTCTATTACAGTCACAAATTAATTTCTTTTGTCTATATTCTAAGTCTTATTTTGCATTAACTGTTACCTTTTCTGCTCAAAGCTAATTCATCAGTTGTAGTTGTTTAGTTAACTGATTGATTAGTATCCCGCTTGTATGTATCCCTGATTGGGAACACCTAGTATCTAGCATATTTAACCTTCACTTAATAAAATAAAATATGTGTATATGTATGACTAACTGTGGATAAAATCTATCACTGACTCCTTTTTCAAAATTGTTGCTTTACTGATTTAACTTAAAATACACTCTGTGATGCTCACCTGTTCTACCTGAATAAACTTTAGCTCATAAACGTTAAAAAAAAAAAAAGACAAAATAAATTCAATAAATGAGGAAGCCACAGTTTCTTCTTAAAAAAATATTATCATTCAAACTCGTGTCTAACCCCGAAACAGAGATGACGGCGAGGTCCTGGTGCGCAGCCCGGGCCATGGAGCATCCTTTGGACCGTGTGTGGTGCATCTGAGCCCGCAGAGAAGGACAGTCGGCGGAGATCTCCCCGACGGAGATGACCTGCTCCCGGTACAGCGCTACGAGGGTGTTGAATTCCTGCACAGTCTTAAGGAAAACAAACCATCACGCGATCAGGAAGGACACGATATTACTGTGTGTGATTTCAAATGCAACAAATACAACAAACACACTCTTAATGCGGCTCATCGCGACGCTTTTTATCCATTATGCGCCAATGCTGCTGCACCTGCGCGTAAAAAAGTCGGATTTACACGCATGAATCTGTCCTTTGGTGCAGAGCTGAGCTCAAGTTAATCATTAACAGACATGATTACGATCCTTATTTCAGTACCCACCATCCTGCTGTCGTCCACAGCCCCCTCAGTACTCTCCCGGCGATCCGTCTCCGTCTGCGCCGCTTTACCGAGCGGAAAGATGCTCCCTGTGGATCTTGGGCGTTTTTTCCGCCCGTACGGTGCAGAACACATGCATGCACACCCACCACCGGAGCCGAGCCAGACGCAGCGAGCGATGCCCTCTCTTTTCTGGTGGCTGCTGTGTCCTCTGTGGAGAAGAAGACGACACGCAGACGCTGCTGGGTGTGGGCTTTTCTTTTTTTTCCCCCTGCTTAATGCGTAAAGCCCCCTCCCGCAGCGGCGCGTGACTGTTCCCCGGAACAGGATCAGAAAAGATATCCCAGCAGCGCCCTCCTCATCCCAGCCGAGCGGAGAGTCACCTTCAGCCCCTCCTGAAGGCCAACAGGGAGGCTCCTCCGTCTTCCGCCCCACGCTCACGTGTGCGGAGGATACAGAGAGAGCCAACGGCAAAACAAGTCGTCACCCTCCGACTGAAAATTAACCGTTTCTGTGCATACAGGACAAACGATATGATTTCTTCTACGAGATGCACGTTATTTAAACTCATTACCTACTTATGCATATCAATCAGGGGCGTGTGCGAAGTGGACTATGGTGGCAGCAGCCCACCTCCCTTTCACTGGTCTGGTCGAAGTGGGTTGCATGTGGCCTATGACATTAAGTTGGTTTGACATCCCTGGTTTAAATGAAGATATTCACTACAAAAGAACAGGTGAAAACTTGTGTAAAGTACAAAGCTACGTTTTTTTAGTCCCCAGTGTGCCACCTTATTAAAAAAGGAGTCCTGGAAACAACCCCAACATCAGACATGGGGTAACTTCTTTCTTTTAAGAAACCAAGACCTTGTCAGCATAAATGCTCATCTCAAGGCTTCAAAGTATGACTTACAAAACCAATGAATCATGTAACTTCATCCATCTTTTGTACTGTTATGTCATGTATGTAACGAAACTAGGCTTCAAAATACAGACACTTGATGGCTAGATTACAGCTTCCTGTGCTTTAAGCTAGCTTGACGCAACCTCAGACTCCAGTCTGAAATAACCAGCATCATTATGGTGGTTATCAACTTTATCTGTTAAACCAGGCTCTCTGCTGCAGGCGCCATGTATGCTCAAATATCAAGGTCATGTGACTTCTTCTGACCAAAATGCTCTCCGAGTACTGCCTGCACCAATCAGACTCACAGCTAGATGATGATAAAAATCTGTAATGAATAAAACAAACGTAACAGTAAAACGCAAAATATACTGGGACAGAAAAACATTAATGTGGTGATTTAGGGCTTTATTTTGTCAGCAGATACTGATTTAGATTAGAATCAAGTATAAGAACATGTATAGATTTTCTCCATCACCACATTATTGCATGCAATTATGCAATGCACATTTTGTGCTTTATATCGTGGTTTTACTAAAGAACGACATTGCGACAGCAGAGAATTTTAATCATTTAATTACATGGTGCTTCAGCCATTTTTAAACCACAATTTAAAACCTGCTCCTGACCAGGTGTTTGCTGATTTAGCTGGGTAAAGAGAGACAAAGGAGGGGCTTTGGGCCCACTCTGTGAGCGCCCTTAAGTGGCCCAGTCAGGGCCCAGACTAACTCAACTGAACATCTCTGTATAAATCTGAAAACAGCTGTGCACCAGCGCTCCCCGTCAAACCTGACAGAGCTTGAGAGGTTCTGAGAAGAATGAGAGAAAGTGCCCAAAACAGGTGTACCGAGCAGAGTTATTATAGTTTAGCATTTTCCAATGAGTTAAAAACCATAAATAAAAACACATTTTCAACCAAAAATCAGCCAGCTAACCTTTATTGAGACTCCTGGTATGGATTACATTTCACAGAAGCAGCGTGTCTCTGTACATTTAATACAGAAAATAGAACAGCAGCAAGATCTTTGGATGGCACTTTTGAAAACACAAAGTGCTTCACAGTTTGGATGAAGTGTACATAAGTCAAGGATATGTACTTACATTCAATTTTTTCACATCCATACGTTGTGAAACATGACGGACAGAAATTAAAGACCTATGAAACTGAGTTTTCAGCAGATGGTTGAAAAAAAAAGAAAAACACTGATACAGTCGTCTTCAGGTGATGTCTCAAAGCTTGGCACCTTTGAATTTAAGAAATATGGCATTCAAAATTCAAATTGCTGTCAAGTGACCTTAGTGAACATGACACAAGAAGCTCAGTTTTGCAGTTCTGTGCTTTGTTATGTTAGCAGGACAAAAATCATCAGACTGAAGATTTTTCAAGTAATTAGGTAGTTATTAAACCCTAATCCCACTCAATACTATAAACTTTTCCCAACAATTTCTGCAAATGTCTCACATGCCCTCTGTTGTTTCGGAGGTATTCCCGTATTCCCGGACTCTATTAACATCCGACATGCGATTCAGTAGGCCTAATCTGGAAGAAATGATGGAATTAGACCATAAGGTCTAAAACAGCAGAAGAACAGGATAAAACAGAGGAACACTAGAACCAGGAAACAGCACAGGATGTAGCTGATGACAAAAAATATCTTTAACAAAATGTGGCCCAATTGCACTCCGTAAAAATGAAGCACGGGAAAATCTTCGTCTCTGATACCTAATGAGAAAGAGATGAAATGTTCCACATTTAGTGACCAATCAAAATTTGTGTGTAATGTCATTATTTGTGCCGAGGTTCAAAATGTTATTCTTTTAAACAACAGAAATACAAGTTTTATATTTTACAAAGTGATAGATGTTTAAAAAATTTCTCCAAATACAAATAAACCTTTGATAAGAGCAGAATTTTAAAAAGTGGAAGAATATTAAACCTATAAAACAATGATTAGCTTTTAGATGAAACAGACAAACATATGAAAATATTCAATTCATTCGGCAGATAAGCGCACTACACATCGTTTCCTCAGCCAGAAACCTTCATCTGGTAATTCTGCCTGAGTCTATTCACAACCATCAGATCCTTCAATCTCTCATCAGTTTCTTTCCTTTACTTTTGATCTGTAATAACATAAGGAGCTCTACATAAAAAATTCAAGTTAGAAAACCAGACATTTTTTAATGGGACTCTGGTTTTTTTCCTTATTTTAGGTTCTATTACTGTTCCAGTGCTAGATACTCACATTAGACATGACATGTCTGAACATGTAAAAATAATAGAGGTTATCCGAGTAATTAATTTGGATTTATAACAAGTATTAAAACAAAATGAGTGAACTGAACTGCATTCTGTTCAATAATTTACTCCTTTTGTCCTTCAGCAAACTTTTCTTTTACTCTTGTTTCTCCATGAAAGTCCAGATTCACTCGTTGCCAGGCTGCTGTGAAAGGTTTAGTTCATTTATTTATTAACATTTTGAGTATATTTCATTTGAATTTTAATTAAAGCCCAAGGAAAAAAAGTGAGCATAATAGTGGTAAATAATCATGATCTCAAAACAAACATAATTATGGTTTTATGCCCTGATCGAGAAACCAGAAGCTCAGGCTTCAGACTGCTCCACACACTCCTCAGTTTCACACAGTGTCATCTTCTCTTGGACTTGTTTGTGAGTAAGAGGGAGTAACTCCAATATGGTCACCTCAGGCACACAGCTAAGGGGTTCAAGTGAATACATACATATATCACAACCCGAAGTGTACATAAGTGTGTTACATTTAAAGAATTAAAAATTATATATTTCCCAAAGACATAAATATCTATTGTCAAATCAGAAGTGGTCCCATTCCAAAACTATAAGTTCTGATGCTTCTTTCTCTGGGTGTCACAGTTATCACAGGCAGTATTATTGTAGCGTCTATTTTACAATATAAAGCACCTTGAGGTGACTCATGTTGTGATTTAGTGCTGTATAAATAAAATTGAATTGAATCATCTATCCACCATAAGAGACAAAGCTTTTAAGTGGAGGAATGCTCTGCCTGGTTTGCAAACCTAGCTATATCGATTTTAACTCCAGTTTCAGTTATTGTTTTAACAGTTTACAACCAGCTGTGTAAAGATAAAATACCCTACAGACACTAAAGCAAGGCAATAAAGTAATACCATTTATTGCTTCCTCAGAACCAAGGTCCTGATGCAATGTGAGCTGAGATTGAAAACTACTTCATGCATTTTTGCTTTTGTCAACCTTCACAGAAACTGGATAATCCAGACTTTTCTGTCACAGTATTACACTGGAAACACTTCCTAGTCAAATAAAAACAAATTAAACTAAACAGCAAAGCTTCTCACCTTCAGGCAGAGGCCATGATGCACACGGCGAAGCCTCAAATTCACGCTTGCGAGCCTTGTAAAGTTTTGGGAAAAGGGTTTTTGCCCTTTGATCGAGCTCTGAAGAAGACAGAACAGGGGACAAACTAAAGAGCATATCCTCACCAGAAAATGTTTGCTATTCTGAACACAAAGAGCGAGCTAACAAACGTACCAGTTTGTAAGTTGGTGTATAAGATGACATCCCGGCAGAGTGGGCAGGTGGTCTTGTCATTTCCGCTGTTCATGGCGTGTGCGCGAAGACATGGCTCACAGAAGACATGACCACAGGCCTGACTTCTGTGAGGACTGAAGTAGACATCCAGACAGACGGCACAGGTGAGGTTCTCCCTGTTCTCCTGGTGCTCCTCCTCTTCCTCATCCTCATCATCATCATCATCATCCAGCAGCAAAACTCTCACACGTTCAGCCTGGACATAAACATCCGAGTTTTTATTTTTTGGTCCCAAACAGCGGAGGGGAAAAAACGCTTCTACAAGCATACTTTGGAGGAGAAACTGCCCAGATCACATTTTTAATCTTGTATCTAAAATAATTTAAGTCCTGCTCATTATTACATGCATATGGTAACTGCACTGGTTCTTATATAGTGTTTTGCTACACTTACGGATACAGTTATGTCTGAAAGTTTTCACAGGGCTCCAGGCAGTCATATGAAAAACTACACTCCATGATTCAACAGCATCTAGAACAGGGGTGTCAAACGTACGGCCCGCGGGCCGGATCAGGCCCGCAAACGGGTTTAATCCGGCCCATGAGATGATTTTGTAAAGTATAAAAATGAGCAGCAATTTTTCAATAAAGAAACTGCTGTTCCAATTGTGTCCATTGGATGGTGCAATAGCAATTGTGAGCTATTTTGTTTTGCCCGCGAAATTTAAACCTGATGTGCTTTGGCACCCTCATTGCCCCAATATGTCTCTGTCAAAAAAGAGAAAAGTGGATGCAGAGTGCAGAGTGTTCCAAGAAAAATGGTCATCCTCCTATTTATTCACGGAAGTGAATGGGAAAGCTGTATGTTTGGTCTGTTCCCAGCATGTTGCAGTGCTGAAAGAATATAACCTCCGTCGTGAGTCTTCATGCCGACAAATATGACAACTTTCAAGGACAGCAGAGAAGAGAGAAGGTGAATGAACTGTTGGCGGGTCTGAAGAAACAGCAGTCTGTGTTTACTCACAGCCGAGACATCAGTGATGCTGCAGTGAAAGCTAGCTACCTCATTGCTAACGAAATTGCACTAGCTTCAAAACCATTTAGTGAGGGTGAATTTGTAAAAACATGTATGATGAAGGCATCGGAGATTGTGTGCCCTGAAAAGTGCCGGGCCTTTGCAAATATCAGCCTGACAAGAAACACAGTTGCTGACAGGATTTCTGACCTTTCAGTGGATTTGGACAGCCAGTTGAAGCAAAAAGTAAAGTCATTTATTGTGTTTTCAGTTGCAATTGATGAAGGCACGGACATTACAGATGTTGTACAACTGGCAATTTTCATCCGCGGAGTTGATGACACATTGACCGTCACCGAGGAGTTCGTGGAGTTGGTACCGATGACAGATACAATGACCGCAACTGATAGGGTTGCTGGACAGGGTCGGAGTGGACTGGTCCCGCGCTGTCAGCCTGGCTACAGATGGTGCGCCCTCAATGATCGGGAAGAAAGCAGGCGTTGTAAAAAAGTTCAGAGATAAAGTGCAATCTGCAAATGGAGGACGTGATTTTTGGACTTTTCACTGTATTTTGCACCAGGAGGCTTTGTGTTGCAAGTCACTGAAAATGGATAACGTCATGAAGGTGGTCATCCAAACTGTTAATTTCATCCGATCCAGAAGCCTCAATCACCGTCAGTTTGACAGTCTTCTCAGAGAGAAAGACCACATCTATGGCCTGCCATACCACACTGAGGTAAGATGGTTGAGCCGAGGTGCTGTGCTGAGGCGTTTCTTTGGTTTTCGAGAAGAAATTGAACAGTTTATGGAAGAAAAGGGCAAACCAGTGTTAGAATTTCATTCCGCAGAATGGATGCAGGACCTTGCATTTATGGTGGATGTTACAGAGCACCTGAATAACTTGAACAAACAGCTGCAAGGAAGCAACAAAGTTGTCATGCAGTATTATGACAGCATACGTTCTTTCAAGTTGAAGCTGTTATTGTGGGAGACGCAGCTCGCGGGTGGTGATGCAGCTCACTTCCCCTGTCTGAAAAATGTGTGCACGATCCAAAGTGTGGCAGATGTGAAGCGGTTTAAAGATAAAATAACGGGACTGTTACTAGAGTTTGAGCAACGATTTCAGATTTTTGGTGAACTGGAGAAAGACTTCAAAGTTTTCTGCTCGCCGTTCACCGTGAATCCCTTTGATCTGCCCGTCAGGATCCAACTTGAAATAATAGACTTGCAGTGTGACTCGGATTTGAAGGGCAAATTTGCTGCAGCTGGCTTGAACACATTCTATCAGAATCTCTTGCCAGGTTACCCCAACTTTACAGCCCTCGCTGCAAAACTGTTGTGCATGTTCGGAACCACGTATCTTTGTGAGCAAGTTTTCTCTGTAATGAGCATAAATAAAACAAAACTGCGCTCAAGGCTCACGCACTTGAATCACATCCTGAAGTTAGCTGCCGCTCAGGATGTGAAGCCTGATATTGATGAGCTGGTGAAAGCTAAAAGATGCCAGGTATCAGGAGTCAAATAAACTATGCAACCCCACTGAAAGTGCTGCATGAGACACCCTGATGTAGTTCTGTGATCTGTGATATACTTCTGTGAATCACTGAGGCACTGTGTATTTTCAAATAACTTGAGGTGTTTTGTAATTAATAGCTATTGTTGTGCTTTTGGACACACTGTCCTCAGGCTCCAGCTTTATGTTTATATATTTTTATGTTGATGTGAGACTGTTTCTAATTGATTATATTTGATTTATATATTTAACTTATATATTTAACCTATTCTGTGGTTCTTGTACTTGTTTGGGGAACAGAATTTCATTATTTTTATCTACATTGCTGCCTGTGAAGTGACACCCTGATGTAGTTCTGTGATCTGTGAAACAGTTCTGTGAATCACTGAGGCACTGTGTGTTTGTGTGTTCTTTGTCCTCAGAATTTTCAAATAACTTGAGATGTTTTATGATTAATAGCTATGTTGTGCCTGTACTATTTTGAACATACTGTCCACAGGCTCTAGCTTTATTTTTATGTTGATCGTATTAAAACAAAGAAAACAATCTTAAGTTGTTGTTTTTAAGTTATATATACACAATGATTTTACCAGTCCGGCCCACTTGAGAATAGACTTTTCTCCATGTGGCCCCTGAACTAAAATGAGTTTGACACCCCTGATCTAGAACCACCTTCAACAGCAACTTTAAGTAATGATTTTCTGTATGACTCAGTCTCTCACATCATTGTGGAGGAATTTTGGCACACTCTTCTTTACCATGTCGCTTCAGTTCACAGACTTTTGCACACCACAGGGAAACGCACTTCAGCTGATTAGTGCCAAACAGCAGACTACTAAAACACCAGATTTTCGCTAACCACAACTGAAGCACGGCCTTCATGCATTTGGTCTTCCATCTATACACAGCAAGCCAAATCAGATCATTTTATTAAAATGCATCTAAAAGTCACCAACATACAAACACTGAGGTGAAGTCCAGCAGAGCTATCAGCCCCATCAAATAAACCAGCCACAGCCTCAAGTTTCAGTCTTAAAATAGAGTTGTTATGAAGGGAAAACTATCCACAGAGGCCCAAGCCCCCTTTCTGTGCCAAACAGATTTTTTATGCTGTAATGTTTTGGGGTATTTTACCATGATAATGGTGACTGCCCTGCTTTTTGAGCTAGAATGAAGGAATCATTGGAGAAGCTGCAGTTTTCAGCACTTCTATGTTGGCTTCCTTTTTCAGCCACAGCAGCTGCCACTTGATTGCATCCTTCATACTGACACTAACTCAGTGTGAACTTTGCTCTCTCACCAGTGCTTTCTCCTTCTGGTGTTGCAGCCATCTCTCTCTCCTCCTTTGTTTCCGTCTCACACTCTTCATATGGTTCTTCACTCTTTTGCTAAGGCTGTTTGAGGGTGGGGAGCCCAAAAGGGTTTGAGGCTGAGACAATAACACACATATGTCACTTATTTAGCAGCTCAAACAACAGAATCTATCAGCTAGTGAATTTTTTTTTTCCACTGGTATGCAAGAAGACAGTTTAACCACAAGTTTGGGCTGTCTATCAGGGGGCAAGAGGTTGGGAACACAGGGTCATCAATGTGTCACAGAGCTAAATTGGAGAGAAAAACAACCAGCTGCACCCACATTCACACTTACAGCCAAGTTAGAATCACAGTTTAACCCAACATGCTGGTCTATGGAGTGTGGGAGGAAGCCAGAGCACGCAGACATGGGGAAAACATGCAAACCTCACACAGAGGTCCTAGTCATTGGATTTGAACCCAGGACCTTCTTGCTGTAGGTGACAATCCCATTGGACCACTTTGCTGCTCACTTTGGAAGTTATCTGCCCACCAGCTATGGTAGGCTACAGCATACATTGCTATATGAGAATGAGGTTAACCGTGCCTTAAAACTCTCTTGGCTGCTAAGTTAGACTGAAAATGGGAAATAACCTTACCAAGGTTTCAGCCCCCCCTCCCAAATTCAGATGCATTCTGAACACTGGAAATAGTGTGGTTTTGGGATGAAAGTCAGTAAAAGAGTCGAGAATTCACTTGACCATTACTTCTACTACTCTGTACTCACACGTAATCACGTGGTCTGGCAGGTTAAAGACCGTTTACAACAAATCCAAACAGAGAGAAAAAAAATAAATAAAAATGAATATACCACTGGTTCTTCTTCATGCTCAGAGACACTGTCAGAGATCCATCTCCTTCTGAGAAACACAGCAGGATCAGAAACCTCGTCGCAGAGAGCTGCAGTCTCTACAGAAGACTCAACACCCTCCTCAGTTAGCAGGAGATGCTGATCCAGAGGCGGCTGCGTACCCTCAGAAACAGATGAAGAGGCTTCACCATCTGTGTGAAGCTGCTCGCTTGCAGGATGTGAGACAACATCAGGGTAAAAATCACGACCACAGGAAGCTGGCACACTCTTCCAGAGAGCATTTTCTCTTTCTACAGGAGTTCGTCCATCAGTTTGTGGATTTGAGGCCTCCATAGGACTCTCATGAGGCATTGTAGCAGCACAGTTAAAATCCCGAAATCTATCCAGTGTAGTCGTGCTAAACTCAGCCCTCTCCTCGTGATTCTGAGAAACGTCCATCTGTCCCCTGTTGAGCCTCGACCTTAAAGGCTGGCCGATCAGGATGGAGTGCTTGTGGTAATCCAGGCGGCTTTTGCTGAAGTGAATGGAGGCGTCAGTGCCACAGGGACACTGACTGCGATTAATGAAGTTGAAGCCTCCCAGGCGAGCTCTACAATTCTGGCAGTTCAGTTTTCCAGCAGTCCACTGGGTCTGGGAACACCAATGGAACAAAGCTTAATGATTAACTTTTTTCAGTTTCTTGCTCCTCTTCGAACAATAACAGTCAACACAGCTTTTAAAAAAAAAAAAAAAAAAAAAAAGTTGACATATTATCTTTGTTCACACTGGTCACACTCACTTGGTGAACTGAGGTCAAAATCCACTCTGGCAATGTGTCAACATCGAGGTGCCAAATACTGCAAACATCAGCAGAGGCTTCATCTGTGTCCGGAATCTGCTCCAAAGCAAAAAACACACAGACAGCCGAGACTATTTACATGAAAAAACAGCTTATCAGGTACTGATAGCCAGTTAGTGCCATGTGAGAAAGGATGTTTTCACACGACTTTCTACAATCCAGTAGTGGAGGTGGTGATGATTTGGGCTTGTTTTGCAGCCATGGGACCTAAGCACCTTTAGTTATTGGGTCGACCATGAACTCCTCTGTACATCTGTGGACCAGAGCTCTATTAGTTTGAGGTCTGGTCCATAAACCTCAATGAACTGAAGCAGCATTAAAAGAGTGGGCCAAATTTGCTTTTTTGTGGGTTTTGTTTTAGCTTCTGTCACACATTAATTTCCCAATCAAATACCATAAAACGTCTCCTAAAGTAAACTATGAAGTTAATGAAAGAAAACACATTTAGGATTTTAAAATAAACTGTTACCGTTAACAAACATGCTGAGTCTATGACGCTTTTCCGACACTTCCTGCAGCGCAGCATGGATCTCTGCATATTTTCCTGCAGTGGGTCCTTCATCTGTACATGGTGACAAAGGCTGTCAATGCATAATGATGAACTCACCTGCACTGGTCCCGACTCTCAAATAAAGGACATAAAACCAAATCAAAACAAAACTAATGACAAAAATATTTGGACATTCAAACTGTCAGCTGAAATAATCAGCTGTGAATACCATTGGTTGTTTGAAGAGTCCTCCTCCCATCTCTCCTCCAGAGCCATTAGGAAAACCACATGTACAGAGATTGATTTCTGAGTCAAAGGTTGGAGGCTGGAAATCAATTAGTTCAATCGCTTGCTGATGTGGATCCAGATAGGATCTGAAGTGGCTCAAATCATTTTAAAGCTACTACCTTTGGAAGTAGCCTACACATGCAAATAGATATAGGCTCCATGTGGTCCACAGCTGTTTCACTTTGATGATAAAAAAATACATTTATAGTTTGCAGCAAATACGTGGATATTACTGTTTAGTATTTAAGGTGCAAAGTTAAACTCACTCAAAGCTAGGCCTGTAATCCTGGAAGGTGCTGGAGGTGTTATAGCAGTCATCAGAAGGATTGTTAAGCATTTGGACAATAGTATGGATGAACAAGGGTTTTACAGTTAACTAAAGTGCGACTTCACTCACCTTCAGGACTTTTTGGATTGACAGGGACATTAATCTGAGCACTGAGAAGCAATGTGATGAATCCTGGACATGAGACATTTCAAAAATCAAAACACTTTTATTGTCACATGGATTTGATGAGACAACATCGGTCTCTGCGATTCTTTTGGTCCTGGTAGAGATCACGCTGAGATGTTTCCATGTTTTACACAATCCTTTTATTTCCCATTATTCTTACAGATGCATCTGGAGATCAGCACACTGCACTCCTATGCAGTCCTATGCTAAAGGCTGATCTAAAGAACTCCACACAACAGTTACAGTTATAACCTCTGGTCTCCTTCCCCCTTCAGTAAACACCCCCACAATGTAAATACACTAGTACAGTGGCCAAGGGTGCTGACACCCTGACCCCCACCTCCTTTTAAGGTAGTGTCTGTTTGCCCTTTGTCTGCTCCTCAGCCTCAGTAACTCTTGCTTCATGCCCTGGGGGTGGGGGTTGATTGTCCTTCTGCCCTGCACCTCAGTTCTTTGTTCCCATCCCAGGCCTATTTTCTATCCTTACACCCATTACCACAATATTATAATGTTGCAAGCAATCACAACTATATTCTCTTTAACTTTGATGTACATTAAGGAATCTATTCTCAACAGATTACATGGATTCTTTCATCAGCTGACAAAGAGGTGAGCTATTGATCTGATAACCCTCTACACCACCTACTGGAGATGAAGATGAACACTACAGAAAGTATCGTTACCGCCTCATAGCACTATACGTGCTACTTATTCTAGATTTAACTCCTTAATGTGTCTTTAGAGGGTTTTTTTTAAGCTCTTGTATAAATTACCTTTATTGTATTTTTTATTTTATGTAGTTCTGTTATAATGTTTGCTATGTTGAGCCATGTGGCTTTTCATGTTTTGGCTGCTGTACCACAGCAATTTCCAAACTTTAGTGGTAGTAAGTATTTCTTATTTAACGTTATTTTTTAACGCTCACAGGTGTTTTGCGGCTCCAAACAATCTTTAAATAGTCACTAAAAGAATAAAGGACACTCTACAGGCACGCTGGCGTGCACAACACACATGTCAGCCTGGGACAACCAAACTTCTCACTATCGATGTTTAAACTACGAGGGCAAAATTACGGGTTTTTTCCCCCCACTTTTCGCTTAACGTGCATAGTTTAAAGTTAACGGTTTCGATGAAATAAGAAAAACATAATTCAAGTAAAACAATAAAATGTGCCGCTAGTTAGCTACTGAGCCCTATTAAACGACAGCGGCTTCGGTCCAAATACAACGAAGAACATTTCGACAACTGTTATAAACTAAGCTTACCTTTAAGACAGATGTATTTGCTAGGAAAACACAGCTACGCTAAGAAAACAAAGTAAAGTATTTCTCTTGAGTTTAAATAGCTCGGTGACGTCATGAAAAGCGCTCAACGGGACGTCTAATGGGCCAAAAAGGACCGTAAAGAAAAGCGCAGCAGGCCGCTGCTGTCGCTTCAACTTCAGTGTTTGTTTATTGAGCCTGAGCAAAGTTATTGTAGATAACTAAACTAAAAACTAAAATCACGTGTGAAAAGAGATTTTCGTTAAACACAAATAAAATCTAGATTTGAATAAAAAAAAGAGAACTTGTAAACTGAAATAAAATGAAAATATAGAGGACAGATCTTTAAGTAATTTTTAGTTTGGTTAAAAAACATTACAAGTTACCTGATGAGTCACTGAAAGACAAGTTTACTGAGACTCTGGATGTTTATAATACTATGACACACGTTCAAAAATTGTGTTATTCTAATAATACCTGTACTAATCTTAACTATGACACGTCATTGCACACAGCAATAATTGGAAATACAGAAACTAACAAATACTAAACTAAAAACACAACATTGTCAAACAAAAACTAAAATGGAACTGAACTAAATTTTAAAGAGATCAATTAAAATAACAACAAATAATTCGAAAATACAAAACTATATTTAACTCTGAGCCTGAGGAATAAGCAGTCACCAGACTTGCGGGATGTTAATTTATTCTTTAACAATTTCATTTGTGAATCACAAAATAAAACTGATTTTGTTTAATAGCTAAACACAGTGTTATGTTACTTTTATGGGTTGGCCTTGGGAGTCCAGTAAGGTCATTGTGTCTCCTCAGATGAAATCTACTGATATGTTTTTACATCTATGAGTAAAACATAGAGATTCTTAGTTTTGTAATGACAGACTTAAACGCTCACGCTGCAGCGCACACAAAGATCAAGCTTAGTCCTGCAGCAGCAATGGAGGGAAAGAGTGTGACTGAGGATACAAACTGACTATAAAAGTCAGATTTTGAGAAATACTAGTTTCCTTTTTTGACTTAAAAAAAACTGCAGTGCTGTGAATTTCTGCTTTTGTCTGTGACTCCAGGTGTTCTCGTGTGTGGTGACTTCATTAATCCACTTGTGCACATTGAGAAAATTTCTCTCCTTTCCACAATATGCTACCCTCTTTGTCCTTTCGAAGTGCTCAAAGTATGCTAAGAAAATAAGTCACGACCAGCCCAGAGCTTTAATAGAAGGCAGCATGGATCCATGCTTTCATGTTGTTGATACAAAATTCTGACCTACCCTGTGAATGTCTCAGCAGAAGACTTAACAGAGCAGGTGATGTTTTTCCAGTCTTGCATTTTCCAGTTTTGAAACCTCAGTTTCCTGTCCTTAGCTGGCCGGTGTTCTGCTGATGTAGACCATCCGCTTCAAGCTTTGATTGAATTCAGAAATTCTCTTCTGCATACAGTGGTTACATGAGTTACTGTTTCTGTCTTATCAGCTTGAAGCAGTCTGGTCATTCTTCTCCGATTTCTGGCATCAACAAAGCATTTTCTCTTTTGAACCATACCCTATAAACCCTAGACATGGTTTTGCAGGAAAATTCCAGTAGATCACCAGTTTCTGAAATACTCATCTGGCGCTAACTGTAATGAAATGCTATGTGACAGGTAAAGACCGAAACACAGGACTTGGGAGACTAACTTGGGAGAGTAACTTAAACTCAGCTTAAGAACAAAGCATACATGGAGCAAGGCCAGCGCAAACACATGGAAAACTTAAAAATACAGGGAACAGAGGGATACAACATAGAGGGAGAACACAAGAAAGGACAGATTCACACGCTACACACCAGGTAATGAAGGAAGAGGAAACAGGTGGGAGCACAGCTGATGCTAATCACAGAAGAATAGACAAGGGAAGAAGAACTTAATACAAAACACAAGAGATTATCAAAATTAAACAGAAGCTAACACTGAGACACGGACTCAAACCACAAAACCTGACACAAGGACAGAAAGGTAAACATGAAGAAAAAGCTGACTTCACCTGAGAAAAAAATAAGGACAAAACACAAAGATAAGGCTTGGACAGAATGGACACGAAAGAGACCTAACATCATCAAGCGACAAACAAAGAACTAGAAGCATAAAAAAAGAAATTAAAAAGCAAGAAGCAATAATAACAAACTCAAAAGAAAAAATGATAGAAAGCTTGACCACAAATCAATATTCAAACCCCAAAAGAATCATAAACCTACAATACTCAAAACCAACCAGATCAATCTTAGTAGACCTAAGAAACACCCTTTCCACATTTCACAGTTACTTAAATTGCATTTATTGCCCATTCTGATGCTCAGTTTGACCTTCAGGTGGTCACCTTGACCATGTCTGCATGGGTAAAAGTTCCTGCCATGTGTATTCCTAATAAAATGGCCAGTGAGTGCAAATGGTTGTATACTAATGCAGGCCATTTATGATTTAAAGCAGGATGTTTATCCTTGTTTATACTTGACATTGTGTAACCTGTGACACAGATGACACAATGTATGAGTTTATTAATTATACAGGAACTCATCCTGCACTCCAGTTTTGCAAAGCAGTACTTTTTATATTGTTCTTGATGTTTTTTGGTTTTTAACATTGAACAATTGAATGAAAATAATACAGTGTCATAATAATACAACAATCTGGCACAATGGCCAAACTTTTTAATTATTTTATTTTACTTTTTATTTTGAAGGCGTTTGAAGCTTAAGATAACAAAAATGTAATAATTGTTTATGTGTTGTGACAGTGAATCAACGCCGGGTGGCAGTGTGACATCTCAGATTGACTGCACTGCGCTGATCGTGGTGCTGAAAGCAGACGACTGCCACAAATGAAATACACGGGAAGAAAAACACATTTCATATCAACTCATATCGAGTTGAAACAATAACTGAAATTGTTTTAAATTAAAAAAAGATTTTAATTTTAGGCCATGCAAAAATGAGCAAATCCACTTTTTTCAATAAAGTTTACATAAATAAATAAATAAATACATCTTAATCCACTTGCAGTCTGGAGACCACGGAGTAAAAGGAAACTACTGTGTTTTTTTCACAGCTCCTACATCTTCACTGCCTGCGCTGTGGACTAAACAGACATAACCATGCCTCTGTTACAGCCTCACACAGAAATGACGCATTTTCCATCACCGGTATAAAACCGCAGCATCATTCTCCGTCAGCAGCCAACACTCGCAGTTTACAGCCTCTCTGCACTTCTCGGCAGACCAGCTGACCGCTATGCGCTCTTCACGGTGTTCCCGTGCCATGCGCTCTGCAGAGTAGAACCTCTCCAGTCGCATCGAAGCGGCCCAACGATGGAGGGCACAAACAACACGACCGCCTGGCTTCAACTCGACAACTCTTCAAACAAAGCTCCAAAACCAGAAGACGAGGAGGTGAAACTCAGCTACCAAGTGGTCACATCCTTCTTGCTCGGCGCGCTCATCCTGTGCGCAATATTTGGGAATGCGTGCGTGGTTGCAGCCATCGCGCTGGAGCGCTCTCTCCAGAATGTCGCCAACTATCTGATCGGCTCTCTTGCCGTCACGGACCTGATGGTGTCGGTGCTGGTGCTGCCCATGGCGGCGCTCTACCAGGTTTTGAATCGGTGGACTCTCGGGCAGATTCCGTGCGACATCTTCATCTCTCTGGATGTGCTATGCTGCACGTCGTCCATCCTGCACCTGTGCGCCATCGCTCTGGACAGATACTGGGCCATAACCGAGCCCATAGACTATATGAAGAAGAGGACCCCGAGGAGAGCCGCCGTCCTCATCAGCGTCACTTGGCTAGTGGGGTTCTCCATCTCCGTGCCGCCTATGCTGATCATGCGCTCCCAGCCCAGCAGCATGGCAGAGGACAGGGCGAACCCCAAGCAGTGTAAGATAAGGCAAGACCCCTGGTACACAATATACTCCACTTTCGGGGCTTTTTACATCCCGCTAACTCTGATGCTGGTTTTATACGGGCGGATATTCAAAGCTGCCCGGTTCCGCATCAGGAGGACGGTGCGTAAAACGGAGAAGAAGAAAGTGTCCGACTCCTGCCTGGCGCTCTCTCCCGCGCTCTTCCATAAAAAGATCCAAGGAGACCCACAGGGCAAGAGCTGGAAAAGGAGCGTGGAGCCCCGGCCGCTGCCGAGTGTCAACGGCGCGGTGAGACACGCCGAAGACGGCGAGTCTCTGGAGATCATCGAAGTTCACAGCAACTCCAAAGGCAACCTGCCGCTGCCCAACACCCCGAGCTCCGTGCCGCTCTTCGAGAGCAGGCACGAGAAAGCGACGGAGGCGAAGAGGAAGATCGCGCTGGCACGGGAGCGCAAAACGGTGAAGACTTTGGGCATCATCATGGGCACCTTCATCCTCTGCTGGCTGCCTTTCTTCATCGTCGCCCTGGTCATGCCTTTCTGCCAGGAGTCGTGCTACATGCCCCGCTGGCTAGAGGATGTCATTAACTGGCTGGGCTACTCCAACTCTTTACTGAACCCCATCATTTACGCGTACTTCAACAAAGATTTTCAGAGCGCTTTCAAGAAAATCATCAAGTGTCACTTTTGCAGACCGTGATGGTTCAAGTTTGCGCGTGCGTGTGCGCCCGGGACACCACCAAGACTCACCGGATCACTGAGGGCTGATCTGGAGACATCCAGGTGAAAAAGAGACCAACAGCCTGCGAACAGATTGTTCTGAAACAAGAACTGAGGGCTCACAATGATTATTGCCGCTCATCACCATCGTTAAATATCTCCAGAGATGTCTATAGCCTATGCATAGATAAAGCTGTGATCGTTTGATTCAAGCTCCGTGTTGCTCATCCTGTTCTTTGATGTCCAATAAAAAAACAACTTTTTAATACTTTTTTCCCCTGAAGTCATTATTTTAACACTTTTAAATTCTGCGCCAGGAAGAATTTATTGAATTGAAACTGTGAATCCACGTTTCCAGTAGCTAAACTGTAGAAATTTAAAATTAAAAAAAGAACATTTTAACTAGGCAAAAAATCAATAATATAGTGTTTCCAGCTTTTAGAAATGTGATGCTTTCCTCAGGTGCCAGTCGAAATTTTAGGGTTATTTTAATCCGATGGTTTACATTACAACATTGAGGCGATCGTTGTTGTAATATGTTACTGTATAAAAAATAAGAAAGAAGAAGAATATGAAGCATTTTGTGGGGTCTGTTAATTGAATTAAAAAAAAAAACAACAGAAAATTAAAAAAAAAAAACTAAGACGACAATTTTTTGGACATTAAATTATAGACAATGACATGTATCTATGATGTCGCTCTGCTACACCGTAAGTAATTACATACTTTAATAATGGATGCAATAATAATGGATGCAATAATGTGGCAGTTAGCAAAACAGAAAGGGATTTAGTCACAATAACATAACCTTCAACTTCTGAAGGATTGTCATTGTCTCTGGTGATAACCCGTCACCCAGCTTCTATAAACTACCATGCATGCGCATGCAAATGATGGCATTAAATATCTACTACAGTGCCCTCAAGCAAGGTGCATAACGAGACACTTTTCCCAGCAGAAGCGTCAACAGTTAAGGATGTGACTGTGCAGCTTCCACATGTGGATTTGATTTTTTTTTTTTAATCCGTCTGAAATCCTGTCTGAATATGACTAAATTACCTCTCCCTCCACTGCTGACCTGTTGGAGGCCGACTCATTGCAGAGTCATGCCATTTTGGTGTTTATTAAATAAAAAAAAAAAAAAAAAATCTTAAATCAGAATCAGAATACTGTATTAACATCAATCCCAGAGGAAATTATATAGATGAAACTGAATTTCTGGGAAATGTGGCCATAAATTAATGCTAAATATAATGAGAATATTTAAATGGATGAAAGAGTGTCTCTAATTAGAGAATTTCTTTCTACAAGAGCAGGAATTAATTAAACTGAAATGTGATCTTGCAGGCATTAAAGAGGAAAGTGGTCTTAAATTTAAAGGGGCAGCTGTGCATTTAAATCTGTCAAAAAAGCACCTCACTTCCTTACAGGATCTAATCCCTTGCATTTGAAGCATGTTACCCTCCGCACAGCATCTTCACACAGACTCCTGAGTCCTGAGATGGTTCCTTATGAGTGCCACCTGCATTCTGATCATGTCGTGTCATGCATGTATGGGTGTTACATCAAAGCGTTCAGAGTGAAACAAAAGCTTCCTTATTGCAGTCTGAAAAAATGTATTTCACCATTCCACTGAGGTGTGTGTGTGTGGGAGCTTTTTGCATGTGCCGGATGTATGGACAAACCCATGGAAAGAGGGGGAAAAAAATAAACACACACCATTCATCATATGTGAGATTTCACAAATAGGTTGCAGCTTAAGTGGAAACGGTGCTACTTCACTTGTGGCTTCGTAACATATAAGTTCATCTTAAAAGGGGTGTGAAGGCGGCTTGCAGATGGATGCTGAAGAGGTGGTCGCCATAGAGACATATGGGGGATGCAAACTCCGGGGCCGAGGGGCAATTACCTGATCAAAGGCCTGCTGCGACACAGGAACACGGAGGTGTGTATGAGGGGCCCACAGCTGCCTGCTGCCTGCTGCCTCACACAATAAGCAGGTGTATTATTTTATTTTATTTATTTATTGGCTGGTGCTGAAAAGTGGTCTTCTAGCAATAAGAGTTCCAGAAACTTCCTCATATCTAAACAAAAAAAAACCCCAAAACAAATAAAAAAGAAATTATTTTTTCTAGAAGTTGGGAAATCATAATTACGGCAGCTAAAACATGAAAAGTGGCTTATTTCAATATAATGAAAACAATTACTCAGAATGAACAAACTCTGAAAATTAAAAAAAAAAATGACACTAAAGAAGAAGCTCAGTTTAATAGAAAATGAAAAGAGGTAAGAGCTCAAGAATAGAAATTGAAGATGCTTTAAATCCTATTTAACTTTTATTTGAACTTAACTGTTTTTTCCCTATAAACCTCAGACAATGACAGAGCCACATATACACCCACTGACAATTCTTCGTTGCAGTTCAACGAGGTGCTGGAAACATTCTTCAGTGAGTTTGATTCATATTGACATGATAGATTTTATGTGGCTACACATCCTGAATCTCCTGTTGCTCTGTTTGATTGAGATGTTTTGGCTGTGGAGGCCATTTCAAACTGCTTCACTGAACTCATTGTCATGTTCAAGAAACCAGTTTGAGATGATTTGACCTCTGTGACATGGTGTGTTATCCTGCAGGAAGTAGACTCCAGGAGATGGGTACAGTGTGGTCATGAAGACATCGAGATGGTCAGAAACAACACCAAGCTGTGGCGTTTAAACAGTGCACCACCAGCCTAAACTGGTGCTACACGATGGAAGGGATCCACACTTTTGTGTTGTTTACACCAAATTGTGACCCAACAACGTGAACGCCACAGCAGAAATCCAGACTCAGTCCAGACAATGTTTTTTTTTTTTAGATCATCTATTGTTCATTATTTTAGCTGATCGGAGTGGTGCCTGGTGTGGTCTTCTGCCTCTGTAGCCCATGTGCTTCAAGGTTTGATGTGTTGTACAATCAGAGACGATCTTCTGCATACCCTGGTTGTAATGAGTGGTTGCTTATTTGCTTGAAGCAGTCTGGCCGTTCTCCCCTGTCATCAAAAAAGCTTTTTACCCAGAGAATGGCTGCTCATTAGATATTTTCTGTTTTTTTGGACCATTCTCTAAAAACCCTACAGGTAAATGTGAAGGAAAATCCCAGCAGATCAGCAGTTTCTGAAACACTCAGACCAGCCCACAACAACTCTACATTCAAAATAACATTTTCACCACAATTCTGTTACTCTGATTCAACCCTAGTAAGTCATCTTGACCATGTCTACATGCCTAAATGCAATTAGTTTCAGCCATGCTCAGCTGATTACATCTAGGTTAAGGACCAGCTAAACAGGTGTACCTAACAGAGTGGCCAGTCATTGTATTTGTTTTAACAAAACGTCTCAGATATACAATACAATGCAAAAGTTTGAGGCAGCTGAGAAAAAGTGCTGTAAACAAAGAATGCTTTGAGAAATATAAATGATTGTTTATTGGGCCCAAATGTATTCTGGAGCAGGACAATGACCCCAAACATACAGCTAAAGTCATTTGGAACTATCTTCAGCATAAAGAAGAACAAGAAGTTTTGGAAGTGATGGCATGGACCCCACAGAGCCCTGATCTCAACATCATCGAGTGTGTCTGGGATTACACGAGGAGACAGAAGGATGTGAGGATACCTACATCCACAGAAGATCTGTGGTTAGTTCTCCAAGATGTTTGGAACAACCTACCAGCCGAGTTCCTTCAAAAACTGTGTGCAAGTGTACCTAGAAGAACTGATGTTGTTTTGAAGGCAAAGGGTGGCCACACCAAATATTGATTTGATTTCGATTTCTCTTTTGTTCATTCGCTGCATTTTGTTGATTGATGAAAATAAATGATTAACACTTTCATTTTTCAAAGAATTCTTTGTTTACAGCATTTTTTCCTCACCTGCCTAAAACATTTGCACAGTACTGTTGAGATTTACATTTTTTCTGGCTCAGTTCTTCAAAGGACGTTTTCAAGACAATTCTCATGATGAGTTTGGGTGATGCAGAATATTTTATAACTCTTCACAAGTTTACATGTCAAATTTCTTTTCTGGCCAAAAAAACTAATTACAAGAAATGATGCTCTCTCACACATTGAGCCAAAAATTAATGTGCTTTTGTGGCTTTTTCTCTGTGCCACAGTTTAAATATCTGGGGAGCTCATATTATAATTCCATCTGTGTCCAATGAAGAATATCTAAACTGACACAAAGATTGGCTTTTCTATTTTTCCATATGAATACCCAAAATATATTTGTCATCATATATATTTCTTAAATTAATGATTATTACTATTTATTTTAGCTTGCCACAACAGAGCCTCCAGAATCCCCATGGATTCTGATAGATTACACTTTAGCTAAAACAGAGGACTTTGCATACCTGTAAAATACAGAGAAATGGGAGAAATTGCACAAAAAGGAAAAAAAAAACAACCAAAAAACCAAAAAGGAGTTACATATTTTGTGTGTTTTTTTAAATACTGTTCATATTACATTACAATCATGCTACTGACAGGATTCACTAATTTAGGATAACATCAACTTATGTCACTAATGCATCCACCATCTTAGTATTAACATTTCTTTAAAGATAGGAATACATGGTGTAATGTAACACAAACGCACATTCAAGTGACAGAATAGCCTTTTACATTATATATGGAGTACGGTGGTAAAAGGCCTAGCAGGTCAAAAGGGTGGAGTTTAAAGACTCCTAGGTGTGCGCAGCAGATTGACAGGTGACAGGATATGATGTTTGCTGGTATAGTGAAGTTGGAAAAGTTTTAAAACTTGTGATTTTACCAGTCTTACTTTGAAATATTTTAACATAAAACGACATAAATCTAAAGATATAGCCTGGAAGTGTTGCAGAAATGTTTTAAAACTAGGACAGACTCACAGAGTTTGATTGATGTGGGTTTTTAGTAGGTAGTAATGAAGAGAAAAATGCTATTGAGATGCATAACGGGAAGTAGGAATCACTCCTTTAGGCAGTTCCCTAAGAAACAAATCCAAAGTTCTATAAAGTACCTACTTAATTCATAAATATACAGCAATGGGGAAATAAAGAAGTATTTTTAGTCTTTCATAATACTTAATGATCTTTTCTCTTCACAGTGAGGCATCCAATTTGTGCGTCCTAATAACTTTTAAACAACAAAAATAGGTGTTTTTTTCCCCCCCGACGGCTGATTGCTCAAGGTTTCTGTTATATCTTCACTCCGGGTTACTAGTATAACAATGATACTCGGACCACGACGTAACTTGAGGTATTTATTATAACGGCATAACTTAACATGGAGCTAGCCCGAGCGACAGCCTAAAGCTTCTTTCCCATAATGCATCTGGGCATGGCCGCTACGGGTCCCGTTATAACCCAAAATACACAACATCTCCTCCCCTCTTACAAAGGATGTACTACGAAATAAACAGGTGATCTACTCACAAACTTCAGTCTTCACTGGCACATGACAGTAATAGCCTCACAAACATTTCACCTCTTATTAACTGTAAGGTTACAACACCAACTCTTTTAATTGCTATCTTGGGGAGTGAGGGTGGACTACCTCAACCTCCCCCATGACCCATGGGGATTATTCTGCCCCGTTCATTTGGGTCAGGTGCCATCTAATAACTCAGACGAACAGGAGGCCGCCGCTCTCTGTTGGGGTATCGGCGGTCTGTGGTAACGTCAGTCTGTGTGCTCTCTTGTGGAGCCTTTGTTCCTGACACCGAAGATGTCTCAGTCTCTCTTACAGTCTCATTTACAGGTGGAAATGATGTGGTGGAGTTCTCTACTTGTGTGTGTGAAGGGGCTGACGAGTCGATGAGTGCATTTCCAAGATCTGCGCAAGACCCTTCTGCAGACACTGGTGCGGACCGGAGTAGCTGATCCACGTGTCTTCTCCACACTCCATCGGCCACCTGAACTGTATATGAAACTGGACCAGTTTGAGCAATGACAGTTGCAGGAACCCACTTGTGTACTCCTCGGTAGTTCCTGGCCTGCACTGACTCGCCGGTGCTGAAGACTCTGTCCTTGACCTTTTGACCCCTGTACATGATTTGTTTCTCTTGTTGTTTTTGTACAGTGTCCTTCACAGTTGAGGGTTTCAAAAGATCAAAGGTAGTGCGCAGATCTCTTTTGAACATTGCGTTGGCAGGAGATGTCCTTGTGGTAGCATGTGGACTATTCCGGTAGTTAAGCAGAAACTTGTGCAGTCTCTGATGCAGTGTTCCTTGGCCTTGTGATGTTTTCAGTGCATGTTTCATTGTCTGAACAAACCTTTCTGCAAGACCATTCGTTGCAGGATGGTATGGAGCTGACGTAATGTGCTGCACTCCATTAGCCTGTAGGAAAGCCTCCATTTCCTGTGAAACCAGTTGAGGTCCATTGTCAGAGACTATCTGAGTAGGAGATCCAAACCTACTGAACATTTCTCCTAGAGCTTCCATGGTCTTTTCAGTGGTGGCTGATTTCATGATGGTCACTTCAGGCCATTTACTGTGTGCATCAACAGCTACAAGAAACATTTTGTCCTCGTATGGACCTGCAAAGTCAATGTGTACCCGATGCCATGGCTCCTGTGGGAACTCCCAGGGATGGAGAGGAGCAAGTGGTGGGTTGTTCCGGACCATCTGACACAAAGAGCAGTTCTTAGCAATCTCCTCAATCTGTTTGTCCATATTTGGCCACCAAAAATAGCTTCTCGTTATTTCCTTCATTCTCACTATTCCACTATGTCCTGCATGCAGTTGCTTCAACAGTTTTGGTCGCAATGACATGGGAATGATGACTCTCCTCCCCCACAGCAAACATCCCGCCTGAACAGAAAGCTCCGCCCGCTTTCCCAGGAAAGCCTTCAGGTCTACACCCTTACTTGCAGGCAGACCCTTAATAATCCAGTCCAGCACTGCTGCCAACACAGGGTCATTTCTGGACGCCTTTTTCACCTGCACAGCCGAAACAGGTGCTGTCTCTACCTCCCTGAAGTAGAGGATCTCAACTGTGTCAGAGACGGGTTTTTTAACAGGAAGGGGTAACCTGGACAACCCATCTGCATTGCAATGAGACTCCGATTTGCGATACTTGATGTCCTAAGAATGTCCTGACAATATCAACGCCCACCTCTGGAGACGTGAAGCAGCAAGAGATGGAATCCCTGTATAGGGTCCCAGGATGATTGTGAGAGGCCTATGGTCAGTAAACAGTGTAAACTTCCTACCGTACAGGTACTGGTGGAATTTCCGAACACCGAATACAATGCTCAGCGCCTCTCGTTCCAGCTGAGCATAGTTGGACTCTGCTGTGTTTAATGTCCTTGATGCGAATGCAATTGGCCTTTCTTCGCCATTTGGGAGAATGTGGGAAATCACTGCCCCCACCCCATAGGGAGAAGCATCACAAGCAAGCTGAATTGGGAACTTGGGATTGAAGTGGGTTAGCACCTCAGATGCAGTCAGTGAATCCTTTGCCTTTTGAAAGGCCTCTTGGCAGCTTGCTGTCCACTCCCATGCTTCTTCCTTGCGTAGCAGGTTGTGCAGTGGTTTCAGGAGTGATGCCAAGTTGGGTATGAACCGTCCGTAGTAGTTCAACAGCCCTAAGAAAGACTTTAACTGACTGACATTTCGTGGTGGGGGTGCATCCACGATTGCTGTGATCTTCAAAGGTGCAGTGTGAAGTCCATTTGCATTAATCACGTGCCCTAGATATTCCACAGATGACTGGAAAAAGTCACATTTCTCCTTACGGACTCTCAATCCGTATTCCTTCAGCCTCTGAAGGGTCGCATCCAAGTTGCGCAGATGCTCTTCATCATCTGCTCCTGTACACAGGATATCATCCAGATAGCATTGCACACCAGGTAATCCGCTCAGGATTTGATCAATCGCTCGTTGAAACAATGCTGGAGCTGATGTGATGCCAAAAGGCAACCTGCAAAATCTGAAAAGTCCCTTATGTGTGTTAATAGTCAACATGTCACGTGACTGCTCTTCAACGTGCATTTGCAGGTAAGCTTGGTTGAGATCTATTTTGCTGAACTTTTGTCCTCCACTCAGACCAGCAAATAAGTCATCAATCAGCGGAAGGGGATACTGCTCTGCTGTTAATACAGGATTCATGGATACCTTGAAGTCTCCGCAGATCCGGATTCCGCCGTCCTTTTTAGGAACTGGAACGATGGGCGTGGCCCACTCGCTGGTCGTAACCGGCTCCAGAACACCATTCTTGACCAATGCGTCTAAATTAGACTCCACCTTGGGCCGAATGGCGTACGGCACAGGTCTAGCCTTCATAAAGACTGGCTTGGTGTCAGGCTTGAGATGCAGCTTCACTGTAATTTTTTTCATGCTGCCCAGTTCCTCACGAAAAACCTCCTGGTGTTTTCCCAGTATGGCCTGTAGCTGAGAGGAACCATGCGACAGCTTTCTCACTCCTTGCCAGTTGAGTCTGATTGTTTTGAGCCACACACGTCCCATTATAGCAGGGCAGTTCTTCTGCGTAACATACACAGGCAGCTTAGCAGTTTGGCCATTGTATTGAACAGTCACCTCTGCCATTCCTTTCATAGGCACTCGATGTCCAGTATATCCTTTAAATACTGTGTCGGAGGGTTTGAGTGGAAGGTGCTTCAGACATGTCCTATAGACATGATATGACACTAGTGATGCTTTTGACCCAGTGTCAATCTGCATTTTTACAACATGTCCCTCCAGTTTGGGCTTGACCCAAAAGCCGTCTGAGGTTTCATCCACCTTCAGTATTCGCACAGTATTTATTGCAGACAACACTTCTTCATCTGAGGAGTCATTTGCTCTATCCTCATGAAGCTTAACTGTGTGAACATGTCTTTCTTTTTTGAATCTTGCAGTGCCTCTTTTATTACCAGGCTTTGAGTCCTTATCCTTGCACCTTTTGTTCCTGCATGCCCGTGCTACATGACCTTTTTTTCCACAGTTGTTGCAATCCATTTCCTTGCACCAGCAATCACTAGCAAGGTGTCCTAACTTGCCACAGCGGAAGCATGGTCCCTGTGCATTTGCTTTACCATTGTCTAGGTTGTGTACTCTGTCTGTGGCATGTAGCGCATGGGCTTCTTTTGATGCCATTTCCATGGTCACACTGATAGTAATTGCCTTCTCAAGAGTCAAGTCACTTTCCGTGAGCAATTTCTTCTGTGCAGCTTCATTTCTCAAACCACACACGAGTCTGTCTCTTAATGTGTCATTTAAAACATCTTTAAACTCACAGTGTTCAGCTAATTTGCGTAACGATGCAACGAACATTGTGACAGACTCACCCTCTTCTTGGTTTCGCTTGTGAAACCTGAACCGTTCAGCAATCACGAGGGGCTTGGGCGAGAAGTGTTTGGTCAGTGTGTCCACGATCTCTGTGAAACTTTTATTGCCTGGCTTTGCTGGCTGTAGCAGGCTCCTTAGCAGGGTAAAAGTCTTTGGGCCTATCACACTCAAAAAAATGGGCACCAATTTAGCATCCTGTATGTCGTTAGCCGCAACGAAATATCCAAAACGCTCCGTATATGAGCTCCATTGCTCCGTGCTTTCGTCGAAGGGACCGATAGGGCCAGTAACTCCAGCCATTACTCGGCTCCTGGTTGAATGGCACTCTTCCCCTCACAACTGTTCCTTTTCGTAACGTCTCTTTTACCCGTTTATGTTTTGGTTAACGTCACTTACGGAGTCTGCCTTCGTCGTCCTGTCCGCTGTACATTCCTCCCTCCGGCGCCGTCTAACACCAAGTCAGCACGAGGCATCAGCAGGAAAAAAAAAGTGTAAAACTCCAAGCGGACTGCAGCGTCGGTCCAGACGTCCTCGTCGCCACTTTTGTTATATCTTCACTCCGGGTTACTAGTATAACAATGATACTCGGACCACGACGTAACTTGAGGTATTTATTATAACGGCATAACTTAACATGGAGCTAGCCCGAGCGACAGCCTAAAGCTTCTTTCCCATAATGCATCTGGGCATGGCCGCTACGGGTCCGTTATAACCCAAAATACACAACAGTTTCCCCCTCTGAATGAACATATTAGTCACATTTGTCATCATCTCTTAGAGGTCATTTCTCAAAACACCAGCAGCAACAGTTTCACAAAACCTGCTAAGCAAAGCATTAAACTTTTCCTTGAGTGGTCACTTAAAAAGGTGCAGGACAGAAGCAAAGCCACTGAAACACTGTTTGGATGCTAGTGTGTTCTCCAGCTTGGTTTACTGCACTTCCTCCGGAGACTGCAGCCAAGTGCACTTGGCTGTAAATCAGCCTGCATACTGGAGGAGGTGAAGAGTGTGGATTAAATTTCATCCATACACTCTTGAACTGTTCCGTCGTGTTTCCCCTGCTGGGCTGCCTGTGGCGTTCTGCTGTCAAAGGAATTACGTTATGGGTTTCCGCAACCTCATGGGAAGCAAAGGCGAAATAAAGCCTCGTCGTCTATTGAATTTTCCTTTCTTGAAACGGTTGTTAACGAGTTCAGCTCAGAAAACGAGGCATTAAACTCAGAACAGGGCTCACAGTAGATTATTAAAGATATATTATATAGGAAATAAATCTTCATCTTTTTCAGGGTTGTTTCTAGGAACTGACACTTTTAAAGCATTGTTGCAAATCTTCAATTTTCTGTTATGAGTTTCACTCATAAAGAGCAAGTACATAAACTATATTTAATGAGATGTGTTGTGTAACAGCTTTTGCACTTTTTGATGGGATGACATTTTCTTTGGAAAACATCCAAATTAATTCAGTCTATGTTGCTTCCTTTAATCATAAATTTAATATTGATCTTATTCAAAAAGGGACAAATGCACAACAAACATGCAAATGCACAAGATTTTACCCAACCAATTGTAATCTGCCACCCTGGCAGGTCAAAGGCATTTACACACAGTAAAAGTAATTGTTCTGTATGAGTTTATAAGTCTTCCCTCTACTTGTGTAGAGTTTCAGCCCACTCTTCTTTACAAAAGTGCTTTATTTCATTGAGGTTTGCGGGGATTCGTATATACATCGCTCTCTTCGGGCCCCGCCCCAGCATTTCAATCAGGCTGAGGTCTGAAACATTAGCTAATCAAGGTCTAATAATAAATAAAGCTGTCATCTTGGGTAGGGAAGGCATATTTAACATGTCTTCACTCCTCATCCAAGGGCTCTCTTTAAACTGAATTAAAGATGCTTTCCTCTCATCAAGGTGAAGTTCTCAACTGCTTTTTAAAAAAGTTATAACTTCATCATCCTGTCTCTGTGGGGGAAGCACATACACCTTTATACATCATATGGAGGAAGTGGATGATGCAGTAATTTCATGTTTTCTATCTTTAAGCTTTGTATATTTGTATATAATAATAATAATAATAATAATAATAATAATAATAATAATAATAATGGTGTGTGTGTGTGTGTGTGTGTGTGTGTGTGTGTACAATGCAAAATCTTACATTTAATTAAATATGGTCAAATTAAATTTACTTTGGTATACATTCAGTTAATACACATTTATTGCACATTTTCCTTAATTATTTAAATAAATTAACCTTTCGATTTTTGCATTTTGCCCAAATTTACTATATCATGTTTATTTGAGTGTGAAGAATCCTTGGTTTTTTTTTTGAAGTGTGCAATGTAAGAAATACTCTCCTGCTTCTTTTATCGCAGCACACTGTGTAGTTACAGAGTTCTGAACGTGTAGCTGTTCTTTCATTGGTGATCAAGCTTCTGTTGATGGGTTCAAGTGAAACACACATTCCTGGTCATGCACGAGTGTCTCTTCTGGAGGCGCAAGTAAACAAATGAAGCCTCTGCTGTGAAGTCGTGATGGTTCGGTGTGCAGCTCAGGGCTCCTCTAAAAGTAATGAAGTCAAGACTCATTATGAGTACATCTTTATTAAATTAGCTTTGCCAACTGGAGGCCGGAGCAAAGTTTTAATGAATTTAAGTGCTCCGATCCTGCATTTGAACTGAACTGAAGCAAAGGATAAATCCTCAGTATCATATCTAATATCTTAACCTGATTTATCAAATCTTAGCAGGCTGTTGAAGATGAAATTTTCCAGTATTCAGCATAGAAAACAAAATGTGTAACAAGTAGTGATTTAAGAGAAATTATGGTCTGTAACTATTATTAGGCCCAAACCACTGTATTATTCTGCATTTTGTTGAATCAGACACTGCTCGCTCCTCTCTCTCTTCAATCCTTTCATAAATCTTAGAGCCTGTTCGGCCTCAGTCTGACCCTCCTGAACCTGCAGCAGGTGTCAGCTCTGTGACTTTGTTTGGTTTCACAGGCGTCATTTTAAGTTTGACATCAAACAGAAGCTCTTTCTTTGTTGTCTTGCTGTTTGATACCTTCAGCAGGTGTTCAATCTCATCTCCAGCAGATTGAGCACAAGATGTTAAGAGTAACTATCATGTTTATAAAGGAAAAGGAATAAGAATGTGCAGAGTTGTATGTGATGACCTTTTTTTCTCAACCTCTTGATCTTGAGTTCCCTGTAATGGGTCCAGACTGTGTTATTAACATGTTTCCACATTTTTTAACCCTCTGAGATCTAAGTTGTGTGACAGCTCGAGCCCTAACCATAACCCTAATCCAAATCCTTGGCAATCGGAATATCCATCCATCTATCCGTCATTCCTAACTCTAACCTAACTCTCCCCAGCCACCTGCTTCAGCTCTTCTGGGGGGACTTCGAGGAATTTTGAGGTGCACTGAAAAAAGGAGACTGGCCATCTCTTGGATTTCTGTCAGCATCTTGGGTGTATTAAACAGAAATTACCTAATGTTTTAAAATTAAGTGTTAATTTATCTCAGTTGTTCAAGTTGCTGTCAAAGCAAAACATCTGTGTGCAACTATTGAATTAAATAACGTTCTTTTTTTCAGTGTGGGGCTCATCTGAATATGCCTGAAACGTCTCATCCAGGAAGCATCCTAGTTAGAGCCACCCAAAACTGGTTATTTTTGATGTGAAGTGGTAGCTGATCTACTCTGAGCTCCTCTTGAATGACTGAGTTAATCACCTTATCGCCATGGGAGAGCCCATACACCTACGGAGGAAGCTAATTCCACTGCTGTATCGGCAATCTCATTCATCTGATCACTACCCACAGCTCCTTGCCATAGATGAGGGTGGGGATGTAGATCAACTGATAAATTTCTCTTTTTTCTTTCACGCCAAGCTCTCTCCTCACCATAACACATCAGTTCAGCATCCTGCTCCAGTCTGTTGTTACTCTTCTGCTCCATCCTTCCCTCATCTGTTATCAAGTCCCCAAGCTACTTTAGCTCATACAATTGGGGCAGCAACTCATTCCCAAACTGGAGTGGATACGCCACCTTTTTTCTGACTGAGAACCACGGCCTCAGACTTGGAGCTCTTCCTCCTTATACTAGCTGCCTTGCACTCGGTTGCAAAGTTGCCAAATTAAAGCAGGAGGTCCCCACTTGATAAAGCCAATAGGACTGCATCGTTTGCAAAAAGCAGTTACAAGATCCTGAAGACACAGAGTCCTCCTCTCTTTATTTATGAACCAAATCAGTGACAATAAGCAGCACTGGCAGTCCAACAGCCAACTCCCAAAGGAGGGACATGGCCTACAGTTTGAGCTCCTGTTCTCATCCTTTTAAGTCAACTTTTCCCTGATTTGCTGCCCTACTATTGCTACTATGTTTTTACATTATTATTTTCTTAGTTAGCAGCTATTTTTGACATTGTGTTGAAAGCTTTAGATGCAGTTTGCTGATAAAGTTTGCTGGCATTGGCTGATCTGATCGAGTTTCAAAAAACTGGTGACTAAAACCCGAACATTAGGGCAAACTTTACAGTGGATTCATCCATCTTCAAAGGAAAAATAGATTCACAAAGATTTTTGCATTTAGTCACTAATTTTAAAAAAGCAGTCGTCATTTCTCCCACTGTAGTTTTGTCCATGCATTCTGGTTCATTTGTAAACAATGAAAGGAAGACGAAAACGTCAGAGTCATAGCACAGCCTTTTTGTTTTCCTTCAGAGGAATGGAAAATTTCTCTCGATGTTCAAAGCACAATATTGTCTATGTCGCTTGGGAAAGCAATTTCCACGCATCCCCATCCTGTGTTATTAAGGATGGATCAATCCATGACATTTTCCATTTGCCTCTTAAATCTGCCTGTATGGATGTTTTGGGACACATATAAACTTTGTGAAGGTGGAAGTCTGTTTTTATTGCAGACAGCTGACAGCAATCTTCTCTGGAATTTGACTGCGTGATTCCAGCGGTAACTGAGATTTACCTTTCAGCATTTCCTCATTGTTTAACACCACGTTTGTTTTTAGGCGATAACAAAAATACAGCATGCAGCTTTTAGGAAAGGATAAGGTCTTTAATGTTTGATATTTTTTATAACTTTCAATAAACTGTGTGACACAGAAATCAAAACTAGCTGTACTGATCTAAAAACCCATCTGTAGTCTTTTGGTATGAAAGTGTAAGTTATGAACACCCTCTCTTGTGCCATCTGGTTTACAAAAACAAGATAGGGATGTCCAATCTGTTAAACTCAAGGCATTAAAATTGTAGTGCATGATGTGTGAAGTCATCGATACCTGGTCACTGGACTGTGTGATGGTCGACACACTCGTTCCAGCAAATGGCGACTATGACACAGTAAGTAATGATCCTCGATCTGATACACAGTTACATGAGTTAAGTAGGGACAGAAACTGTATTTCATTTTATTTAGCACTGCAAACACTGTTCCTACCAGTCAGACACAGCCAAGAAAGATTTAGAACACTTTTACTCACTGTTATAGATAATAATTATCATAAATACCTGAAGTATATTGAATATTTTTCTCTTTTTTTATTTAAAAGGAGTGCAAACCTACAGACCCCATGAACAGGATACATAGACAATAGAATACAATAGATGTGGCTAATGATGCCAGTGACAGTAATTAGATAATTGTTTTTCTATGTGTTTTTAATAATAATATAATAACATTACTTCATAACTCAAACAGTCAAAACCTTTTTTGCCTAAATATATTTAATCTAATATGTAATGATTTGCGTTCATTTTCACAGAATAACTATTTTCCGCTTTTAAAATGCAAAGAAAAGTGCACATTGGGAGATTGGATTAGTTGATGACTCTTTACCACATACCGTATATCAGAGATCTAAGTTTAAATCATACACAACACAGATTTCACATTTTTCATGTTGGTAACTCAAAATGTTTTTTTGTTGTTTTATGTTAGATTTTGGCACAAAAGGTTGGTAAGAAACACAAGGGCTAAACTAAAAGTACAAAAAACAATGAAAAACCATTCTGCGAGGGATTACACAACAACACAACAAAGACCAAAGTGGACACTCAGACAATGTATACACGCCAGGTAATCAGGATGATAGGAAACACAGCTGGATGAAATCTGACTAACGAGACTAGAGGACGCAAGACTGAACATAATGCACACGGGACAAGAGACTATATAAATAAAACAGGAAGTAACAAAGACTGAACCCACGACTGAAACACGTGAATGTGACACAGTGACAGGGGATGAACAAACATGGAGACATGACTGATGGGAGAACAGAAAGGGATCACAAAAGATTATAACTAAAGACTGCATAACCTAATGAGGAACGCAGACTGGAACCAAAGGGAGACACTGTTATGTTGAAAGAACTAGATATAGAGATATAGATATAGAGCTCATGAGCTCACAGAAAACTCAAAACATTCCAAAACTCAAAATGTTGGGTCAAAGGCCCATGACAGTGTGTATGAATTATATTCATTAACTATCTATCTTTCTTTCTATCTAAACATTTCTTGTCAAAAAAAAAAAAACACCAAGAGACAACATTCATTAGCTATATAGTCACATATTTCTACAAAATATGCCACCTTGCAGAAGAACATGCACTTGTGCTACCCATGTTACCTTTTGGGAAAGAAATTCTTGTAGGAAATAAGATTGTGATCTTACCTAATCTCATGAGGTTCCCTTAAATCCAGTGTAGCAATAATCAATTCAGCTGACCTTCTAGGGATCAGTTGTGGCTGCTGAGCTGATCGGTGTACATGTAATTAAAATTGATCTATTCCTCCTAATAGTTTATATGCTTTTAATCCAGTGATTCTTAGCACAAGTAATATGCTATTCAGTGATTAACTTAACGAATAGGAGTACTTCAGTATTTCACTACTAATAACTCTGATGTGAATGTTAATATGAAAATGGGAGCATTTAAATTGGCTTGTATCACACTGACATACAGTTTCCTCTAACAGCCTCTTAGCTATTTCTGTTTGCTTGCTTGTTTTTTATTTGTTCCCTAGTTTTTTTCCTTTTCTTTTTTTTTTTTTTAAGAAAATCACCTCTGTTTGCATTTTCATCATTGAGCAGCACTAGTTTATGATAGCTTATGGAGTCCATTGATTACTAACTAAAGACAATGAAGATTGTTGTGGCTAGAGACAGAATTTTTCTAGAGATGTTAGCCAGCTAGCTGCTACAATGAATGCCAAGTTGTCCACTTTATTACTTAAGCTAATGCTGGTTAAGCAGAAAGCTTTATCTGGCCAAACAGGAAATTCACTGTAAGCAACAAAACACACCAGCATCAAATATTGCCTGTAGAGGTCAGTTTGCCTCATTAATCAAATTTCCCTGCGCTGAGATTTGAGGTATCACTAGATTTGTGCAGCTAAGTTACAGGTAGACTGACCAGTTTGAAAAGAACAATTATGTCTGTCTCTTGGCTTTTTCATGATCTTTCAAAGCTTTTTGGGGGGCACTGGTTGCTTTTTCACTCATTTTCAGTCTAGTTTTTATGCCGATAACTGGAATACTGACAACTTTTGACATATTTTCTTACTTTGCATGAATAACAACATGCACTTAATTACTTCAGGGTGCCCTCCACAATGCAAAACTCAAGTGGTTTGTAATAAATAAACTACTGCCCGATTGGAAACGTAGCACTCCTAACCTGTTTATTGTAACCATTTTTACTGAGTTGTTGCAGTAGCAGAGCTCATTGTTTCCTCAGTTGGGAGGTATTTCCTGAGCTGGGTTTTCATGGCAGCGTCCCTCCCTGTTTCACACCATTCTTTGCATTCATGCCCCCCCCCCCTCTCTGTCTCTTTCTGTATCATAAGCTTTTGCTTCATTTAGTAATATAAGCCTTTAACTGTAAAAAATTCAAACATGATTATTAAACCATATGTTTAACAATGCAATCGCTCAACTCTTAACTATTTTATTAGTGCTTTTCCCCAGTGGATGAACTTAGCACAGATTAAAAAGCCCCATTGGCACAAGGGTAACATCTGACATCTAACATCTTGTTTCTATGGTGATCTTAGTGGCCACATTAACAAGGTGAATTTTTCTTCAATATTTCAATATGTTTTTCCCAACCAACCTCTCATTTATAATTCAACATTAGTTTGTAAAGGGAAGCTGTTTTAGTTGATGGTTGTTTGTTGCTCTCTGCCTGCTGGGGTGAAAACCGAGACCTTGTGTACCTTGTATCTTTAGTCATTTCTGCATCCAAGTCTGCTCGTGGGGTCACGGTGTCCATTCTAAAAGCCAGTTAATTCAATCTGTGCATGCGCTTCTGCAATGTCTCGTAAGTGGTTGTAAGCTGAGGAGGAAAGACATTTGTAACAATATACAGCAGAGGCAATTAAATAAAATGAGGAAATGTCAGGCAAGGATGAATATGAATGTGTTTGTTTTCTGGATGTGTTGAATATTAATCAAAGTTTTTCATTTTGAAATGTTGCATATCCACTTTAAGAATCCTTCAAACTTCAGAACTACTTCATGCAGCAGAAATTATACATGGTTGTACATATACATGACTTCTATCATTAGTTAAAGTTCCTGTTAAAATTTGATGATACATGCACTGTTTACTTGAATCCCCATTTTTCATGGAAGGATTCAGCAGTATTGGCCACTAAGAGATAACAGTCTCATTTTAGGAGACTAACAGCATCCAGGTGAGAGGGCTGGAAGGATGGCATTGACATTAATCCCATATTTCTAACTCAGGAGGCCATTAAACATCAGAATGTACAGGAGAATATGAGAAAATGAACCTACAGGTCTCTTGATTTATGATGGTAGTGAACATTTTCCTAAACACTGTCGTCGAGTTTTAAAGAAAACAAAATGATCATTTTGTAAGTTATGATGCTCATTAAGGAGCCACAGAAAGAGCCAGAAAGTAATAGTGAGTTAATCATTAGGTGATCACTAGATAGCTAAAGTGACTAGGGATCATGGTTATTTTTTTAATATTTAAAAATGTCGTTATTATTATTATTTTTTATATTACAATATTTTAAGACAAATAACGAGGTGTGTATTTTCTCAATCTGCACGATGAAGTATGTAATGCAGAATTTCTTATTCACACCTGAATGTGGTCACACAACGAAAACACAAAAATGTGTTACTAACTACCTGGTGATGGACTCGTTATACAGTGCTTAACAAACTTATGAGGACACCACAAAATGCAAGGGTTATGCCATATCTGCCCTAAATTAACAGCATAGGTCATTTATTTATTTATTTTTTATGTTTCTGTAATGGTTAATCCACCAGGATTGAAAGGTCTTTCATCAAACTATTTTAAACTCTAAAATACAATCATTATAATCCATTAATTTTCAAATTCTTAATTTTTTCTTTTCATGGGATCCCTGTCATGCTGAGAAATGAAGCTGTTGTCAATCAGATGCTTCCAAATGGTTCTGATTGGTGGATCTGGCTGTGCTTTTTTTGCATTCACATCAACTTTAACACGTTCCCTGACACCACTGATTGAAATGCAACCTTCTGCCATGTTTTACAGATGACTGTAGATGTTCACTGTTGTACCTCGCTCTTGAAATCCTCCACCAAAAAGTCAATGTATTCATAAGCCCTGTTTTACATACTGTTCATCTGCTATTGGTAGTTTTTTAGTCCTGCTTCTTGGACAAGTGGAGGGTTTCATCTGTCCTCCTGACGTCACAATCCAGTTAAAAAAAAAACATGGTTGTAATAGAGGTGTTTTTAATTAAATTGCAATTTTATTGGATCTACTTTTTTCTTTCTTTCTTTCTTTCTTTCTTTCTTTCTTTCTTTCTTTCTTTCTTTCTTTCTTTCTTTCTTTTGTCAATAAAGCCTTTCAGTGGCTGACAAAGTGCAAACTTCATGTTTTAAAGTTTTGAAATGTTAACTTCTTATATTTTGCTGTATATTACACACACAAACATAGAGTACAGGAAACATCTTGTAATCCCTGTCACAGTCACAGACTCCTTGAGGAGATCACACACATTCTGTGAGAGTTCAAACAGATGAGTGTTCAAACAGGATGACTGTCGACTGGTTGGAGAGGTTGGAAAGCCTGGATGGCCTGAAAGTCCCAATCCGAGAATAAACATCTGCATCTGAGCAGGCACCCCATGACAGGTGAGGGCTGGGCGGGGTGGTGTGGATGACAGGCACGGGAAGAGGGAGTGACAGGACAGGGGGTGTCGGAGGGAGAGAAACTGGAGGGTGAAGAGGTGGACGTGGTAGGACAGGAGGTGGGGGGAGTGGCAGTGGAGGGGGTGCCGGTGAGGGCAGCGATGGAGGTGGCACTGGGGTGATGACAGCAGGTGTCACTGAGGTTATGGTTTGGAGTGGTGCAGTGTCTTCAGGTACTGCCCTGTTCTTCTCTGGCAGCTCCTGACAAGGTGTGGGGTGTTTGAGTGTGTAGGTGCCACTGTGGTAGAAGCTGGTGTACTCCAAAGCATGCCTCGCTCTGGCCATCCTCAGCCTGAAGAAAACATAACACCAAGTAAATATAGTGGTAAAACTCGGATCCCATTTCTGAGGCCAAACTGAGTTGGGTCAAGACGCACACAGATGACTTACCAAACAAGCCTGACATCAATTTACCTTTTGGCTACATGTTATTACACATGTACACACCTGTGTCTTAGCTGTAACAGTCTGTACAGCAGCAGGAGGATTACTGCTCCTGCCAGAGTAAGCAGAAGAATAGCCACCCTCAGGTCTAAACTCCAGCAGGATTTCCCACCAGGTCCAGATGAGCTGCAGTTACTGGGGCTTTGTGGAGTCTGCGGCTGGAGAGGTTCCTCCATCCCCCGTTTTGGATTGATGATAGCCCTGACCAACACGGGCTGGATGGAGTCCAGCAGGAATGGGTGTCGGCTCCTGGATATCAGACTCTGAGGTTGGGGAGGGATTTGGAGAGAAGTGCTGATGGTGACTGGATGACCAAGCTGCATCGCTGCCAGTTTGATCCAGTGAGGAGGAGTAATGGAGTGCAGCTTGATGTAAATCAGTTCTCCATTTCTTTCTCGCAAGTGTGTCCGTGACTCCCCAGGAAGTGGTTTTTAGTCTCTCTGAAATATAAAATAAACTTTCTCTGTATGCCTGTTCTGTCTGATATGCTTTTGTTATCTTTTATGTAGTTCACTGTTATTCTAAGATGTTTTCACTCTAACTGCAGACAATGGCAGAATATTCCCTCTACAGTTTTTTTTTCCACATGTATAACACTGCCTTATCACTGGAAAGAATCCATTAGGTTTGTGAGAGGAAGATGTCTAAATAAGAGGATGGACAAAAGACATCCACTCACTTACTGTGAACCCACCAGACTATTACCACAGTAACCCAAACACAGACTTTATAGTGGTGGGTATCTAAACAACCAGTGGTTACCAGGCAGTTGCCAACATATCTCTGTGTTTGTCTTACTCATCCCATTTCTATTGATTCCTAAAGATTCAAGAGTTTAAAAAAACAGTCTAAAACTAACACAGACCATGTTTAATATAGTATATTTAATATGTTATATCGGAAACATTATGCCCATTGACCACTTTAATAGCACCGATCAGCCAATCACACAGCAGCAACCTAATACAGTTAGTCAAATACACATGGTTAAGATGATCGACTGAAGTTCAAACTGGGCATCAGAATGGGGAAGAAAGGTGATTTAAGTGACACTGAACATGGCATGGTTGTTGGTGCCAAACAGGCTGGGCTGAGTATTTCAGAAACTGCTGAGCTACTGGAATTTTCCCACACAATCATTTCTGGGCTTTACAGAGAGAAAATATCCAGTGAGCAGCATTTTCTCTGTGTGAAAATATCTTGTTGATGCTAGAAGAGGTCAGAGGAGAATAGCCAGACTGCTTGGAGCTGATACGATGACAACAGTAACTGAAATAACCACTCGTTACAACCAAGTGAGTGCTGTTTATACACAACAGCCTACCTGAGTATTGTTGCTGACCATGTCCACCCCTTTATGACCACAGTTCTGCCATTATAATACATCATGTCTCAAATAATCTTAACTCGTTTATTGAATGTGGTGTTACATCCCCCAGGTGGATGTCTCTTCTCCCTACTAACCCTTTGTTTTGTCCAGGCTCCACCTCCTCTGTCCTGATTGGATGCTGCGCAGAGTCCGGCTAATTGGTAATCAGCAGAGCACTATTTAAGGCCTGTGGAGCTGTGCTTCTGTGCCCTCTGGCCATTTTTTGGTTGCCATACCTGTGCAGGCTTGCATGCCTTTGTAACTTGTATGAGATGAGCATTGTTGTTTCATGTTCGGACTGCTTGTAGGGGAGAGCTCCCTTTTGTTTTGACACCCTGTTTTCTCCTGTTTATGTGTTGTTAGGTAGGTTATGGTTATAGGTTGTATATTTTGTTTCTTTGGAGTTAGGTAAGTTTCTTTTATTTCAACATCAGGGATGTTTTGTTTGTTATGTTGGCCTTGGCTCTCAAGCAATTCACTGTTACCTCCAAAGTCAACAGATCTGAATCTGGTGAGAGCACCTTTGGAATGTGGAAAAACAGGAAATTTGCATCATGGATGTGCAGCCGACAAATCCGCAGTAACTGTTTAATGCTATAATGTCAATATGGACAAAAATCTCTGAGGAATGTTTCCAGCATCTTGTTGAATCTATGTGAACTAATGTAGTAGTGAAGACCAAAGGGAGCCCAGCTAGAACTAGCAAGACGTAGCTAACAAAATAGCCAGAGAGTGTAGAAGAGACGAGACATGTCAATGAAGAATCCCGAATGCAGAATCACACAACAGCAAAGATGGTGCTTTAAGTATGACTTTTAAAACCTTACTTTAGGGCAAAGTTAGCAAACCTTTAAAAGATTTTTAAAGTCAGATCTGACAGCTGATTTTATACATGCAGCTCTCGTGTCCCACTGAGCAGTGATATGAAAATAAATTTAGATAAAAGCTTCAAAATCACATTATTAGAGAAATTAATTGATCTCACTGGTTTTGTTCACTCGAGTAATCACCTGAAAAGTATTGAAAACATAAGAAATAAAAATGAAATCTTGAAACTGCCACTGCCTAAACTCCTGTTTGGTCTAAATTTTTACAAGAAAGTTTAAACTTACGTCATTCAAATGTGACTGCGTTGAGGGCAAATTCATTAGAAAATGCAGAAAAGAGAAAAAAACTGCTCACAACAAGAGCTGTGGTTAAGAGCTGCGCAGCTTTCCAGGACCTAATGCGGAATCCTGAGTTCACACCAGTGGAGAGGAAGCCAGTGAAAACAGCAGGAAGCTGTTCACTTCCCTGACATACAGTACGAAAACGTGATTGGAGAGGACTTCCTATTACCATGGTTACAGGAAACTAGTCAAGGAAATGCTTTTTTCAAGGACCTGAGCTTAATTCTGATAGACAAAGCAGATGACAGACACTCTACTGTGTAGAAGCAATATTTAATTCTTACAATGCTATAAATACCACTCACATCATCCAACCATGTACGATAAAAAAGCAAGCCTCCTATTTTGCTGTACAGCCTCATATAACAAAGAAATGCTTTATAAAAAGGGTTTTTAAGGCTTCTTTGCTTTGATAAATAAGATAACAAAATGCCCAATAGAGTAGAAGAACCACATATATGCTTCCTGACCTCTAAATCTGAGGTTTATCTGGTAAGAAAGAACAAAATTAACAAAAGCTGTTTCAAAGGGAAAGTGCTGTTTCAGAGCCGCCAAAGCAGCCCAAATTATCCCGACTGTGCCGCGGTGGGTCAACAGATGCAGAGAGATGGAGGCCGCCATGAAAGGCTACCCGCTATCTGATGGAGCCTTTATTCGGGGGACGAATAAATGACACACAGGCACAGAAAGAGGCCCGCTCCGGCACAAGTCCAGCTCTCATTTATCTATCTAATAAGTTTTGATGCCGGGCCAAGCCGAAAGGGAGAAACTCTTAGCTTTCGCTCAATATCCCTGCCTGGCAACCTTGCAATCCTCTGATATTGAAGTCGGGAGTAATATTAAAAGATCTCTTATCAGAAGCCCAGTTGTAGTTCAGAGAGGAGGTGATCCGCCCAGGCAACCTGCCAGAAAAGGCTTCAGCAGCTGTCCTGTTTCTTAAAAACACTAAGACGATAACAGAAAAACGTGTCTTCATTCTGACGTCTACATTTAGTTTGGTTATTCTTAATGTCTCTTTAATGAAAGTAGCCTCTATTGTCAGGAATGCAAAATCCAAGGAAACACAAAGCTCAAAGAGTAAAACTAAACTAAGTATAAGGAAAAACTATTTGTCACGGCCAGGCGGATCAGCTGCACGCTGATCAGCACGCTCTGTTTCTCTGAAGTCATACAGTTACACTGCTAGTCTTAGGCTACCCCTGGCTACGTCAACATAACCCTATGATCGATTGGAGGAAAGAAAGTATTTCGGGGTGGGGGGGAAGAGTGTCACATGTCCTGTTTAAAAGCCGCCACCCCCGCCATGAACCCACCAATCAATTCAGCGATCTCCGAACCGTCAGATCTGTCCTCCGTGCCGTCTGTTTATCACGACCTGGCACTGGTGTTTTGTAAGGATAAGGCACGCTCCCTTCCCCCCCACTGGCCGTACAACTGTGGGATTGACCTCCTCCCAGGCGCACCACTCCCGACCAGTAGGTTGTAGAGCCTGTCCCAACCTGAGCGTGAGAGCATGGAGGGATACATCAACGAATCCCTTGCCGCGGGTCTCATTCGTCCCTCGTCCACATCTGTTGCAGCCGGTTTCTTTTTTGTCAGTAAGAAGGACAAGAGTTGCCCTGTATCAACTATCGTGGCCTCAACGCCATCACAGTTAAAAACAAGTATCCCCTCCCGCTGCTGAGTTCCGCGTTCGAGCTTCTCCAGGGGGCCACTATCTTCTCAAAGCTGGACCTGCGCAACGCCTACCATCTGGTGAGAATAAGGGAGGGGGATGAGTGGAAAACGGCTTTCAATACTCACCTGGGCCATTTCGAATATCTTGTAATGCCTTTTGGTCTCACCAATGCACCAGCTGTGTTTCAGGCTGAACGACGTTCTCCGGGATTTCATTGACCACTTCGTTTTCGTCTACTTGGATGACATCCTCACCTTCTCCCGCTCTGTCACAGAACACCAACGCCATGTCAGGCAAGTCCTTCAGCGTCTCCTTGAGAATCGTCTCTTTGTTAAAGGGGAGAAGTGTGAGTTTCATATCTCAACTGTTTCCTTCCTGGGCCACATCATCGACCAAGGTAACCTCAAAACTGATCCCGCGAAGGTTCAAGCCGTTGTTGACTGGCCGACCCCCTCTAACCATAAACAGCTTCAAAGCTTTCTGGGGTTCGCGAACTTCTATCGTTGCTTTATTCGCGACTACAGTAAACTTGCCCTGCCTCTGACCCGTCTTACTTCTCCCAAGGTTCCCTTCTGCTGGGATGAACCGTGCTCAACAAGAATTCGCTCATCTGAAGGACCTCTTTGCCTCGGTGCCCATTCTCATCCAACCCGACCTCAACCTGCAGTTCGTTGTAGAGGTGGACGCCTCGGACGCTGGAGTGGGGCCGGTGCTTTCCCAGCAGCAAGGTGATAAGCTTCACCCCTGTGCCTACTTTTCACGCTGTCTCACCTCTGCAGAGAGCAACTATGATGTGGGAGACCGAGAGCTACTAGCCATCAAGCTAGCTCTGGAGGAGTGGCGCCATTGGCTGGAGGGCGCTGCCCAGCCGTTTGTGGTCTGGACCGATCACAAGAACCTGGAGTACATTTGATCGGCAAAGCGCCTCAACGCCAGGCAAGCCAGGTGGGCCCTGTTTTTTACTAGTTTCCAGTTCACAATCACTTACAGACCCGGTTCCCGTAATGTCAAGCCAGACGCCCTCTCACGCCAATTCGCCACCTCTGAAGACGTACCTCGGGACTCTCCCATTCTACCGCCCACCTGTGTAATTGGGGCCCTGACCTGGGAGATCGAGTTGGCTATTAGAGAGGCTCAATGGACAGAAGCAGACCCCAGAACGGGACCTCCAGGGTTGCTCCATATTTGAACGCCATCTGGAGAGATGGCGGTCAAATTTAGAAGCAAGACGACAGCTACATGGCCTGTGTCTATTCTGGGACAGGATGTTGAAGTGGGGGTTAGTACAAGTACCTGGGTGTCCACTTTGACAGCAAGCTGAACTGGAAGTCAGTTTCAGAAGGGGCTGTCTAGGCTCTATTTCCTAAGAAAATAATTTTTTTCTCCTTAGGAAATAGCTACTTGTGCAGCAAAATGTGGGCGATTTGCCTTCAGACTGTAGTACTGAGCACTAATAAGTAGGCAGCTTTTATTACTTTTTCATGTAACAAAACTACTCTCTATTAAATGTGACTTCTGAGAATTTTTATGCTCTTTTTATCCAGTTAATACTGCTCTAAAACACAGCTCCCTCTTACCTTACTTTCAGTTTCTATTACTCCATCCTCACCATCTTTGTATCCGCTTGTTGTAATAATAATAATTGTTGTAATAATTCTATTTAATATTAAAAAAAACCAGCCATTGTCAGTCTCTCTGCCTTTTTCTTAGTTTTTTAAACCTTACAGTGTAACTACAGCCCTTGGGCTAACAGGTTTGACAGACACCAAATATTTGAACGTGTCAGAAAAGAATCATACATATGAATAGTTAAGTTTTCCATAGCAGGTGTTCCCCTGACTGAAGTGTGGTTTGTTTATAGCATCTTTTTCCTGCAAAGTGATTGCATTTGTCTCTGCCCATCTCACATTAACTTTTACTGAGGAGCTCATCCTCCTGTTTCACTATGCTAATGTTTTTATATTATTCTAACCATAACTGTGTAGCTACTCACCAAGTAACACATGGTTATATGCCAGGTAAACCAACTTCAGTAACTCTACAAACATTGCTTCTGTTTAGATTTCCTTCTTCATTTATGTCCAAAGTGACAGTAGAGCTTTGCCTTTAGCTTTTTTTTTTTCTTTTTAGAAATCCCTCAGTTAGAACACAGTGTATCATCTTTAAATGGAAACTAGTGAACTAGCTTCCTACTAACTTCTAACTCCATTAAACTTTGTGAATCCCGTATTTCATGGATGCCTGGATGTTAAATTTTGCTGTAACACCTGGGGGAGCAGTCACACTGAAGATTTTATTGAAGAAGAAAGAATCTGACCGTTTTAAACTCTCAGTGTGTTAGGGTTTCTGGTGTTTTGGATTATGGTTTTTTGGATTTTGTTTATTGTTTTAATGATCTGTTTCTTTGTCTTTGTTTGGTATAGTTTAATGCTCTCAAGCCTCTTTCTTTGTTTGTATTTCTAGTTCTTAGGTTCCTGGTTATTTAGTTTGTTCCCTTTCGTGTCCTGTTTGTCTTAGTCTTGCGTGTGTTCGGTGTCTTCCCCCTACTTCCTGCTTTACTTTGATAGTCTCCTGTCCGGTGTGTGTTGTGCTCAGTCCCCCTGTCTTTTCTGCTAGATTCTTGCCAGCCGTGTTCCCCAGGTGTTTCCTCTTTGTCCTGATTCCCTCTTGTATTTAGTGTCTGTCTCCCTCTGTCCAGCATCACAATCTCCCTCATTATCCGACTGTGTGTTCTGTCTGTTAGTTTAGTTTCTATATTTATACATCCAGCAATAAAACTGTCTTTTGAGTTAAGTTCTGCCTATAAGTCTGCATTTTGGGTCCTCCATTCCTGCCCACTTCACATAGTACATGACACATCGATGCACAGTGTTTGCTTGAGTCTGGGAACAGAAGAAGAGTTTGGACCCAGAAATGGCTAATAACATCAGACTTAGTGGCAGTTTATACAAAAGAGGGATGTAGCCACTGTGACATCAGACGCTGGTTAGTGATCTGTGAGCTCAGCATTTTGTCCGTCATCATTTTGGTGGAAAGAGCGGTGGACTATTAGAAACCGAGGGAAACTGCACACTCACACAAGTTAGGCCCACCTTGACAAAAAACATGGTTTACTGCCCATCCAGCCCCTTCCAAACCCACCTGTCGCAGGGCAAGAGGACAGGTTGTCAATCTGCCACGCAATTGGGACCATAAATTCATCAGAAAAGTGGTTAATGAGATCATAAATCAAGGATACGAGTCACCTCCTGTTGGCCATTAGAAAGAATACAGTTTTTATTCAGCTTCATTTTTCAGTTTCCACACTCTACCCACAGAAAAGCTGCTAATAGTTCCCAGTAAAACAAAATATCCGCTTCCTTGTTTGGGACCAGATTTAGTTTCCTTGGGTAATTTGACACAATTGCAAAGTGAAATTTAAGCTTATATGGGACCAGTCAGAAAGTTAATGGTGCTAAGGTTATATAGCACCATTAACTATAGTCAGCACTCACTTTGCAGCCAACACCTATTTGAACTGAGCTTTACTTTATTCGTCAATTTCTTTTTATGCATAAAAATAAAATAACATTTCTGCTTGCTCTAGGCAAATAAGCATTTAATGTAACATATAAGTGCCATATGAACATTAATAACTACAATAACTGTGTCTAATTAAAGACAGTGTAGAATAAAATGCAGAAAAAATCTTCTGCATAATAGAAAGTTTATGTCCAGAAATCAGAGTCACATGTTTTAGTTTAGTAGTCTGATTATGGTGGGGAAGATGTTATTTGCCACTCTTGTGGTCCTGATGCAAATGCTTACCTTATCCCTGACTGCAGGAGTGAGAACAGGCTGTGAGAATGATGGGAGGCATCATTTATGATGATGCAACCTCTGATAATGCAGCACTGGTTGTAGACATCAGACAGGGATGGAAGCAAGGCTTTTTCACAATCCTGTTCAGTTTGTCTCTTTCCTGCTGTTTTCAAGCCATGAAGTGATGCTGTATGTAAATATGCTTTCAATGGCTCCTCTCTAAAACACTGTTAGTGCTCGAGTGGGTCAATTTATGAAGAAGGTGGAGAGAATTTTGCCTTCTACACAATGGCCAAGCCATCATTCGGATGCATTCCCCAAAACTTAGTGTACTTTACCCTCCCTACCACTAAAGGTCAGCTGTGGAAGAACTCCATGATAATCTCATTAGTTTTGTCTCTGTTCACAGTGAGGTTGTTCGTTGTCCACCAGGCTGTCAGCTGCTCCACCTTATTTATGTATGCTCTCTAATCCTCAGTGCTGATCAGGCCAATGACTGTGGCATCATCAGCAAAGGTCAGTATATGGTAGGTGTTAGAAGAGTCATGCATCAGTAATGTGAACAATAATGAGCTAAAGTTTATTTGATGTTGTTTAAGGCAGAGTCGTCATAAACAATGAAGCCAGTTGAAAATAAAAGTAAACAGAAGACGTACACACAAAAAATAAAAAATAGTACTAAAATGATGATGATAGTGGTTATGATGACTATGCCGATATCAAGAGTGATGCTGGACATACTGATGAAAATAAAAAAGAGGTGATGTGAATGCAGTGGAGCGAATCCTTTGGTTAATGATCCCAGAGATGTAAATGCATTCATGAGCTCTTAATGTGAAGGGCTAATGTGGCCGAGTGTGGAGCTGCTGTTCTGACACGCTGACGAGCCGACAGAAGTAGGATCTCTGTGATTGGACTTTTGTTTTTTTCTGTGTGCATGACTAAAGACTCCCAGGGAGCTCTTAAGTGCTCTTTGACTGGCCACTGTTAACCCGCAGTGTTAAACACAAGCATGTTCGTCACATCCTCATCTTTGTAGCAGCCTTCATGAGTATGACAGTGTGTGGGGGAGTTTGTCTTCATAAAGAAACTCATACTGAACTGTATACAGAGATGCATTATGAAACATGAGTCATCTCAGTTAGTGTTAGTTTTTGCAGACAATGTAGTACTTCTCTAATAATTCTGCTCTTTCAGAAAGTAGATACTGAAACCTGTAAAATATATTCACTTTTTAACATATAGTTCATTTTAAATAGGGATCCTTGGTATCAAGGCACTTTATTTCATAAGGTAAAGACCCTACAGTAATATGCACATTGCTCAACTTAAAAAGATTAAAAGCCATATTTAGAGTGTGTGCATAGTTGGTCAAAAACACTCACACTACTCTAAACATAATATCTGCAACTCTGATTTGGGACATCAACTATTACAGCGTTGTAGCCCTTGAATTAAATACTTAAACTGATTTGTTGATAGAAATTGGGTTTCTTTTATAAAAACAGAGTCAGTGTAGTGTGTAATGCAATCTAAATGAAGTGATAAGTGCACTGGTCCAGTCAACCATCAGAGGCTAGAGGTCCCCGCAGTCAATGACCAGAATTTATGTAATGTCCACAAAACCTTAAAATAGCAGTCACCTCTAGAAACAGAGTTGTACTTCTCTCAGTATTGAGAGCAGTCTATAGTAGCAGAACATGTTCATAAAAAGAAGCTTTTTAAAAAAAAGTTGCAACATTTGAATCCGGTAAGTGAAGCAACTGATAAAGCTCAGAGGGCGCAGAAACCAAATTAATAATTTCATCACAACACTGAGCTGTTTTTTTTTTTTTCAATTTTACCTGAGCGACTCAACAGCAGGACACAACTGAATGACTTAGCAGGTTTTGATGAACAGTTTCAGGAATGTGCAGCAAAAGACAGCACTGAAAAGCACTTCTCCAAAGACCAGAACATCACTCGGGAACGTTTTCTCAAAACAAAGTTTCAAATAAGTATTTTTACTTCTTTTTCACAGGGTTATCCGTCTGGTTTCCTCGAGTTCCAGAACAGGTAAGTCTAACTCAGTGGGTCAAACAAGTGTCCAGGTGAGAACAGACAAACTCACAGGGGTTTTACATTAGGGGTCGTTTAAAAAATCGATTTCCTGATTCAAAATGATATTAGTTTGAATAAAGCAATATCGATTCATTAAATCCTAAATTGATTTTTAAATATAAATGTATTTTGCCAGAAATGCCAGAATCTCAGGTTAAAGCTCACAAAACTATTTCAACAACCACCAGAGAGTTAAAACACCAAATTAAAAAGCATGTAAGCAGATTCCACAGAAAGATGTAAACACAGAGCGTGGATCGTTCACCCGAGGGCACATACATGGACACGCCGTCGGGTAATGAAAACCAACATCTCACATATTCTGAACCTTTAGGTTTTGTCACTCTCTGGCCAAAAATCATTAAACCAGCAGCAAAAGAAGATCAAAGCTGCGCTTGACGTTGGAAAAACACAATTATTAATTCCCTCTGACTTTTGCTGTTTTGCTTCCACCATGATAAAATCACACTTCCTGCACAGCTCTTTCTCTCTCAGTGTAATTCAAAAAGTTCCCGATCTCAAATCTCTGTTTTCTGCATTATTTGCTTGCTTTTTATGCACCAGTCTACCATTGTGTACACCGCTGTCGGCTGCTGTTTTATCTATTTTTTTTTTTCTAAAATGACCTCCTAGAAGAAAGCCTAACTTCTGCTGTCTGTGAAAGTTCTTAGTCATCCAAGCCTTTGTAGTCTAAGGAGCTTGGAAAGAAAAGCGTCTGGACGTTTTAAAAAAAGTTTCCTTGAAGACGTTTCACCTCTCGTCCGAGAAGTTTCTTCATTCCAAGAGCAACTGATGGAGAGTCCCAGATTTTAAGCCCTATGGTAGTGTCCCCCAAAAGGGTCATGGACCCCCTGTTGATCCTTTACCTAATCACACGAGCCAAGGTGTGAAAACTGGTGTGGGTCAAAAGAGTGACTTTTGTCCTGTAGACCAAGGACAATTTCTGCTGTTCAATACCAAAGAAATTTAAACTTTTTAAAATTATTCCAAATTGCAAAAGGCTTAGCTGTGTCCCTTATAAACCTCTGTGCCTTTGCTCTGTTTCACTTCAGCAGCATCAGGTAATGTTCATATGTTGATTCATGGTTTTCTTCTGTTTTTGAGCTACTGCAGAGTATTTTTAAGTGGGTTATCTGCTATAAAAAGCCAGGCCAGGAAAATCTCCTTCATGTTTTTCTGTGCTTTATCCTCAGTTACTTTGACACCAAGGCATCTGCTGTGATGCTTACACCTCTGATGAAGTCTCACAAGTGTCAGCTTTGTTTTTGTACACAGACATAAAAATATAGATACGTACTGATAAATGAATCGGAATCGAATCAATTATAGAAATCGATACCCAGCACTATTTTACATGGAGTAGAAATACAGGCAATAAACAGAAAGTGGAGATAGAAACAGCTGAGCATGCTTGAGTTCAAGCCCACTCCTGGAAAATGGTCAGCATGTGATACATAGTCATGACTTGATCTGGAACAGGATGAGGCAACAGTCAGTGCCAGTCCCACCGTGCTGCCCCTTATGTAGCCACAGTGTAGGAATTTTTATCAGGTAGGGGTCAAGTTGCTGAAATTAACTGTTTTAGTTATTTGGACATAACATTTTTTGACTTTTAATTTTAATGAGTGCACTGCTGAGAGTTTGCCCAACTCATTAAATTCAGTTTTTAAAGAAAATAAAACGACACATCAGGAACTTAATATGTTGCTTTTGGATATCACAGCACTGAGTACAGGGACTGAACTCTTGACCTGTCTAATATGTTGCAGTCTGATCTACTCATCAGGCTAACTCTAAACGTGCCAATTCAAAGGAGAGTAGCAATTGTTTAATTGATGAGCAAAGTGTTGTTGTTAATGGCTCAACACCTCCCAGCCCTCACTCTCCTCCTGCCTCCACATCTGACAGTTAGTCAGTCTGTGTCCTGGTGGCTATCTGCTCTTCCACATGTGTGTCTGCGGCCTTGGGCCTCGTGCTGTCAGATCAGCTTTCCACGGCAGACAGCACAAGGTCATCAGACGACGACCCTCGGCCGGGGCTGCCCCGCGGTCACTCAGCTGTCCAAATTCATTTTCAGCCATCCATTGTCCTGCGCTCACCAGCCATCAGGGTGGCACCACTGTCAGGAGAGACCCTCATCTGTGCACACAAACACATACGAACACGCTCATAGCAAGCATGTCCATCTTAAAGTATGACGCCTGACATCAGTTTAATCTTTAAGCACTTGGTGCTGAGGCAGTTCAGACTTTTTATTACATTAAAAAAATTCTGAAGTGATGTCAGATATTTAGTTTGCTAGTAAATAACAAAGAGAGAAACTGAGAAATCTTCAGAAATGCTACAGCCCACTCATTTTTGGAATTTTGCTCTAAAAAGGAAACTATTTTTTTGTTTTAAAAACCCAATTCCAAAAAACATTGGGACGCTGTATGAAGTGCAAATAAAACCAGAATGGAATGATTTTAAATCTCATAAATCTGTATTTTATTCACAATGCAATATAAAAAGTGGATCTTAAAGAGGCAGACTTTCTCAGAAGTAAAGAAGGGCAGTGGTTCACCAATTTTCAAATAACTATCTACAAATTGCTGAAGAACTTTAGAGTAATGTTCATCTACAGTACATACTATCAAGAGATTCTGAGAATCTAGAGAAATCATGTTTAAAGGACAAGGCTGAAAATCAATATTGGATGCCTGTGATCTTTGGGCTCTCTGGCAACACTGCATTAAAAGCAGGCACAAGTCTATCGTGGAAATCCCTGAATGTGCTCAGAAATCATTGACTGTGAGCAGAATTTCCTGTCTCATCCACAAATGCAATAAAATATGAGTCTACGCAGAATGCAAATCATTGTATTCTGTTTTTATTTACATTTCACACAGTGTCCAAAGAGTAGTATTCATCTAATAGGAAATAATTGATAACCTCACTCACAACAATCAAAGCTATTATTATAATACACCTTTAACGCTTATGTCCAGCTCTCTCTCTCTATTTCTCATTTTTATGCATTTTCTATGCTTTTTTCATAAGGAGTTCAAAATAAACATTTAACATTTATGTCAAGCTGGGCCTTGGTGCAGCTCCTCACTTCATCCTCTGTCTGAAATGAGCTGCAGTATTCTCTCTTCACAGTCTCTGGCTGCCTCTCACAACTTAAATGGCAAATTGACCAGTACTTATATATTACATAAAACAGCCTCATTTTTACTTCAAGGCTCATGCGCCCAGTCACACACACATTCATACAAGTGCTTTTTCTGTACCCAAGCCCACTGCCTAACATTCGCACAGACATTCACACTGGGGCAACTTGGAGTTCACTATCTTACACACAGATCCTTTGACATGCAGACAAAGTAGCTGGGAGTAGACCTGATTGATAAATGACCCGCTAGTCTTTTCAGCCATAATTTATAACTTGAGCATCAGTTAAATGGGGCTTGAGATAGCTATGCTGTGACATCATAAAAAGTAAAGAGAAGGAAAAAAAGGGTGAATTTGAGCTTTTAGATCAATTTGAAGCAGCGTTTGTGATATTACAAGTTTAAAAAAGTTCAAGCTTAGAAAGAGGAAACAGAAAATGAATCACATGGTTGGGAGGATCCTAGTTGGTGCAGCCTCTGTAAGAGTCATCCAGTATCCTCTTGATCTGTGTGTTGTAATGCAGGCCTAAGGCCTGATGAGTACCAGGACCTCCAGCGGAGTCAGGCCAAACTGCTGTTGTGCAGCTTGTTTTTTCCACTCTTGAGCTTTCTGTTGCTCTACATGGGCCTGGAGAATATTTACAAGATGCTCCCTGTCCTTTCCCCCCAGTGCCAAATGTAGCTCCACAATACTTACCCACATTGTCTGCTTGGCAGTTCATATTTGAATAGGTTGGACTTGACCTCTTCTTCCTCCCCACATGCCTCATTCAAAGAGAAGGGAGAAAAGAAAAATGGGAATTATACAACCCTCCCTCAAAAACACAAAACCTTCTCTATTAGATTTAGATCTGGACTTTGACTAGTCCAGCCCAAATTTATTTGAGCTGCTCTTGTGTTTCGGATCTTTGTCCTGCTGAACATTCTCCTTCAGGATTTTCTGGTAGAGAGCAGAATGAATGGTTCAGTTGCAGCAAGTTGTCCAGGTCCTGAAGCAGCAGAGCAGCCTCAGATCATCACACTACCACCACCATGTTTGATATTGGTATGAGTTTAGTTTTTATTTTTTTGTTTTATGCCAGATGTAACGGGACTCAACTTTTGTTTCGTCAGTCCACAGTATATTTTCTCAAATGTCTTCGGGATCATAGAGACGTTTTTTGGCAAATGTGAGATGAGACTTTGCGTCAGGCCTGCAGTTCTTCAGTGTTGTTCTGGGTGGATGCTGCATGTCTCCTGGATGTGTCACTGATGGCTGGAGAAATTTGGTTGGTCGGGCACTCCTGGACTCCCAAAGCTTTAAAAATAGCTTCGTAACCTTCTCCAGACTGATAGGAATCAGTCAGTGAATTTGTTTCTCATTACTGCAATTACTTTTTCACATAGGTCCAGGCAGGCGTGGATATTTTTTCCCTTAATAAATGAAATAATCATTTAAAAACTGTATTTCATATTTTCTCAGGTTATCTTTGTCTGATATTAGAATGTGATTTGTAACAAATATTTAAAAAACAAACTAAGAAATCAGGAAGATGTTTTAAGCACTCTAGGTGCAACAACAAAGAGGTAAAATGTTTGATTTTAATAAAACAGAAATAATTAAACACATAAAAAAATAAAGTTCTTACAAAAGATTTTTAAAAAGTCAAAATGAGTGAGATTTATATAGACGTATAAGCCGGCCTAAATTATTCGACACAAATGGGGACAACTCCTCATCAAATAACAGCAAAAACAAGCACATGGACAAAGAAATATATCAAAACAAAACCATCCTTATAAAAAAAATTATCATATTTCTATCATATTTTTAAGTTTTTGCAAATATAAGAATTACTTGAATACCACTGTTTATCAGTGAAATGTCCAATTACTTCTCAGCATGTGAAAATGTAATTGCCATATGAAAATTAATACATTATTTTTGTTTTAAGCTGAAGGTCCACTCTCAAATCAATCGTGATGGTGTACTGAAGCCACAGTATAAAGCCTCATGCTTCAGTCAGCAGACATCAGCACAGTGAAGAGGAAATGTGTGATTAGTGAGCCCTGACCCTGTCCCCCCCCTCAGTATGTGAGAAATGCTACACAGTGCAAGAATAAATAAAATACACAAAAAGAAAAATGTGGAATGCAAAATAAAGTGAGAAGTATTTACAGAAATGCCTTTCTATTCTAAAGTGATATAGTACAAATGTTTCTATATCCACAAAACACAAATAAAAACAAGATGTGATTAAATAAAAGCATAATTGTGGTTTCTGTCTTAGATTCATGGTCTTACTTAAAACCTCCTCCAACTTCACTGCCTTGGACTGCAATTACTGACTGTAGCCTTTGCTCTGCACTGCTGATAGTGAGTTCGGTGTAGGGGTACCTGAACCCTGTGCTGCTTAAAGCGGCCACATAGCTTGCAGTGAACATCCAGAGCAGAGCAGAGCAGAGCTGCTGTCCAGAAAAGTGGAGTTGGAGTCCATCAGACTACAGCTTTGACTCTGGAGAGCAGCTGATATCATGGATCATAACAGCGACCAGGTCAGGAGGAAACACGTGAAAACTAAATGATGGGAGCTTTGTTTGCAGACCATATACATGAGGCTCTGAATTGTTGCTGATAAAACCATCAAATGATCTTTTAAGAGACATGTGACTATTTTAAAATATCGATGCATTTATTTTGAAATGGCATTTTATAAAAAGAAGAGGTGAACATAAATGACATCATAAAGAGATCTTTCATTAAATGCTAAAGAGAGAGAGAGAACGTAGCAAAGGCTTCGCTTAAAAACCTTTTTTTCAGACTCCCCTAAATAGTGAGACCTCATGAACTATAGGCTTCATCCCCAGTTTGTTTGTTTTTGTTAGTTTACACAAATACAGTGTAAACAATGTCTGAATTTACAAAGACCCTTTTGGTGCAGAAAATGTGCATTACTCACCTCTATACGGCCAGAAGTCCCTGGAGTGGGAGCTCATCAAAAACCAAAAAGTAGGTGTACCTGAAATGTGTTCATCATGTCCTGTACTGGTACTCATTTTATTTTGATGGCTTTTAATCGCCTTTAAGAAGCATTTTCACAGGACTTTTTCTTTTTTTTTTTTTTAAATCCAAGAACTTCTTAGGCACTCCAAACTTTGCATGGCTGAATGTGTATTTTAGGATCTGCTTTCACGCCTCGTAATTCAAAGTGGACATTAGTGTCAGTATTGTTTGTCTTGAATGTGAAGATGAGGTGTGGGTTAAATGGCTTTTATTAGTCTCCAACCAAACGCTTGACAAAAGCTTCACGCTTATCAAGCGATGGCTCATTGGACTGAATAATTTCCAGGCTTATTTGCATATTCATGTTGGTGACAGAGGTCAGAGTTTGAATTACTGTCAAGGTGCCTTACAACAAGTTTTATGGTGAGGACTGTCTGATTCAGTATTTCTTTCTGTGGACAGTCAAAGTTAATTTGTGACCTTGGAAAACAGCGAAAAGGCAAAACAAAAGCAACTGAGCAACAATCAGACTCAAAGTTACTTTGAATTCCTTTTTGTATGACTCACATATGAGCTTATTCCACAGCTTTATAATCTGGATCACATGGGCTCAAGAGGTTAAGCATACACAAGTGGGACACTTAAAGTTTTCAGAAAAATTCAGTGTTGTGACAAACTCCGTTCACTGAGTGAGACAATGTAATACAAGTAAAAACAACAACTAGAGTTCTGAATATAAAGTACGACCAGCAGATTTCCCCAGTTGCCTGTAGTTTGTTGCCTGAACCCCATAAGCATGCTCTGCCCATCCTTTGCCCATCCATCCATCCATCCATCCATCCATATGCTCTTAGTGCACTGTGTGGGGGCAGGTATGCCTCTGTATATTCCAGTACACATTTATACCAACTGTAGGGACTCTATTGCAGTTGAAATTATACATTTTGCAATAGAAAAAAAAACACTTCTAAGAAGTTTCTGCTGTATAGCTCTATCACGTTGAGGTGGAGTGCCTACCTACCTTCGATCACCTCAGGAAACACAATTAATTATGTTCTTATTCCCAGCCAGACGGCTCCATCTTTCTGATTTATCTGAAATGCTCTGAATAAGTTGTCACTCAGCCCTCTGACTCATGACTTTCACAAAGCAGCAGGTACAGATTCCCGATGGTTATGCCGGCTGTTAAGTACCCTTTTAGTCAGACAGGTGACCGAGCAACTGCCAAGAAAAAACGATTTTGCTCATTGTTTTTTAAATACATCTTTACATCTTAAAATTTATGAAAGAAATACCATGCTTGAAAAAAAAAAAATAGTATACAGTTTTTGTATTCAATATATCATATACTAGCCCTGCGTTTCACAAACCATACAAACTCTTTAAAAACTTTAAGACATAAAAGACAAACAGTTTCTTTTCTGATATGTCAATCAAAAAATGTCTGAATTACTTTGGTAGGCTGGAAAACCACGAAGAAGACTGAAATGTACACAGTCTAGGAGAGAGATCTGAGCTTTTATCAGCCACAGAACAGTTATTTTAAGTGATGACAGAGCAGCATTGTTTCTAATGCCTTTGATTAGGCCCTTATCTTTTTCATATACCGAGAATAGACATGAGTCCCCCTCCCCAAAAAATATTGAATGACCATTGTAGGCATTTACAGCTTTTTGTTAGCACTATCTCCGCATAGTACAACACCAGCCAGTTTAACCAACTGCTTGACTCAATAAAAGAAGAGCGCTTGTTTATTTTCTAATGCTGCTGTTTATTTTCTGGATAACAACAGAATATGCACCAGACAGACAGATTGGCTCATTACAGAAGGCCCAAACACTCCAGACTGAGATTTGTGCTTCAGTTTTAGTGACTGACAGTATTTTATTAGGCTGTTGCTTAGCACTGATTAGTGGGTATTTGTCTCTTTCTCTGTCATAACTAACCAAATGCTTGGACTCAAAGGAGCTGAACCCAGAGACAGACTGCAGTTTAAAAAGGCTTCATTGCAGGAATTACTAGGAAAGAACTTGGAGTTGTTACAGGTAATTGTGCAGGTAAGTGTCTCTTTTACAGGAGCGAGGCAGAGAGGAAACAAGAGGTAGTTTCGGCCCGAAGTGATTGCTTCAGAATTGATTTTGATAACGAGTGAATTTTGGTTAGAGTTCTCACTTGGATATTTCTTTGTTTGTGTGGAGGAGAGGTTAAGAATGGGCTGGGGAAGCAGAGAAGGACAGCAGTGGAGAAGTGTGCAGGAAGGTGAGTTAACATTTACATATTTTATAGGGCTTTGGAGCGTGATGCCACGAGAGGGGGGGTGGCCAGGATTTTTGGTTGAGGCGCCATCTTCCTGAGCCAAACAAAGCTCAAGCGAAAGCACACACATCAGCCATGGTTCGTATTTGCTGTGTGGTCGGCTGTAATGTTTGATCGCACGACCGGCAAGGAAATAAGCTTGAGAATGGTATATCTTTTTATTCTTTCCCAACCTGGAAGTAACATGAGGGAGCTTGTATAGCGGACCTTACCAAAAGAAGGCGTCTAGCCTGGATAGCCGCCGTGAGACGAGCTGATATCCAGTTCTCTTCCATCTCCAAATATCTGTTGGTGTGCCCCAGACATTTTCATTCCGGTAAGTTCAATATATGTTCATATCACTCTTTATAGCTTAATAATTTTATTGTTGATGCGCTCGGAGGTTATAGAAATTGCGAACAAACATCGTATTGAGTGACTTTGCAGACATACGTGCTATGTAGAGATTCGCTAATTCTTTCGCACAACTGTAGGGAAGCTTGCCTATGAAATGGATCAAACAAATCCAGACTGGGTACCAACGCTACACATGGGGCACTCCGAAATCCGAACTTCACATTCTGACCGTCACAGACGGCGAACGCAACGACAGCAACAAAGAGCACTAGTCGGAGGTAAACACCACCCCCACCCCAACCAAAGGGTTTTAAGTAATATCTAACCGGATTATCAATGTAGTAGTTTGCATCTACTTTGCAATTATGGACACATAATATGACAACGAGATTTTTGCAATTCATTGATAAATGTATAACATTAATTGTGGTGGGGGGTGGACAATGGCTATTATACTCGACGCGCTCCAGCTGACTTAGCTTGGTTTCAATGACGACGTACTCACAGGTTGGCAGCTTGAAAATAGCCAAATCTTGCATCCAGCCTTTAGTAAACTGGATGTGCGCCTCCAGCGATATGTAATTACGAAACTGGTTTGCCGTGTATGCGCTGACTCCACAAACAAGGTACGTAAAGATATCGGGGTAGGACAATGGCGGTAAGTCGTCTGGGTCTCTACTCCACTGGCGTATTTCATACGGGTCCACATTTGCGATGCACTCATTTTATGTGTATACATTTTTTACAAGTACCGTCGCTTCGCCTCCGGACGCAATCGGTCTCTATACCGTCCTTTTTCTTTTGAGCTGCTTTTAAGCATGTTTCTTGCAGTCGTCCTTCCGACACAGTGTGTTTGTTTTGATTCGTGGCCCAGGAAAATGGCGCCACGCTCCCACAATACCTTGCGGCGTGACGTCAACTCCAAAGCCCTATTGTGAAAACTGTTGGCGGAACCACACTGAATTTAACCAGATAAATATTTTACATAGTGAGAGAGAGCGAGAGTATTCAAAGAGCTAACGCCCCTCTCCTCCCTGTGCAGCAAGCAGCAGACGCACCTCGTAAATGGAGGTCGCCCTTACTCCTCACAAATGGGCAATAGAAAACCTTTCGGTGCCCGTGCAGTCCCCAAAATGCGCTGGCATGATGTCGGGGCAGCATGGATGCAAGCAACTTTTTTTTGCCAATGCCATGATGCCGCCCCCTCCACGATGCTGCCCAGGGCAACCGCCCATGTCGCCCATATCAAAAACCGCCACTAGTCACTTGTGCATTGGTTCCCATTCCAATTGGCCTTCCAGGATCAGAACAGAGAGAGTAATGTGTTCCTCTACATGCTGCACAAGATCAACACATACCTGCAAGATCTATGATGCCTGTAGGAATCTTTTTTGAATATATTCCAGCACCTCATACTGAGAGATCCTGGGTAACAGATTTCCTGATAGAATATTCTCAGTTTGTTAGGTTGGGGAAAAGTTATAATACTGTAGATGGAGGCTCTCACAGCGCTGCAGATCTGAGCAGTTCAGAAGGTCCTTTGTCCCCCCTTAAATTCATTTTTATCCTTGTTTTTAATGCTATTTAAATATACAAATCGGATAGTGTAAATATAGATGTTTCTATATGAATGTTTACAGCACTTTGGCAAACCAATGTGATGAGGAGTTAAGGTCACTCTGAAGGCAAAAGGAGGTCCAGCTAGAAAGAGGTACATACTAAAGTTCAGGTGAAAAATAACCAAAGCTGAAACTTTCTGTGAAAAATACAGATTTTTCTGATCATTGAGAGCAGTTCCAAGAACTTCATGCTGATGTAAACATGTCCCCCAACCACACACTTATTACCATGAATTAGTTTGAACAGCACTATATATACCTTAAACAAAGGTTTGATCATTTTTAAATGTTAACCAGGTTCTTGTTCATCATTCAAAGCTCATCACTCTCTAATAAGAATTGTAAAATCAGTCCTCATTATGTTAAAATGTTCTGCTCACTTGGAGAAAGAGAAGGAGGGTTGGATCCAATCAAAATAAATCTTTGGTAACCTTTTATCTGTGAATGCAAGGATGACTGGTTTTAAAGCTGTAACATGGGGAGTAAAACACCTTATTTGTGGTTTTTATGAGATTATTTTTCTTTCAACATCTTAAATGATCATTTTAATGAAAATTGATAATCGCTTTTTTTTTTTTAAGATGTCCCTAGTATTAACATCCTGCTGTGTTCTTGCAGCTGCGTTTTTAAAGACCGTTTGGTTACCCTCCTGTCTGAAAAGGCTGGAGATTTATACAACCTGTAATGATCAGGAATTTTCCAAGAAATACTAAATATTATATGGAAAGCTGCAAATTGGGGCCAGCAGGCCTCATTAGTTGAATCTCTCAAAACATCGTGAAGGGATGATTTATAGAGGACGTTTATAGAGGATGATTGCAAAATGATTTTAAAAAAGATGATAATGTCAATGTGTTTGGTAAAATGCTGAGATTCTCAGCATCAATAATTATGAAGGGTCACCCCTGCTTCTGCTGGTTAGAATAATGGAGCCCTCCTCACACGGTGAGTTTTTCATAAATCTTCAACAGTCTGCTTTATTTACCTGATATTTTATTCATATTTCCATGTGATTTAACTTCTCCTCCAAACCACACATTATCATCTCGAAATGTTGTAGTCCACAGAGACTCCTGTTTGACTTCACTTGTCAACCTGTCCATCACCACTGCAAACAAGAAGGCGCTCAGAGCAAATCCCTGATATTATTTCACCCCCACCTTGAACCATCTGTATCCCTGCACACCTCACCACAGGCTCTCTGTGTTTGAACATGTCCTGAACCACCTTTACGTACTTTTCTGCCACACTTTTGACTTTAGTACCATAGTTTTTCTCTTGACCTAACTTGTGCTTTTACCAAAATATGAGCTCTTATTTTAAACAGCATATTTTTGGTTTGTTTGCTTAATGTCTTTATTTGTATTTGTAAGTTTGTTTGTTGTTTTTGCAGAATTAGCCAAACGCAGGATTCAAAGCAGACAGTACAATGAAGAAAAAACAAACAAACCTTTCATTCAGGTTCAACATTCAATTTAAAATAAAGTCCAGCACAGGAACAAAGAGAAATCCAGAGCGTTCATGTGACAGATGAGGATGCCAGAGATGGAGGTAGATGATCCACTATATCAACCCCTAAAGGCAGCAGCCAAAAGAAGAAGAAGGAAGAGACCATAAATAACCACACTCAATCATTTAAAGGTTATACACACTTTCTTAAGCAACTTTCTTGGCTGTGTCCCTGCATGAGATGACCATATTAGGCCATAGCTGCTCTCTCTAACATCATAATGAGTAAGAAAAAGTATGACAGGCTTTTAAGGGAGCTGTCTCAACTACAGAAGGGTCAGCATAATGATGGTTATTGTCATTACCCTCAGGTTTTAAAAATCACTGTGCTTTGTAACACCCACTGAGGCGTAACACTGACTGCAATTATCTGTCCTCATCAGACACAACGTCTTACTCTCAAACACAGACAGTGCTGTGCTCTCATGCACCTTTTTCTCAGCACATTTTGAATTTGCACACAGTACAACCTGAATAGAATTGTGACCAATCTGACAAATACCTGAACATTAAAAATGTAGACAGTATGTACATATTTATTTATGGTCACTAACTGAAAATTAGTTAAAAAACTTCACGAAGCAAAGCGAGTTACGAAGCAAAAAACGAACTGTTCATAAGAGTTCAATAAGTATGAACAGAGTTCCAATCAGGAACAGTGTAGATGGTAATTTTTGAATGGATTACATGTGATCATTCAAATTTTCTTCCATTCATCAGGTCAGGCAGGATCATCACATATTGTTTGCCCTGGTAGACAAAGTTGCCATATTTGCTGTATGCCAGAACAATTTTTCAGCGCTCAATTCCTGATTTTTTTTTTTGTTTTACAAACTAAACAGTTAGACTTTCTTTTTCTTGGATTATTTTTTTTTTCTACTTTAACCAGGCACAAACCAAAAAGATCACCTTTATCCTCACACACACATTCAACTGTCTAGTCTGCACGCAAGAAATCACTTAGGTATTTAAAGATGAAACTGCCATGGTCAATTAGATCAATTATTTGCGCGCAATGACTGACACAATCTCAGTCACGCATATCAGGTGTCTTTGATGAATCAGATACGCTTGAAATTTGCTTCACCTGACTGCTTAACGACACTTGCACAACATCTTGGCATGTCTTGATGCATGCTCATTATTCCAGGTAAAGTTGATTCTGTTCATCTGGTAGTTTTCAGTGGGACAAACGACTCATCAGTCTTCTGTCTCGGCTGATTTACTCCAGCCCTATAAAAGGACAACATACCAATAAAACAAACTTCAGGAGGCCCACCGGGCTGGTAAAACACACACGGATTATTATAAAAAGGTGAATAATTTAAAAATGAAGAAGCAAATAATTATTAGAGTGCATGTGTTCAAGTTACTAGAGCTGCAGCTGAGCAGTCAAAAGGGGGTTAGATCTTTTCTGAGTCACTTTTTCTTGACCT